>NW_023604861.1:60794661-61425786 GCF_014898055.3 Talpa occidentalis
GAGGCTGCGGGCAGCTTCACAGCCCAGCGCTCAACCGCTGCCCCACCAGGGGAGGCCCTCTGATAAATTTTTAACATCTTAAAACTAAGACATCCAAATCTCACTTCATTATCTGTGGGCATTAAAAACTGCTTAACAGGGCCTCTATGGTGGCACAGTGGGTTGAGCGCAGCACTGTAAGGCTGTCCTGCAGCCTCTGCAGCGAGGGTTCGATTCCCGGCCAGCCAGGGAGATTCCCACATGGCGCAGCAGACCTCTCCTGTCGTGCCCACTACTCCCCTCAGCAGTGCTTTCTGTCTGCCTGTTCTGCTCCCACTCTGTGGTGAATCCTGTCACCCTCACGCGCCTCTGGCCTGTACTCCAGCTATTGTATAAATAGAAAATAAATATTAAAAAACAAACAAACTGCTTAACAGATTTAAGATGCTGAAACATCAAGTCACTTAACCCTTAAATATGATTCATTTCTAGTCACCTTTAATCAAATTTCTAGAGAATAAGATTTTACATTTTTCAATAGATTGTTTAGCATTTTACACTCATACTGCCTTTAATCTCTCTAGGATCAAAAGAAACATTGGTATGCCTTTTCCTTCTTTATGTTGATTTATTATATCTCAAGATTGTCAGGGCTAAAGGTGCTGAATCCTGTCCCCACAATCAAAACTGTGATGATCCTCTTTCTTTCATTAAATTATGAGGGGGTTACTAACATCAAGTAGTACCCATTTGATGTTTCCCTAGGTGAACAACACTGTGTTATTGATATTTTCCTATCAATCTGCAATTTAATGAGAAATTCTTACTATGATATAGAATTAAAAAAACTATATAAGTTTGCTTTGATTCTTGATGAAGGTATTGTTAACATGCATGTAGCTCAATTTGTAAAAATTCATCAAACTATCACTTGTGATACACACTTTTCTATATATATTATACTTCAAAATAAAACAACTTAAAAGTCTGTGAAAACTCAGATATATCTCTATAATGTCCCCTTCTCTAAAATGCCAGTTATTTTCATGTGAAAAATTGCAGTATTTTATTTTTATGGCACAGCTTATCTTCACAGTTACCCACTACAACTCTATTCACTTTACAATTAAAGAAGTAGTATGTATTAATTTTGCAAAAATTCAAACATTAAGAATATAAACAAAAATTATCTATTGTAATTTTATTCCTTAGATACAGCACACTTTAGAATTTAATTTCACAAGTTTATATCTTCACAATACCATATTGTTAATAAATTATGTCCTTTTCCAGACATTGGACATGTCACTTTTTCTAAGAGTACTCAAAAATAACCAGGCCTCCCTGGTGGTACAAGGGATTAAGTCTCAGTACTATGAAGCTATCAGCAGCCACTGCAGCACGAGTTCGATCCCCCAGTCAGGGAGCTACCCACATGGAGCAGCAGTCTGCTCCTGTCTCGCCCACTGCTCCCCTCAGCAGTATATTTCAGTCAGTCTACCTGTTCTGTTCCCCACTCTGTCTCTGGTGAATCCTCTCACCCCCCACACCTCTGGCCTATATCCCAGTTCTTGTGTGCATAAATAAATAAATCTTTAAAAAGAAAGAATCCTATACAGTGCCTGTAACTGAATTAAACAGATCTGAACACAGCATTTTTTAAACAGTAAATTTCTACTATTTCTTACACAAAATTCAAAGCCCTTGCCTTTTCCTATCCTTACAAGGTTTATCCCAATGCAAAGCATAAAGCAGATGTTATGATAGTGGAAATAAATTAATTCTCTAAGAGACAAATACTGGATGATTTAACTCAGGTATGGAATATAGAGAAACAAAACAAAGAGACAAAACTAAACAAAAACAAGAAATCTAACTGTAGAACTGAAGGTACCAGAGAGTAGAGTGGAGGGGAGCAAAGATGGGAGGAGAGAAGACAATGGTCTATGGCACAGAATTAAGGGTGTCTTGGTGGTGGATGTGGTGTTATAAGACACATATGAAGAGATATGAATCTATACCTCTGAATCATACATAGTATTGCAACCAGTGTTACCCAATCAATAAATATACAATAATAAAATTAATTCTATAAAGGAAATGAGAATAGTCATTTTCTGATGATATAGTAATATCTTAATTTCAATTTTTTAGAAGTGATCACATCAGCCTCTGAAAAGTATTCTCTACTTGTTTTCTTATCTATTTATTGATTTTTTGATACTCCCCTACATTTTGAGAATTTTCTCCTAACCACTCCTTTTTTTATTAAGGTGGAAGCTCCTTGTATAAAGGAGTTACTATCTTCAATTATTGCATTGCAACATATTACTACCAATTTCCCTTATTTATGTCTTTTTCTATTCAATACTGTCTATATGGCAGTACAATAAAACACCAAGAAATAACTTATCTCTTAACCACTAATCTAATTAAAGTCTAATATAATTAAAGTCTTGATTTTTTTTTTAAATTGCCAGTTCTATATTTTATTATATATCAGGTTGTTGGGAAAGTCATGACACATTTTTGCTTAGAAAACAGAAAAAATACATCATAAATTTTCCGGAAACCCGACAGTAAAAGATAAATGCTTAGCAAGAAAAAGTTTCAAAAGAAATCAAGTTTACATTAATCTATATACCTGATGATTCACAAAGTATGACCCAACTATGCAGGTTTAGAGATAATAATGAATGAACTCCAAATATTTTAGTATTACTACATAAGGAATGTCACCTTTCCTTAAAAAAAAAATCTTATCAATAGCTTATACGCTGTAAGAGAGGATTAGAGAATGTGATTTATTCCCTTATAATGTTATAAAAAATAACTACAAATGAACAATTATATAGATTTTGAGACTATTTTCAACAATGGGGCCAAAAAATCTAACTTTATTGAACTAAAAAAGTATACCTTTAATTCATCAAAGTAGCATAATCTCAAAATTTTTAATTATTTTGTTAAAATTTAAGATGAGCACTTAAAATTTCAAACATGACACCAGTATTTTAAATAAATTATCCAAATACTTTAAAGAATTCTGTTTCAAAGCACCTTGCTTTATGAAAACCTATTCCTAAATAAATCACTATGCAGATGTTATTTTATCTCGTTACTTACTGAGAGCCATGCAAGGGATTCCATGATTCGATGTTCACATCGTTCTAAATGTTTTATCATTTCTCTGGTCAAGTTGGCTTCTGCTTTGATAAAACTTTCAATCACTTTGTAAAAATCAAAGGCTTTTAAATTAAGTACATTCAGAATCCATGGGAAGGACAAATCTGTTCCAGTATCAAGATTCTGAGATGTACTTCCTAAAAATGAAAAAAAATATATGTAACTTATGTATGAAATGTTAAGCCTTGAACTACATAATTTTAGGTTGGAAAGTTTTTATCAAACCAAAAATTATAACACAGTAGAAAGCTTAAACAAAAGTTTTTCTTTCTGGAATCCACAGAATGCTAGGAAATGCCAAATTTATTTGAGTGCTTATGTGCACAGGGTTCATACCTTCTATGAAGTTTTTTAAAGATGTAAATACCTTAAACTTATAGTGAGACAATTCATAAGTATATCCATTTTAACTGTCTCATTAATTTTGGTGGGGGAGGGAAGGAGTCTTTAATAATTGCTGATTTGAGTAGTTAGGAAATTATATCTCTTGTAAAAGTGTATTTCTAAATTTGTTTACTAATTTAAGTTTCTCTTATTAATTTTATATTTGTATTCCTATATACATTCTTTTTTGCAAACAAAATTTTAAAAAATATTTACATTTGCAAAAAATACATGTGTAAAATAATATATTTTTAAAAACGACCATCAAAGATGTCTGTTCTGTGTATCTGGTAGATTCTAGCTCCAACTTTTGGTCTCATTACCATAAAATGTATAGCAGCATTTCCACACCAGTGGAGGCTGCTTCTTAATACTATATCTGGCATTTTACAACCTCATAGGTCTATGAAATGATTTCAATAGGTATCATTCCTATATCTGGTATAGTACAGAATAGTGAAACACTATCCCTAATATGACATGAAATAATTCAGATAATGAGCTTCTTATCTGAAAATGACTTATGATGATGACTAATTACATTCTTCAGGATATAATGATATCAAATATGCATTTTTTCTTTACCTTTTTCCCCCTCACTCCCAAACTACACATCACGCCTTAGATAACTATTTTTAACTTGAAATTGGGATAAAAGGTTTATTTACTAAAGTTTAACTTACTGCTATATGTAGCCATTACAACCTCGAGAGCACACGCCAATAAAGACATATGAAAGATGTTGTCATTCAGGAGTTTGCTAAAGGAAAAAAAAATGATTCTGAAATATTTACTGTTTTAAAAAGAAAAAAATTTTTACTAAAACTAAAAAAATTACCTAAAATTCTGAATGGATAATCGTTCTTCTTCCTAAAACAGATAAAAATATTTTAACTGATATTTTTGTATCTCAGCATTGAACTGTTTTTTCTATTACATTCTTTGTAACTTACTGATTTAAGCATGGATTCCATTACTCGGTAATACAATCGCACTCCAAGTTTGTATCGCTGAGAACAAAGAAAAATAAATAAGAGCCCACTATTTTATAAAATCACAGTAATTATTACATTTTAGAATGTTTCCTCTTTACATACATCTCAGACCCTATTTGGAATATGGCTACCAAGAGGTTATAAAATCTATCTTGCCTAAAACTCAAGATTTAATCAATGATGCTTAATACTACCAATAAATTATCAAGAGGGCAGGTATGGTACCTGGTTTTTCTTCATTCTACATGAATATACATCATTATATGTGCACACACATACACACAGGATATACCTGGTACTATTTTAAACACTTTACATACCTAGTAATTTTTGTTGTGACCTAGGACATATATTTTCAAGATAGCTATCCAAATTAAGATGATAGTATCTGTCTATAAAACCAACACAGAAAAAATTAGACCTAACTGATCTTATAGCAAAAAGTTTTACCCACCTATTTTTCCATTAGTTGAGAGAATAAACAAATTTTAGAGATAAACACACAATCACATACTAACTATATTGCATCATTTCGAATTATAAATATTGCATCATTTTGAACTATTAAATATGACTGCTTACATCAAAATATTATCTCACTACACTGAAAGATGTATAGCAGATTACAATTTTAAAAATATTTTCCAATGAAGTTTATCATAAATAGTAACATACGCAGGCAACTGGGACAGAGTTTATCTGCCAGCACATTTTACTACTAGACAAATACTAAAATAGTATTTCTATAATGTGGACAGGTATTAGATGTGAAATTATTTATTATATAGTGGCAATATTCAAAATGAACTCAAGTTACCTGAGATCCAATTTCCACACAACCCTGTCCCACAGCTTCAGCAAATTTCTTTTTAAAGATGCATCCAATATCCTTTACTCTTTGCAGGATACTTTCTTTTGGATTCACTGTGCAGTTCTTTAGGAAGGATACACAGAAATCAATGTTGAAGGTTACTGTTGAATATAATTAACATTTTCTGTTCTATAATGTATACATTACAGTATCAATTGTTTGTATTACAGAAGCATTTCCACAATAACTAGGTATGCAGAACTATTGGAAATAAGCAAAACAGAATTTCAGCTTTGGATGTCTGTGACCAAAAACCACTAGAGCACAACTGAAAAAATTTATCTAAATTTCTTGCCTTTAGGTTAAGGAAAAACATTTGCTTTGTTAGCCTTTTAATTAATTAAGAGTCTTAAATATCCATAAAATATCTTCAAACAAAAGTTACACTGGGATGTATACTATCCAAAAAAAAGCAAATGATGAAAGAGGTGATGTTGGTATCATTTCCTAATTTAAAACTTCGGAGTTAGAATTACCTAAATAATTTAGCTACCTTTTTGAAAAAACATGACAGAAATGATTACAAAAGTCCAGTATGTGTATCATGTGGGGTGGAGCTATATCAAATTTAATAATAAAAACTTATTACAAGATGATTGTTAAAATGCTTATTAGATGTTCCAAAATTTCTAATGTAATCTATTTTATTTATTTATTTATTTGTTTATTTATTTATTTACTTATACAAGAACTGGGGTACAGGCCAGATACACCGGAGGGTGAGAGGATTCACCAGAGACAAAGCAGGGAACAGAACAGGCAGGCTGATGAAATACACTGCTAAGGGGAGCAGTGGGAGCAACAGGGGAGGTCTGCTGCGCCATGTGGGACCCTCACTGGCTGGCCCACTGGGATCAAATCAGCGCTGCAGAGGCTGCAGTCATCTTCACAGCAGGGCGCTCAACTGCCCGCGCCACAAGGGGAGGCCCTATAACATAATCTATTAAAATATATCTCTTCAGCTATAAAAATTGACTTATATATTTATAAATTAAGTACATTAAAAACATACATTAGATGATAAACTTTCTAAAATTAAGATGAATTCTAATTTTCTTTGAAATGTATGTCATTCAAAATTTCATATTCTATATCATCAATAATTTTATCTTCTTTAAAGAAAATACCACACAAGTCTTAGAAACTCAGCAACAGAGAATACTTCCTGCCATAAATCATTCCTGCCAAGACAGCCATAAAAATATCTACAGATTCCATCAATAAGATTTTACTTATAGAAGATGACATTAATTTAAAAAATGAAGAAATCTGAATAAAGAAGCAAAATTAGAAAACTTAATGATCTTTGGGATATGCCCACTCTGAAATAGGCAATTTGTGTCTGAATAAAACTTTGAAATTAAGATTCATTTAATGTTAAGCTTTAAATTGGGATCCAGAGAATGTCTTTGAGGTAGAATTTTTGGCCCAACTGAAGTAGCTCAAAATAAAAGAGTTCCTACATATTCCAAATGTTGGAGGAAATACTGGAAATGATATATGAGAGGTTATCATTCTTTTAAATTTTATTATTATTCCTTCTAAAAGTTCTAAGTACTAGCTAGGTATTTTTGGGAAATAATCTTGTGCTATAGATAACCAATAAAGAAAAGCAACTTTACATAAGTTGGACATATATTATCAATTTTGAGCTAGCACTATTATGACTATAATGACAGAAATTACTTTGATGTATCTGGGGGTGGTGGTGTAACCAAGAAAATGGCAACAGAACATGACAAAATCACAAGCATCAAAAGAAATGTTAACTACAGAAAGCACATAGTTTACTGGCATAAGCCAAAACTGAGGAAGTCTTCTGGCTTTATCCAGTTTCCAAGTGTAAACATTTCAGTGGGTCCCAACCCTCACCTGAATTTAAATAAGGAGTAAACGAGCAAGCAAATAATATAGATGCTAGTTTTTATTCTTTCTCTTCCTCTCATTGAGAGGGGAAAGAGGGTAACAGGGGCCCTTCAGTTATCAAACTCAAGGTCTATCAGGAGCTGCAAACTGCAATGTGGAGAGACACAGGCAAGAACTATAAATGAAAATGAGTTGAACATAGGATAAAGAAAAGACAGCAGATATCCAACAAATATTAAAGATATTATGACAATAAAACAAAACAAAACAAAAATCCTGTAAGTTCACCCCAAACTCACACACTCTAAAGGAATTATTAAAAGATGTATCTGAAGAAGAAAGAAAATGATCCTAAAAACTAGGTCTAAGTTGCAAGAAAAGTGAGCAAAGCAAATAGCAAGCATGAGAAAATTTAAAACTAACACTATCTAAATAAAAGAATACTACTACTAATATCTAATTTGGAGGGCTTAGAAAAATAAGAAACAAATATATACTGGTTGGGAGATAGGTGTTTAAAAAATACTCTGTATTTTAACTTCCAATTTCAAATTTCTGTGCCAAGATATCAGAATAAATATTTCATGTAAGGCTTACATTAAAATAGGAAATGAGATTTTCTGATGGTTGATCACTTGCTGAGTTTAAAATCATCATTAATTGTTGGATAGTATTCATAACAGTCCTAGAGGAAAAAGACAGGAAGAAGTGTTAAGGATTGAAAAAAACTGAAATGCATCTATCTCACAAGTAACACATATCTTCAAACTCACCGTTTGCACTTATCTCTAAGTTCTCTGAAATAAGATGCTACAAAAGAGTGTACTGCTGTTTGCAAGGAATTACATTTTGATTATATCTTTAAGGAAGGATATTTTTGTAATCAGCAAGTTTATAATAAAAGTACTGGTACACTTATTTAATTATTAAAACTATATAACAATAAAATACTAGTTGGTGAAACTGACATCATTTTAAAGAGAAATATAAATTGCTTCAAAAAATGATAATCAAATTTTAAGAAAATGTAATTTTGTTATAACAATTAAATACTATTTTTTTTCCAAATATAGACAGGAAGATACTTAGTAACTCATGTAAAATAACAAGTGACTCTTCTTTATATATCTCTGTCTCTATCTATCTATCAATCAATCAATCAATGTAGATCTTCAAGAAGCACACATAATCTCAGAACTCACCGTTCTAAGAGTATAAAATTACAACAATCTCTTAAGATATCATTAAACTCTGTGTGTGCACACAGCATATAGTAAATTTTAATCATCTAATTTTGAAGTAGTAGTAGTATAGTTCTACTGTAGGTATTTTTAACGGTGCAAATAATTGTAGAATGCATATGACTAAAAGGATCCTTAAATATTATTTAGGAAAACATGTCAAACAGTCCAGCTAGGAACTGTTATCAACATTTCTTTACCTTTCAAATACATTGCTTCTATAATTTGTATGTTCTTTAATCCATTTATGTAAGCCACATTGATTTAAACCACAAAATTCAAAAGACCTTTCTCATCTATTCTAATACTTGGCTTCCTTGAGGCATCTGACACACCTAATACTTGCTCTTTCCTTAAACTCCCTTCCCATCTTGCCTTTTTTGGCTTCACTCTCTGGGCTCCCAAACATAATCTCCTGTTCTCTTTAACTTTTATCTAGTTTTTAAATTCTAGAATTCTTTCGGGCTCCATTCTAAGCCTCCCATTCCTACTATTATATACTCTTCACTTCATAAAACTCATTTTTGTTAATTGTTTTAAACTTTCACAGATGACTCCTAAATCTATAAGGTCCTTCTATCCCATAACTTACTACTTATCTTCTTTATATCATACAAATGCCTCAAGAATAATGTTCTAAATATACATTCATTAAAATTTATCAAATCTGCTCATACTCTTTCTCACTATTTCATAATGTTCAGCATATCTCAACTCAATTATTGCAATAGAGTACTTCAGAGATTTTTGACTATGTCTATAGCAGTAGGGTTAAGGCATGTATATTTTGAATAAATTTTTTAAGGTCATACTAATTTGTAGCTAATGAAGACTGTGACAGATTCACAGGTCTCTATTTCTCACCCTATCCTCCTCAGTCCATCCCCTTAAAAACTTCTCTACCACGTAAACTTTCCAAAATCAAGTCTGGTTTTATTCTTACCCCAACTTAATACCCATTTATTCCCACCAGTGATATCATGCACAAGCTAGAGTCCAAATTTGTAAGAATAACACATAAGGCCTTTCATGATTTAGTAGCCATCCTCCTATCCTGCCATTTCATCTTTCCATTTCACAGTCAATGAATACAGAGCTGCTAGTAGTTCCTCCAATATATAATGGTATTTCGTATTTAGCACGCCTAATGGTATTCGATAGCACGCCTTTGTACGTGCTATCACTACTCCCTAACATCCTAGTTCAGTCCCCATTAACACTGAACCTTTCATATTTTGAAATTTGGTTCAAATATCATTTCATAAAGTCACTTTTGTGCTATCTCATTAATTTGTCATAATCTATTACTATACTTACCTGAAAATATATTTTTGTGTGTATATATAGTCATTTGAAAATATTAATGACATACTATATTATCCTAGATCCTAATTATTAAATGGTGAACAAAACAGTCCACATCTGTCTATGTGGTATGAAACTTAGAGAGTATTATGGGTATAGCCTTTTGCATAAATAAGCAAAGACACTAATTATAAACTGTAATACACACTATGAAGGAATAAAACAGAATGCTATCCAAAGGAAAATACTTCAGAAAGAAATAATTTTAAAAATTTTATTTGTGTTAAACATAAAGGAAGAGTAACCAATGGCAATTCATGGAAAAAATGTTGTGTTTTTTTTAAAGATTTATTTATTTTTATACAAGAGCTAGGGTACAGGCTAGAGGCGTGGGAGGGCAAGAGGATTCACCAGTGACAGAGCAGGGAGCAGAACACAACAGAAATACACTGCTGAGGGGAGCAGCAGGAGTAACAGGAGAGGTCTGCTGCACCATGTGGGATTCTCACTGGCTGGCCGGGATCAAACCCGCACTGCAGAGGCTGTGGACAGCTTCATAGCATGGTGCTCAACCTGCTGCACCACTAAGGAGGCCCAGAAAAAGTGTTTTAACAAAAGTGTGAAGGTTCTCATGTACAAGAGAAGAGCGTGTAGGGTTCAAGAAACTGGCTAAATCATAATGAGCAGGAAAACAAGATGATGGTAGGGAGGTTTCATAGGCACAAAATAATTGCATTGTGAGGAATTTGCATTGTATTTCAAAAACAGGAAGCAATCAGAAGATAGAAGAGCAGAATGAACATGATCTGACATATATTTGCAGGATATTATTCTAGGGACTCTCTAGAGAATAGATTTGGTAATGAAAAGAAGGGAACAGTGATAAGAGTAGAAGTACCAGGATCAATTAGTAGGCTATGGCAAAAAATTCAGAAGAAAGATATCTAGGACAAGGGTGATGAGAGTAGAAATGGAGAACAGTAGGCGCAGGACTCCAGTAATATTTTAGAGGTAGAATCAACAATACCTAATAACAGTTTAGGTGTTGGAAGTAAGTAAAGACAAGGACATTGAAAAATATAGTTCTAATCCTTCTAGGTTGTATGCAGAGCAAATGATAATACTTTTTTAAAATTTACTAAAATGGAACACAATTTCATTCTAAGTTATGTTCCTTAGGATAGGCAGAACTGGGGTTACTAATCATATCCCAAACAACTAGCAAAATAGCTGGCGTGCAAAAAGCACTCAATATATATTTGCTGCATATTTATACAAATAAGTGAAACAAATTAACAAACGCAAAGCAATACATAGCTCTGAGCAAACAATTGTAATGAAAATCAGAAGAAAATTCATACCTAACTGGAGTCTGTTGGAGAATCACATTTAGCTCTTCATCAGGGTTACTTTTTCTTGGCGTTCTCTGCATTTCAAAGCTAAATAATAAGCAAAATGCAGCAGAAAATTTATGTCTTTTGCATGAATCAGCAAAGTAGTATTGTACCTTTTGCAGTCTCACAAAATCATACAAAGTAATATGTCATCCAAAAAAGGTGATAGGAAGTAGATGATCCAAAAGCTGCTTAAATAAAATTTCATTTTTCTTTCACCTTTGCTTGTGAAAGTTAATACATTTTCTCCAAAAATTCAAATGTTCTCTTTAGAAAGTTAATGGTATTACTAACTAGTTTGTCAGTATTAAAAAATTACAATTATTTTATCTTTCAAGAGCTTTAATTTAATTTAAATAAAATTAGGAACATATTATTTGTATTTAACTACCAAATTATGTTTTTCATTTACATGTTAAAAGATTTCATGTTAAAGGCATAAAGTTAATCTTACTTATAATGCTTAAAACATGTCTACAATTACTTTCAATCATTCCTATTTTAGGATTCCTAAATGACAAATCAAAAGAATAGACTTTTGTATTAAATTTTAAAAAATAAACCAAGCAAGTTATAGCAGGTGGAAGAATGGAAAAATGAAAGAGACCAGTACCATTACTTCAACAACTGCCTTTTGGTACACTTCATAAGAATTATATTCAGCTAACAGAAAGATAGCTATCACAAAGTATAATTCACATGCAATGTGAATATACTTGTTAATAAATTATATACTTAGAATGCTGTTCATTTTTTCTTTTTATTAGTTTTATATAAAAATATTTGTATTATAAACAATATTTCAAAGTCATTTAAAAGAAAATGACTTTTTAAGTTATATAAGTAAAAACCAAAATTTAAATCTACAACTATCAAAATAAACTGATAGTAAAAGAATATTAGCAAATAAAAATACACTGTGTACAATACCTGTCTGTAGGATCAGCCTGAAGAGTTTTATCATGATCCAGAAATAATCTTGCATCCAGATCTTTGCTTTTAAGGTAAATTTCTTCATACTGTTTAGAGAGACTTTCCACCTCAAAAGAAAAAAAATATTGGTGATTATCTTTTCATGTCATTAAAGCTGTTAGAAACCATAAGTATAAATTTACTTATTTTGTACAATCTACACTTAATCTTATAATATATAGAGCTCATATTCAAGATAAGTAAGGCATATGTAAAAGTAAAGAAAACTGCAGTTTTTCCAACCTATTTTATGTATATACCCATTCGTTAGAATTTTATATAGATAATGATTACCGATGCCACAAAATACTGAGACGGAACTGTAAGATTAAAAATAGGTATTATTGGGCCTCCCTGGTGGCACAAGGGGTTATGACACAACCTATGAAGCAATGCAGCCACCGCAGCATGAGTTCGATCCCCAGCCAGCCAGGGAGCTAACCACATGGATCAGCAGACCTCTCCTGACTTGCCTACTGCTCCCCTCAGCAGTGTATTTCAATCAGTTCGCCTGTTCTGTTTCCTGCTCTGTCTCTGGTGAATTCTCTCACCTCCCCACCCTCACACATCTGGTCTGTATCCCAGTTCTTGTATGTATAAATAAATAAATCTTAAAAAAAACATAAAAATAGGTATTATTATAACCACCTAATTGAAACATCTCATATATCCCTTACTTTTATTTTTTTTAAGATTTATTTATTTATGAATACAAGAACTGGGGTATAAGCCAGATGTGCGGGTATATCCCTTACTTTTAATCTACTTGGCTTAGTAATATAAAGTATTTTTCAAACATTGTAACAAATCCTCTTGATTATATATTATGCTTATCTTTTTGTAAACCCATTGGTTCACTCTAATACCCTTCAGTTAACTAATGTGGGCAAGGGAATTAGCTCAATGAGCACAATTAACATATCATAGGGTTTATTCCCAGTATCAAACAACTTTTAAATTATTATAATCTGTAATTTTTATAATCAGTTCTGATTCGTAATAGTCTAATCATAATTTCAAAACCAATGCCAAATGGACAGCTACTTGGCATATCTTTTTTTTTTTTTAAGATTATTTATGCATACAAGAGCTGGTATACAGGCCAGGGATGTGGGGGGTGAGAGGACCCACCTGAGACAGAGCAGGGAACAGAACAGGCAGACTGACTGAAATACACTGCTGAGGGGAGCAGCGGGAGAGACAGCAGAGGTCTGCTGCGCCATGTGGGTTGCTCCCTGGCCAGCTGGGGATCAAACTTGTGCTGCAGAGACCGGATTTCTTCATAGCGCAGTGCTTAACCCCTTGCGTATTTGGCATACCTTTTGCTACAGCTTTTAAAATGTTTCTAACCTGGACCTCCCCGGTAGCGCAGTGGTTGAGCACTGGGTTGTGAAGCTGCCCGCAGCCTCTGCAGTGCCGGTTCGATCCCCGGCTGCTCCCCAGCCACTGGAGGAGGGTCCCCGCATGGCGCGCAGACCTCTCCTGCTGCCCGCTGCTCCCCTCAGCAGTGTACTTGGGTCCTTCTGCCTGCTCTGATCCCCGCTCTGGCTCTGGTGAATTCTCTCACCCTCCCACGCTTCTGACTATACCCAGTGCTTGTATAAATAAATAAATAAATCTTTAAAAAAATAAAATGTTTCTAACCTGAGAGAACTAAAGCTGCATTCTTAAAAGTAAGAGGAAAACTCCATTTAAATTTAAACTTTCTGTTTGTCTAGATAAGTTTATTGGACAGAATTACCTTTCATATATGTTCCTGCTCTATTTTAGAGAGACATTAAGTATCAGTCACAGAATCTTCAATCTACCTGATTTGTTGCTATTTCTAGGTGTTTGTACAACACTGTTTTATCACTACATACTTGCTCTTTATCATTTATGTAAGCTTCTTTTTTAAAAAAAGATTTATTTATTTATTTATGCAAGTACTGGGGTACAGGCCAAAGGCAGGGGACAGTGGGAGAATCCACCAGAGACAGAGCAGGGAACAGAACAGGGAGATGGACCGAAACACTACTGAGGGGAGCAGCAGATGAGACAAGAGAGGTCTGCCGCACCATATGGATAGCTCCCCGGCCAGCCAGGAATCAAACCCGTGCTGCAGAGGCTGCAGACAGCCTCACTGCCCTGCACTCAACCAGCTGCGCCATCGGGGAGGCCCTATGTAAGCTTATTCTTCACATATTTTACCTTACCACATAATAGCTGTTCTGTCTCAGGGTATTTGAGGTAAAAATGTGAAGCAAACATACCACCAATGTAAAAGAAAAAACATTTTTGCAATATAATTGGTGGTCATTTCAATCAAATTTATTTTCAATTAAGCAGTTTTTAAAAATACTGGAGATGCTCCACAATACAGTAATACCAATACTGTTGATAGTATTAAATATGGAGCTTAAAGATGCACAGCAAAGCACATTAGAATCCGATTTGAAAGTGCACATTTAGTTATATTTAAATATTTAATGGCATTAGAAAATCAAAAGCCTATACTTGAATCTTTGAGATATTTTAGTACAAATTCACATGTAAAGTACAAAATGATGCTTATTTATACATTTGAGCATATGATATTCAAAAGGAATTTTTTTGTTGCTATGTAAAGTTGGCTCACCACAATTCGACTTAAATTTCTTTTCTAGGGAAAAAAAATTAATATCAAGGAATATAATCTTAATAAATTTAGACAACTCATTCTCCTTCCCAAAAGTCCTCAAACATACTAACTTTTAATTAATTTTTCTTTCAGATTACCTCTGGAAGTCCATTGGAAGCTGCAATTCCAAGAGAATTCATAAAAGGTATAAAATTTTTGAAATAAACATTTTTCACCTGTGAAAGATAAAGTTTCAAAAGACTGTTATAGCTAAAAAAAATAAAATGTCTGCATTAACACCAAAATGAAAGTATTAACTGGCATTTTGAACAATTACTTAAATTCAATTTATAATTAACTCAATTATTTTTAATTGAGACATATTTCAGGCCCTAAAATGAAGATGGAATAAAGAGTTATTAACGTAATGGGACTTATGGCAAGAAAACACATTGAAACCAACTTCAATATTCCACATATAACAAATGATAAAACTGCATAAAAAAGCTATTTGAAATGGGAAGTAAAAGAACAATTTCTGATTTTAAAAATGAAATTTTACAAGTATTTATAAAATCTAGAAAATTAACAACCAGGAATTGGACAGTTGCATTTATTCCTACTCACTCTGTTGGATTAAATAACAAACAAGAAAATATTTCAAAGACATTTGTCATTTATTAGCAAAAATAATTGTGATTCTAGAACAGTAAACATATGTATATGTAAAACTGACACACCTGTATCTATATGTCTATATTCATATATTTACTGAAATTAACAAAAAACAGAGTGCTAAAACCCAGGTATCTTAACAAATCTTTTCTAATATCTTTTAAGCTAGATTTTGCGATCGTAACCCTTTTTCTTTCCAGAGATGACAGAGAAATTTCAGATGTGTAGCATTTTATAGAAGCTATCTGGTAGTAGTGAATTGTGGACAAAATAACAATCCATGAGAGAAACAGCCTGGTATAATAAAAGGAGCACTGATAGAAAATGTGCCAATGTCCAGCCTCTGTTAGTAACCAGTTATCAATCTCTGGCAGTATTTATAAGATTCCTTCCATTCCAACATTTCAACACAGAATTCCAAAGTCTATGAACTTGGTAGAGCAATTCCTGTGTATTCATGTGTTACTCATGTGGTGGCATTAAGGAATCACTACTAATTGATTTTTTGTGTGATGTTACTGTATTACATTTTCTAAAAGTCTATCTTTTCAAGAAACATTAATATCTGATATAATATTTAGAAAGAGCAATTATAAAAATGCCAAGTAGAATTTTAATGTATCACATCACTAAACAAATACACTAGAGTTTTCTTAGCAGTTTATTTTAAAACATCAAATATATCAGTATCCATGGATTAACTGACAAATTTATTTGTAAACTATCATCTTAATGAAAGTACATTTCAGTGATTTTCAGAGTAAGGAAGCTACTCTGTTTAAAATCAAAGTAATTGAATATGAAATTAACTTTTTTCTAAATATTTTGCTACTATAAGAGCATGAATAACAAAGAACAAACTTATCATCAAAAAAAGTATATACTGTCACGCTGAATCTATTTTAAAGAAATCATTAAGGTAAATTACCTCATCTATGTTACATTCATGTTCTTTACAGAGAACTTCAATAATCCTTGTATCATTTTCTAGTTGTTTTGCTAGCCGTGCACTCCTGTTCTGACCTCGCCTTGGTGTGCGAGGTGAACCATTAACAGGTATTACGGCTGTTTCTGTAAAAATGGTAAATCAAATAAGAACAAAAGTACATATCACTACATAAAATAATGAAGAATTCTAAGTTGGAAGGTCAAACAATCTTGATAAAATTCAGTCATTTTTACACATGAGGTTTCATTAAAATACTAACAGTTCATCTATTTACTGAATATCAATTATAAGTAACGTACTGACAATAGTTCTTGCCAGCCCTGTTCTCTTCTGTCCCCAACTAGCCCCCCACCAACTGTAAAATACTTAAAGCCCTTACCCAAATACAAACAAAGCAAGGGAAGCAGCCAGGTGATCAACTAATTCTAAGTGTATTCTACTCAATCTGCAAAGGGAAAACTTTTCTATATTAACTAGTCTCAAAAATAGCAAGCAAATATTTATGAATTCAATTTCTAGGCATAGTATAAAAATACACAAAATATTAAGATTTTAGCAAACAGCATATATTATGATGCTCTTAAAACATGTATATAAATGATAATGTTATAATAAACTGTGAATTTTAAAATCACAGGGTTTTTTGGTATATTTTGAGTATTCCCAGTTCAAGCTGAATACAGATTCAACTATAATAGAGATTACAGATGTTTAAGTATAAAAAGCCTCGAGGGGGCCTCCCTGGTAGCGCAAGGGGTTAAGCACCGCACTATGAAGCAATCCTCAGCCTCTGCAGCACGAGTTCGATCCCCAGCCTGCCAGGGAGAAACCCACATGGCGCAGCAGACCTCTCCTGTCTTGCCTGCTGCTCCCTTCAGCAGTGTATTTCAGTCTGCCTATTCTGTTCCTCACTCTGTCTCTGGTGAATCCTCTCACCCCCTGCATCTCTGGCCTGTACCCAGCTCTTGTATGTATAAATAAATAAATCTTTAAAAAAAAATAAAATAAAAAGCCTCTAGGCTCAATCAACAGTTTACAAGACATTGAAGAACATGTCAAACTATATCACAGGATAAAACTAGTAAAAATTAAACCATGGAAACTCATGACAAACCACCTGATTCCTTAATAAATAAAGTGCAAGTAAAAAGAGATGGAGAAGCTTTTTTAAAAGGCATAAAATCAGGGCCTCCCCTGGTGGCACAGCGGTTGAGCTCTGGGCTGCGAAGCTGCCCGCAGCCTCTGCAGCGCTGGTTTGATCCCTGGCCGCTGGCGAGGGTCCCATACGGTGCGCAGACCTCTCCTGCCGCTCCCGCTGCTTCCCTCAGCAGTGTATTTCTTCATCAGTCTGCCTGTTTTGTTCCCCTCTCTGGCTCTAGTGAATTCTCTCACCCTCCCGTGCTGCTGACTGTACCCAGTGCTTGTATAAATAAATAAATCTTTAATAAATAAATAAATAAATAAAAGGCATAAAATCATATCAATCACAAAGTGTAGATCTTATTAGATTCTGATTTAGTCAGCCTGTAAAAAAATATTTTAATTCTTTTTATAGGACTATTGAAAGTCCAAACACTGAGAGAATATGTGGTGATATTAAGGAATCACTACTGATTGAGTTTTTTGTGTGATAATGGTGCTGTATCATATTTTTTTAAAAATCTTTATCTTTTCAAGATACATACTGATATTTATAAGGATAAAACGGTATGCAAAGATGTGCTTCAAAATAACAGAGCTGGTGGAACTGGGAAGCAAATGGGCTACATGTTAACCATACCTTATCTGTTGATGTTAGGTAATAAGTACATTGAGACTTACTATACTACTTTTGGATTCATCTGAAATTCCACAATAAAAAGTTAATTAAACGTTTACCATAGTCAATTAATTAAACACTTCATATATTCTTTTTAACATAGTACTTAGAGAATTAAATGTACATTAGAATTAGCTAAAATAACAAAGCCTGTCACCTAAAGTAACATTCTACATCAACTTATAAAGTTAATACATTGAAAAAAGAGGGAAAAGAATATAAAGGAAATTTTTTAAAGGTTCAGAAAATTTTGTAGTATATTTATTGCTTTCTATATTTTCCCCTCTATTTTGCATGTGGTTTTTGCTGAAACGAGCTGTTTTCTCTAACAAATCATGCTCAGCAAATTTCAAGATTTTGCTATAGACTTCAATTTTTCAACCACTCAACAATCCTTTGAAATTTTCATGTTGTCATCTGTCCTCTATTATTTTTAGTATTATTAATACTTTCATCATTTTATGAGCAAGGAATCAGTTCAACCTTAGTTCAATTCACATTTTTCTGGAATTTAAGGAATTTTGCTAACCTACTATGAGGTTACCATAGGATGCAATTCCATTCTCAGAGGAGTATCACCTTTGCTTAATGCTATCCAATTACTTTAGCAATAGTTATTTTTATTTAAATATATTTTCTATCTCATAACCCACTGAAATAAATTGATGGCTGTTCATATACACATACACAAGTCATATAATCATACAACATAATAAAAACTTAAAACTATTTCTGTAGTATTGGCCACTCCCTTAACACTCAAAACCTACTTATTCTTTTAAAGTTCAATTCAGGGCCTCCCCAGTGGCGCAGCGGTTGAGCACTGGGTTGCGAAGCTGCCTGCGGCCTCTGCAGCGCAGGTTCGATCCCCGGCTGCTCCCCGGCCACCAGAGGAGGGTCCCACATGGCGCGCAGACCTCTCCTTCTGCCTGTTCTGCCCCCAGCTATGGCTCTGGTGAATTCTCTCACCCTTCCGTGCTTCTGACTGTGCCCAGTACTTGTATAAATAAATAAATAAATAAATAAATAAATAAATAAATAAATAAATAAATCTTAAAAAAAAAAATCTTTAAAAAAAAATAATAAAGTTCAATTCAAATGTCACCTCTTTTATATGGTCTCTTCCTTGTTGTGATCCAGGTGGGAAAAATTTCTATCTCCTAAATTCTCATGGTTTTGGCTGTCTTATTTCCTTATCTAACATTTCCTTTCACATCTTATGCTACCAGAGGGTAGAGTCCATGTCTGATTTATTTTTATCACCCCCTCAGCTCTAGCACCACGTTTTGTTTCTAACAGCTCTAGCACCAATGGTTGTTTCTAACAACGATTCAATAAGCAACTATGAAATAATGAGGCAGGAAGGGCAGAAATTATTTTAAATACTTACTATATGGTTCTTTGAGCAATGCAGGAGGCGAGAGTTTGATAAAATAGTCAAGGACACATAGCATTAACTGAAACGATATCACCAGATCATCTTCCATTTGAAGTACTGTCCCTGAATACATATTAAAAAAAAAGTGTTCACATTTTTCACATTTTTAAGTTTTAGACTAAGATCTCTAACTCAGACAAAATGATGGGTATATGAGTATATATAGGTATATACTCATTTATTCAACAATCATTAGAGAGATGTTAAAGATATTTGGGGGGTAAAATACAAGTCAGATTTGAAATATGTAAACATAAATAAAATTATATGAAGTTATGAAATTAAAGTCTACTCTGAGAATTTACACTTGCATATTATAATCACAATTCAATCCCAATGAATAACTCATTCTGGTTTTTGCTTTTTTAGACTTATTTCAAATTTTGGTAAAAGCCATAGAATTTACTACTTTCAAAAATAATTTTGACATATGGCCCATGCTAATCTTAAATGATATTTTATTATGAAACCCCATATATTTTCAATGCAACTACACTCTAAAATATTACAAAAACCAAGACCATAAAGAAATAACAAAATTTGTATCTAACTGTAAAGTCATCTATAGAGTATCTAGATTGAATTCCTCAGTTAATACAATAAATATACAATCAGAAAACTGTAATAAATAAATAAATTAGAGAAATAATAATGTAGCTATACAAAATATACAAATCATGATCAAATATAGCTATGACATATTTGGTATGGCTCTATTATGCATTGTTTTTAAAACTCACTTTCTATCACATGAATATCTAAGTGCTAAACCAATAATAATCCCAATATATAGTGAAGGTATAGAAACTATGTGAGAAAATAGGTAACCCCTGAATCAGGTAGATTTCTGAGATCCATAGGCAGGGCAAAAATCATGTTTACAATACACTTAAATGTCATAGAGGTAAAGAATAATATCAAGAAGTTCTAGTTAAAATTAGAAGATCAAAGATCAAAGAAATTCTCCCTTCTAATACCTAATAAAATTAAAGAAAAAAAATGTGCTGGTTAAGTGTTAACACTAAAACTAAATTTGAAATATTGACACAGAGGGTATGCTCATTTTTTTCTTCTTCCTACTTGCAGGGAGTAGAAACCGCTGATGGAGAAGGGTAAACTGGAGAAAGTAAACAACTACAGCTAACTTTCTGACAAAAACAGAGACTATAATATACGGTGCTGAATTGGAGAACAATCTGAATTCTACTAGTAAAATAGGATATAACAGGATAAATGTGTTCTGTTTTAGAGTTTATTCACACAAAAATCTGAGGACAAAAAAATTGTATCCTTCCTATAAATTCTTCACATTCTCCCTCACTCTCTAACTAAAAATGAACATTAAAAAAAAAGGGAGGCCTCCCCTGGTGGCACAGCAGTTGAGCGCTGGCAGCCTGCAGCCTCTGCAGTGCCGGTTTGTTCCCCGTCCGCAGGCGAGGGTCCCACAAAAAAAAAAAAAGGGCCTATTTTCATACTGTAGTTCTTTGGTGCATACAACTAGTCGCAGGTAGAGTGCAAGTGAATAAGGGAAATTCACTCACACTACACCAGAGAAAACAGAACATTAAGTCAGAATTGCCCATATAAAGTCCTAGCAACATGGGAAAGAAACAGTTAGTATGCAAATATATTATAGAAGAGGAAAAAAAAATCACAACATTAGAATTCAGAAGAATGTCTAAAGAAGAAAATACCCTATCAACCTTTGCATTAAGAATTTAAAAAACACAAATTATATAAAAACAGGGAACTCAACAGATTAAGAAAAACTGAAACCCAAGTAAAATCATTACACTGTTTAGAAGATAAAAAATAGTCAATACATGAGGAAAAAACCCAAAAACTAATACGGAGGATAAAAAAAATCCAATATAAATTAATTGACATTTCTAGGACATAAAAGAGAAATATTATACCTAATGGAATAAAATAATACTAACAATGGGGTATGTTAAAATTTCTCTGAAAAGAAGACACTTGTGTTTAAAAAGGGACATACTGTTCCTTTCTCTTTTCTTACACAATAATAAAAGTCAAGAGATGTCATGATAGAGATATTGAACCTCAGAAAAAAAACTGTTCAAGTCTTAAAGATACAAATAAGGGTGGCCTCAGAATTTTCAATAGCAACACGCAATGCCAAATAATAGTGTCCTAATAAGCACACCACCCAAGAATAGGACTCACAGTTAAACCATTCTCCAAGTATAAAGGATATGGACATGACTCACAAACATGCCAAACTAGGAAAAATGATTACAAAAAGGCTTCTTTGAAAAATTCTTTCATGGTAAAATCTAGCCAGCTAAGGATAAATCAAAATAAAGAAGTGGAGAAGCTATGATACAAGAATGATGATAAACTCAGACCACTTATATATAGGAATGATAGTAAACAAGTTATATATTATAAGTATAAAATTATACTTATATAATAACAATAAAATGATAACAAGCAAGTCAAAGTGAGGAATAGGGAGGTAACACGAAAAATTAGAATACTAACATTCTTTTTCTTCAAAGCACATTAACATATATCACTTTAAATTAAAACACGGAGTTAAGTAAAATAAAGATTTTAACCTCTTACTTTTTCATAATGTCAGAAAAATAATTTTAGGAAATAATACAGCTTATATCACAAAAAAGTTTGCTAAATTTCCAGCAATTGTTTTCATTTTTATTTTCTTCTACAAAATCTGAGTAAAATTTTTATATTTTAAATATACCATATAGTATATTCCTATTTTTGAAAATTAAATGTTTGTGAACATACTTATCTACTCACTTTTTTTAAGCAAAATGAATGCACAAAATATTTATGGAAAAACAATCTGATGATTTTTAAAGATGATTATTTCTGGGTAATAAATGGGGAAGAGGAATGAAACTGAATAAAATACTTTGAGCTTAGTCCAAAGGAATTATTATGTTTTACATATAATTATTATGTTTTATACTGGAAATGTTAGCATGTAATGAACATAATGGCTTTACCTTTAGCTAGTAAAAATGTGATCCAAGAAACTTTTAGCACCAATACAGAGTTTATTTCAGCAGGTATCCTAGTAAACAAACAGAAACACGGAAAAAATATTATAGTGATGATTTTCCAATACTAACCTTTCTTCCCTGTAGTTTAAAATTACAGATCTGAGTTACTTACATAATAGAATACAATAAACAATTTACACAATTTGTCTCAATTCAGTGTTTTTAGTCCACAGAGTAGTACACATTTTGTGTGAATATACTGAACATTTTTCTAACATAAAAGTATGCAAAAGAAATAGTAAACTATGATATACTTGTTTTCCAATTAATTCTTTCCTGTTTTTTTCTAGAATGAAAGTCAACACTATAAGCAGAAAAATAAATGATTAGGTAATTCTAATTTACCAGTTTGACACTATGCCTTGACTATTTTTTCACAGATATTAACTTGTGGGAGTTCACAGTCCATGCCAATTAATTAATAAATACACTAATTCTCATTTTATCAATAATCTTCAATACTACTATGGGGTAGAAAATCTCATATATTACTCATTCTGTTTTCAAGGAAAACTGTGGAGCTCTTACATAGGTATACTCTTGCAAAAATCTGGCATTTTAATGAAGATTTTCATATTTATCCTTACACAAAAATTAAGCTGAATCAGTTAACAAAAGTATTATAACATATAAAGATTTAGTCCATTAATTAGCATTTTTCTCAGAATCGGTGGTAGGGTAGAATGAATCAACTTACACATAATTAGTTCTTCCTTATAATAAAGATTTCATACCACATTTTTGTGTGACAAATTAAACAATCTACAAAGGGTTACCTAAAAGGCAGCATGCTATAATCAATCAAACTAACTGATCTTATCAATATGTTTGGGATTATTCCTTATGTCTTTTTTTTTTTAGATTTTATTTTTATTTATACAAGAACTGGGGTACAGGCCAGAGGTGTGGGAGGGTGAGAGGATTCACCAGAGACAGAGCAGGGAGCAGGACAGGCAGATGGACCGAAAGCACTGCTGAGGGGAGCAGTGGGTGAGAGAGGAGAGGTTTGCTGCACCATGTGGGATTCTCCCTGGTAGGCCTGGAATCAAACCGGCGCTACAGAGCCTGGGGACAGCTTCATAGCACGGCACTCAACCCACTGCGCCACCAGGGAGGTCCTTACGACTTTTTTTAAGAAGAGGCCTCCCTAGTGTCCTAGGGGTTAAGTCTCAGCGCTATCACTCTTATGGCTGAGTTCGATCCCAGCCAGGTTAACTAACCCACATATGGCACAGCAGAGCTCTCTTGTCTCCCCTGCTGCTCCCCTGAGTAGTGTAATTCAATGGATCTGCCTGTTCTGCTCCTCTGTCACTGGTGAATCCTTTCACCTACCACACCTTTGGACTACACCACAGTTTTTCTATAAATAAATAAATATTTTTTAAAAAAGAATCTTTTTAAGAAAACAAAATGTGAAAAATTACATGCTCTGAACTACTTACGAACTATTTGGTTGTGTCAAATATATAAGTTCACATGTCCTGAAAGGAAGAAATAAATTATATTAACATATAATATTTTAAAAGTAACTTTTTTCATAAATTAGAAATTTTGCCATGCTTTATTCATCTTATTTTTAGAATAACACATTTTAAAAAACAATATATGCATAGCATAAAACAGTTAAAGTAAATTTTTCCAATTTATGACATTTCACACACCACTGTGAAATCTAATTACAAAAGAACTGGATTTTGTGTGCATCTGTAATTCAAAATACTTTCTGTAATTGAATCCTGTTAGGATTAGAAGGTTAGAATCCCAGAAAAAAAGAAGCTCACAGATATGAGGGCATATTCCAAATATGTGCAATGGAAGTATCAGAAAGACAGAGGGCCATGAACAGAAAAAATATGTACAGAAATAATGGTTGAAAACTATTGAGTTTTTTTTCCAGTAATGATGGATCAAGAAATGTGGTATATATACACAATGGAATACTACTCAGCAATCAAAAACAATAAACTCATGCCATCTGCAGCAACATGGATAGAAGTGGAAGGGATTCTACTAAGCAAAGTGAGCCAGAGGGAGAAAGATAAATACTGGATGTTTGCACTTACACGTGGAATTTAAACAAACCGGACAAAGACAAACTGTAGACTGACCCTTGAAAGCAGACGGTAGATCTGAGACACTAAGGCAGAAAGGGGAAGGGAGAAGAGGGGAGCAGAGAAAGCAGGGGAGAGGAGAGCAGAGTAGATGATGGTAGAGGAAGGGGGCTCGTTGGTGGTGGATAAACTATGGTGACCACACCTGAGGGGAAAAATCCTACACCATGAAAAAATAAACAAGGATGTTTAAAATAAAAAAAAAAAAGGCAACAAAATTTCCTAAATCTTATTAACAAAAACACAACTAATCCTATTATCCAATAAACAACAGACTCCGAGTAGGATGTATATATAATTATAACTACAATTCTCACCCTTAACATAAATAATATTTTGCCCACTATAATTATTTCTTCTACCACATAATCCTCTACAATAGAGCATCACATGTGTTATTGCAATTATTATGTTGAATTTAAAAATATATAATTCATTTACTCTAAGTTTCTCGGTGATCATAGTGTCATGTGACTTTGTATCACCAATACCTAACACATAGGTGGGTACTATCAGTCACTTAATACTTGCAGTTTCTAATTTTTCCTCAACAAAACAGTTCATAGTCTAAAGTTAAAGTGATTTCATAAAACACATCTTCCAAAAGACTAACTACATATAAACATATATTAGCAGTCTAGTAAATTTAGGAAACACTGAAATCAATAGAGTGAACAAATTTTATTATACAGAAATTCTAAGAACTTTGGGTTGCCAATCGACAACGTATTTCTTTAATGTGGGCTGGGGAAGGTGGTAAGCAGTTTTCCCCAAAGTTGGCCAGAAACTTTTTTGTTTTAAAAATTAACACTCATGTAAAGTTTACTTTATCCTATGTACTGGATTCAGCATTATATACCATCTCTGTTAATATATTGAAAAGTCTAATAGGAGCCTCGTTGGTGGTGCAAAGGGTTAAGTCTTAGCTCTATGAGCTATCTCAAGCCACTCAGCAGGAGTTTAATACCCACTCAGGGAGCTAACCCACATGAAGCAGCAGACCTCTCCTGTTTCTCCCGCTGCTCCCCTCAGCAGTGTATTTCAGCCAATCCACCTATTCTGCTCCCCATTTTGTCTCTGGTGAATCCTCTCACCCCATCCCCCCTGCACTTCTGGCCTACACCCCAGCTCTTGTGTGCAAAATTAAATCTTTTTGGAAAAAAGCCTAATAGAATATGTACTATTATAACTCAATTTACATATTAGGAAACTAAGCATTAATGCTAGATAACCCATCTAAAAATCACCCAGTGCACAATGGTGTCCAGATTAGAACCAATTTATAAAACTCAAAAGATTCCATGCTGCTCTTCATTAAGCTCTACTCAAGTCTCTCTCTTTTGGTAGGGCATCATACCAAACTACTGATTTGCAGAAAATTTTTTGTGAACCCAGTCTTGTGTCCTATTTATTAAACTGAAACCAGTGTTTATAATGATCTAAAGTAAATAAATAAGAAACGGGGTAAACCCATCAGAATTATCCATATCTATTCTACTTTCTAGCTTTTCTTTTCCAACTTTCCCTTAGTTCCCACGAGAATCATAAATACTAAAATACTAAATATGCACATTACTAGAAGCTATGATAGGTAAAGAAACAGGGGAAACAGAAACATATATCCAAGCAGACTCCTGATTTCAGGTAGGAGAGTAAAAACAACCCAATTAAAATTATTAGAGCAGTACTACATTCCAAATAATTCTACTAAAATTCTATACTTAGAAATAAGCTGTTGATTACAGGTCATTGGTGAGTTTGAGGCACTAGTCTTTATGGAATGAAATTTTCTTAAATATTAGCTTAGAGAAGTTTTTGCTTAATATGTTCATTCAGTATAGAGGTGATAGATAGATCCTCCTTAGAAATGTCAAATTTCTCATACAAAGAGCTTGTAAGCATTTTAGTATACTTCTTTCAATGTTATTTCATTCAATGTGTTCATGTTTAGAATTTTTTCTGCTGTAGTTATAATCAAAGAATATCTTGCTTTATTTAATATTAGAATCATTTTGCCACATTGTTATTATTCCTAATAAAATTCTATTTTATATTTAATAAAATGTTTAGATTATACTTAGAAGATTTTACTTATTTCAGTCATGCATAAATAGGTAGTTTCCAATTTTTCAGTATTCTACACAATATTGTGATAAAAAAATCAGTGAAGCTTTTTTTGTATTTAAGACTATTCTTAGGAGAAATTCTAAGATATGACTTAAAAGGTTATAAAAAATTTTAACAAAAAAGCACTTAGAAACTCCTTGTTTTTAAAAAGGCAAGGAGAAAAGTATATAATATAACCTATCCTAAGTAAAAGATTACCCAAAGGAAACATTCTAAAATATAAAAATTAACTATATTCAGGGTTAAAATTTTGACTTATTTCATATTTTCTTATTTATGCTTTCTACGTTTTCTTAGTATTCTATAATTCACATCCCTTCTGCCAATTAATAAAAAAAATTCTTTTTTCCTATGCAAAAGGCCTCTATTCTGTTCAAGGGAAAGCAGAAGTAAACAATGATGGCCAATGTAATCATACTACAATTTAAAACCAGGAAAAAGAAAATTCCTTCAAAATACCTAGGCCAAGCTTTGAGTCAGTCCTCCATTTTTCTCAGTCTCCACTGTACCTCTAAAGATTTTTGTTTCTTGAAAATAATTCACTTTATTTCTCTTTTACGTTGTCTTTTTTTTTTTTTTTTAAAGATTTATTTATTTATTTATTTATTTATACAAGCACTGGGTACAGTTAGAAGCACGAGAGGGTGAGAGAATTCACCAGAGCCAGAGCGGGGAACAGAATAGGCAGCTGATGAAATACACTGCTGAGGGGAGCAGTGGGCGGCAGGAGAGGTCTGTGTGCCATGTGGGACCCTCTCTGGCGGCCGGGGATCGAACCGGCGATGCAGAGGCTGCGGGCAGCTTCACAGCCCAGCACTCAACCACTGCACCACCAGGGGAGGCCCTAGTTTGTCTTTTTTTTTTTTTTTTTGAGATAATATTGGTTTACAACACTGCATATGATTAAGGTATTGGTTCATATCTCTTCAAATGTACATAACCACATCACACCCACCAAGACAACCAGAATTCCCCTCCAGTCCATTGGGCCCCCTCACCCTTTTGCTCTCTACCTTCCTCTTCCCCCTCTGGTATTGTCAAGTCTATAGTCATATTTCTAGAGCTTGTTTTTAATTTGGTTTTGTCAAACCTTTTGTGTCTCTATATTCCACATAAGAGTGAAATCATCTAATACCTGTCTTTTTCCTTTTGTCTTATTTCTGTTAGCAAAATCCCTTCCAGTTTCATCCATGTTGTCGTGAATGTCAAGAATTCATCTTCTTTTAGCACATTATTCATATTTACTACACCTTCTTAATATACTCAACAGTACACAGTGTTAAATTTGTTGCTCTTAGACTCAACAACAACAAAGAAAATAATCCAGTCAAAAAATGGGCAGAAGAGCTAAAAAGAAACTTCTCTGAAGTGGAAATGCAAATGGCCAACAGGCATATGAAAAAATGTTCAACATCACTTGTAATCAGGGAAATGCAAATCAAAAATACCATGAGATACCATCTTACACCAGTGAGAATGGCACATATTAAAAAAACTAGCAACAACAAATGTTGGCGAGGGTGTGGAGAAAAAGGAACTCTTCTGCACTGTTGGTGGGAGTGCAAACTGGTCCAACCACTATGGAGAGCTGTGTGGAGATTTCTGGACCTACTAAACATAGAGCTTCCATATGATCCAGCAATTCCACTCCTAGGTATTTACCCAAAGGACACAGAAACATCAATTCCAAAGAACACCTGCACCCCTATGTTTATAGCAGCACTATTTACAATAGCTAAGCTTTGGAAACAGCCCAAATGCCCAAAAATAGATGACTGGATCAAGAAGATGTGGTACATATATACCATGGAATATTACTCAGCATTCAAAAAAGATAAACACATGCAATTTGCAGCAACATGGATGGCACTGGAAGGGATCATGCTCAGCGAAATAAGCCAAAAAGAAAAAGAAAAATACCGGATGGTCTCACTCATAGCAGGAATCTAGAAAACTTAAATAAGGGACCAGGAAAATGAATAACTATAAGAAAGTGAAAATCAAAATCAACAAAAAACTATGAAACAGAGACACTTTTTGGGGGGTGGTGGGCGGGAGGGGAGGGATTGGGGTCAGAATGGGGGGGTTGCAATTGTATGGGGAATATAAAAATAAAATTTATTATTTAAAAAATAATAATAATAAATTTGTTGCTCTTAAATTTGCTGCTTTTAAATTTGTTGCTTTTAAATTGTTGCTACTCAACAGTACACAGTGTCAAATTTGTTGCACTTAAATTTGTTGCTATAACTTGGTTCTTATAAATAGCAATGCAAGGAACACAGTAGTTTATATATCCCTCTGAACATAAACTCAATTTATATTTATTTTTGCATTCTTTGGGTAGATACCTAGAAGAGTTGAATTGCTGGATTATACAGTAGATCTATTTTTAATGTTTTAGTGGCATACCAATCAAAACATAGGAAAGAAAAAAATAGAAGCATCCTTCTTAGAAGATGTTCCTTTCCTGCTCGATCTCCATACTAATTCTCTCCAAATTATGTAAGAACATGCTTCCTTTCCTTTTCCCCACTACTACCCTATCAACACAACTGCTTATTTAGCTAAACTATTAACTTTCTTATTCTCTTATCCAAATGAAATGAATCCCCCCCACCCCCGCAAAAAAAAAACCCACATGATAACTGGCACAAACCAGTATCACTGCAGGTGTGGATCTGGATAAAAAGGATCTATTAAAAAATTAACCCAAGGTTATCTGAATTCCATCATTCTCCCAGCTGAACAGTAATGAAAAGTCTTCTAAATAACCATGAAGATACAAATTATAAGTTGGTAGTACAGGTCACATACACCCTCTGTTGCCAGTATATTTCTTTTCCTAAGCTAAATAAGTAAGAACCAGTAAGAAGAAGTTTAAATTTAGGTACTCTTCCATTGAGAGCCAGAAATTTGGCAGAGGAGGCTAACATGGGAACTAAGCTTAAAATTTGCTAAAACATGAGATTCATGAATTACAAAAAAGTAAATTTCAAAGGAAGCACACACAATGTATATGATTGGATAAAAGAAAGCTAAGAATTAATAAGAAACTAATAGTGAAGGGGGAAATCTAAGAGATAATGCTTAGTAATTTTAGAAATTATGTAATAGTTCCCAGATGGAATCTAATCATAAATTCTTATATTAAAAACCAGGCTGTAAACTTAATAAAAAAATTACCTTACCTTTCTAATTTGCTGTAGAGTGCACACAATACATTATACTTCTTCAGCAGTCTTGACATAGCATTATCAACTTTGGTACTGGTATCAATTTCTTTCAGTAAGTCAAAGAATTTATAGATACTACCAATGACAAAATAGGAAAAAGTAAATCAGTAACTAAACATTCATTTTATTTCATTTTTCAAACTATAAACCTTTCCATTGCAAAGATTATTAGTTCTATACAGCATCACAATTATGTCTTTTGGAAGAAATTACTTTTTGCTTTTTACTAGGATTCGGGAGTTAAAATCACTAGTCTTCAATCAACACACCTATATCTATATACTATATCTACATCTATTTATTGTTAGGAATATGGTAAAAATGAAGACTTGTGACAAACACATACATGTATATTTACTTGTCTCTGTATTTCAAAAACCATAAGTTCACATCCATTTATCCAATTCCTACACAAAACTACATGGTTCCATTTATATACTAATCCATGTATATAATTAAATACATTCCATTATTTTCATTTATATACTTATAACTTTTCTTTGACAGTAAGAAACCTAGGATCCATTTATCCTTTATTTACTCACTTCATCAATCCCCCTGTATGAAATTGAAGAAGTTCAAAGAATTCCAAACAAAATACCCAAAGAGATACAAACCAAGAAATGCTGTAATTAAAATATCAAGAACGAAAGATAGAGGATCCTAAAATCAGACTAAGAAAATAAAGAGTCATGTATAAGGGAATCCTCATGAGACTATCAGTAGATTTCTTTTTTGTTTTTAAAGATTCATTTATTTATACAAGAACCCGGGTACAGGCTAGATGTGCAGGAGGGTGAGAGGACTCACCGAAGACAGTGTGGGGAACAGAACAGGCAGACTGACCAAAACATACTGCTGAGGGGAGCAGCAGGCAAGATAAGAGAGGTCTGCTCGCCATGTGGGTATCTCCATGGCCTGGGGGATTGAACCAGCACTGCAGAGGCTGAGGACAGCTTCACAGCACTGCACTCAACCGCCTGCACCACCAGGGAGGCCCTATCAACAGATTTCTTAACAGAAACCTTACATGCCAAATGGAATAGCATGAAATACTCAACATGTTAAAAGAAAAAGATTTCCAACCAAGAATCCACTACCCAGGTGAGCTAACACTCAAGGAACAATAAAGAGCTTTATAGACAAACAGCTGAAAGAATTAATTTCCTCTAAATTGGATTGGCCTTACATAAAACCTGACTTAGATTCAACAAGAATTCAAAACCAGAAAATATGGAAGAGGGACAGTGAGTAAAAACAGAAACTGGTATAAGTAGATCAAGATGAATTTCCTTTCAATTTAAGATTCTAAGTATAGAACACTATATATACAGTATATGATAAGTGCAAAACAAAAATGCCCAGAAGAAACAAGGTAAAAGATAAAAATTGAATCTAAACACTATAGAAAAGGTAACGTTCAAAATAGAAGGAAAGAGAAAAAGAACAAAAGAACAAAGAGAAACCACAAAATAACCCTGAAAGCAAATACTAAAATGACAATAAATACTTAGAAATCAATTTTCCTAAATGTGAATAATGTAAGTTCACCAATTAAAAGGAAAGTGGCTGACTGTATCATGACAAAAATCCCCAAGTTTCTGCTGTCTCTAGGAAACCCAACACAGACTCAAAGTAAAAGGTTAGCAAACAATCCTACAAGCAAATGGCACTCTAAAAAAGAGGAACAGACATAATTATAATAGATAAAACAGACTTAAAATTAAGAAAGGTAACAAGAAGAGATGGTAATGGATATTATATAATCATTACAGAAGCAGTATATCACAAGACAAAATACTCATTAGAATATATGTACCAACAAAACAGAATCAAAACATGTAAGACAACTAGAAATAAAACCAAAAACATACATTGACAGCAACACAGCAGTAGAATATTCAACACCCCATTTACATTAGTGTACAGATAACCACACAGAAATCAACAAGGAAATAATAATCTTAAATGAAGAATCAGACCAGGTGGACTAAACATAAATATATAGGGCACTACACTCTCAAAAACAGAGTACACATTTTTCTCAAGGGTACACAGAATATTTTTTAGGATATACTGTATGCTGGGTCACCAAAAAAATGGTAATAAATTCATGAAGACTAAAATGGTATTAAGTATCTTCTCAAATCATAATGGTATTAAACTGGAAATTGGCCATTAAAAAGAAAGTGGAGAAATAGCTCAAACAATGAAAACTAAACAGACTATTGAATAACCCTGGTTTAATAAGGAAAATTAAAAGAGAAATTTTTTAAAACTTGGAGACAAACAAAAATGAAGACACACGCTATTAGAACCTTTGGAACACAGCATAGCATTACTAAGAGGTGAGTTTACAGCAATATAGGCCTCAAGAAACAAAGATATCAAACAAACAATCTAAATTTAAGAAACTAGAAAAAAAGGAAAAAGTGAAACCAAAAGCCACCAGAAGGAAGTAAATAATACCAAATTAAAACAAAATAAATAGAAAAGGAAAAAAAACAGTACAAAAAAGCAATAAAACAAAAAGGTAGTAGTTTCAAAAATAAAATGGCCAAATATCCAGAAACACTCACTAACTAAAGAAGAAAGAACTCTAATAAAGGGAATCAGAAATGAAAGAGCAGTTATATCTCACAGAAGTAGAAGGGGTCAGGACTCAGGGAACATGTTAAGAGGAAGATCCCTATTTTGATCTGGGGAAGATAAACTAAGAAGTCAGTGCAGATTAACCCACACTGGACTCAAAGGATCTTGTAAAGTAGGGCAAAACCAGAAACTAACACTGACCAAGTACAGCAGAAAAGATTAGAAGGAAATTCAACTCTAGCAATAAAAAGAAATGGTTAATAGGGGAAAAAGCAGCTATTGGGGCAGGAACCAGTTCATACCCACACTTAGGGAGAGCAAAACTGCTGGGGAATTAACTATGACAGAAAAGGCAAGAGTGCAGGGTCAAGACAGACAGACAGGGACTCTTGTGAGTAAGACAAAGGTGACAGAGAAGTGGGGTCACTGCCACCACCTATTTCCTCTGGAAGCAGACAGATATAGGAACTGAGCAGGTAAATGAAGCTGCATTGGAATTTGTCAGGACTGCACCACAGGAGTCTGAAATTCAGAGAAGAGAGCTAGCAGCATTAACACAGGGACAAGTTGTGTTGGCACACACCACTTTCACCAGGTACAAACTGAAGATTCAGTTACAGATTACATATCCCTAACATAAAGTGCCCACTGGAAAAGTATAAGTTCTGCACCATTAATGTTTGTAAAGCCAACAATGGGGAGACAAAAATATACAACCATCAGCAACCTGAGTTGTCAGAAGAATAAATACTACACCACAGAGAAAGAACAAATCACAAGAAACCAAATAAGGAATATAGAAAATCTCTTCTTCCTATCAAATACAGAAAACAAAATTGCTCTGATAAAAAAATTTCAAACAAGTGAAAGAAAAACAGAAAAACTGTTCAAATATATCAAGAAAACTCAGAAAAACAAATGAATGCCTTCAGAAATAAAATTAACAAGTAGAAGATCTAAATGGAGGCTTTAAATAAGAAAATAATGGAGATAACATGATGTAAAAAAATCAATGGAGGAGATAAAAATTTTGAAGAAAGCTAAGGAAGTAGAACAGACCAAATGGAAAATTGAATCAATGACCTTCAAGATGATAATGCACAAATCAAGGTGGAAGAAGAGAAACACAAAGATAATAAATGAAGAAACACTTCAAAAATGATCATACTCCATAAGGAAAGGCATTATAAGAATAGTGAGTATTCCAGAAGGGGGAAAGAGAGAGAACAGAACAGAGAACTTATTTAAAGAAATAGTAGAGGAAAATTTCCTAAAGCTGAAGAAGAAACTACATATAAAAGGCCATGATACTAAAAGAACACCTAAGTAACTAAACAGAATGAGACCTATACTGAGACACATAGTAGTGAAACCTCCAAGAGTGTAAGACAAAGAAAGTATATTGAAGCCTGTTAGGGGGAACAGCAGATAACCTATAAAGGAATCCAGTCAGGCATACATCAGACACTTCTCTGAAGAAACACTACAGACATGAAGAGAACAGAACAATGTGATCAAAACAAAAATTGAAAAAAAACAAAAACTGCCTATCAATATTACTACAAAGTCTGCCTTCAGACTTGAGGGAAAAATAAAGGCATTCTCAGACAAACAGAAGATGGAGTTTGCAAATACTAGACACACCTCCACAAATGATGAAAGGTGCTCTTATATCTAAATTGAAGAGACCATCAACAAAGAACTGAACAGGAAAATAGAACAACAAAATTAAGGACAAAACAGCATTAGCAGACTTTCATATATAAATAATCATTCCAAATATAAACAGACTGAAATTATCAATTCAATTAAAAGACACAGAAAACATAGTTGAATTAGAAAACTCTTCTAAATTTTTGGCTGTCTCCAGGAAATGTTCCTAAATGTCAAAGAGAAATCCAGGGTCAAAATAAAGGACTGGAAAAACAATCCTATAAACAAATTGTACCCAAAGGAAGGTGAGAACAGCTATACTTATTTCAAATAAAATAGATTTCCAATAAAAATGGTAACAAGAAATGGGGTGAACTATATAATGATTAAGGAAAAAATATAACAGGAAAACATAACATTAATCATCTGATACTCAACAAATGAAGGAACATCAAAATACATAATGCAATTACCATCATATCTGAACAAAGACATTGGGAAAGAAAAATTAGTGTCAGAGGACTGCAACATTCCACTTTCACCAATGGATAGGCCAATCAGAAAATAATTAAGGGAAACAATAGCCATAAGAAAGGAGTTAGACCACAAGGGCTTAATATACATTTATAGAGCACTGCATCCTAAAAAAGCTGAATAAACTTGTCAAGTGCACATGCTACATACTCCAGGACTGACCAAATATTGGGTTATAAGACAAGTATTAACAAATTCATGAAGACTGAAATCATACCAAGCATCTTTGGTAACCACAATGTATCAAACTACAAACATACCTCCCCCCAAAAAAGAGCAGGAAAATCCTCTAATGTGTGGAGACTGAAATTAAAAAATACCTCAACACAAATTATAATGAAGATACAATGTTTCAGAATATATGGGACACAGCAAAAGCAGTACTTAGAGGGAAGTACAGAACAATAAGGCCAATATCAAGAGATAAGAAAGAACTCAAATATTCTTCTCTCTCACCTTAAGGAACAAGAAAAAGAAGAACTACCCAAAGCCAGTAGAAGGAAATGAATAATAAAAATTAGAGACGAAATCAATGAAATGGAAGTAAAAAAAAAAGTCCAAATGATTAATGAAACAAAAGCTGGCTCTTTGAAAAAATAAATAATAAACAAATCTCTAAGCTCACAAAGACTAGAGAATTTAAAATAAGCAGGATCAGAAACAAAAGAGGAAAAGTTACAACTGACAATTTAGAAATTTAGAGGATCATAAGAAATTACTATAAACATTTGTATGCTAGTTAAGTTGAACAATTTAAAAAAGATGGAAAAATTCGTAGAAATATAAAACCATCTGAGACTGTATAGATAAGAAATTAGAAAACCTAACCAGAGCAATTAAAAGCAAGGAAATTGAAACAGCAATCAAAAGTCTCCCCAAAAATAAAAGTCAAGAAAGTGATGGATTGATGTGACTTCTACTATACCTTTAAAGATGAGCTAATACCCACTGCCTTCTCAAATTCTTGTTTGTTTCTCAAATTGAACAAATATTTTATTAGGCTAACAGTACCCTAATACCAAAACCATACAAAGACAACACACAAAAAAGAAAACTACAGATGAATTTTCCTAATGAACAAAGACAAACTATCAACAAAATATTAGCAAACCAAATTCAATATGTGAAAGAATTGTACACATATTAAGTGGGATTTTTAGAGATACAAAGATGGTTCAACTAAAAGTCAGTCAACATAATTCATCACATCAGTAAAGGGAAAGATAAGAACCATACGATCCTATCAATAGATTCTGAAAAAGTATGTGTCAAGATTCTACATCCACTTAGAATGAAAAGTCTTTTTTTTTTAAAAAAAAAAGATTTATTTATTTATTTATTTATTTATACAAGCGCTGGGTACAGTCAGAAGCGCGGGAGGGTGAGAGAATTCACCAGAGCCAGAGCAGGTTGCAGAACAGACAGACTGATGAAATACACTGCTGAGGGGAGCAGCGGGTGGCAGGGAAGGTCTGCGCGCCATGTGGGACCCTCACTGGTGGCTGGGGATCGAACCGGCACTGCAGAGGCTGTGGGCAACTTCGCAACCCAGCGCTCAACCGCTGTGCCACAGGGGAGGCCCTAGAACAAAAAGTCTTAAAAAAAAAACAAACCAAAACCGGGGTTAGACTGAACAAATCTCAACAAAATGAAGGCGAGGGCCTTCCAGTGGTGCAGCGGGTTGAGCAGAGCGCTGTGAAGCTGTCCACAGCCTTGCAGCGCAGGTTCGATTCCCAGCCGGCCAGGGAGATTTCCACATGATGTGGCAGACCTCTCTTGTGGCATCTGCTGCTCCCCTCAGCAGTGCTTTTGGTCTGTCTGCCTGTTATGCTCCCCATTCTATCTCTGGTGAATCTTCTCACCCTCCTGCACCTCTGGCCTGTACCCCAACTATTGTATAAAAATTAAATAAATAAATAAATCTTTTTTTAAAAAATGAAGGCTATATATGACACCCACAGCTAGCATCATTCGTAACTGTGAAAAAAGAAAGTTTTCCACTAAGATCTACTATAAGGCAAGTATGTCCACTTGTACCACTGCTATTAAACATAATATTGGAAATCCTAGATAAAGCAATTAGGCTAGACAAGGATATAAAGGAAATCCACATTGAAAAATATGAAGTTATCATTATTTGCAGACTGCGTGATGATATACATAGAGAAACCTAAAGACCCCACTAATAAACTAATTGAAATAATAAATCAATTCAGCAATGTGGCAGGTTATAAAATCAATATACAAAAATCAGTTGCCTTCCTATGTACCACCAGTGAGCTAAAAGAGGAAGAAATCAATAAAACCCCCTTATAATTACATCAAAAAGAATTAAATACTAAGATAAACTTGACAAAGGAAGTCAAGGGCCTATAAAATGGAAGCTATAAATAAACTGTTAAAATAAATGGAAAGATATTTCCTATTCATGGATTGCAAAAATTAACAGTCAAAATGACAACCCTACCCAAAACAATATAAATATTCAATGCAATCACTTTTAAAGATTCAAAGCATTCTTTATGAAACAGGGCAAACATTTCTGAAATTCATGGAACCACAAAAGGCCCTGAATAGCAGAAGCAATACTGACAATCAGAGGATGAATGGTAATATTACAATCCAAGAGTCCCAACTATATTAGAAAGTTATAATAAAACAGTATGATACTGGGAAAACAAAAACAGACACACAAACCAAAGGAATAGAATTGAGAGCCCAGAAAAAAACCTACATCATCACAGTTGGTAAAGGAGCCAAGAATAACACTGGAGAAAGGACAGTTTCTTCAACAAAGGGTGTTGGGAAAACTAGACGACATACAAAAGAATGAAACTAGACCACTATTTCACATCATACACATAAAAGAAAATATAGGCAAAACATTTCATAACACTGGCCTCAGTGATGTATTTGGGGACTTGACTCCAAAACAAAAGAGAATATAAACATTGGGACTACATCAAAATAAAAAGCTTCTGCATAGCAAAAGAAATTGTCACTAAAATAAACTGTTACTCCCAATTGAATGGGAGTCAATATTTACACATCATATATCCAACAAGGGGCTAATATTCTAGATTGACAATGAATTCATACAATTCAACAAAAAAACAACAAACACAATCAAAAAAAGAACAGAAGAGCTAAACAGGCACTCCCCCAAAGAAGATATACAGATGGTCAATGAGCAAATGAAAAAATGCTCACCATCATGTATCATCAGGAAAATGCAAGCCAAAACCACAATGAGATATCACCTTATACCTGGTATATATACAAAATGGAATAGTATTATGCTATTTAGAAGGGGGAAAAAGATGATTTTGCCATTTATGATAACACAGATGGAACTGGAGAGAATTATACTAAGTGAAATAAGTCAGAAGGAGAAAGGTACTGAATAATTTCACTGATATGAGGAATATAAAGAAACAAAGCAAAAGAACATTCCAAAACCAATCTTTGGAATCTGATTGCAGGACTTAGATTAACAGAAAGGGAGGATGAATATGAAGGGGGTAGAGAGTCTAATCAACTATGGTCATTTATTTTGTAGCATATTTATGAAATGTAATGAAAAAATTTTACCAAAAAGGGCAGTAGTATATGTCTTTTCTAGGATAGAGCCATTTAGAATTAAATATAATAGATATATTATTTAAATGAGGTAGTTGCATTTTAAAAGTTATGTTTATTAAAAGTCCTTTATATTTTATATAATTCTAGCATTTTTCATTAGCTCTCTAAAGTCTGTTAGGGGGAAAGTTCAAAAGTAGTTTTCTTTGATGGCAGAGGCATATTTTTGTGTAATAAATTTTACCTGGTTTCTATGCTTTTCTGTAGCTCAGTGAAAGTAAATGGCATCTCATCTAGGTCCACTGCTGCAATAAAGACACAGATTCCCCACAGTTCCTTTTTCCTTTGATTATAACCTTCCTGGGGAAAAAAATAAAGTTCAAATATTTCATTAAATCATTCATACATTGCATACAAGATTCAAAATTTATTGTATGTGTCTTTTCTATTTAGCATAAAATAAATTGGTTTTTAAATCCTAAAATGGCATAAAATGGCACTGAGAGCATTTAATTCTACATTAGTAAAAAATACTCAAATTTTATATTATAAGGCCAAAAATATGCTAAAAAAAATCAAAAAGTTAAATTACAACTTACTGTGGAACATTTAGGGGGTCAGTGAGTTCTTTGAAGTAATTTCTCATTATTCAACAACCCAGTGTGCTCAAAGTCAAGTTAAAAAACTCTAGCATCCATAACATATAAATTGTTGTTTAAAAAAAGCCTACTTTCTCACTTGACTATCCTTGTTCTGATTTATTCAGTTCCTATATCAATTAATAATTCAAGTATTTTTTAACCTTGTGAAATTTATACCCCTCAGTGCCATGTTGCCTTCCTTGTAGAATGAAAATATAAAACATACCTTACTTTGTAAGAATTAATTTAGGTGATATATCTACAAAGCCTTAAAACTTAAATATTTAAAGTCCCTAGCATATAACTAGCTACTTAAATGAGTAATGGTTATCAGTACTACTAGAATATATTTCCATCATTATTAGAGTACATTAAAGTACATCATTATTAGAGTACATTATTAGAGTACATTAAAAATACAGAATACTTCCTAAATACATGTTTTGTAAGTAAAATTTGTATTATATTAAATTGAAAATAAAAGAAATGTCAAATATCTGATGTTGTATTAAACAATGGAGGTATTTGCTACTATAAACTGGAGATTACAACAGACTTGAAAAGTATGTGATACAACTTTACATTATTTTGGAATCTCAATTATATAAAAGTTTTAGGAAGGAAACCTGTTCTGGATTATTAAACTTTACAGATAATACAAAGTCTATCACTAATCCAACTATAAATTTGTCCTTAATTTTAGCTACTTGGGAAAGAAACATTTGAAAATATGCTATAAAACTACTTGAATGCTTAAAATTCAAAAGCCTGAAATATATTTCTGAAATATCAAGGGTTGATGAGGATGTAGAGAAATGGAACATTTAAAAATATGCCAAGTTCCTATAAAGTTAAATATAAGCTTTTCATAACACTGAGCAATTCCACTCAGATATTAACACCTAAGAAAACATTATACATGAATGTTCATAGCAGGTTCACTCATAACAACCAAGAACTAGGGGTCTCCCCTGGTGGCACAGCGGTTGAGCGCTGGGCTGCGAGGCTGCCCACAGCCTCTGCAGCGCCAATTCGTTACTGGCCGCTGGCAAGAGTCCCACTAAATTAATTGATTAATTAATTAATTAATTACAAAAACCAACCAAGAACTAGAAACCACCCAATAACCAAAAACAGGTGAACAAATTGTGCTATATTGATATACTGGAATATTATTCAAGAATAAAAAGTAAATGTATAATAAAAACAACATCAATCTCAAAATTCTTACATTGAGAAAGAGAAACCAAGAACAAAAGGGTGCATACCATATAATTGACTTCTTTTGTATGAAATTCTAGAAAGACAAAACTAATCTTTAATGTTAGAGAGTAGATCAGTGGCTTCCTGGGAACAGGAGAGGAGATGTTGGGTGATGACGTCAAAAGAGAATAAAAGAATTTTCTGTAATAATCAAACATCTCTATGGATAGGTCTTTTAGTTCTTTGAATTTATTTACACAGTATTTAATTCTTTTTGATGTGGCTATAAATGAGATTGTTTTTCTTATTTCTCTTTCTACTAATTATGTGTATATAGAAACACAGCAATTTTGTATACTAATTTGGTAGTCTGCTACTTTTTTTCATTAATTTCTAATAGCACTTTACTGGAGTCTTTTGTATTTTCTATGTATATTACCATATCATCCGCAAATTGTGTTAGGTTTACTTTTCTTTCCAACTTGGATACATATATACATACAGATGATGATGATGATGAACAGAGATAGACAGATGCATGCATACATACACACACACACAGATATAATTTAATTGTTCTTGCTAAGCCCTCCAATACTATGTTGAATAATATGGTGAGAGTGGACATCGACATCCTTGTATTGTTCCTGATCTTTAAGTAAAAGCTTTCAGTTTTCCACCCCTGAGTATGATGTTAGCTATGGGTTTGACATATATGAACTTATATTGAGGTATGTTCCTTCTATACCCATTTTTTTGAGGGTTTTTAATCATAAAGGGATGCTGAATCTTATAAAATCCTTCTTCTGTATCTCCTGAAATGGTTGTGATTTTTGTTCTTCTTTTTGTTGGTGTGGTATATCAAGTTTATTTATTTGCAGATATCAAACCATCATTACATCCCTGAAATAAATCCCACTTGATCATGGTGTATGTGAGAATGGCCATTTCAAAAAGACATGAAACAAGTGCTGGGGTGGATGTGGAGAGAAGGGGACTATTGCACTCTATTGTTGGGAATGTATATTGGAGTAGCTGTTATGGAAAGCAATATGGAGATACATCGAAAACTTAAAAATAGAAATTTCATTTCATCCAGTTACTCACTTCTGAGTATTTACTGAAAAACACAAGATTAATTAGAAGAGATAGATGTACCCCCCATGTTTACTGCAGCATTATTTACTATAGCCAGGAGCTGGAAACAAACTAAGTGCCACAGCAGATGAAAAGATGTGGTATATATACATAATGGAATAATATTCACCTGTAAAAAAAGATAAATCCTGTCATTTGCTACAACATGGGTGAATCTAAAAGGTATTATGCTTAGTAAAAGAAGCAACGCAGAGAATGACAATGTATAATTTTACTTATATGTGAAAACAAACAAATGGGCTAAATAAAATAAAAATATAATTTTAGACTGTAAGAACAATTAGTGGTAACCAAGAGAAGTGGGAAAATCATACAAAAGAGGTCAACTGTATAGTGAACAACAGAATTGGACATTTAGTGATGAAATTAAGGTGATATATACATATATTGATTTTCAGTGATGTGCACCTGAAACTTACATAATGTTACAATGCAATGTCATTTGAATAAAAGTTCTACATAAAAATTTATATCTTAATGATGATAATTACATGATTAAACTGTCAAAATTTATTGAACAGTTCACTTAAAATTGGTTGATTTTAGTGCATATAAATTATGCCTCAATAGATCTGATTTGGAAACTATGGTACTTACTAGTGTACCACTTCTGAAAGTGACATGGTATATGTTACCTGACTGTTATAATTACTAAATATACTATATGTTAATAAAAGAAAGCAATGTCAACTTTTATATATATGTTTATATTAATACGATCAGTTTCTCAGAAGCTTATAAGATGTGGAAGATTTCTTGTCTATTTAATAACCCCCAAATTACCAAGTTTTTAAAATTATTATGTATACTTCTTATCAAGCTTTTGGTTTGTTTCTTTGTTCTCACAGTATCCTGGTCAGCCTAACTCCTCTCAATGTGCCTGGTCTCATCAGTTTCAGTTGCTTTTTATTTTTATATTTTTATTGATTTATTCTTTTAAATGGAGGGTAATGAAGCAACTAAATTTGTTTAAGTCGAATATGTTGTTTATTCCTTTTCATTTAAACAGCAAGTTTATTAAGACATAGCCAAAACAATACCACACAGGTCGCCTGGAATGATAAAATGCCTAAAAGAAATGTTTATGTATATTTCATTATAAACAATTTCTGATTTTTAAGAATCTTAAGAATTTTTCTATGAACAAAATATGTAACCTTCATTTCAGATGACTTATAAAGCTTGTTGCTGTTAATATTCCAATTAATTCTATATCTAGATAGGTTTTTTTTTTCTCCTTCACACATATTTTACCTTTGGGGGGAGAAAAGTTTCTTCTAAACTTGATAGTGAAAAGCATATTAAATATTTTAATTACTTACATTTGATTTAGTTCTTTAGCAGGATCCAGGTTACAAATGAGATAGATGTTATAGCAAATATTTTTGTGTATCTATGCAAAGAAAATGACCAATGTCCAACAGAGTTCTAGAAGCAGAATTTCTAGATTAAAGTAATTAAAAGTAGACAGAGACAGAAAGAGAGAGAACCTGCATTTTAGTTCTAGCCGATAGCATCCACTTGGTCTGGTCTTATATCTACATATCAGCAAGATTTGCTAGAGCAAAAAAACAAAATTTACAAAACCATGAAGATTAGAGTTGATTACAAAATGTTGTGTAATCATTAATATTACTATATTAATAAAGTTGTTTTCTATAAATGCCTAAACGAAAAACATCATTCTAACCAATAATCTTTATCATTTAAAAAATGTATCTTTATATTCATAGAGATTTCTTTTTTGCAATGTTTTTATTTGTATCTTCTAAAATCTGAGACCTCCAATAATGGTGCAAGTACTCTTTATATAACTGCTAAGTTTATGTCTTTGATGATGCAGTAGTGAAGACAAATGAAAAGAAATTCTATGATTTCTTGGTACTTTTATTTATATTAACATGAATTTTGATGTGGAAACCAAAAGTTTAAATACATGCCAAAGTTTCATGATTATAGGCAACTTGTTAAATCTAATTAAACCTGTTTCTTCTAAAACAGGGATAATAATATGAGTCACATTAAATTAAATGTGTGGTTGCTCTTAAGGTACACTACCTGGCATTGTACCCACTAAATCAGCGATAATCATCAGCAGTTGCATTACAATTACCAGTGAATCTAGCAGTCATTCCATACCCCTATCTGTCTCAAGACTACCCATTACTTGAACTTCTCTATACCATAAACTCTACCCCAAGATATACTGGGTTATTTTTTTTTTAATATCAGGTTTTTGACCCCTAATCACTGGTAACCAGATCTGATTTCATTTTCTTTTCCAGAATATCATACAAAAGGAATTACAGAATCTGTGGTCTTTTTGCCTGGCTTCTTTTCTTAGCATAACACTTCTGAGGACTCATCTATTTTGCTGTATCTATTAGTATTTATTCCCATTAACAGCTAGTGGCACACCATTATATGGATATCACAATCTGCTTATTCATCCCAACAACTGAATACAGTATGTTGAATAAGGCTACTAACCCTATCTCTAAATACTCCACTATACACCATTAGTTGGATATACATTCGTCATTGTGCTTGGACTAATACCTAGTTGGAGAATGGCTAATTCCTAAATTTAAGGTAAGTTTATGTTGGTTAGAAATTGTTTTCCAATGTACCAAATGATATCATTTGGTATTCCCACCAGCAAGAAACAGGAGTTTTATTTGTTGCACATCCTAACTATAACTTGTTTGATGGTTTTTAAGTCATTCTAAAAGATGTGTGGTGGTACATTAGCTCAAGGACTAATGACACTTAGCATTTTCCATTGCTTACTTAACATCCTTACTTCTTCCTTGGTAAAGGGTCTTTTTTGAATCTCTTGCCAATTTTCTATTTTGGGTTTTTTTTTTTGTCTTGTTGAGCTATAAGAGTTATTTATACCTTCTTATCTTAATAGATACTTGTAAAAATTTTCAAGCAGTCTGTGGCTTGTGTTTTCACTTTCATAAAGTGCATATTTCAAGAGTAAGCTTTAAATTTTGCTGAAGCTCAATTTAATTGAGCTTAATTTTTTTTCTTTTATGAATTGTGCTTTCAGTGGTAGTAGCTATAAAATAAATCCTTAGTGTAAGCCAAAATCACAAGTATTTGTCCTTTGTCATCTTCTCCAAGGTTAGGTATACATTTCATTTGTCTCAATTTTATAAATGATACTAGGTAGAGATTAAAGTTCTTTATATACATGTATATACATACATATTATGTATGTATGTATGTCCAATTGCCCCATCATCATTCCTTGAGAAGAATATCCTTTCTTGGTTGAATGACCTCTTCTGTGTGCAAAGACTGACTATATATTTGTGGGCCTATTTCTGAATTTCTGTTCTGCACAACTGATCTACTAATCTTTCTTTTCTACACTGTCTTGAGTATCATAGCTGTACATGTGTTATTAACTTTAATAGTTAGAAGATTTTTCAATCTGACTCACCTCTCCTTGTATAAAGGAATTAAAGACTGAAGAGTTGAAACTTGTTTAGCCTGCATGCTTAGCTAAAATTTGTTTCCTCATGGACAGTTTGTTCAATAAATGGTGCTGGGAAAACTGGACCACCACATGTAAAATAATGAAACTACACCAATACCTCTCACCATGCACAAAAATCAACTCAAAATGGATAAGAGAACTGGACATAAGACCTGAAACCATAAAATATATAGTAGAAAATATAGGTAAAACGCTCTAAGACATACATCGCAATCCATCTTTAAAGACTTATCCCAAAGCAAAGAAAGTCAAGGAAAGGATAAACACCTGGCATTACATCAAACTGAAAAGCTTCTGTACAGCAAAAGAGACATTAACCAAAACAGAGAGACACCCCACTGATTGGGAAAAAAAATCTTTGCACAGCAGTCAACTGATAAGGGACTGATCACAAAGATATACAAAGAACTCACAGGACTCAACAAAAACAAAATCAACAATCCAATCAAGAAATGAGCAGAAGAATTTAAAAGACATTTCTCCAAAGAGGAAATGCAAATAGCCAACAGGCATATGAAAAAATGTTCAACATCCCTTATCATCAGGGAAATGCAAATCAAAACCACATTGAGATACCACTTTACACCAGTAAGAATGGCACGTATCAAAAAAACAAACAACAACAGGGCCTCCCCGGTGGTGCAATGGTTGAGCACCGGGCTGCAAAGCTGCCTGCAGCCTCTGCAGCGCAGGTTCGATCCCCGACTGCTGGCGAGGGTCCCACATGGCACGCACACCTCTCCTGCCACGCTCATTGCTCCCCACAGCAGTGTACTTCGGTCCTTCTGCCTGTTCTGCTCTACGCTCTACGCTCTGGCTCTGGTGAATTCTCTTACCCTCCCGCGCTTCTGGCTGTACCCAGTGCTTGTATAAATAAATAAATCTTAAATAAATAAATAAATAAAAACAACTCTTCTTTAAAAAAAAAAAACAGGCAACAACAAATATTGGTGAGAATGTGGTGAAAAAAGAACTCTCCTACATTGCTGGTGGGAGTGCAAACTGGTCCAACCACTAGGGAAAGCTATCTGTAGGTTCCTCGCTCGGCTAAAAATGGAGCTAACATGTGACCCAGCAATTCCACTCCTAGGGATCTACCCAAAGGACTCAAAAACATTGATTCAAAAGAGCACCTGTACCCCTGTGTTTACTGCAGCACTATTTACAATAGGCAAAAACTGGAAACAACCCAAATGCCCAAAAACAGATGACTGGATCAAGAAGATGTAATATATATACACAACGGAATTTTATTCAGCCATCAAAAAAGATAAACTCATGCCATTTGCAGCAACGTGGATGGAGCTAGAAGGAATTATGCTCAGAGAAATAAACCAGAAGGAAAAAGAAAAATATCAGATTGTTTCACTTATAGCAGGAATATATGGGAACCAAATAAGACATCAGTGTAAAAAAAATAATAACAGTACAAAATACAGCAAAGCAAAAACAGTCAATTATAAATCACAGATATACTGCAGGGGAAGAGGTAGGAGAGGGATCAGAAGGAGGGTGGCAGGAGCACAGGGGACTGAAGTGATGGTGCATGGGTGCACTGGTGAAGGAAACTCTATAGGAACTACACATGAGGGGATGAGGGGAAGCAAATATTGTTTAAAAATGAACAATGATGTAAAAAAAATTTAAAAAACTAATAAAAAAGAAAGCAAAAAAATAAAATTCAAGTTTCATAATGTTCCATTTAGTATTTTTCTTTTCTTTAAAAATTTTTCCTTATTACATTTATACATTGATGCTCCTAACATTTTCACTATTGAAAGCCTTCAACTCACCATTTTATCAAGGGTTCTCAGTTCTTAACTATTTTACTGTTATATATTATTGAGTTTTATTTTATCGTGAAGGTTGAAGAATCACAATAACTAAAATGTCAACATTCTCTTCTACATCAAATAATTTCTACTACCTATCTTCCAGTCTTCCTCTAAGTCAAAATGTCTCCACATTTTTGAGTTCTCTTTTCTTCTACTTTGACAAACATTCTCCTCCACTCTCAAATTAACAACTTTAATCCCTTCCTACCTCCCACTATGAATCATAATTTTCTCTCCTCTCTGTCAAGACCTAGTTCATTAATTCCTTCCTCTTTTATAATTTTTTTGTTTTCTATCTAAAAGTCTCTTTCCCCTATATATGCAAAATAATATTGCATCTTCATTGAAAGAAAAAAAAAAACCTCTCCCTCGAACTTGTCAAGCTACAATTCTCATCAGATAAACAAACCTCTCACTATTCTATTGATACGCACCATACATACTCTCCCAGTACATGCACAATACAGCCCCCTGAACACACTTCTCTCACAATACTGGCACTATTTGATTGAGACTATTCTCCAAGTCTTCAAAGATCTCTTTCTAAATTGGATGGCCTTTATCTTGGTTTCATCCACAAAGACCTCTATGCAACTACCTGATACTATTGCCCATTTTCCTTTGAAACCTTTTCTCAGCTTTTGAAGCACTCCACATACTCATTCTCTTTCACTTTTTCACTTGTTCAATGTTTCCTAACTCCAAGTACTTTTCCCATCATCTTCTCTTTCCTCAGCAATTTCATCCGCTTCCTTAGTATCCCCATAACCTCCACACAGATGATTCTTATCTCTTCCTGCTTTCCAGCTCTGATACTGCTTTCTCAATATCCAGGTGTAGGGTAAGGTAAAAAGTATCAGGCTTTTCTGCCCTCCCGCCATTAGGATGGATGATGACGGAACCCTGGGATCCTGAATGCATGCCTGATGGCGGGCACCTGGAATAGGGTGTGGGCAGAGGTAGATGGGATTCACCTGGGCTAAGACTTGGCTTTTAAGGGCGGAGTCACGGGGACGCCAGTAGAAGCTGAGAGAAAGAGAAGTCGAGAGAAGAAGAGAAGCAGTGAGAACGCTAGACAGCCCAGATAGAGTGAGGATTTGCTGGGGGCCGGGAGGACTGCCAGCCTCCCGGCCCCCCAGCAACCTTGCCTGCCATAAGCGTGGTAAATCTAAATAATAGACCTGCAAAAGCCACTGAGGACTCTGACTCCTCCTTTACCTGGTCTGTTGGATCAGAAAACCTGCACTGTGGTCTTCCTGCCCCTACACCAGGCCTTATTTGCCAATGGCAATATACAACCTAAAACCTGTAAGTGATACATCTTCCTGAAATTTTAGATGAGAATGTGGTATTTTAGATGAGAATTTTAAGGTGCTCAGAACAGCACCTTAGAAATTGTTAAAAACAGTGGAAAAGTTCATTCTTTCTAAGCAGCCAAAAGAATCAATAAGAAACAGTAAAAAAGAATCATCAAAAAGAAATAGTAAAACATGAAAGAAAATGGGTAAAGGATATAAATAAACATTTTTGCAAAAGAACAAACAATACTGTAGAGGCAGGAATGGACACAGTGCAGGTTTTCTAGGATCCCATGCAGACCGGGTAAAGGAGGAGTCAGAATCCTCAGTGGTTTTTGCAAGTCTTTTATTGGGATTTACCCGGTACACAGCAGGCAGGGATGCCAGCCCCCAGCAAATCCTCACTCCATCTGGGCTCTCCAGTGATCTCGGCTTCTCTTCGGCTTCTGCTGCTGCTCTGCTTCTCCTGGCATCCCCATGATGCCGCCCTTAAAAGCACAGTCTTAGCCCAGGTGAATCCCATCTACCTATGCCCACACCCTATTCCAGGTGCCCGCCATCAGGCATGCATTCAGGACCTCAAGGATCCATTATCTATCCTGATGGCAGGAGGGCAGAAAAGCCTGACATTTTTCCTTACCCTACAAATACCTTCCAAAAAAATATATTTTGAAATAGTAAACCTCAGAAGTAGCAACTGGAGGCTATTTTATAATATGCATCAATATCCTTGAAACAGTCCAGATTTATATCTTAAAGTTATTCAATAAAAATAACTGGAGGATTGAGCCACGATTTAGTAGTAGTCAAAGAATTAGTTATATAGCAAATATAATGGGAAAAGCCTAAATATCTTAAAATAGAATGAACGTTATAACAGTGCTACATATGAAATATTATACATTATATATTAAATATATATGAATTACTATAAAACCCTTAAAACATTTTCAAAGAATATTATAACGATATGGGAAAATACCAAAGACATAAGAAAAAACACTTTAATACAAAATTCTGAAAAGAATTTTATTTCAGTTTTTGGAAAAAAAATTGAAAGAAGGGAAGACAAAAATATACCAAAATGTTACAAATATCTTGAGGTGGTAGGATTTATAAATGTTATTTCATTTTCTTGATTAACTCTAGATACACTTTGTAATTTACCTACAATTATAAAATAGGGGAAAATTAAGTCAATAAAAGAAAACTAAATTTATATAAAGCAGGACAGAGAAAAAATGAGAAATACTTGAGAAAAATATTTAAAACACTAAAACTTTAATTAAATATATCACAGTTTAAATTAAAAACTACAACTAACATCTGAAGAGGCTGCCAATGAAGCTATTAGCTAGCTCACCTGAACTACTCTAATGATAACCCTTAATTAGGGATGATTTATAACTGTTATTTTATAATACACAAACTTATAAAAGAGCTCCACCAAGTGGTGACATAAACCATATTGAAAACATCAGAAATTAGGCACCAGAAAATTATTTTATTATTCATGCTATTGTAACTTAACATGAATTTAAACTGTGATTTTAAAAGTTAAAAACACTATTCTCTCTGATCTGTACTTGTTTAAGTATTAGCCACAACCAAAATAAAAATAATCAGTAATAAATACGCTCTCTATCTCATAGTCAAAAGTATACATACTGTAGGGTAAGGAAAAAGTATCAAGCTTTTCTGCCCTCCCACCATTAGGATAGATGAGGGAACCCTGTGGTCCTGAATGCATGCCTGATGGCGGGCACCTGAAGTATGTACAGCTGGGCTGAGAGACTAAGTTTATAAGGGCGGCGTCACAGGGATGCCAGCCGAAGTCAAGAATGAACAGAAGCTGAGAAAGAAGCAGAGAAGCCGAGAAGCAGAGAGAATGCCAGAGAGCCCAGATAGAGTGAGCATTTGCTGGGGGCTGGGAGGACTGCCAGCCTCCCGGCCCCCAGCACCCCTGCCTGCCAAATACCTGGTAAATCTTAATAAAAGACCTGCAAGGGCCTCTCCGGTGGCGCAGCGGTTGAGCGCTGGGTTGCGAAGCTGCGCGGGGCCTCTGCGGCGCAGGGTTCAATCCCCGGCTGTCCCCGGCTGTTCCCCGGCTGCTCCCCGGCTGCTCCCCGGCCACCAGAGGAGGGTCCCACATGGCGCGCAGACCTCCCCTGCCGCACGCTGCTCCCCTCAGCAGTGTACTTCGGTCCTTCTGCCTGCTCTGCTCCCCGCTCTGGTGAATTGTCTCACCCTCCCATGCTTCTGACTGTACCCAGTGCATGTATAAACAAACAAACAAATAAATAAATAAAACATGCCTCTATTAAAAAAATTTTTTATTAAAAAAAAAGACCTGCAAAAGCCACTGAGGACTCTGACTCCTCCTTTACCCGATCTGCTGGATCAGAAACCCTGCTCTGTGTCCTGTTCTGCCCCTACACATCCTAACACTTGATTCATGAGACTGTAATGAGTGATCAGTAATGAAGTTACAAGTTAAATATATGATAAGAATGTATTAGAGACGCAGAGGAAAAAAGAGTTTCCTTTATCTTCTAGATTCCCTCCTCAGCAAGTTTATACATCAAAACAAAAGGGATAATGTTTATATGTTAGAAAATCCCTCCAATCACTTGCATAACATTAGTTAACAGCAGTTAGTATCAAGGACATCCTTTAATGTGGACAGAAGTATAATGCAAGTGAGATAGAGTTAAGAAGAATGCAAAAGCAAACCTTGCTCACACTTAATCACAATTTTTGTTACAACATGTAGGGGTAAACACCAGCTAAATAAGTCATCCAGTTACACCACGCCCTTATGGAGAGAGGGGTGAGTCTACTCCCAGAAAAAAAATGTACCTGGCAGTTAATATTTACCTGGTCCTCCTCATAAGAGATGAGCTCCTGGCACTTTCTTCTTTAAGAACTATAGAACACAGTGTTTTTTGGCCTTTCTAAGAACTTAACTGAACTGTGATTTACTTGCTTGCTCAATTGTCCATATCTCAACTAGCCTCTAAGCATCCTGAGGGCAGAAAAATTGTATCTAATTTGTTGTTAAATATTTATTTTTTAAAGGCAATAGCACAAATGAATGATATAAGAAAATAAATTAAAAGGGAATAGCAATAGGAATGAATGGCTTTTTTCTTTATTTTCCCTCCCTTAGTATGCCCAGAGAAACAAGCAGCAATTGCATCACCAGTACAAAGTGTAAAATAAAACTTGGCTTTACTATGTATCTCCTCAGTTTCCATCCACTCACTGGTAACAAACTAGTGAGTGTAACTCACACAAAGAAATGGTATGACAGATCTCGTTTTCTAAATAGGTGATACATAACTGACCCGGAACTTAGTTTACTGAATCAAGACCCAAAGCTGATCCACCCAATAAAAGATAATCCTATAGGAGAGAAAACTGCCACCACACCCAGTCACATTGGCTTTTCCATAAAAGATGTAAAAAAACAGATATCTATTACTCTTGGAAACAAAGTTGTAAAACACTGGTGAGACTACAACTCAGATACAACTGTATGGATAAAAGGTATCTTCCAAAGGAAAATATCACTAATGAATGAGTTGTCATTAGAATGAAAGAATCCAAGTTGGAAGGAAAGAGATCACTGATCAAGACCTATGGTCTGAAAGTTTCTATGATTCCAAGTCATATAATGATAAGTTTTGGCAAATCTTCCAACATTTATAAAAAACCTAAGAGAATTCACATGCTTGCTCTCAATACATCTCAGTAACTAAAACAGCAAATATTCTGGTTTGCTAAAATTCAATGTAGCATGATAAAATAATTTATCTATGTTGATGAAAAGCATTAGTTGGCAATTTCATATGCCTTGAATAAGACTAGGAAAAATAATAAACAAAGTTTGATTGACAACTTACCTTAAAAAATAGTTTCTAGAATGTGAAAATAATGACATATATAAAAAAGTTAAAACAGGAACAGGAATAGGAACATTTGACAAAACATTGCACTCCAAAACTGTCTTAAATAGATCTAGGTTTCAATAAACTTGATTAGTTATTTATAATTAGGTAGGTAATATAAGTTACTATAACCTGAACATTAATAATTACAAATATCAGATCTCTAAAATTATAATACATATAATATGAAAAACATTAATTCACTGGCACATTATTTGCAACTGTTTCTTTCAAGACTACATCTCTTGTATCTAATTATATGCGCTTACAGATGTTGATAACACAGGAAAACCACTAGTCCTATTAAACTAAGATTTAAAATACTCTATCACAACTAGAAGTCTTTAAAACTCTCCATAGTCATTTCAAACCTAAAGACAAGAAGGTAATACAGCAAGCAATATCTGATGTATCCTTTTAGTATTTACTTCTAAAATGGAAGATAAAACTTAGGAATTTGCTCCATGTTTGTAGGGACTGGGGGTTGCGGGGAGGAGGAAGAAAAGTCTTTTTAAGAAAAAATATTGTGGCTGCTTTTCAGTATTTTTTTTTAAAGATTTATTTATTTATTTATTTATACAAGCACTTGGTACAGTCAGAAGCACAGGAGGGTGAGAGAATTCACTGGAGCCAGAGTGGGGAGCAGAACAGGCAGAAGGACCGAAGTACACTGCTGAGGGGAGTAGTGGGCGCTGCAGGAGAGGTCTGCGTGCCATGTGGGACCCTTGCCAGTGGCAGGGGATCGAACCGGCGTTGCAGAGGCTGTGGGCAGCTTCGCAGCCCAGCGCTCAACCGCTGTGCCACTAGAGGAGGCCCTGCTTTTCAATATTTAATAATTTGTATACCAACTTATACCAGAAAGAATTTTTTTCAAATATCTTCACAAAACTTTATAAAAGCAAATAAATAAATAAATATGTGGGTAAAAGAATCGGGCATTTGAGGAGGGTAATTTTGGACATCATTCTCATATTCATTATGTCTTTACTAAAGGCCCACAAGGCCCGAAGAACAATTCTAATTGCTAGGGATGCCTTGTGAAGCTGACATGTTTAGGAGAAGGAGAAAGGTAACTAACAAGAAATTGTGTAAATAAGTAAACCATATATTATGTTGATAAAAGAAGCAAGATAAGATGGATAGAATTTGAGGGAAAAGTAAGGACAGATTACATTAAAGAGTGGTAGGGGTCACTGGAAAGTAAAATATGACCAAAGACTTTCTACTATAAACAAGGACATAACCTATTAAAGGTTTAAAATTATAATTGTCCTTTGCTCTAATGGTTACACTTCTAGGAATCTACATCATAGCTCTCACTTGTACACTAAATGTGTGTGTATGTGTGTGTGTGTATATATATATGGAGATATATATATGGATATTCACTATAGTGGTTTGTAGTACAAACATTCAAAAATAAACTAAATGTGTGTTAATAGAATACACAAGGTATATGCTTGTAAATGGGAAATACATCCACTAAATAGACTGAGCTAAACACACAGGGAGAAGTACTCTTCAAAATGTGTTGCTACATGAAAAAAGCAAAGTACAGAAAAATAAAAAGAATTAATAAAACCTTTAATCAGGTGGTCCTGGAAGAAAGAAATGGCATAAAGATAGAAATAAGAGACTTCATTATTTATATTTTTATTTCTTTTGAATCATGAACTGTGTGAACCCACTGTTTATTCAAAAATATTTATAATAAATTATTTTAAAAGTAAATACATAGTAACAGTTCAACTAGGTAAAACTAGAATTCTTATGTGTGCTTGGGGGAAAGGAAAAATTAGACGGGTAAGTGAGCAAAAAACATAATCAGTGTCATATCTACAGGTACGGTACTAAAGAGGGCAAGTGGATATTAACTTTTTACTTTATTACTATAAGATTTGTGTGTGTGCATTTATAGACACATATCTTTGAAACTGAAAGTAAACCATATATATAATGGGGGAAATGAGAGGAAAGATGTTAGTGTCTATAAAACTGCATGTTTTTATTGAAAGTAGGCACTCAAAACAGTAAACAATCTAACAAAATTCACGGTGACTCCAAAATTATAGAAAATCAGTTATTTTCTCAGGAGACATCTAGCTGGTCTTCATTTAGGTAAAAAGGTAAAATTCCTTTCATGGATCTTCATGAAGAAAAAACAACTGCAGTAAACAGTATTACCTAACACTGAAAACTATCATGAAGAAAAAGCAATTTGAAAAAATAGGCAGTCTCGTTACATATTTTTATAATTTATTAGATATAATTATATATTAGAAATGGCTGTGTATTCCATGAAGAAAGTGCATGATGAACTTAATAATGTTATTTGATGATATACATGTGAAATATAAAACATCAAATGGTGGAAAAAGTAGGAAAGAAATCCCTGGTGGTGCAGCCAGTTAGGTGCAGCGCTGTGGAGCTGTCCACGGCCTCTGCAGCACCAGTTTGATTCCGGACCAGCCAGGGAGATTCCACAGGGCGCTGCAGACCTCTCCTGTCTCTCCCGCTGCTCCCCTCAGCAGTGTATTTCGGTCCTTCTGCCTGATCTGCTCCCTGCTCTGTCTCGGGTGAATTTTCTCGCCCTCCCATGCCTCTGGCCTGTACTCCAGTGCTTGTATAAACAAACAAAAATCTTTTTTAAAAAAATTTTTCAGAGAATAGAAAAGTAAAGAAATTTATTAAACCAAAATTGGTTTTCTGAAAAGATGAACAAAATACAAAAACTTTTAGATTGAGCATGAAAAAAGAGAACAAGATCTTAAATTAGCTAAAATTGGGGGAAAAAACAAGGACATTAAGATCATCCTTAGAGAAATAAAAAGTAATAGCATCAACATTATAATGGAAATGCTATAAGCAATTACATAACCAACAAATAGATGACATAGAAGATATGGACAAATTCCTAGAAAGATACAAACTACCAACACTACTCAAAAAGAAATTAACAATCTGAATAGACTTATAAGAAGTCAAAATATTGAGTTAGCAAGCTTAAAACTTCCCATTAAGAAAGTCCAGGCACAGATGGCTTCACTGGTGAATTCTATCAAACCTTTAAAGAAAAATTAGTGTCATATAGTATCATATAAAACAGTATGCAAAGAATTGCTCCATGAAAATGGATCTGGAGGAAACATTCCCCAACTCATTCTCTAACACAAAAATCAGAAAAAGACATTACATGAAAACTAAATGCAAAAATCTCTTATAAATATATGCACAAAATCCTCAGCAAAACAATAGTAGACCAAATCAGTGAACACACAGAAAGGATTGTACACCATGAATATGTGAGGCATATCCTGGAAATGCATTGTTGGTTTAAATTCTGAAAATCAATTAATGTAATACACTACCTCAATAAGGGAAAACATATGCTTTAGTCAACAGAAAAAGAAAAATCATTTAAGTAACATTTAACAAAACAGAAATAATAGGGAACATTCTCAAGGCATCTACAAAAGTTCACAACTAACATCATACCAAATAGAAAAAATGTTCTGTCCCTATAATAAAGAAAAAGACAACAACATCTCCTCTTGCTATTTTATTCAAAAGGTACTGGAAGTTCTAGCCATAGCAATTAGGGAAGAAAAATAAAAGGTATTGAGATAGTAATGGAAAAGTAAAACCATATTTACTAACAACATATGTATATAGAACATCCTAATGAATATACTAAAATTCAAGCATATGAATGAATTCAGTAATGCTATAGGATACAAAATCAACATACAAAAGTCAGTTATGTTTCTACCCACCAGCAATGAATAAACCAAAAATGAAATTAAGAAAAAAGTTGTTTATAATAGCATCAACAAGAATAAAAAACTTAAGGGTGGGCCTCCCTGGTGGCACATGGGGTTAAGCACCGCACTATGAAGCAATCCACAGCCTCTGCAGCACGAATATGATCCCTGGCCAGCCGGGGAGAAACCCACACGGCGAGGCAGACCTCTCCTGTCTCGCCCACTGCTCCCTTCAGCAGTGTACTTCGGTCAGTCTGCCTGTTCTGTTCCCCACTCTATCTCTGGTGGATCCTCTCACACACACACCCTGCCCCCACATCTCTGGCCCGTGCCCCGGCTGTTATATGCATAAAATAAATAAATCTGGAAAAAAAAAAAAGAAAAAAAAAACACCTAAGGGTGAATTTTTTTCAGTAAGATTTTTATTCTAGAAACTAAAAATATTGTTGAAAGAAATTTTAAAAGGTCAAAACAAATAGAAAACCATTCCATGTTCATGTATCTGAAGACTTACTGTCAAGCTGGCATTATTCCCCAAACTGATCTATAAATTCAACATAATCCCTATTGAAATCCCACTGACTTTTTTTTTAAGGAGTGCTTTTTTTTGAGGATTTATTTATTTTTTTTAATTTATACAATAGCTGGAGTACAGGCCTGAGGCGTGGGAGGGTGAGAGGATTCACCAGACACAGAGTGGGGAGCAGAACATGCAGACAGACCAAAAGCACTGCTGAGGGGAGCAGAGGACACAACAGGAGAGGTCTGCCACGCCACATGGGAATCTCCCTGGCGGGCCAGGAATCGAACCCATGCTGCAGAGGCTGTGGACAGCTTCACAGCGCTGTGCTCAACCTGCTGGGCCACCAGGGAGGCCCCAGAAATCCCACCGATTTTGTAACAGAAATTGATCCTAAAATTCAGAATGGAGAGGGGATTCTGGGAGATGGTAGAATAGGAACAGCACCGAAAATATGTCTCCCCACTTGGACACGAAGTGCAACAGCAGAATCTGTCTGCTGTAACTATAATACTTTGGAATTCTGGAGTCTATTAAAGACTTGCAACTTTAATAGGCATGAACAGTAAGTTATGGTTAATTTCCATCAAATCTAGCTCTTAGCAAAGTTGCAGCTGCCCATCACCAACCTTCAGCACCAACAGAAGACAGAAGCAAAGAAAATACTTCCTAAATCATTCCATCAGGCAAGCATTCCACAATAGCAAACCCAGACAAAGGCATAACAAAGAGTAGAAAAAAAAAACAGACCAGTATCTATCATAAATATTAAGGCAAAAATTCTCAACTAAGTATTAATAAATTGAATTCAACAATATAATGTATAAAAATAATTATATACCATGACCAAGTGGGGTTTATCCCAAGTATGTAAGACTGATTCAAAACTCAAAAACAAATTAACATAATCCATCATAGCAACAGGCTGAAGAAGAAAAATGACATAATTATAACAATAGATGTTAAAAAAGCATTGACAAAACTCAACACCCATTGATAAGAACTCTCATTAAAGTATGAGGAGTGGAAAAAGTCCTTAATTTGATAAAGAACATCTTACTGGAATTAAATCAGTATGTCTTAAAAGATGTCTATTTTAGGGCCTCCCCTCGTGGCACATAAAAGATGTATATTTTAGGGCATCCCCTGGTGGCGCAGCGGTTGAGCGCTGGGCTGCGAAGCTGCCCACAGCCTCTGCAGCGCCGGTTCAATCCCCGGCCACCGGCGAGGGTCCCACATGGCACGACAAACCTCTCCTGCTGTGCCCACTGCTCCCCTCAGCAGTGTATTTCATCAGTCTGTCTGTTCTGCTCCCTGCTCTGGCTCTGGTGAATTCTCTCACCCTCCTGCACTTCTGACTGTACCCAGTGCTTGTATAAATAAATAAACAAAAATCTTAAAAAAAAATAAAATAAAATAAAAGTAAGGCTCTCCACTTTAAAAAAAAAAAAAAAAGTATATTTTAGACCCCAGAGTAAACACTAAGAAAATAACTGAAAAAATATGAAAAATATTTAACTGAATATTGCCATCTTAAATTATGATGGAGTAACAAGGGCTAGACTTGTATTGTCTCAAACAAAAGAAAAGGGATAAATGGGGGGGAAAGATATGAAATAGCAACTTCAAAGAAAATAGATATTAGGCAATGAAGGACAGTGATCCCTAAGAGACAGGAAACACACAACATGAGCAATATGAATGTTCAAACTTACTTTCAGGGAACAGTGTAAAGAGAAAACCAGGGAAAGCCCAGTGATCTCCCAGAATTGTCTAGGAAGAAATGGGAGTCCAGGAAAGTCAAAGTAGCTAGAGTGGCAGGACAGAGTATCAAAGAAAAGAAAGGTACATAGAGAACGAACTCCAAATTATTTCCCACATCTAGCACATATAAGTGATGAATAATTTCTTGTAGCTCACACAGGCTAGGCTTACAGTTCATTTCCAATGGCCAGAGAAAAAACTCTTATGATAATAAGAGGGGATATAGATATTAAAGAGAAGGGTCTTATCTTAATGGTGGAAACTTATCACAGACAAGTGGTTGTCAACCAGGGGTGGTTCTACTTCCCAGTGGACATTTGGCAATACTTGGAGGAGTGGTGTATACTACTGGTATCTAGTGAGTGGAGAGCAGAGATGATACCTCTAAACATTCTACAATGCACAAGATAACCCCCACAATAAGAATTATTCAACCGAAATGCCAATAGTCAAAAGGTTGAGAATTCCTGCTGTGGACTAAATATATCTCTAGTGCCATATAATAAACATTAAAAGTAATGCCTGAAAGGATCATCCTATTTCCAACCAACTTAATCATATCCCAGAACAAAGTTTAAGAATATTTACAGGAATACAAAAATATCCAATACACAATAGGGTAGAATTTATAATGTCTGGTAGCAAAGAATAAAAAAAGAAGAAAATACAATTTAAAAAACAGCAGGAAAATAGCAATAAGGAGAATAATCAATCAGAATGTTTTAACTCAGGTACAGAATTTACAGTTAATAGTATTAAAAGAATTGTTATAGCTATATCGCATATATTCAAGGAGCTAGCACAGGGGTCAACAAACTACAGTGACATACAGGCTGCCAACTGATTTTGTAAATGAAGTTTTATTGGGACACAGCTACACCAATTCATTTTCATTTTGTCTAAGACTATTTTTAAGCTACAATATCAGTGTTGTAGAGTTTAAAACATTTATTATCCTTTGTAGAAAAAGTTGCAAACCTCTGAGCTAGAGAAAGAGTGTTAAGTAGAAACATAGAATATACATATATACAAACTAAATTGAACTTAGAGATGAAATGTATACTGAATGGGATCAAGAGAAAATTAGATTGTTGCAGGAAAAAAGGCAGGTGAATTTAGAAACAAAGCAATTAAAAGTATCCAAAATGAAATGCACAACAAAGAAAGTAGGGTGGGGGGAACTGAATAGAGGACGAATGTACTGTGGTTAAACAAATAGTTATATGTGTGTATAACTGGAGAGCCTGGAGAAGAAAAAAATTGATGGGACCAAAAATAATTTTTTTATAAAGCCAAAAATTTTCCAAATTTAAAAAAAAGTATAAATCCACAGTTTAAATAAACCTCAAGAATCCTAAAAATCACACCAAAGCACATCGTGATCAAACTGTTAAAACTCACTGATGAGAAAAAAAAGATCATAAAGTATAAGCATACATATTACATACAAGGAAAAAGGAAAGCAGCAGATTCCTCTTTGGAAATAATACAAGCGAAAAGATGACAGAAATACATCTTGAAAGTATTGGGGAGTGGCAGGAAGAGTCAAGCTATAGTTCTTTAACCAGTAAAATTTTTTTTCAAAAACTAAGTCAAGATAAACATTTTTAAGTCATACAAATGCTGAAAGAATTCATTATCATCAGACCTGCACTACAAAAAAATTGCTAAGGAAAAATCTTTCAAGCAGAAGAAAAATTACACCACATGGAAAAGAAGATGTACATGACAGAATAAAGAGCACAGGAATAGTAGCTACATGGATAAATATAAAGACTTTTTCTTATTATTTAAAATTATTTTAAAAATAATTGACTGATTAAAGCAAAAATAACAATGCATTATGGAGTTGATATCACATGTAGTAAAGGTATGAGAATAGAACAAAGACAAAAAGAAACCAAAGTATAGTGGTATCAGGATTTCATACTATATTTGAAGTAATATAATATCATTTGAAGATGAACTGTGAAAAGTTTAAAAGTATATTTTAAGTCCTGAAACAATCACTCTTAAATTATATGACAAAGAGATACATCTAATAAACATACAACTAGAAATAAAAAAAATCAGTCAATCCAAACAAAGGCAGAAAAAGAGGGAAAGAAAAGATGAGACAAATAAAAACAAGTAGGAAGATGGTAGATTTAAACTCAACCATTTCAATAATCACTTTAAATGTCAACTGTCAAAAAATACCAATAAAAAGTCAGACTGACTCAACCATATGCTGAAACCCACTTTAAATATAAAAGTGCAAAATCAAGTTAAAAGTAAAAAGTATTTGTATAGGGTACTTTAATACTAACAGTAAAGAAAGCAGAAGTATCTATATTAATATCAGAAAAGACAGATTACATAGCAAAGAGGATTATTTCATTACATATTAGAAAATATAAGATACACACTATAAGGTATTAATAACAAAATATATTAAGATATTATGAAGGTATAATGATATAATAAATAATTTTATGACAATAAATTCAACAAATTAGATAAAATGTACACAATCCTTAAAAAAACACAAACTACCCCTATGGCAAGAAAAATAAAAATAAACATAAGCAATTGGGAATATCTCAAGTTCAAAAGCATAGAAAAATGAGAAAACTATGACTCTCAGCAACTGCAAATCACAAAAATTATTCTAATGCACAAAAACAGCTTTGTATGTGAAGGAACCAAATCAGTGGAAATAAACATTAGATGTTTTGGCGTGACAATATCAAAGCCACTCATCCAAGATACTTTAATATCCCTCCCTTTTCAGGAAGGAGTTCAAGGGTATGTTTAGATTTTTAGAACTGTGGCATTGGTTTTTCTCTTTTTTTATTATTAGATTCTAAGGACTGAAACCTTATGATCCCCAAAATCCAATGCTGGTTCTTCAGCTTCTTCAAACTCAAACCTACCAAAATTCATATTCTGAAAACCCAATGTGATGGTTTTAGAAGGTGAGGCCTTGGGTGAGCCCTCATGAATGGGATGAGCATCCTTATAAGACTTGCCTGAGAAAACTCCTAAATCCCTTCCACCATGTGAGGATAGCAAAAAGGAGAGCCTACAAATCAGGAAATGTGTCCTTACCAAAGACAGAATCTGCCTGCACCAAAACCTGGCCTGTCTAGTCTCCAAAACTAAGAAATAAATATGGTTTTCATACGCCACCCAGGTTATGGTATTTTGCTATAGAAGACCAACTGGACAGACACCACACATTTTTTTTTACTGGTTTTAAGTAGTTATTTTTATGGGATATACATAAACATATTTTGCTGTGTTGATCTGATAAGTGAAAACAAACACATACTAATACAATGCGAAAGAAAAAGTAAATTCATTAAAAGCATCTGTCTAAAATCAGAGATTCCTTCATTCATTTATTAACAAATAATCGAGGCCTTACTTTGTATCAGGCATTATTCTTATGAATGAGGACATTATTTTATAATGCCAAAGAGTTGAGGGGAAAAATTTCAAGAAATATTATGAGATAACAAGTTAAAATATACCTAGTGGAGCTAGTGGGAATGTAAACTGGTCCAACTTCTATGGAAAGCTGTGTGGAGTTGCTCAAATTAGTAAAAATGGAGCTACCATATGACCCAGCAATTTCACTCCTAGGAATCTATTCAAAGGGCACAAAAACATTAATTCGAAAGGAAACCCGCACTCCTATATTTATTGCAGCACTATTTACAATAGCTAAGACATGGAAACAACGTAAATGCCCAAAAACAGATGACTGGATCAAGAAGATGTGGTGTATGTTTACACAATGGAATACTAGTCAGCAATCAAAAAACATAAACTCATGCCATTTGTAGCAACATGGTTGGAGCTGAAGAGGATTATGTTCAGTGAAATAAGTCAGAAGGAAAAAGAGTAATATTGGATGGTTTCACTTAATAAAGGGGAACTAAATAAGGGATCAGAGGGGGAAAAAAGCAAAATTAGCAGGCAGACTTTCAGCAAGGGAAGAGGGAGGGAGAAGGATTAAAACAGGGCTCAAAAAAGAGCACAAGAGACTATGGTAATGGTTCACCAGTGACTTGGTAGTGGGAATTTTATGGGGACTATACCTGAGAGGAGAAAGCAAATGTACAAAAATGAATGATGATGTAAAATATATAGAGAGAAATAAAACTAATAATAATAAATATATATCTAGTGGATAAAACGTATTATCCCTGGAAACTACATTATCAATTATCAAAAGTATTTAATAAAAAAATGCTCTTATGTTAAGAAAAATTTAAAAAATCAAGATGCAAAACTGTATGAAATGACATGTAGCTAAATATTTACTATATATATGATTCCAAATTTGTGTTTTAGGTTTTATTAGTCAGGGCCTTTGGTCATTACTTACGTCACTCTACCTCACAGTCTACACAAGCAAAATGAAGATTTTACATTTTACATATAAAATAAAGATTATGTATTTTGCATCTCAACGTATTATTAAATGAGTTTTTTGCAAAGTACTTATCATATTCCTCCAGTACACACAAAACACTAGTAATTACTTGCTGCTATTATTATTACATATACACACATGCAAACAAAAAAATGGAATATATCAAGTTATTATAAAAGATCCTGTATTCTAACAAATTAGAAACAATTAGAAAATCTAATCACTGCATGTCATAAAATGTTAAAAATTATTTTATAAGACACGTCTTTCTCTAAAAGCCTTTATATTACAGTGAAGTGAATAAAATATGATATCTACAATAGATTTGCTTTAAACTACTTTGACAGGGAATAGATACAGGAAGATTTTTTTTCAATTGTTTATGTTATAGTTAATTTATCTCTTGGTAATAAAATTACTAATAACTTTTCTGGTCTTTATATATTCTTTATCTAAAAATTTTTATAGCTTCAAAATATTTTTAAAATGAGAAAAATGTTTTCAAAAAATTTAAAGAAGATCCTTACCAGAACTCCATCCACAGATGAAACTTTCTCCCAAGTTAACCAAGCTCTTTCTCTGACATGATCTGGTATCTTTAATTTCTGACATAATGCAGTAAAATCAGGTTCTTCAGTTTCTTCAAACTCAAGCCTACCAAATGAAAATATACATAAAATAGGTATGCACAAATCAAATTAGGTTAAACACTTGTTTCAGCAGTTTCCATATAAGACCACTGTTCTGATCTTATTTGACTTTGAAAAAAATTACACTCCAAATTTAAATTTAAACATATGTTAATCTTTCACATAGTCTCTTCAAATAAGAATGCCACACAGTGAAAAATATTCGCTGGACTGGTAAACACATATACCTTAGAACAACAAAATGGCTTTATGAAAGAAAGTTAAGTAAAATAAAGCTATTTGGGAAATTGGAAAAACAGTAACATCAAGAAGAGGACAGTCAATAGATAATATTACAGAATCAGTGACTTTGCAAAAATGCAGTCTGCACTTGGGAATTTAAAAAAAAAAAAAAAACAACTACTTACTAGCATTTCTTACTTGATTAACTTGACACAAACTATTAGTACACTTCTTTCATCCTTTTCTACTGATGTTCCTTAACCAAGATAAGTTGTCCATAAAGTCTTATTGGCTAATTCCTTTTAATTCATTTACTGTTTATTTGATATCACATAACATGATAATAAAAATAATAGCATGAGAAATAGTTAATAATATTTGAATGTTTAATGTGGCCCTATACGAAGTACCTTAAATGCCTGGTTACGATGAATCCCTACAACAGTCCTATTAGGCAGGTACACTTACTATCCTTGTTTTACAAAGCGGCTAAATCATTCACCTGAAGTCAGTAAGTGGATCACCTTGACATAAACCCCAGTCTAATTCCATAATCCATGCCCTTGACCATGACTCAATATTGCCAACCCTCCTTCAAAACATAATTAACTTTTGACTATCTGAACAATGAAAGTGGCATGTCTCAACAATGAAAGTGGCTTGCTGTTATTAGTGATGATTCCCTTCAACCATATCACTTAGGCCAGAGATAATGCACAGAAATGAGATCTCATTTTGCAAGCAAAATGAACTATTGCTGAACCCGCGGTTGTACAGGTCCTGGATACAACCCTAAGTAAGTTTCTTCATTTCAGATTTCAACGGTTCCACCCTTGCTAAGTAGTAAATCTATGAAGTTCCATTGTTCCTGCTATTCAAATCTTCTGTGGGTGAAGATAATCAAAAGCAGACTGTAACTGGCATGCTTTTGACTTACAGGAGAAATTCCAATAGCACCATCATTTAAATGTATATAAAATAATGTGCTGGTGAAAAAAGATAAGAAACAAAATCCTTCTTTTCCTAGGTGACTGGCAGAACTTTAACATTCCTGGTTACCTTATAATAATCTAGAATGTTTTCAAAGCTCTGTGAATTACACAGAATTCTTTAGAGCAGACTTTACTGTTCTTTCTAAAATGAAACTTTCAAACATTGGATATACATCAGGGTTGACTGAGAAATTAATGTCTTCTCTCAGAACATTCCAAGACTTTCTTTTTTAACTAGACAAATGTTTTTTAATTGAGACATAAGACAGTCCATTTATATATATATATGAGAATTATTAATAGCCTTTCACAAGTTATTTCCAAAAGCCCATTCGAACTTTTTACAATGTGATGTGAACTCAGTATCAAGGGAGTTGCAAGAAATAGGACTTGGTGATAGACTAGAAAGGCGAGGGAGTGGTGAGGGGGAAAAAGGAGTTCCATTCCCCTGCAATGTTGTATAGTCTCAAAGAATGGCCAAAGTTGACAATAATGATGACAAAGTATTTCAATCTTAGTTTCTTGTCCATAAAATATCACAATCAAGGAAAATAAGAGGTTGCAACACAATAAATATCTCCTTATTTTCTACTGCACCCACATGAATTTACTTAAATTTAGGCCTGGGGGGTGGGGGAGTTCCATGTGAGCACAAAAATACCACTAATTTTGAAAGCAAACAAACAAAAACAAGTAAGGGGACACCAGGATCAAAGCCAAAAAGCAAAATGGACGAAATGTTGACACGTTGAAGCCAGACTACCATGCAAGAAGAGTTTTAGAAACTCAAAGAAAGTTAACTTTGGAAAGTTGTTTAGAAACTTTTAAGCACTTAGGCTCAATGCCTCACGAAACTATTGCTCATATATCAATTCCTCTAAAGAGTTATGTTCCACCAGTCATTACCCAGGGTCTCAAGTTCGCAAGTAAGGGAACCCCACAAAGCACCTCAGCCCAGTGTCCTGGAGGGGCGACTGATACCCAGGCCCAGAGGCTTAGTCAGACGCCAGACGCCGAAGCATCCAAGACCTTCCAGCTGGCTTCCGCCTGGACTGGGCTTCAGAGACAGCGCACGTCCAGCGGGAAACACTGGCAAGAGGTTGCATCCCAGGCGACTAAAATAAAAAGGCAAACGACGACCAGAATGACTACAAATCTCAACAGCTAAAAACGTTTTACCAGACACGTCGTTTGTCTGTTTGCTGGTGCGTGTAATGGGGCCTCTAAATCGCCCACCGCCGGCGAGCCTCGGCCTCGCCCAGGGAAGGCGGCACCTGTCACTTGCGCCGAGGCCGGGCCCCACCCGCCCGACACCTGTCAAGCCCGAGACCAGACCCCTCCTGGGGGCCTTCCCCGCGCGCCCGCGGGCAGCCGCGTTCACCCTCCCCGGCGGCCCGCGGGGGCGGGGGACGCGGCGGGACTCCCCTCCCGCCCGCACCCGGCCCCCGCGAGGACGCGCCCCCGCCTAGACGCCGCGGCGCCCGCCCGACGCACCCTCGGGGCGCCCTTCCCGCCCGCGGGCCGCCGACGGGGCTCCGGCCGCTCACCTGACCAGAGGCAGGTCCTCGGGGCCGCTGTCCTGCCCCGGGTCCTCCTCGGGAGGGGGCGGCGGCGCGGGGGGCTCCGCGGCGGCGGCGGCGGCGGCGGCAGCGGCAGCAGCGGCGGCGGCGGCGGCAGCGGCTGCCTTTCTGGGGTTTTTGGGCGGCATGACGCCCTCTCAGGGCAGGCGCCAGCGAGTTATGGAGGAGAGCCGGGAAGAGAGGACGCGCGCACGTCGGGGCACGCCCCGTCCTCTCCCGACTCCCGTTACAAAAATAATTTGAACGTCCCCTGAGAAAAACCGAGGCGCCCTCCCCCGCCCGGCAACCGAGAGCCGCGTCCAACCGCGGGAAAACGTCACTTCCGCCCGCGGCGTCACGTCCGCGAGGTTCCCGGGCCCGCGGAGTCGCGAGGGAACCGGGGCGCCGGGCGGGGCGCAGGGCGGGGGCGCGGGGTGGTGCCGGCAGGGCGGGCGGCCGCGGCCGGCCGGGGCGCCTTCCCGGAGGGGCCGTTTCATCTTGTTTCTACGCGAAACTCCCCGTGCCGGGCAGGGGTGCCGGTAAGGACGCATTCCCCAGAATCTGGTGGGGGAGATTGAGCCCTGTCTCCGCTCTGGGGCGGCGGCTCGGGCCCCGAGGGCATATCAGGCGGGCGCACCCCTAACGGGCACGCCCCTTCCCCGCCCGGGGCCGCGCCCCCTGCGCCGCTCGCCTCCGCGCTGTGGGTTAAGAACTGTTGGCCCAAACAAAAACTGTTGCTGCACCCCCTAGTAGGTGCTGAGCTTTGCTAATCGCTAAGAGACACTGCGTAGTATAGTTACTGCCTTTTAGGGGTCACTGGCTAAGAAAAGACGGGGGCGGGGAGGGGGCGTGGGTGTTGGGGGGGTGGGTTGGACAGTGGAAAGTGATAGTAAAGAACATTCTAGTGTGATAAATGTTTGGGCAGTGGTGTAAAAACCCGAGGCAGCATTGAAATGTCTGAGGGGCATCTTCGGAGAAGCACGGGCAGTTGGGTAGAAGTTTGCCAGATGAACAGTTAAAGAGGGCTTACTGGATACCAGGGCTTGTACTGGCCATTTTACCTAACTTACTTAATCCTCAGAAGCAACCCTTTAAAATGAGTGCTAGTGGTATTCCGTTTTCCACATGGGAGAAAGACTCGAAGGAGTTATTTGCCAATGTCACAGAGCTGATAGATGACAGAGAATTTGTACTGAGATATATTTAGCTCCACTTTATTTATCCCTTACATTGTGTTGATAAAACACCAGGAGGAGGCAAGCATCAGGTGTAAAATTACAAAGACATCAGAGATCTTGCTAGTACTAATTTGGACTTAGAAACTGCCTTTTCATATTATAATAGTAGTCAACTCTGAGTATGTTTTTCTCTCTGTCAGATACTATGGATTACTTGGCCGGAACTTCCCATCTGAGGTGCTGTGAATAAAGCACTACCTACAGTTGTGCTGTGATGTGTCCCCTCATCTTGAAACAGCTGAGCAGGGTCTGAAACAGCAAGAACTTCAGGCAAGTTATGACTAGCAAGCTTCTTGGATTTATCCCTGTGGGTCATAGAATGGATTGTCATCCCCTATGTATGCCATGGCATGTGCCACGATGTGAAATCACACAGTTGGGCCAAAGAGCAGAAACTTGGGGGCCAAAAGTTCATCAGGAAATAGGGCCATGCTCAACCCCAGCTGCAGAGAGCAGATACCATCAAAGTGGTAATCCTGTTCATACCTTGCCTAGGATTAGTGGAAGCAGAGACCGGGGGTGAAGTTTTGGTCTTTGCAAGATTAAAGGTTGTCTGCTTGGAGTCTGATAAGATGAGATATAGAGATGACATGGTTCTTCTAGTCTCTATTATCATGAGAGTGTGACACTATTGCAGCTATTGTGACCTAAAGCAAGCTGACATGAGGATAAGACAGAAATTCTAAGGATGATAGAGTAAGGATATTTAAAAAACAGAACAAAACAAAAAACCCCACCAAAACCCTGGGTCCTTGTTGAAATAACAGAACCTGTGATTTGACCAATCTTGAAGCTAACCTTGACTGATCTGGGATTTTTGGTTGTTTACACCAGAAAGCTCCATGACTGATAATCTCTCTCCTGTTAGCCCCTTTAGAATAGACACCAAATCTTAATCTTAGTACCTAGCCAAGTGTAGGGCACCCAGTAAATGCTGGTTCACTCAAAGAGGGAAGATGAGGAAATCAGAGGAAAGTTGTGGGAATTGAAGTATAGAGATAAAACTTTTGCTTTATTCAGACCCAATTTATCCATAGCTGGCCTTTCCACAGTTATCATAAATCAAAGCGAGATTTCTCAGTTTATAAAAGGTGTATCTTCACCATGATATGTTAACTATGTTCCTTACTGTGTTTAATAAACTTACACACAACTCAAGAACAATTGAATGAATCAAAATTCTTAGATCCCCTCACAGCTTTTTATTGTACTACCAAAGAAGCATTAGAAAATCTACAGGCTTTTAAAAGGATCTACTATCTTCTTCCACCTGCACTGCAGTTTTATGACTGTTGTAAGACAAAAACTAAAACAAAAAACCTTTCTTAGACTTTCTATCGGGAGACAGAAGTCTCTTCAACTTGAAGGCCCTTCAGTGATGTTATAATATTTTTTGTGGGGCCTCCCCAGTAGCGCAGGGGTTAAGTGCTGGGCTGTGAAGCTGCCCGCAGCCTCTGCAGCGCCGGTTCAATCCCTGGCCACTGGCGAGGGTCCCACATGGTGCGCAGACCTCTCCTGCCACCCGCTGCTCCCCTCAGCAGTGTACTTTGGTCCTTCTACCTGCTCTGCTCTCCGCTCTGGTGAATTCTCTCACCCTCCCGTGCTTCTGACTGTACCCAGTGCTTGTGTAAAATAAATGAATAAATCTTTAAAAAAAAAATGTTTAAAAAAAAAAGACAGTCCATTTATATATATATATATGAATTATTAATAGCCTTTCACAAGTTATTTCCAAAAGCCCATTCGAACTTTTTACAATGTGATGTGAACTCAGTATCAAGGGAGTTGCAAGAAATAGGACTTGGTGATAGACTAGAAAGGCGAGGGAGTGGTGAGGGGGAAATAGGAGTTCCATTCCCCTGCAATGTTGTATAGTCTCACAATGTTGTGATATTTTCTGTGTGTCTTTCCTAGTCTAAGTAGTCTTCCCTGGATGTTTTTGCATTCCTAAGCTACCACACTACTTCCATTTATTTACCATTTGAAAGGGTGTGCTCCATTTGCTCTATTTCCCCAGTTTTTCAGTCTCTTCGTGCTCTCTTCTATTAATCCACCAGTTCTCTACTGAAATCACTCATTCAAGTGTCCTAATTCATCAGTTCATCAATGGCTTCTTTTTATCCTTAACCAGTATACTCTTTCTTGCAGTTAACAGTTACCACTTTCCCTTAATTAAAAAGTGTCTTGTTTTTCATGAACCCAAACCTCCTTGCTCTCTCTTATTTTACTTCATAAACTCTTCCACTAGTTCTTCTCCCAGTCTCTTCAATTCAAGTTCCCTAGAGCAGCACTACTCAAAATGTGGTCCTTTTGAAACCGGTGGCGAGGGCCACAAAAGAGCAACAGGCAGGAGGCCGGATGGAAGGGTGGAACGGCCACCCACCCTCCCGGGCTCTGAGACCAGGGAACCATCAAATGCCTCAAAAACCAAAACCAAGAGCTATAGCCTAACAAGGACAGTGCCCGATAAGAGGACAAGTCACTGTCTGTGGGTTCTCACCTGCGCCCACAATTGCAGGAGACCTTAGACTCCAGGAACAACAACCATGGGGTTTATTTTACAAACAGGGGAAACAAAGTGCTCACTGTATCCACAGGTGGCGGCTGCCTCACCCAGGCAGCATCAGTGATGGTCACCACCGGTCACCAGGATTGCTGGACAGCTCTAGCCAGTAGTGATGGCCACTCCTGGTCCCGCAGAGGTGGTGTCAGAGACACCCAGCGTTAACAGCTCTTTGTGAGTTGTTGGGTTACAACAACAACAAACAGCTCTTTAAGACACCAGGCCCAGGGCCATTGGTGCTCCTTCCAGGCAATGTCAGAGACAGGACCCAGGCCCAGTCTGTGACAGAGTCCTTTGGCTTCTCTTCCCTCCTCAGAGGGTGGCTGCTGGATGCTTCTTTTCTTCTTTCTTCAGAGGCTGGAACTGTCTCCTTTTCTCCAGAGGCTAGCGGTGGTGTTTCTGGGCTGGCTTCATCTCCCCTCTTCTCCAGGGGATGGCATCATCTCTCCCTGTGTGGTGGCTTCCTTGTCTCCTTCACCTCCCTCCGACCTCGGCTTGTATCCTCTTTAAGGGTGCCCCACCCACCAGTCTGATGGGACCATTTTTCAATCCTTATCAGACCATCTAGCAATCAGCCCATAGCACTTGATTGGTCCATTCCACACCCCAGGGCGTGTGCTTTACATAAAAGGGCTCTGAGGAGCAACTGCCACAGCTGACCTGTGGTGAGAGGCTGGGTCTTGGCAACCAAAGTCTGATTGGACCATTTAGCACCAATCAGCTCGTAGCTCGAACCTAATTGGTCCATTCCATGATCCAGGAAGTACACCGTTACATAAGAGGTCTCTGAGGAGCAACTGCCACAACTGACAAAAAGGCAGTTACTGAGCTCTGAGGAGCAATTGCCACAACCTACTTGTGATGGAGCAACAGGTTGACAACACCACTGCTCTTGCCGGCTCCCATCACTGAGGAAGCTGGGTTCCAGTAACACTTTGACCAGTGCCAGTCAGAAAAACTGTCTTTAGTCCATAAGGAGATAAGTATGGAAATTAACAGTAAGTGCTTAGCCGTGTTTGTAGTAATTTGACATTTCATCAATGTCCAAGCACATGATCAATGAATATCTCTCATTAAACAGTATAGAACAGTTCAAGTGTTCTACTTCTTGGTGAATGACAAGTGGCAGTAACAGTAGGACGGTATTATAAGGCATAAAGTTAATTTGTCTTCTGTAACCTAAGAGTGTCTACAATATCTGGGAAAATGTAAATATTTATTTTCTTTTTATAATTTGTTATATTTAGTCATTTTAATTTTTAAACACATCCTTTTTTAGTTCATAGCTCAATTAGGGAAGTAAAATGTGTGTCATTTGTTTTTAAGCCAAAAATATAGATGATGAAATAAAACTCACCATCTCCTTTATCAAGAAATAAACATCAATAGTGTATTACTAATAATGGTAGTAAACCAAATAATGACCAGATAAGTGATTCAAAATAATTAAAGACCTAAGTTTGTTCTAATTTTCTCAGAAGTATAATCTCCCATGTATTGAGTTTGTGGGCATAACTCATAGTAAAGTGTTAAAATCCATTAGCTGACAAATGAAGCATTAAAGATATCAAACTCCAGTGACATTTACATATAAAATGTAAAAAATAATTATGAATTTATAAGACATTGAATTTGTATTTCCCAGGGAAATAAATTCCATACATAGGGAATGGAATTCATAAATTCAAAACCACATCTTTCATTGAAAGATAATTTAAGTGTAACTATACACTTTATAGAAGAAATTTTCAGAATTGGGTACTGATAAAGAATTGAAGATGAGTTTCTAAAATAATGCATTGCTTTCTTCATTTTGGTAACAACTTAAATGAATGTCCTGAGCTTGCTGAAATTGCTTTAAAATCTCTTCTTCCATTCCTTTAAGTATAACTTGAGAGACTGATTTCTCTACTATGAGTATTATGAAAATAAAACATAAAATGGTTTAGATATACTTTATTTCCACCTACTAGTATTAACATTTAAGTAATTTTACAGGCAGGAAGCATGCTCATTTGTCATGTTAAAAATTACATATTAACAAACTTAAAATATTAAATATTGTTATAGCACTTAGTATAGGAAATTGCTACTTCACTACCAGCTTTTTGTTTAGTCAGGACAACTGTGGAATGACAAAAAAGATTGCGTATTGCTAAAGTATTAGCAATTCTCTTTATTAATCACCTCTAAAAGTGTTTTTTTCACTCCTATTTTTTCTAATTGTGTATTTTAAATATAATTATGTATGTTTAAAATACTTTAAAATGTCTGCTTGTATTTCGTGTGCCTTTTATTTCATTTTTCTAACAATTTCTAAAATTTTATTTTCTAAAATATCAATTCATGAAAAATTGGAAATTAGAAGGTCTTCAATTCTCCACTCCTTATTCTGTTTCATTCCCATGATTTAAATCACCTCCAGAGTATGTGTGCTCTTACACTCTTTCAGGTTTCAAGAAATGGAGATCTGCTCAGGTTACCTGAATTATTCAGGATTGGTGAATGATTAGTTGGGGTGGGGGGGGGGAAGGGGATGAAGACCAGAGAAAGGAGTCCATGCTGCTACACTCATGGATCTTGTCATCCCTCCAACATGCTACTCACCTCTTTCCTCCACTGTGATTGCTTTTATTCTTCTCCTCTGTACACTGTCCTGCCACACTCACCCTCTCTCTATGCCACCAATTTGTACTCTTCAGGAGACAGAACATGATTCATCTCTTGCTAAGCTGTAATTTACATTAGCAGGACCATATAACATAATTTGTGGGGCCCAGAGCAAAATGAAAATGCAAGACCCCTTGTTAAAAAATTATTGTAACTTTTAAGATGATGACTGCAGAACATTAAACCAAGCATGAGACTTTTCTAATATGGAGTATTAATATGAATATTGGAGATCTGGTTGTACAAATGAAAACTGAGTACCTGACTATGGGAGACTAAGTGTCAAAGCAATTTGAGTAGCCCATCATGAACTGATTACTGTCCAGTGAGTCTTGTGGGCACAGCACTAGGTCTTGTGGGCACAGCACTAACCCATTATACCGTGGATATGGTACATTTAGGATCAAGCTCAAGCAGGGACCAAGAAGACATGAGTAAGTTATGCAAACAAATTGGCCAAACTCTTAATATCACCAATTTCTCTTGCATCATTTCTACCTAAGTTCAGTCCTTTAGCCCAACAAATTCTCTTAAGTTTCATTGATGGATGCAAAAGATCTTTGGACCTAGTTTATAGATAGGTTGATACAAGATATCTGTGCTATGGAAAATGGACTGCTAATGCCTCAGAGGACAGTGATGATAAGGGAAACCTTATTGGAAGATTGGTGAACAGTACACTTGATTGTTTGCTACTTAGGAGGAAGAAATGGCCTGAGATATGGGTGTACATAAACTTATGGGCAGAGATGAATGGCTTATCTAGCTGGTCAGGATCTGAGAGAAAAATGATTGGAATGTTTGGGACAACTTGGCTTAGAAAATGGAGTATGTGTAGACCTATGGGAGTTAGAATAAAGCAATTATATCTTTATGTTTAGTGTTAATTCCCCCCAGAGAGCTTCTACTACAGAGGAGGTTCTCAAGCACCAGGTGAACAAGATGATTTGTGGCATCAGCTAGCACAAAGATCCCATGATTAGAGAAGTCATAGTGGCAGGGATAAAAGTCTTCCATGAACCCAAGAATTTGGATACCTCACCAATTCTAGCTAGGTTAATGGTTACTGTCATCTCTGATTTTCCAACTTGCCATTTTCAGACATTAAAATTGAACCTTTAGTGTGACATTATTCTTTGAGAAACTCAATCAGCCTCTTGATGGCAGACTGATTACATTTGGCCCTCTTCTACCTTAGAGGAAGCAGTGATTCCTCCTTATTAGAACTGGTGTCTAATCTGATTATAAATGTGTCTTTTTTGTCCTTAGTGCTTCTGGCTTAGTGCTTCTAATATTCAAGAATTAATGGAAGCCTAATATATTGACATGGTTTCTCTCACAACAATGGCTCAGACCAAAGGGCCCATTTTTGACAAAAGAGGAGAAACAATGAACACTTGAACTTGAGACTCTGTGGTCTAACCATGTAACTCATCTGTATCAGTGAGATCTTGTTGCATAACAAAACAGTCTAGACACAGTGCATGGTTTAGGACTGCCTACCAAGAATCAGCAGCTAATATATGATGATATGACCCTCAGCAACTAAAATAATAGTGGAAGAAATAAGGAGTGGAGGTTGGATTAACCCCTTGTAGTTGTTTAGTTTTCATGTATTTATGATTTTTCTTGGTCTTTTTTTATTGTTGATTTCTAGCTCTATGGCATTGTCATCAGAAAGTATACTTTGTATGATTTTAGTCTTCATAGTTTTATTGACAATTGACTTGTGTCCAATATATGGTCTTTTCTTGCAAATGTCCCATTGCATTTAAAAAATGTATATACAACTTTTTTGCGGTGAAGCGTTCTGAACATGTCTTTTGGTATAGCTCCTTATTTAAAGCTCTTATTTCCATATTTATTCTGTTTTGTTGATCTGTCTATAGTTGTAAGTGGAGTATTAAAATCCCCTAGTATTGTTTCTTGTCACTATTACTCTTTAGTTAGTTTTGTTAATAATTGCCGGACATATCTTGGTGCTCCATCATTTGGTGCATATATAAATGTTATTCTTTTCTTTTTTATATTAGGTCCTTAGTCATAATGAGTATCCATCTCTCTTTCTCTCTCTTATTACCTTTATTAATTGGAAATCTATTTCATTTTATATAGATATACCTGTTCCTGACTTTTTATTATTGTCATTTGCTGTTTGGATTGCCTTCTAGTATTTAACCCTAAGTCAGCTTGTCTTTGTTGATAAGGTATGTTTCGTATAGACAGTAGAAGGTTGGACTTTGTTTAACAATCCACTTAGTCACTCTATATCCTATAACTGGTGAATTCAGGCCCTTTACATTTAAGGTGATTAATAAGGTATAAAATCTTTTTGCCATTTTATTATTTAAAAATTTTTAGTTTGTCTTTTTTTGTTGTTGTTCTTGTTGTTTTTTACATCTTTTATGTTTTGTTTAGATTCCATTTCCATTGTTTTATGTGTTAGTTTTATTGATTTTTGTTCAAGGTTCTGCTGAGATTATTGTATGATGGGCTATATGGTCTAACGGGCCATAGTTTCACGCTCCCACTCCACGGTGTATACCATTGGTGTCTGTTTACTCTATATTTGTTTTTTGTTATTGTTGATTTGGAAGAGCCCCTTTAGTACTTCTTTCATGTATCACTTGGTGATAATAAATTCTTTCAAGTTTTGCTTTTCAGTGAAATTCCATATTTCTTTCTTCTGTCTTGGATGATAGTCTTGCAGGATAAAGTATTCCAAGCTGGAGATCTTTCTGTCTGAGTACTGTAAGTATCTCCTGCCATTCTCTGCTTGCCTATAAGGTTTCTACTGAAAAGTTTGTGACCCATCTGATATTCCTTATAGATTATTATTCTTTCTCCTAATGCTTTTAATGACCCATCTAACTGATATTCCCTATAGATTATTATTATTTCTGTTAATGCTTTTAAGTGTCCTTGTCACTGGTTTACAATAGTTTTATTATAATGTGTTTTAGGGTAATAAAAGTTGGGTATTATTTTGCTTGTACTCTTTCAGTCTCTTAGATGAGGATACCTGTTTCATTTCCCAGACTAAAATGGTTCTCAGCAATTATTTCTAAAATAAAATTTCTGTGCTTTTCTCTTTTTCTTCTACTTCTGGAACCTCCATGATTTGAATGTTATATATCCTTAGATTATCCGAGAACACTCTTACACATTTATCATTTTTAAATTCTTATTTATCTTTGTTTTCTGATTGTGTATTCTCTGTCATTGTGCTTTCAAACACAGCAATTCTCTCCATTACTTGCATTTGTTTATTGTTGAGGTCCTCAATTGTATTTTTAAGTTCAGTTATAGATATTTTTGACCCATTACTTCTAGTTGTAGCAGTCTCATATTTTCTCAGTCTTTATTGTACTCTGGTTTAACATTTTCTATTGTTTTTTTCCTTATTTCAGCGAGCATGATTGTAACTGTTACCTCTTCAGGCACATTCCTCAGTTCTGCTAGATTAAAACTTCTCTTGGACAATTTTTGCTCCAGCATTTACAATATGTTCTTCTGCCTCTTCATTTTCAGTTTCCATGTGTTATAATGGGGCTTTTCTTTTCTTTTCTGGCTTTATAACCCTCATACAAGAAGCTAGATATATTCCTAGGTTTTTAACCAGGAATTTTTGGAGTCTACTATTTTACAGACTGCTGCCTTTGCATTTGTTCATATGGCTGGGGCACAGGTACCAGTAAGTGGTAATAGATAGGAAGAACTGAGGCAGTGGGGCAGTAGAACATTGCCTCCAGTGAGCATCAGGATTCAAGCTTCCTTTATTGCAGCAGGTACCTAATTTGTGCATTGGGACCTGATTCCCTCCTCTAGGCCAACTCTTTGGCCAAAATCTAGTCTTGAGGCAAGGTTCAGGTAGTATTGTATCAATCTCAATCTTTAGGCTGTGATTGAGCATGAGATGTGTTAAGTGAGATAGGGCACAGTCAGGAATTGTTGTCTTTGTTTATGTGACTTTATCCTGGAGTGCTTGTCCCTATTAATAATAATCAATTCCTTAAACTGTGAATAATGAGTACACAGTTGCCTCTGTTCTGGCTCTGGGTGGGTGTAAGATAGGTGTTTTGAATGTCACAACTTCAGGCTGCAAATAGTGGCATCTTCTATGAGAAGACAGTTGATCTGAATTTGCTCCCCCTGCAGATTTGGGCTCCAAATGTTGTAGATTGGGTTCAAGTCAATAATCATCACTCTGCACCTGTACTCCTCTCCAGTAAAGCACCCTCTGCCCTGCATGCCATCTCTGTGCACCCCCTTGTCCACTGCAGGGCATGTTCTCCAAAGGCTCTGATGTACTGTGAGCCCCTGAGTTAACAACAGCCTCCAGTAAGGTTCTCCTGGGTTATACCATCCTGGTATCACCACAAGCAGTTTAATTAGTTTTCTGTACCCCTCTGCCACATCATTGCTCCTGATGTATGCAGTAGTCGTCCATTTATATTTTGGGGGTTATTGGCTTTGTTTTATTGTACATTGGTTGGGAATATATGGATGAGGTGGAGTATCTTTGCTCTATTCATTTTGCCAAACTCCCCAAATTACATAGTATTTTTAGAGTAATTTGTATTATGGTTTCGGGCCTCCCCTGGTGGTGCAGTGGTTGAGCACTGGGCTGCCAAGCTGCCCACAACCTCTGCAGCTCCAGTTCGATCCCCGGCCGCCAGCAAGGGTCCCACATGGAGCAACAGAACTCTGCTGTCTCACCTGCTGCTCCCCTCAGCAGTATATTTTGTCAGTCTGCCTGTTCTGTTCCCACTCTATCTCTGGTGAATCCTCTCACCCTCCCGCGCTTCTGACTGTACCCAGTGATTGTATAAATAAATAAATAAATAAATGAATGAATGAATGAATGAATGAATGAATGAATAAATGAATAAATTCACATTTCTTTAATATATATTTATATATATATATTATGGTTTCACTTTTGCCTCACAAACCCAGCTATGTAAGATACTACTGTTTTATTTTCCTTTAGCTTAATTTCTATTTGGAGCTCTTACCCTCTAAATACTAAAAACTTAATTTAGTCAGATAGATGAGGTATCTAATCCTTACCTGTCTACTATCATATTGGTTTCTATTTAGCCCTCCATCACCCTATTTAATATCTACTTATTAGGCACACAGATGATTGTTAGATCCATGAGCCCACTGAAAACACCCACAGAAGATTTTATAACTCTTCAATTTCCAGATAGACTCGAGATACACAAAATTTTATTCCACTGCCAGGCTGAGACATAGAAACTGTGAGGTGACACCTAAACCTCATTTGCTGCTGTGGTACTGTCAGGTCAGAAAACCATCTGTGAACTTCCAGATCCACACACATGGCGCTTTTTTAGATGTTGCAGGTTTGTAACAGTCACACAGCCCTACAGTCTCTGAGATCTTGGATTTCCTTGGGCCTCTATCTAACAACACATCAGGGCTCCTCTGAGTTTCTCACAAACATACCTGGTGTTTCTGGCATTTTACTTCCCCTCACTGGGGCAAGATCCTTCCCTTCTTCACTGACCCAACAGAGTAAGTTTTCCTCTCCTTCCATTTGTAATCTGGACCATCCCTTTCCTCTCAAACCAGACACTCTCTACTCTGAAGCCAGGATACATTTCTGTGACTCCTATTATATTCCTCTACATGATTGTATATGCTCTGAGTCCTCAGAGGGTTTATGAAGATTCAATGAAATAATAAAAAAAAAGTTAGTCACTTTTTTTTATCAGTTAAAGTTGGCAATAATAGGGCCTCCCCAGTGGCACAGAGGTTGAGCGCTGGGCTGCGAAGATGCCTGCAGCTTCCTCAGCGGCAGTTCCATCCCCGGTCAGCTGGCAAGGATCCCACATGGCGCGCAGACCTCTCCTGCCGCACCCTCTGCTCCCCTCAGCAGTGTGTTTCATCAGTCTGTCTGTTCTGCTTCCCGCTCTGGTGAATCCTCTCACCCTCCTGCGCTTCTGACTGTACCCAGTGCTTGTATAAAATAAATAAATAAATCTTAAAAAAAAAAAAAAAGTTGGCAATAATAGAACATTTAAGCTACAATGATTTTTTTAATCCAGAGCAGTTTGTGAAAATAATTTTCCATTACAAAGATGATTTCTGAATCTGTCATCTTTCTAGCAGTGAGTGGTAACTTTTCAGTTAACATGACTTTTTTACCTACTAGCTAGAGTACAAGTTTACCTTCTTGTTTATAGGCTTCATTTTGTTTTGTCATAAGATCTGAAATACAATTATGTAACATACTTTTGTAATCACTTCTTCTGAGGATTACTTAATTTCCTTTAAAATTTAATTTCTCTTTCTGAAAACAACAGGGTAAATTTTTTGAAGATTTTATTTTTAACTTTATGAATAGAAACAAGGAAAATATAAAACAGAACCCATAAAACTTCTCAAAAGCTTATATTTTTAGAAAACAAACTCTGGACAGAAGTGAAAAGTTCAATGTCAAGATAAGGTATGAGTTAAAAGTATGGTACTAGAAAATTATTCCTAGTGATCTAAAGCTTTTATCAAGATCATCATGAAACCGAACTTTGGAGAATTTTTTTAATCTAAAGAAGGATTATGATATTTTTAACAGAATGAGACTAATAGATCTCACTAAATGGAGAAATTAGGTGTAAAAAATATTTTTGTGGCATTCACGATGTCAGAATTCTAAATGATTTACCTTATGTGCTGTACATATAAATATGTGTGTGCACATGTGTGCATGCATGTGTGTGTGTCTATACTTCCCTTGTGTGTATATTTTGTGGACTGGAGGAAAGAAGGGAAGACTGATGAGAAGGAACTGGAGAAGCCAGCTACCTAATCTCATTGCTGCTTAATATCTTCATGTCACATAAAAGGACAAAAATTAATAGCTATCATAAATGTGATAGAACTATTAAAAGTACATACAGGTACAGAACAACATTTGTAGTTCATATAGCTGAAAAGTCTTATAATAATAACTTTTTCATATTTGTTTTGTTAATTTATTTAGTAACTATTTACCAAGTCCCTCCTTAGATGTGGGTTCTTCGGCTCTAGGGGGAAACTTTATATATACAGATTCTGCTTTCATAGTGCTTATTAGCTGATTATGGAGGCAGATATTAAAAATGACTCAGATTTATAACTGCAAACTATAATAGAATAGGAAGAAATGGGATGTAGAGCCGTGAGAGGGTATAGTGGGAGAGTACATCTGCTCTGGAGACTCAAGGACAGATTCCCCCAAGAAGTGACATTTGAACTAAGCGCTAAAAGATGAGTAGGAATTGTTAAATCGAAGAGTCAAAGAGAGCAGCATGTGTAAAACTTTAAGGCAGGATGGAGAATAGCATTTGAGGAACTGAAAGAAAATTGGAGCACAGTGGGGAAAAAGGTGGTCTGAGAAGTGACTGATGAGGTTGGCAAAGGCAAGGACATCCAGGTCCTTCCCGGTCAGAGTGTGGGAGACAGAAAAGGCTTTAAATAAAGGAAGGACACAATCAGATTTCCTGACTGCTCTGTGGGGAATTAAAAGGAGGAAAATAATGGACACTCAGAGACCATTTAGGAGGCTAGCGATTACTGCCTGATGTGATAAGAACACCCTCATGTTCTCTTGTTTGGGCCTCTACACCCAAAGCCTAGATAATAGGTGTAGAGAAGCCCTTTAGGAATCTGTCACCTTTCTGTTCATTGGCAGCCAGTCTTTCAGGACTATGAAGTGTCCTGATGCACCCAAATCGCTGATATGCTATATGGAAGTGAGACTTCTGATACGCTAATGTGGATTACAGGAAACACAGTGCCTAAGGCCAAATGGCTAGTAGAGAGACAGGGAACACTGCATGTGAAGGTGAGACCACTTGATAGAGACAGAGCTGGGCAGTGCTGCTGGCTACATTGACTTTCTCCTGCGCATCCGCTTTGGGGGATAGAATCCTTGAAAATAAGGGGTAAGGATATTGGTTTTGAGTCCTTCAGATCACTGGATGTAAGAAACTTGAACTGATGTCAAATTTTCATTCCAGTCAATTTCATTGCCTAGTTGCTGCCTTTGCTGTGAATGGGATATGAATTACTCCTAAAACTAGTCCATAGAAAAGTTTGTGCCACCCTCTGTTTGGGTCTAGGATATGAAAGTTATAGAATATTGGTGAATGATACTATGAGGTGTTTACCAGTCTGGTAGATCACTCACTCCTGCAAAACCTATGTAAAAAACTCCATCAAGGGCTCTAGTTATGTTCACAGAAAGTCAACATTTTTCCCCTCACTCCAACAGTGGATTGATTGTATGTGCGACTTAGGTGATAGCTATAGGCTACAGAGTGACCTGTTAACTAAATGAAGGAACCTGGAATAATAAACTTATCAAGACTCTATGTAGTGGTAAGGAGATCAGCGAGGAAGTCTGATCATTGAACTCTCTGGCCTGTAGACAAATCTGTTGTTCTGCCAACACAGAACTTCTTTTACATGTTTAGTAGATAGATTTCCCAGGGTTTTACCTGGGAGAAACCTAGTTGCTGGAAAATAGCATAAATCCAGACCAAAAAAACCCAAAACAAAACAGTAGCTAACAGTACAGAGGGAGGTATCATAGACAGAAGCAACTGGCAATTTCAGTTTGTTGTACAGGAAACAGAAGAGACTGGTACTACACAATGCTGTGAGTGAAGATCAATAATCACTACAAAACAATTCCAGTTCTCCCAGAGCCCACCTGCTAGTTTCAACCAAGTTAATTACTTTAACACCACAGATTTTGGAAAATAAAAGAGAGCTACTTGTTGAGTATTTGGACAAAATCCAAAATCTAGAAAAGAAATAAATGTGTTTCTAATGCCCCACTTGTTATTGGGAGCTCAATCAGATGTAAAACAGGGGTGGAATAGATAAGACAGAGATGGCTTCTTTCCCATCTCCTTCCCCAGATTTTTTCAGGGTTCTTTAGTATTTGCTAATATGCACCAAATTTAATCAGCTGTTATATTTATGTATTTAAATGACCTTACATTTAGCTTTCTCCTCAAAAAATTAATACTAAACATTAGGAACCTCTCCAATTGCTTTTGTTTTTATTTTTTTGGCATAAGTCCAACCTGCAAAATTTTAATTAGAGGCTAGAGGGAGATAAAGCACCTTTCTATGTTCCCTTCCACAAGATATAAATTGATTTGCATCTGTTTACTTCCTGATTTTAAGCAATTGCATGTTAAAAATAAGTAATTATACTACAGTAGGAAATATCAAGTCACTATTTGTTTCATTTCTAGAGTACACATCTGTTAACTAAAATAAATCTTAGTAGAATAAAATAACAGTAAATATTCTATAATTCTGTATTTTAATAAAAATTAGCCAAATTTTCCTAAATCTTCAAAGCTATATGGAAGTAGTTCTCAAAGTACAATCCTGGGCCAGCAGCATCAAACATTATCTAGGAAATGTTAGAAAAACTCATTCTCAAGCACTGTCTCAGACTTACTAAATCAGCAACTCTAGAGGTTTGTGTTTTAACAAGCCATTCAGACAATTCTTTTTCACTGGCCTAGTAAATTATAAATCATACACTATTCATGGGTTGAAAGACTCAATATCATAAAGTTGTTAATTCTCCCTAAATTGACATATAGATTCACCAAAATCCCAATTAAAATATCAAATATCAACAATGTGTATGTGTGTGTTTTATGACTTGACAGACTTACTAACATTTATATGACAATGGAAAGGGCTAGGAATTTCAGACACTTTTAAAGAATGGCATTAAAGATTTCAAAGGCAAACACAATTAAACCAGTATGACATTGACATACGAGTAAATAAATAGACTCGTGGAATAGAATAGAGCACCCAAAAATACATATATGCCTACTTGACATGTGACAAAGGTAGGATTACAGGGCAATAAGAATGTGTGTGTGTTGTAAGTATAACATAAAGTATGGGGAAAAGGACTAAAGCTATAAGGCCAATTAAGTAAAATTACTATATTTCCAGTATTTAGATAAATTATTAATTTGTCTACCTTTTATTTCTTTTAAAGATTTATTTATTTATATATACAAGAACTGGGGTGTAGGCCAGAGATGTGGAAGTGAGAGGATTCACCAGAGACAGTGGGGAGCAGAACAGGCAGGTTGACTGAAATATACTGCTAAAGGGAGCATCAGGCAACACAGGAGAGGTCTGCTGCACAATGTCAGTTATCTCCCTGGCTAGGGATGAAACTCATATTGCAGTGGCTAGCGATAGCTTGATAGCACTGTGTCTTTGATCCCTGTGCCACCAACGAGGCCCCTTATATTTTATATATTTTATAAACATATACACAAATATAATACACACACATGGTTCCTCAGACTACTAAAAATGGAGCTACCATATGACCCTGCAATTCCACTCCTAGGAATCTACCCAAAAGACACAAACACATTAATTCAAAAGGATGCCTGCAACCCTATGTTTATTGCAGCACTATTTATAATAGGTAAGACTTGGAACCAACTCAAATGCCCAACAATAGATGACTGGATCAAGAAGATGTGGAATATATACATAATGGAGTACTATTCAGCAATCAAAAAAGATAAGCTAATGCCATTTGCAGCAACATGAATGGAACTGGAAGGGATTACGTTCAGTGAAATAAGTCAGAAGGAACAAGAAAAATATCAGATGGTTTCACTTATAGGAGAAATATAGGGGGACCAAATAAGGGATTAGGGGGGCAATAAAAACACAACAAAACAAAAATAAACAGGTAACTATAAATCACAAACATCCTGCAGGGAAATGGGAGGGAGAAGGATCATCTTGAGAGTAGGAAGAGCACAACGGACTATGATGAGGGTGCAAGGTGAATTGATGGTAAAATTCTATGGGGACTACATCTGAGAAAAGAAAGCAAACATTGTAAAAAAAAAATGAACGATAATGTAAAATATATATAAATAAGTTTTTTTTTAAAAAGAAAATGCATTTGTCACTGTTGAAGGGTACTAAGAAAGCAATGACTGTTTTGAAAATTGTTAAATTAAGGAAAAGAATCAAATATTTACCCTATATGAAGTCTAAATGAAAGTGATTCATAATAATGAAACTTCCAAAAATCCTAGACAAAGGAAAAAAAAGTGAACCTGATAAAGGGAAGAAACAGATAACTTATAAGGGAAAACCAGTTTGGCTGACATCAGACTTCTCTGAAGAAACACTATGGGCAAGAAGAGAATGGAGCAACATATTTTAAAAATCCAAGATAACAAATGCTGGCCAAAAATACTTTATCCTGCAAAACTCACTTTCCTGTATGAAGGAAAAATAAGGATCTTCTCAGAAAAACAAAACCTTCAGAAATTTGCTACTACTTAAACCCCACTACAAGAAATATTACAAGAAGCCTTAAAATCTAAACCAACAAGAATGAACTGGAAGAACCAAACAAGGTAATGAATAAAAACATAAAATAATGAACAAAATGGCAACACAGACTCTCATGTATCAATAATCACCCTAAATGTAAATAGACTAAATTCATCAATTAAAAGACACAGGGTAGGGCCTCCCAGGTGGCGCAGCAGTTGAGCGTTGGGTTGCGAAGCTGCCTGCAGCCTCTGCAGCACCAGTTCACTCCCCGGCTGCTCCCTGGCCACCAAAGGAGGGTCCCACATGGTGCGCAGACCTCTCCTGCTACCCGCTGCTCCCCTCAGCAGTGTACTTCAGTCTGCCTGCTCTGCTCCCCGCTCTGGCTCTGGTGAATTCTCTCACCCTCCTATGCTTCTGACTGTACCCAGTGCTTGTATAAATAAATAAAAATAAATCTTAAAACAAAAAAGACACAGGGTACCCGTTGAATAATAAAATAGAACCCAACCTTCTGCTGTCTCCAAGAAACATACCTAAGAGCCAATGATTAATATAGACTAATAATAAAGGGCTGGAAAACAATTCTACAAGCAAATGGTCTACAGAAGAAGGCAGGGGAAGCCATACTTATATAAGATAAAATAGACTTCAAATGAAAAAATGTAAGGAGATACTGATGATCACTACATAATGATCAAGGGGACAGTACACCATGAAGTAGCAACACTAATAAATATCTATACACCCAATAAAGAAGCCCCAAATATCTTAGAAAATTACTTTCAAATCTGAAAAAAGACACTGGAGAAAATACATCCATGGTAGGAGATTCAGCACCCCACTCTCACCAAAACAAAAAATAAAGAATAAAACAAAAAATAAAGAAACAATAGCTCTAAAAAAAACATAGAACACATGGAACAAGTAAACATCAATAGGCCACTGCACCCCAGAACATACACATAGATAATTCTCCCAGATAGACCACAAGACAAAAATGTCTAGGACACAAGAAAAACATCAACAAATACATGAAGATCAAAATCATACCAACCATCATCTCTGACCATAAAGGCATAAAACTAGAAATCAAATATGAAAAGAAAGCAAGGAGCCCTCTGCCATTACATGGAAAATAAAGAACATGATACTGAAAGACCACTGGATCAATGAGGAAATCAAAGAAGAAAGTAAGAAATACATTGAGATAAATGACAAAGAAGACATAAAAAATATGGGATACAGCAAAAGCAGTAGTAAGAGGAAAGTATATAGCAATACAGTCCCCATCAAGAAACAAAAAAGAATCCAAAATAACAACCTAACCTCTCATCTCAAAGAACCAGAAAAGAACAACAAAATACCCCAAAACCAGTAGAAGAAAGGAAATAATAAACATCAAAGCAGAAGTAAATGAAATAGAAATGAAAAAGACAGTCCAAAAGACCAATGAAACCAAAAGCTGGTTCTTTGAAAAAATAAACCAAATAGACAATCCTCTAGTTAAGCTCACAAAGAAAAAAAGGGAGAAAACTCAAATAAATAGAATCACAAATGAAAGAGGAGAAGTTAAAACATATACAGCAGAAATCCAGAGGATAATCAGAGATTGCCACGAACAGTTATATGCAAACAAGTTCAACAATGTAGACGAGATGGACAAATTCTTAAAACTATATAACCATCCAAAGTTAAATAAAGAAGAGAGAGAAAACTTAAACAAACCAATTACAAGTAATGAAATCAGAACAGTAATCAAATCTCTCCCCAAACACACAAGCCCGGGTCCAGATAGTTTCACAAATGAGGTCTACCAAAAGTTCAATGATGGACTGATGCCTATCTTATAAAAACTCTCAAAAAATTAAGAAGGAATACTACAAAGTACATCTTACAAAGCCAACATTACACTACTACCAAAACCAAACAAAGACAGCACAAAAAAAGAAAACTACACACCAATCTCCCTAATGAATATAGATGTAAAAATCCTCAACAAAATCCTAGCAAACTGAATCCAACAATGCATCAAAAGAATAATACACCACAACCAAGTGGGATTTATTACAGGGCACAAGAATGGCTCAACATCCAAAAATCAATTAATGTAAATCACCACATCAACAAAATGAAAAAAAAGCCAATGATCATATCAACAGATGCTGAGAAAGCATTTGATTAAAGTCCAATATCCATTTATGATGAAAACCCTTGAAATTATTGGAATATAAGGAACATACCTCAACACAATAAAAGCTATATATGACAAATCTAGAGCCAATATTATTCTTAATGGTAAAAAACTAAAAGCCTTTCCTTCAAGATTTGGAGCAAGACAAGGATGTCCATTTTCACCATTGCTTTTCAATACAATACTGGAAGAACTAGCCAGTACAATGGCAAGCAAAAGATATACAAGGAATCCAATAGGGAAATAAGAAGTAAAACTATCTTTACTCACAGACAATATAATATGGATAGAGAACTCTAAAAACTTCACAGAAAAACTAATTAAAACAGTAAACCACTTTGGTAAAGTAGCAGGTCACAATATTGACACACAAAAATCAGTAGCCTTCCTATATGCAAAAAATCAATCTGAAGGAGAAAAAATTAAGAAAACCATCCCTTTTATAATTGAAACCAAAAAAGAAATCGAATATCTGGGAATAAACCTCACAAGGGAGGTGAAAGATCTATACAAATAAAACAACAAAACATTGATAAAGAAGATACAATACAAAGAAATGGAAAGACATTACCTGCTCGTGAATCAGCAGGATTAACATTATCAAAATGACCATTCTACCAAAATCAATTTACAGATTGAATGCAATTCCAATAAAAATCTCCATGACATTCTTGAAAGAAATAGAACAAATATTGATGAAATTCATATGGAACCACAAAAAAAAACCTTGTATAGCCAAAGCACTCCTTACTAGAAAAAGGAATAATGGAGGTATTCAAACTATACTTCAACCTATACTACAAACTCCCAGACTTCAAACTATCCTACAAAGCCATAATAATTTTTATTTATTTATTTATTTTTTAAATAAATTTTATTTTTATATTCCCCATACAATTGCAACCCCCCCATTCTGATCCCAATCCCTCCCCTCCCACCCCCACCCCCCCAAAAGTGTGTCTCTTTCATAGTTTTTTGTTGATTCTGATTTTCACTTTCTTATAGTTATTCATTTTCCTGGTCCCTTATTTAAGTTTTCTAGATTCCTGCTATGAGTGAGACCATCCGGTATTTTTCTTTTTCTTTTTGGCTTATTTCGCTGAGCATGATCCCTTCCAGCGCCATCCATGTTGCTGCAAATTGCATGTGTTTATCTTTTTTGAATGCAGAGTAATATTCCATGGTGTATATGTACCACATCTTCTTGATCCAGTCATCTATTTTTGGGCATTTGGGCTGTTTCCAAAGCTTAGCTATTGTAAACAGTGCTGCTATAAACATAGGGGTGCAGGTGTTCTTTGGAATGGATGTTTCTGTGTCCTTTGGGTAAATACCTAGGAGTGGAATTGCTGGATCATATGGAAGCTCTATGTTTAGTAGGTCCAGAAATCTCCACACAGCTCTCCATAGTGGTTGGACCAGTTGCACTCCCACCAACAGTGCAGAAGAGTTCCTTTTTCTCCACACCCTCGCCAATATTTGTTGTTGCTAGTTTTTTTAATATGTGCCATTCTCACTGGTGTAAGATGGTATCTCATGGTAGTTTTGATTTGCATTTCCCTGATTACAAGTGATGTTGAACATTTTTTCATATGCCTGTTGGCCATTCGCATTTCTTCTTCAGAGAAGTTTCTTTTTAGCTCTTCTGCCCATTTTTTGACTGGATTATTTTCTTTGTTGTTGTTGAGTCTCATCAGCTCTTTGCAGGTTTTTGTGATCAGTCCTTTATCATTAGTGTTGTGTGCAAAAATGTTCTCCCAGTTGGTGGGGTTTCTCTTTGTTTTTGTTATTGTCTCTTTTGCTGTGCAGAAGCTCTTTAATTTGATGTAGTCCCAGCTGTTTATCTTTGCCTTCACTATCACTGCTTTGGGTGATGTGTCTGTAAAGATGTCAAAGCCATAATAATTAAAACAGCATAGTAGTGGAACAAAAACAGAGACACAGAACAATGGAACCGAATTGAAAACCCAGACATAAAACCACACATATATGGATAACTAATCTATGACAAAGGAGCAAAGAATATGCACTAGAACAAGGACAGTCTCTTCAATAAATGGTGCCGGGATAAGTGGATTGCTACATGCAAAATAATGAAACTAGGAGTAGAAGAGAGGGAAGGCTCCACCATCAAGGTGAACTGTGGATCCCAGGAAAGTGTGGGTCTGTGAGTGAGGCTGTTGGAAGTCAGCAACCACACAATCCCCTTCTGAAAATGCGTAAAGACAAAGGAAGGGCTCAGCAAACAGGGTTAAGACAGAGGCATGTAGGGGAAGAGACCAGCAGCATACAGAGACTCAATGATCTTGAGGGATAGTGCCCAACAACCCACCCACAGCATCACTTTCCTTGTGGAGTCTGGCATAACAGTGCCAGACTTGGTCTGGCCACTAGTTTCTGATGTCCCAGAAGGACCACCCCAAAGAGATGCTCATTAGTACTAGTGGCACAGTAGCCCAAAGCATAGAACACACTAGACAACAGACAACAGGGAGAAGGAAATATACAAACAACAAAGTAAGCCCTCTGGGGAAGGACACACCACAAAAAGAAAATGAGCCCCAGAACACAACAACAATGACATGGAACAACTTCTCTGCTTGCTAGATAGAGAATATAGCATTGCCATGATGAAAAAACATAAAGAAGAAGAAATGGGAAAGAATGATATGAGAAATATATTTAATGAACTGAAGAATGAAATTGAGTCTTTAAAGAAGGAAATTAAGGAAATGCAGGATATTAGAAGATTAATGAAGGACCTATGAATATGGAAAAAGCAAGAAAAACAGAATTAATGAAATGGAAAAATGAATCAGTACTCTTGAAGATACAGACATAAAAAGAATCAAAAAAGAAAAGGGAAGAGAAGTACAAAGGAAAAAGAATGAAGAAACACTTCAGGAACTATCTGACACCATGAGGAAAGGAAATATAAGAGTTACAGGAATCTCGAAGAGATCTAAGGAGAGAGACAAAGGAACTGAAAAACTATTCAAGGATATAATCAAAGAGAACTTCTGAAGCATGAACAAGGAGATGAAAATAGACATACAGGAAGCTAGAGGAACACCAAATTATCACAATGAAAGGAAAACTACAGCAAGAAATATAAGAGTAAACCTTCCAAGAATCCAAGACTAGGAAAAAAATAATGAAGCTGATGAGGGGAAGAAACAGATGACTATAAAGGAAAACCAGTCAGGTTGGCATTAGACTTCTCCTAAGAAACACTACAGTCAAGAAGAGAATGGAGTGACATTCAATAAACTCCAAGTCAACAAATGCCAAACAAGAGTACTTTACACTACAAAATATCTCCTTTCTCTGTGAAGGATAAATAAGGACCTTCTCAGACAAACAGAATCTCCAGAAATTCATTATTACCAAACCCCCACTCCAAAAAAATGTTACAAGATGTCCTAAAACCAAAACCAACAGAGAAATGAATAAGAACAGAATAAGGCAAGGGGGAAAAATACAAAAAGACAAAATGGCAAATACAGACACCAATGTATCAATATTAACCTTCAATGTAAATGGACTAAACTCATAGATAAAAAGACACAGAAGAGCAGGCTGAATAAAAAAACAAAATCCAGCCTTCTGCTGTCTCCAGGAAACACATTGAACTACAAAAATGCTTATTATGTGTTCTATTTCTTCTTTATCTTGCTTTGGATGATTGTATCATTCTGGATATTTGTCCATCTCTTCTAGATTGTTGAATTTGTTTTCATATAAATGTTCATAGTTATCTCTGATTATACTTTTGATTTCTACTGAGTCTGTTATAATTTCTCCTCTTTCATTTATGATCCAATTTATTTATGTTTTTGTCCCATTTTTTAATTTGTGAGCCTGGCTAGAGGCTTGTCTATTTTGTTAATTTTTTCAAAGAACCATTTTGATAAAGTTCAACATCCATTTATGATGAAGGCCCTCGAAATACTTGGGATAGAAGAAACATAACTTAATAAAAGCCATATATGACAAACCCACAGCCAATGTTACTCTCAAAAGTGAAAAGCTGAAAAGAAAGCCTTTCCTTTAAGATCAGGAACAAGACAATGATGTCCATTCTCACCACCGCTTTACAATATAATAGTGGAAGAAGTAGCCAGAACAATAAGACAAGAGAAAGACATACACGAAATCCAAATAGGGAAAGATGTAAAGCTATCACAATTTGCAGACAATATGATAATATGCATAGAGATACCTAAAAACTCCACAGAAAAACTAATAAACCAATTTAGTAAAGTAGCAGGTTACAATATCGACACACAAAAATCAGTAGTCTTCCTATATGCAAATAATCAATCTGAAGAAGAAATTAAGAAAACCATCCCTTTTATAATTGAAACAAGAAAAATCAAATACCTGGGAATAAACCTCACAAAGGATGTGAAAGGCCTATACAAAGAAAACCACAAAACATTGACAAAAGAATAGAAGAAGACACAAAGAAATGGAAAGACATCCCCTGCTAATGGATTGGAAGAATTAACATTATTAAAATGGTCATCCTACTGAAAGCAATTTGCAGATTCAATGTAATCTCAATCAAAATCTCAATGACATTCTTCAAATAAATAGAACAAATATTGATGAAATTCATAGGGAGCCACAAGAACATCGAATAGCCAAAGCTCTGCTGACTAAAAAGAAGGAGAATGGGGTTACAACACTCACGAACTTAAAAATATACTACAAAGTCATAAAACTATATGGTACTGGAACAAAAACAGACACACAACCACTGGAAATGAGTAGAAAGCCCAGAAATAAACTCACACATATATGGACAAGTGATCTTTGACAAAGGAGAAAAGAATATGCAATGGAACACAGACAGTTTATTCAATAAATGGTGTGGGAAAACTGCACCACCACAAGCAAAATAATGAAACAGGACTACTACCTCATACCAGCACAAACACCAACTCAAAATGGTTGGATTAGACATAATATTGAAACAATAAAATATATAGAAGAAAATATAAGTAAAACACTACATGGCCTACGTCTCAGTAACATCTTTAAAGACTTTCCCCCCTAAGCAAAGAAAGTGAGGGAAAAGATAAATAACTGAGATTATATCAAACTACAAAGCTTCTGTACAGCAAAGAATACATGAACCAAAACAAAGACATCCTACTGACTGGGAGAAAAATTTTGTACTCCATGCAACTGATAAGGGACTGATCACAAAGATCTACAAAGAACTCACATGACTTAACAAAAACAAAGCAAACAATCCAGTTAAAAAATGGGCAGAAGAGCTAAAAAGACACTTCTCCAAAGAGGAAATGCAAATGGCCAACAGGTACATGAAAAACATGTTCAACATTCCTAATAATCAGGAAAGTACTTGTCAAAATGACAATGAGATACCACCTTACACCAGAAGAATGACAAATATTAAAAAAACTAGCAACAACAAATGTTGGTGAGGATGTGCAGAAAAAGGAACCATCTTACATTGCCAATGGGAATGCAAACTGGTCCAACCACTATGGTTAGTTGTGTGGAGGTTCCTCAAAGTACTAAAAGTGGATCTACCATATGACCCAGCAATTCCACTCCTAGGAATTTACTCAAAAGACACAAAAACATTAATTCAGAAAGACACTTGCCCTCCTATGTTCATTGCAGCACTATTTATAATAGCTAAATATGGAAACAACACAAATGCCCCAAAACAGATAACTGGATCAAGAAGAAGTGGTATATATATACAAAGGAATATTACTCAGCAATCAAAAAAGATAAACTTGTGCCATTTGCAGCAACATGGATAGTGCTGAAGGGATCATGTTCTGTGAAATAAGTCAGAAGTAAAAAGAAAAATATCAGATGGTTTCACTTATAGGAGGAACACAGGGAAACTATACAAGGGATTGGATCAGAAAAATAAAAAAGGCAAAACTAGCAAACTATAAATTGTAGACATTCATCAGGGAAAGGAGAGGGAAGGGATCAGAACAGGAGGGAAGAGCACAAGAAACTATGGTGATGGTTCATGGGTATCTTGGTGGTGGGAATTTTATGGGGACTACACCTGAGAGGAAAAAGCAAACATTGTACAAAAATGAACAATGGGGGCCTCCCCGGTGGCGCAGCGGTTGAGCGCTGGGTTGCGAGGCTGCGCGCGGCCTCTGCGGCGCCGGTTCGATCCCCGGCTGCTCCCCGGCCACCAGAGGAGGGTCCCACATGGCGCGCAGACCTCTCCTGCCGCCCGCTGCTCCCCTCAGCAGTGTACTTCGGTCCTTCTGCCTGCTCTGCTCCCCGCTCTGGCTCTGGTGAATTCTCTCGCCCTCCCGCGCTTCTGACTGTGCCCAGTGCATGTATAAACAAAACAAACAAACAAACCAGCAAACAAATAAATAAAGCATGCCTCTATAAAAAAAAAAAAAAAAAAAAAAAAAATGAACAATGATGTAAAAATATGTAAATAAGTAAAATTTAAACAATAAATTGAGATGATTGATTAATGATGGGATTCCTCTATACAGAATATTTCCCAAAAATAAATGAATAGGGAATAAAAGAATTAGAATGTCATTTTTTGTAATCATTTTAAATATATACATCCAGGTAATTATTGTGTTCAGTGGTGGCTCATGTTACCACAAAAATGACAACCAATTATAATTTGCCTCCTGATGTGCCCATATCATGTATGACATACTCTTGCCAAAAAAAAAAAAAATTGAGCCAGAATATAATCTTGTCTTTAGAGGCAGCTACCAATTTAGAGCAAATGTAGGTAAGAGAAACAACTATCTTGTTCATTGAAATCACAAGGAAGAAATTTCAAAAACCCAGTAAGCAGAACAACCAACCTGGTCTCTTCAACAAATAAATTGTGAGAAAATAATGAAAGGGGGGGGGGGAAGGGAAAGTAGAGAGTGAGGGACCTATAGATTTAAAGATATTTATACCATATATAAAAATCTACCTAAAAATGGATAAAAGACCTAAACATGAGAAATAAAACTATAAAAGTCTTAGAAGAAAATGTAAGGGAAAAACTTGATATTGGATTTGGCAATGAGTGCTTGAATATAATATAAAATACATAGGCAACAAAAATAAAAATATATAATTGGACTACATCAAAATTTGAAACTTCTATGCATCAAAAACACAGTTAACAGATTGGAAATATAGCCTATAGAATGGGATAAAATATTTATAAATCATGTATTCCCTGATAAGAGGTTAATATTCAGAATATATGAAGAACTCCTAACTCCTACATCTTGACATCAAAAAATACCAACTTGATTTAAAAATTGTTAAAGGACTTAGACATATCTCTAAAGAAAGTAAACAGTGACCAACAAGCAAATGAAAAGATGCTCATCATTAGTCTTTAAGGAAATGCAAATTGAAACCACAAGATACCACTTCCTATCCACTAGGATGGCTACAATTTTGAAAACCAGAAAACAGCAACTATGGGGCAAAGGTGAAGAGAAACTGGAACCCTAGTACACTGTTGGAGAGAATATAAAATGATGCAAACCTTAAGGCAATATGGTGATTCCTCAAAAAAATAAAAATAGAATCCAGTAATTCCATTGAATAGAATATCCAAAAGAATTAAAAGAATATTTTGGAATAGCCCAAAGAATAAAAAGTGGGATCTCCAAATTATCTTTTTTACACGTATCATCAAAACATTATTCACAATAACCAAAAGATGAAAGAAACCTGAGGTCCATTAACAGATGAGCAGATAAACAAAATGTGATATGTTCATACAATAGAATATTATTCTCCCTTAAAAATGTGTGAAATTCTGACACATCAAACAATATGAAAGAATCTTGAGGACATTATAGTTAAGTACCAGATTTGTAGACACAGAAAGTAGAATAGTGGAGGAGAATAGAAAGTAGAATAGAGAGGGGGAGTAGATAAGGGCAACCTAGACTGGCTACAAATTGATAATTGTTGAAGTTACTTGGGTATATCAGTGTTCCTTTCCCCCATGTGTATTCTTTAAAATACCTCTGTGTATTCTTTAAAATACCTTGGTTTTCAAGGTGACCTCTGATGTTGTTCTTTACCACTATGTAGATAGGACACTACATTAATGCCAGTTTATTTTCAGTCTACAATGACATGCTTGTTTTCAACTTGGTCTAGCAAATCTGTTTCCTTAGGTCAAATACCATGGAACTAAATAGTTCCCCACATTCCAGTTGCCTAGAAGTCAGGATAAATAGCCATATCTCACATGGCATCACTAATTCCTACACACAGTTCAGAAATATCACTAGAAAATGGGTAATTAATGCACATGTCTATCTGCTAAAGGATATCCTGTAAGCCACAAATGTTAAAAACCACTGATTTGATTATTACCCTACAAACAGGACAGCACTGGCGACACTGAGACTGATTTTTAGGTTAAATTTATCCATGAAGGAAACAGAGAGGCAATGTTTATACAAAATGGTCGGAAACTGGACACTAAACACATCATCTAGCTGCTTCAAACCATTGTTCTAAGAACTTATCACTGAATGGACAATTAGCTGTTTCCTGCCATTTAATTCTAACCTTTATGTTTGCATTTTAAAGCATAGCATGATGAAAGATTTTACTTTTGCAGTTTTCCCTAATGAGTTTTACATATTTGTACCTTTCTGTATTTAAGTATTTCTATTTTTAAGAAGTGTGACCAAGTAATCATACGACCGAGTTTATTATACATCTACCTTTAATTTGGAGTTGAAATATTCAACAGTTTTAAAAGGCACATTTATTTGAAAATTTCCTGCAGAGAGTTAAAGAAACTCTGAAATATATATATAATCACAGCCTAGTTAAGTGTATTTTCTCTTCCTGTCTGAAGTCCCTCGCATCCTGACCTGCAGCTTTTACAATAGTAGGAAACTATTCTTGGCATATGTTTTACATCTGTAGGTTGTGTCCTGAATCCGGTAAAACCAGTTCCCACCCTAATTGTAATGAAAAGATTATTTAAACCTTTTCTTCTGTTCATAGAGGGAAAATTCTCAAAATGGGTTAAACTCAAACAATAACAATATACAACTGAATTTGTAAATGATGAGTTCAAGTCATGCCTTGCTATCGAAGTAATTGAGTGACTTCAGATAAGTCAGTGAGTCCATTGGGGCTTTGGATTCTTCATTATATATTGAGAATGTTGCAAAAGATCATCTTTTAAGACACTGTCTAGTTCTAAAATTAAGTGCTGCTTCAAATTAACTCATACAGTTATGAATTGGTATGACACAAGATTTATAGATAACAAAAACCAGCCTCTTTCATCTCAGATTTTTGTCCACGTTTCCATTTCTTTTATCAATATTAAGTTAAAAACTTTTAGTTGCCAGTACAAGGAAAGATAAACACCAAAGATGAAGTAGAATGTGGAAAATACAAACAAAATTTTTTTTCTCTAAAATGTGGAGAACTTTCTGTATTTTGTTTTTATGTGTTTAAATGAGCTTTTCTTACCAGCTATCAAGTGGAATATGCATGCATTTTAAGCTCAGATTTTAAAAAAAAAAAGAAAGTAATAGGTTTTCTTTCATGCCTATAAAGTATTTTCTTATCTGACTAGATAGATTGATAACAGCACTCTAAGTGGAGCAAACTGCAGTCTGTTGACTGCTCTTTGTTGACTTCCTCTCCCTGATGTGTGGGCACTTGCCTGGCAGCAGCTGCAACTGGGAGGAGGAAGGGGCGGGGAGATGGGGAATGTGGCATCCAGCTCTGACGTGCAGCCTAGGCCAGGACCAGTGCCATGGTCTGGAACCTCCCCACTGCCAAGCCACACTGCTGAACACCCACTGTATAAGGTGAAGCTTCCCATTCCACCATTGACTTCCTGAATGAGGGTAGTTAGAAACAAAGGAAGGAGCTGAGTGGCATAGAAGGCTTTAAATGTCAGCTCTGTGGACAATCACCCTGTCTTAGTATACAGATTTTTGACTCCTGTGTTCCCAAAGCTACAACTCATCCCTTTTTGCCATGTGTCTGGCCCCAGGGTTGCAACATACTGTCCAGGGGAGGACAGACTGTATTGGCCACTGCTGGCCTATAAATTTTTCTCTATCTCTCTTAGCTCTCCCTTTTCTCACTCCCTATAAATAAACACCGTTATTGTTGTTTCTCCCTGTGTGTCTGCTACTGAGTTGGGTCCTGCAGTCAGAAGTGCATGGTTAGTGAATCCACTAACCATGTCATCCCCTTTTTCCTGGTTTTTCTCTGTTTTAATACCACAAAATTGAAGAAGGAAATTAATGTTAGGACTTTGGATGTAGAGTCAGAAGACTTTAAGATATTTTGGACTCAGAGTTAAATATTGCAAGAAGTCTGAGTTACAGTTTCCTCTTTTATAAAGTGAAAATATACTCTCTGACAAGATCATTCTGAAGATTACTAAAAAATAATGTAAAAGCATCTGCTACATAGCAGGTGCTCAGGCTGTACCTTCCCTTTGTTTCTTCTTTCTAGATTCACAAAAATAGTAGGTACCCTACATATTTATAAACCAGTGGACTTAATAGATAATATTTAAAAGGGCAACATAAGTAATTAAGAGAAAGAAAGGATAAAGTTTCAAGATTAATGAAACAATACAGGAAAAAAAAACCTGGAAAAGTATATAGCAAATGTAAATAGTAGTCTTTGGATTGTGGGAATATACTTGCTTTTTATGCAAAAAAAAAAAAGGCATTTTGAGCCAACTGAGTAAATATGAACACAGATTTATTAGAAGATAGCAAGAATTAATGTTGCTTCTTGTTAATTCTAACTCAGTGTTAGTTAATTGTTGAGGTTGAAGATAACAGCATTGTTGTAGAAATTCTGGCCGTTTACCCAGACAGGGGAAGAACAAGAGGTGCTGCAGGAATGGTGAGGTCCGGAAAAGCTTTATTACTCATGCATGTGGTCCCAGACCTGGGTAGCCCCGTAAGGTCCGAGTACCAGTTTAAAGACAAAGGGTTCCTTTTATACATAACTGTCTTCATAATTGTTATATTGACATCATCGTTTTTCAGCAGGCACAACCATTGAAGGGAGATGGGCAAAGGGGGAAAGAGGCAGACAACCAGGATGGCCTTGGAGAGATAGACCAGCTTTGACTGGCTACCTGACCCTTCTGAAATGCAACTTTGTTTAGACAGGAGTGCTGAGGTCCTGGCCATTAATCTTTAAAGGGAAAGAGCTGTAAGTAAGCAAACTTGTTAATTATGCCTGCGTTGGAGTGTTCATTGCACCTGGGCTGGAAGTTCTGTTGGAATCTTTATTGTATTCATTTGCACAATAATATGTTTTCTCATCAGTATGAGATTTTTTGTTTAAAAAAGAAAAAAGACATGTACTAACTAGCTATAGGTAAAATGACAGAATGCTTGAGATTTGCTTTAAAATAAAAATAAGTAAAATTAATTAAAAAATAAAGTTAAAAAGCAGGGAGAGTTGAAATAAGAAAGACAGGTATTGTTGAGTGATGGACTCATGAGAATTTATTGTACTATTTTTCCTACTTTTGTATCTATGTTCAAAAATTTCTATAATGAAATGTTAAACATATAAGTGATCTTCAAAAAACAAAAAGATAGGATCAGTGGGCAAAAGTGTCTTCTCTTCCTACTTTATTCTTGCTATTCCCTCTGCCTAGTCCTCTGCTCTGTCACACCACATGTGACCGTACAATGTGTACATGGAGTAATAGCTGGGTGAGTCAATAATATTGAATGTTGTGTTTCAAACATTTTGACTTTGCCATGAAATCCATAATTTTTGACAGTCATCCCAGGAAGTCCAGTTTCTGGATAACATATTACAGGCAAAAAAAATTTCTGTTTTCTGGCTAATACTTGATTTCCCTGTGAGATAACAGATTAAAGGTTGTACTTGGTCTTAAACTTGTCATTTCAAGTGAATCTTATTGACAATGTCATCAACACCAAACCAATGAAATTTCCGCCAGTTACCGTGTGCCTTCTTGTGGGTTTTTTCCCCCGGGGGAGGCGGTGAAAGGGCATTATTTTGTTATTTAGATTTTCTTTTCTTTTGGTCTGAACTCTATCTGTGATTTTTCTAGTGTGGTTTGAATTCTCTTTATCTACAATGCCCTTTGTGTGTATGTGTCACTCTGTGACCAACCAGAGCCAGCCCTCCTCTTCTTTGGCCAAATGACCTCTGCTTAGAGTTGAGCTATACCACACTTACTTAATTTAGAAAAGTCCTTCAAAAGAGCCACGTGAATTTTTTACTTTGCAGATTCAGATTTTATGTACATGTATCTTCATGAAATGCTGATTACTCTGTTTACCATAATTATTATGTCTGACCAGAATTGGTGAGAGGGATACCCTTTCTTTCAAGAGATGTAGTAATCTCCTGGTCATGGTCTTTGAGAATATGATAAGGGGACATACAGGATGTGCATCTTCCCGGGCAAGAGCCCTACCCCTGACTCCAAACTGAGTTGGCATAATATTGAACTGATATTTTTCTTTCTTTTTTTTATTTTATTATTGATGCATGGAAGAACTGGGGTATAAGCAAAAGGTGAGGGTGGGGGGGTTGTGAGAGGATTCACCAGAGACAGTGGGGAACAGAACAGGCAGATTTACTGAAATACACTGCTGAGGGGAGCAGCAGGTGAGACAGGAAAGGTCTGTTGTGCCGTATGTGATTAGCCCCCTGGCCAAAAATGGACCTCAGGCTTTAGTGGTGATAGCGCTGAGACTTAACCCCTGTGCCACTAGGGAGGCCCTGAATTGATATTTTTTCAATATCAAATATTCTATCAAAATCTACAAAGCAATTTTAGTTTCCATATTACAAAAAGAGAATACCTATAAAACAGTTTTACTAGTTAATATCTTTTCTTCTACAGGAAACAATGAGACTTATAGCAAAAGAAAATCAAGTTTCTTATTCTTCTCTCAACCAATACCCCTTGGCAGATAGAAATTGCAAACTCCTTCAGGGCAGAATTTAGTGCTATAATCTACATACATGGGTGCTCACTGGCTGTTACTTATTGACCACCAGAGAGCTGGATTTTTTTGGTCGTTAAGTGGAAAATATTTTACTGTAGGGACAGTATTAACTATAAAAAAAACACAATTAAAATTAAATTTTTGAAATGCGTATCTGATATGAAGATACTTCATAAAATTATTTGTTGGAGCTTATCAATAAAAAGAAGCTACAGTTTCTACTTTGAGTCTCTGTACTATTCACCCATCCATACCCCAGAATATGCAGATTCTTTTTTTTAATTTTATTTTTTATTATTTTTATATTAATTTTTTTATTTTTTACATCATTGTTCATTTTTAAACAATATTTGCTTCCCCCCACCCCCTTCAGGTGCAGTCCCCACAGAGTTTCCTTCATCAATGCTCCCGTGCACCATCACCTCAGTCCCCTGTGCTCCTCCCTCCCTCCCTCTGATCCCTCTCCCTCATCCCTCCCTACAGTATGTCTCTGATTTACAATTGTCCATTTTTGCTTTGTCCATTGTATTTTGTGTTTTGTACTGTTATTTTTCTACATTGATGTCTTATTTGGTTCCCCTATATACCTGCTATAAGTGAAACTATCCAATATTTTTCTTTTTCCTTCTGGCTTATTTCCTTGAGCATAATTCCTTCTAGTTCCATCCACATTGCTGCGAACGGCATCAGTTTATCTTTTTTGATTGCTGAATATGCTGAATAATATTCCATTGTGTAGATATGCCACCTCTTCTTGATCTAGTCATCTATTTTTGGGCATTTGCATTGTTTCCAGGTTTTACCTATTGTAAATAGTGCTGTAATAAACATAGGTGTACAGGTGCTCTTTTGAATCAATGTTTTTGAGTCCTTTGGGTAGATCCCTAGTAGTGGAATTGCTGGGTCGTATGGTAGCTCCATCTTTAGCAGACCGAGGAACCTCCAGACAGCTTTCCCTAGTGGTTGGACCAGTTGGCACTCCCACCAGCAATGTCAGAGAGGTTTTTTTTTTTCACCACATCCTCGCCAAACATTTATTGTTGCTTGTTTTTTTGATATATGCCATTCTTACTGGTGTAAAGTGGTATCTTAATGTGGTTTTAATTTGCATTTCCCTGATGATAAGGGATGTTGAACATTTTTTCATATGCCTGTTAGCCATTTGCATTTCCTCTTTGGAGAAATGTCTTTTGAGTTCTGCCCATTTCTTGACTGGATTTTTCATTTTGTTTTTATTGAGTCATGTGAGTTCTTTGTGATCAGTCCCTTGTGATCAGTCCCTTGTCAGTTGACTGGAGTGCAAAGATTTTTTTCCAATCAGTGGGGTGTCTCTCTGTTTTGATTAATGTCTCTTTTGCTGTGCAGAAGATTTTCAGTTTGATGTAATCCCAGGTGTTTATCTTTTCCTTGATTTTCTTTGCTTTGGGTTATGAGTCATTAAAGATGTTATTGTGATGTATGTCTTGTAGTGTTTTGCCTATATTTTCTTCTATATATTTTGTGGTTTCAGGTCTTATGTCCAGTTCTTTTATCCCTTTTGAGTTGATTTTTGTGCACGGTGAAAGGTAGTGGTCTAGTTTCATTTTTTTGCATGTGATGGTCCAGTTTTCCCAGCACCATTTATTGAACAAATTGTCAGTGCAGAATATGCAGAGTCTTAATAAGCAGGATCGTTCTCAAAATATTGTTTCCACAAGACTTTTTATTTGTAATGAGTCTGAATTTTAGCACATTCTTTGCTATCTTTTATTCTCTAATGTGATTCACCATAATCATATACAGCTGGTGGGAATGCAAACTGGTCCAACCACTATGGAGCGGTTTGGAGGTTCCTCAAACTACTAAAAACAGAGCTTCCATATAATCCAGCAATTCCACTTCTAGGAATCTACCCAAAAGACATGAAAACATTAATTCAAAGAGATAACTGCACTCCTATGTTTATTTCAGCACTATTTACAATAGGTAAACTATAAAAACAACCCAAATGCCCAAAAATATATGACTGGATCAAGATGTGGTATATAAACACAATGGAATACTCTTCAGCAATCAAAAAAAATAAACTCATGCCATTTGCAACAACCTGGATGGAGCTGGAAGGGGTTATATCAGTGAAATAAGTCAGAAGGAAAAAGAAAAACATCAGCTGGTTTCACTTATAGGAGGAATGTAGGGGAACCAAATAAGGGATCAGGAAAAAATAATTATAATAAATTTTAAACAAAATTAATAGACAACTATTAATCAGAGATATTCTGCAGGGAGGTTGGGGAGAGGGATCAAAATAAGGGAGGGAAGAACACAAGGGACTATGGTAATGGTGCACAGGTAAATTGATGGTGGGAATTTTATAGGGACTATACCTGAGAAGAGAAAGCATGTATTATACAAAAAGGGAGAATGATGTAATATATATATATATTATTTATATATATATTATTTATATATATAATTTTTAAAAAATTAAAAATTGAGAGGGATGGAATACTACCAAATACATTTTATGAAACCAACATTACAATAATACCAAAACTGAACAAGGACAACACAAAAAAAGAAAACTACAGGCCAGTCTCTCTAATGAACACTGATGCAACAATCCTCAATAAAATCCTAGCCGAAAGAATCCAACAAAGCATCAAAAAGATAATTCACCACTACCAAGTGGTATTTTTTCCTGGGGCACAAGGATGGTTCAACATCTGAAAATCAATTAATTTAATCCAACACATCAACAAAAGGAAAAATAAAAACCATATGATCATATCAATAGATGCTGAGAAAGTAGTCAACGAAGTTAAACATCTATTTATGATGAAGGCCCTTGAAATCTTGAGATACAGGGCCTCCCCGGTGATGCAGCAATTGAGCACTGGGCTGCGAAACTGCCTGCAGCCTCTGCATTGCTGGTTCAATCCCCAGCTGCCGGTGAGGGTCCCACATGGTGTGCAGACCTCTCCTGTAGCACCCACTGCTCCCCTCAGCAGTGTACTTCATCAGTCTGCCTGTTCTGCTCCCCGCTCTAGCTCTGGTGAATTCTCTCAACCTCCCAATGCTTCTGACTGTACCCAGTGCTTGCATAAATAAATAAATAAATCTTTAAAAAAAAAAAGAAGAAATCTTGAGATACAAGGAACACAACCTAACATAATAAATGCCATATGTGACAAGCTGACAGCCAATATCATCCTCAGTGGTGAAAGTTGAAGGCCTTTCCCTTACCATCAGGGATAAGACAAGGATGTCCACTTTCACCACTGCTTTTCAATTTAATACTAGAAGAACTAGCCAGAGCAATAAGACAAGAGAAAGACATTCAAGGAATCCAAATAGGGAAAGAAGAAGTAAAATTATCACCATTTGCAGATGATATGCTAATATATATATAGAGAACCTTAAAAACCTCACAGAAAAATTAATTAAAACAAACCAATTTAGTAAAGTAGCAGGTTACAAAATCAACACACAAAAATTGTTTCCTATATGCAAACAATCAATCTGAAGAAGAAATCAAATAAACTGTCCTTTTATAATTGAAACAAAAAATATCAAATACTTGCATAAACCTAACTAAAGAAGTGAAGGACCTATACAAAGAAAATTATAAAACATTGTTAAAAGTAACACAAGGAGACACAGAAATTGAAAGATATCCCCTGTTCATGGATTGGAAGAATTAATATTGTTAAATGGCCATCCTACCCAAAGCAATTTACAGATTCAATGCTATTCTAATAAAAATGTCAATGACATGCTTCAAAGAAGTAGAACAAACATTGATGAGATTCATATAGAACCACAAAAAACTTCAAATAGACAAAACTTTCCTCACTAAAAAGAAGGAGAATGGAGGCATCACACTCCCAGACTGCAAATCATACTACAAAGCCATAATAATTAAAATGGTATGGTACTAGGACAAAAACAGACACACAGACCAATGGAAATGAATGGACAACTGTCTTTGACCAAGGAGCAAAGAGTGTACAATGGTACAAGGACAGTTTGTTCAATAAATGGTGCTGGGAAATCTGGGCTGCTACATGCAAAAAAATGAAGCCTGACTACTACTTCACACCATGCCCAAAAACCAACTCAAAATGGATTAAAGTATTAGACATAATAACTGAAACTATAAAATATGTAGAAGAAAATATAGGCAAAATTCTTTGTGACATACATCTCAGTAACATCTTTAAAGACGCATCACCTAGGGCCTCCCCTGGTGGCATAGGCAGTTGAGCATCACACTGTGAAGCTGTCCACAGCCTCTGCAGCACCAGTTCAATCCCGGCCAGCCAACAAGGGTCCCACATGGCACAGCAGACCTCTCCTGTTGCATCTGCTGCTCCCCTCAGCAGTGTATTTCCTCAGTCTGCCTGTTCTGCTCCCCGCTCTGTCTCTGGTGAATCCTCTCACCCTCCCACACATCTGGACTGTACCATGGTTCTTGTATAAATAAATAAATATTAAAAAAAAAAAAAGACACATCACCTAAAGCAAAGAGAGTGAAGGAAAAGATGAAAAGCTGGGACTATATCAAACTGAAAGTTTATGTAAGAAAAAGAGACATTACCCAAAACAAAGTGACACCCTACAGAATGGGAGAAAATTTTTGCACACAATACAACTGATCACAAAGATCAGAAGAATTCACACAACGATACAAAGAATTCACACGACTCAACAAAAACAAACAATCCAGTCCAAAAATGGGCAGAAGAGCTAAAAAGACATTTCTCCAAAGACAAAATGCAAATGGTCAACAGGTATATGAAAAAATGCTCAATATCTCTTATAATCAGGGAAATGCAAATTAAAACCACAATGAGATACCACCTTACACCAGTGAGAATGGCCAATATTAAAAACATTGTTAAAAAAAAAAAAAAAAAAACATTGTCAACAACAAATGCTGACGAGTATGTTGAGAAAAAGGAATGTTCTTACATTGCTGGTGAGAAACCAGTATGGAAAGCTGTGTGGAGGACCATCAAATTACTAAAAATGGAGCTTCCATGTGACTCAGCAATTCCACTCCTAGGAACCTACCCAAAGGACACAAAAACATTAATTCAAAAGGAAACCTGCTCTCCAGTGTTTATTGTAGCACTGTTTGCAATAGGTAAGCTATGGTAACAATCTAAATGCCCCCAAATAGATGACTGGATCAAGAAGATGTGGTATATATACACAATGGAATACCACTCAGCAATCAAAAAGACAAACTCATGCCATTTGCAGCAACGTGGATGATGCTAAAGGATTTATACTTAGTGAAATAAATCAGAAGGAAAAAGAAAAATGTTGGATGGTTTCACTTATAGGAGGAATATTGGAAAAATGAACAAAGGGTCAGAGAAAAAAAGAGTCAAAAATATCAGGCAAATTATAGATCTGAGGCATACTGCAGGGAAGGGAAGGAGGGGGTCAAAACAAAGGAAGAAGAGCATAGGGGACAATGGTGATGGTTCGCAGGTGATGTGGTGATGGGAATTTATGCGGATTACGCCTGTGGGGAGAAATCAATGTTGTACAAAAATGAACAATGATGTCAGAAAAAGAAAATTGCAAACATCAAGAAATACAAAAAAAAAAATAAGAATAGGCTTTAGGGGTCAAACACAGGGGCAGGGAAACCAGTTAGGAGGCTATTATACTAATCAAAGCAAGATGCAGTAGTGTTTTTGACAGGTATGTTAGCAGTAATGAGTAAGAATTCCTGGTTATCTATATTTTAAGGTAGAGGAAAACAGATTTCCTGATGGATTGGATGTAAGGCTTATGAAAAAAGAGAGGAACTAAGGATGACTTCATATTTTTAGTCTGAGCAACTGAAACAGAAGAGTTGAGAGGAATGAACCATGTATCTGGTTTTGGAGAGCCAAATCAAGTTTGGCTTTGGATATGGTAAATTTAATATATTTCTTTTTTCAGGGAAAATTTGAAAAGATATAGCAACCTATACCTTAGGTGGAATGTAAATGAGTCAGAGTCTAGAACACCAGAGACAAGGGCTCTGTTGGGGATGGGGGTGGGTGGTACCACCAAAATGTGCTGCATCCTCCCTCCCCAGAGCACCCTATTAAAATATTGAGGAGTCTAGTGGGGGGAATATATTAAACAAGCAACAGGGGCAGAATATGAAGGTTTTTTTTTAATTTGTTTATATATATTTTATGTCATTGTTCATTTTTAAACAATGTTTGCTTTTTTTTCCCCTCAGAGAATATAAAATTTTAATCATACAATGTCACAAATGAGAATTATGTTATGAAATGAAAGAGAAAACCCTTTCCTAATGGTTCAGGAAAGTTTCCCTTGAGGAAGGGACATCTAAACTAAGTCTGAAAGTTGACTAGAAGCTAACTAAAAGGCAGGGTGGAAAATGGATGGGAGTCATTTTCAAGGGAAGAGTAGCACTTACAAAGAAATTGTAAGGTAGCCAATGTGGCAAGATGCAAAGAAGAAAAGGAAGTGTGATTAGATGTGGCTGAAGAGGTGAGTTAGTACTGGACTGTGCAGCATAAGTATTTTGATCTTTATTCTAAGAACAAGGGGAAACAATGAAAGTATTTTAAGATTCAAAATTGTGTTTTAAAAGGACTATTGTAGTTGCAGTGTGAATAATGGATTATAGGGATGCAGAAGTGGATATGTAAAATGGATTAATACATGATAGTAGGAGACTAGGAAGATGTTGGGAGGTGGAGTACTTGATGACTATGGGGACTATCGGGTTCCTGGCTTGGGCTTCTTAAACATACTTCCAGTTCATAATAGGTTAAGACCATTCACCTGATCATAGGACAGCTTTTTCATTCCTTACCAAAACATGAACCAAGTCATTTAAAATTTACATTAAACGTTCAACTGTGAACATCAATCACCCTTGGGGAATGGGACTGGAGAGTAGGATGGCAGAAACAGAGGGTCATTCACTTTTTATCAATGTTTCTATATTCTTTGATTTTTTATTTTATTTTATTTATTTATACAAGAAGCGGGGTGCATGCCAGATGCACGGGAGGGTGATCGAATTCACCAGACACAGAACGGGGAACAGAAAAGGCAGACTGACGAAATACATTGCTGAGGGGAGCAGCGGGCATGACAGGAGAGGTCTGTCGTGCCATGTGGGACCCTCGCTGGCCAGCCAGGATCGAACCTGTGCTGCAGAGACTGCAGACAGCTTCACAGCGCAGCACTCAACTGCCACGCCACCAGGGGAGGCCCTCTATATTAGCAATGACAATGTGAGTACAAAAATAAGTTTAAAAAACAACTATGGAAATCCCATCAAACTATATATATATAAGCATAAGCAGGAGAGAGCTAGGACAATCTTGTTATGTCACCAGAACTGGATTTTGAGTTCTCAAGAGCCCACTGTCATCCATTCTGCCACTTAGGTAGGACTAGTCAGCAATAGAAAACTAGAAGAAAGAGTGTGGAATCTACAGTAAATATTTCCAAAAGCTTCTGTTGTGATTACTTAATGAATAAGACTAGTAAGACAGCTGAGACAAAACCATGATTCTTCCTCATGTAGCACATTAATGAAAAAGATCTAGAGAAAAGCTAGTCAAGAGTAGGATGAGACCTAACAAACTGATAGCTGTAGTTTTGTGGAAATGAAAGATGGTCCTTCTAATAAATAAATACACATGAAGTCCTTATCTAAGACAATAGTCTCAAAGAGTTAAACATACAAGGATTGGTGTCTTAACACACAGAGTAGAATTTATACAAAAAGGGACAACAGGGCCTCCCCATTGGCGCAGCAGTTGAGTGCTGGGTTGCTAAGCTGCCCACAGCCTCTACAGCGCCGGTTCAATCCCCCGCCGCCGCCGGGCAAGGGTCCCACATGGCGCACAGACCTCTTTTGCCTCCTGCTGCTCCCTTCAGCAGTGCACTTCGTCAGTCTGCCTGTTCTGCTCTCTGCTCTGGCTCTGGTGAATTCTCTCACCCTCTCGCACTTCTGACTGCACCCCAGTACTTGTATAAATAAATAAATCTTTTAAAAAAAAATTTAAAAAGAGACAACAAACTTTTCACTTGGCAGAGAAGATGGGGTGTCTAGTAGACTATCAAATGTGCATTTAGTATAATCTTAGAGTCAACCAACATTAACTCATGATTGCATTCAGATGTGGTGTCTAGGCCTTTTCCTTCCAATATTCCATTTGCTTTTCATTTACATTATTAAACTGCCTTTGACTTTCTTTATGTTCTATACTCCTACTTCTGTTATTTAAGAGAAATACCATTTAGAATACTGTTTTGCATCCCTCTCAACGTGGGTGTGCAGAATCTGGAAAGGAATCGAGGAAAAGCAGAAGTGAAAATTTGTACTAAAAATTATATTCAATTTATTTGCTCACAAACAGTGGTGGCAGGGTTCATAGAAATCATTACCAGCACCTGTGCAGCACTATACAAAGCACTTTCACTTCCATTATTTTAATTTTCTGCCACCTTTTGAGTCAGATTCTCACTGCTGTGCCACAGATGACTGATCATGATCAGAGTCCTTCCAGCTGGCCAAGATTTTAATCTGACTTCTTTGCTCTTTTCTCAACTAGTAATAGGAGTAGAATGTTGCTAGCTGGGTTAGAGCTATTTTAGGTAAATAGAGACATACACAAGATGAAGTGCTTTCTAGAACTCAGGGAAAGGGAAGTAAAGCTGAATCTCCCTACAGCCCATCAGAAACTGCAATCCTCTCTGCCTGCCTTATTGTCATTTCTTTAATCACATCCCTGTTTTTTTCAAGCCCATGGCACCAAGACTGCAGTCTCAGGCATGGCGTGCATCAGCGTGTATGGTCTAGAATCTCAGTTGGAGTTCCAAAATTCTTAGTTTGACTGGTAGAGCTTGGGTGATAGGGGCACCACTATTCACTTGACTCTAAATAAGCATAGTTGTCTTCTTGGAAATGAAGGAAATGAAGTAAAATCATGGGTACCACATTAGACTAATCTGGTTAAATTAATGATTGTTTTTTAAGTATTTTGAAGAAGTGCTAGGGCTTTTAAGATGATCATACAGAAATCTTTTTTTTTTAAATCTAATGAAGGGCCTCCCCGGTGGCGCAGCGGTTGAGTGCTGGGTTGCGAAGCTGCCCGCAGCCTCTGCAGCTCCTGTTCGATCCCCGATCCCCGGCTGCTCCCCGGCCACCGGAGGAGGGTCCCACGTGGCGTGCAGACCTCTCCTGCCGCCCGCTGCTCCCCTCAGCAGTGTACTTCGGTCCTTCTGCCTGCTCTGCTCCCCGCTCTGGCTCTGGTGAATTCTCTCAACTCTCCCGCGCTTCTGACTGTACCCAGTGCTTGTATAAATAAATAAATAAATAAATAAATCTTTAAGAATAAATAAATTTTAATGAAACTATTATGCTGTAAAAAAAAGTAAAAGCCTTTTTAATTTAAGCAATCAGTTTAATTACTGGTAGCAATAAACCTTCAAGTCTAATAATTCAGGGGTGTACATGGAAAGAATGTCCATGCTAACCAGGTAGTTTGAAGAGACAAAATGGCCGGCAGTCATTTTGTATGAGCACATCATAAATCTATTATTGGCAGGTAGTTGGGAAGAATAAAATTCCAGCTGAAGGTGCAAAAAGCAGAATGAAATGTTTCCAGTGATAGAGAAAAAACACTGATGGATAATAATAGAGGTTTCAGCACCACCAAAACATATACCAACATTTAGAGATAGAAAGAAGAACAGAAAATAAAGAACTGAGAAATAGAATCAGTGAACTCTGTAAAGAACACATAAGAAAATGGTCAAGCAGAGATGCATCAAGAATCACTGTAGGGAGTCCAACAGATGACAGAATTATCAGAAAGAAGGAAAGACATTATTGAAGAGCTAACATTTTACAAACTGAATGAAGACCAATGAAGAGGATCACTGTGAAACATCAGAAAATAAGCATAAAGGTCCCCCCGAATTCTAAGTTAAAAAGGGGCCCCATACAGATTACAATTCTGAATAACATCTGAAATGTGTTTCTCATTCATGCTTTCTTATGAAGCTAACTGAAAATGTGTACCAGTCAAGAAAGGGGAGGGGGTGAAAGGTCTGGTAAACAGAGAATGAAAAATAAACCCATGGGGAAGTGACAAAGTGCCAAAATTACACACTGGGCAGCAAGCAACAACAGCTAGTAGTTCAGAATTTAGCAGGACTGAGTTCTAGGGAGGTCTCCAAGAAAAGGGAACAATTGATGTCTTAGTGTTTGAAAAAAAAAAATACTAGTATGAATGAGTAACAAATCTGATAGAGAAGCTTGGAATTCTTGTGAACAGATTTATTAGAAATTATAAAAGTAAAAGACAACTAAAAGAAAGCAGTACTTCTGAGTCAAATAATTAAGTCACAGTAAGGTCCATCCTGATTACTGATTGAACTAAATTTACCCTATACCTAATTTATTTATACTTTGAATGCATACATTAGAAAAGAAAGATGTAAAATCAGTAGCCTAACTTTCCATTTTAGAAACTAGAAAAGGATAAATTAAATCCAAAGTAAGAGGAAAACATTAGAATTAGAACAGAAATCAATGAAATTAAAAATAGGAAATCAATAGAGAAAAATCAACACCACCAAAAAAAGCTGGTTCTTTGAAACGATTAATGTAATTGATAAGCTAGCCAGGTTGGGAAAAAAGGCACCAGTTATCTGTATCAGAAATGGAAAGGAAGGTATCAGTATAGATAACAGTATAGATAGCATGTAAAAGAATAAAAGAAAACTATGAACAAATTTATGTCCCCAAATTTAACAATGTAGATGAAATGAACCAATTCCTTGAAAAACACAATCTGTCAAAATGTAAGCCAGCAAAGATGATCTCAATCAGCCCATATCTATTAAAGAAATCTAATTCATATATAATAACCTTCTAAAACACAGGTCCAGATGTGTTCAATGGTGAATTCCACTAAATATTTGAAAAAGAAACTATGCCAGTTCTCTGTGCTTTCAACGGATAGAAGTAATACTTGCTAATTCAGTCTGTGCAGCCAGTATTATCCCAGAAACAAAACCACACAAAAACATTTTAAGAAAACTATAGACCAGCATCTCCTATGAAGAAAGTTGCAAAATTATCCTCCCCCCCACCCATGACACACAAATTATTAGCAAATCTAATCCATAAAGTATAAAAGGAATCATGTACCACTCTCAATTCTAGGTACATAAGATTGGTCGAACATTCAAAAATCAATTAATGTAATACATCACACCAACAAATAAAGAAAAATTACATGATCTTATCAATAGCTGGAGAAAAAACATTTATAAAATCCAATATCCATTCTTGACAAAAAATCTCAAGTAAATTAGGAAGAAAGGGAACTTCCTCAACTTGAAGACTACAAAAATTTACAGCTAACATCATATTTAATGGTGAGAAATTTAAGGATTTCCCAGTAACATCAGAAAAAGGTAGGGATGTTGCCTCTTATCACTCCTTTTCAACATCTTATTGAAGTCCTACTAATGCACTAAGGGGAGGAAAGGAAATAGAACAGGAAGACATAGTAAAAGTAACATTGTTAAGAAACATAGAGGTAAGTAACAGATTAAGGGATGAACAAATTGAGTTGCTCTGGGCATAGAGAAGGAGACTGACTTTTTTTTAAGAAAAATTAGATTCTATTTGATTTCTACCTATCTGCTATCTATTACTTGGGTAATTTTTTGAAAAGCAGATGCAAAAGGAAAAGTAATTGTAGGAACAGATGTAAATTATGTATATACCCACACATACACATGAGCATTATCTCAGCATTTCAAATGACAAATGTCAAAAATTACAAAAATGTCCAAGAACTTACTAGAAAATTACAACACATTCATGATAAATGTAATGCAGCCTTTAAAAATGTAGAATTTTCAGTGATATGGGAAAGATTTTATAAGTGGAAGAGATAATAAAACAGTGAAGATTTTCCTTTTGTACACAATAGTGAAACATATATCACAACAAAAAAAAGCACTGACTATGGTAGGGAATATGTAACTTCTATTTTTTGTGCTTTTATGTAGATTCCAAATCTAGCAGGAACATGTTGATACTGCAGTAAGTTACTAAACACAAACATGCAAAAAAATCTATTCTTTCTGGGTGATGGGATTGTGGATGATCTTCATTTTCTAAAGATTTTTGTTGACTCATTTATTCTATCCATTTGTGGCAGAAAATTCTGTTAATCATTCTGATTCTCTTCCTGGACATACATGGTGATTACAATTTCCCATCTTCATCACCATTGGCTGTGTTCTGACCAATGCAACAGGGAGAAGTGATGTGTGTCAGGTCTGGTCTTAATTCCTGTAAGATCTACCACTCTAGAACTTCTTCCACATTTTGGAGACTTAAAGCTGGCATTGTCATAAGATGGAGAAGACTGCATCTCTGGAGTCTGCCTGCCCACTGGAGCATGATGAAAGTAGATAAAGTGGTGTCTGAAGTCATTCAAATGTTGGGGTTGTTACAGCAGTTCATCTATCCTAATACACCATTCCTATTATCAGTGGGAAATGGCCCTTCCAAAATACAAATCTTCAATAGTGAGTGGTCCATGATATACTGAATGATTTCCAGGGTGATAGACAAGGTCCCCCAGGACCTTGTCCCATACACTTCACATTCAAAAAAACCTCACTGGCCTTCCTAACACTTCCAAAGCTCCAGAGTTTGTTCTCTGCCATCACAGTATACTGATCAGGTATTGTGCTTGGTTATTCATCAGTCCCTTCCACTGGTCTGTGATTCTCTAATAAAGTACCAGTTGTCTTTCTTCACAAATATGTTTTCTATGCTTCATGCTATGTGACAGCCATATAAAGAATGCTCACAAAGTATTAGCTGAAGAGATAAATAATGCACTCCTAGCTGTTTATAGCCCCTTAAAACACCATAAAAATATAAAGCCTGAAAGGTAAGAAAAGACAATTTTCATCTCATCTGAATATATTCTTCCAAAATACTCAATCCATGAATAGCTGATGAGTTGCCTTAAAGCTCTTACAATATTACAGAAAATAGCCAAGAATTAAGTAATACATCCTTTGGAACTAGAATTGGTTTCAAGACCAAATCCTTTTGAGTTTGTGAAACTTCAGATATTTTAACTTACTAAATCAAAAATGATGTTTTTGTTTTAGGAATTTGTAGTGAAATTACTTACTTTAAATTGTGGCGGGGTCTGAATTATTTCAGAGGAAGGAGTCTTAGAAACACAAGAATCACCACCTTAACTCAAAATGCTCCATTTATGAGGGAGACATTCTCAGATTAGCACTGAATTTTATGTTCCTTAGAAACTAGGTTTAATAATAGCCCTTTAATTAATACAAAAGCATTATTTTGAAAGATATGAAACAGCAATTTCCCATGGATTAGTCTTAGGTATTACTTTAATAGTATCCATGTAGAATGCAGTTTAGTTATTTTAAGTTTTTATTTTTCAAAAATATGTGATTTCACCCACTCTATATAAGAGAACTGGATTTTTAAAGAGTTTCTTCCTTTATATGGATCATCTTAAAATATGAAGAACCAAATTATTTTTGGTTTTAACATATAGAAAAACAACACACAGACCTTTAGTCAAACAACTTTGTGATATTTATATTCCATTGCACAGATATGGGTTATACAAATTAGTAACACAAGTTATTTCTTAAATTCCAAATATTTTCTAAAATATTATTACAGCAGATGCCTAGGATATTAAAACATCAACTCTAAATAGTTAAATATGACACTGAAAATACTGCACATTTTAATTAGAAGAAAATTAAAATGTGTGCTCAAATGCTCTACCAAACTAAGCAGCAGGGCAACTAACAACTACAAATAAGTCACTGTGGTCCATTTTTATGTATGTATATATATATGATTATTCTTTAGATAACCCCTTCTCTTGAAAATATGTAATTAAAACATAAAAATTGGATAAATGATTTAAAGAAATTCAAATTCTTCCTAACAACTAAAGCCTAGGGTGAAGTGTACTATTATCTGTGACTTCCTATAACTACTAATTCAAAGATAAAAGACACCAACACTTGGAAAGAAGAAAGTAATTTTTAAAAGATAATGGTTTTAATTGAATCAGAGATGAAAAGAATGAAAAGCCCTGTTTACTACTTACATAAAAGAAAATTTTAAAAAATAATCACTGCACAAAATACAACGGGTGGGGTTATGCTGTGGTATTAATTTTTTCTCCGTGTTTTCCTTCACTGTTCAAGAACAAATTAAAGTTTCCACGGCAAATTTGTTTTCGAAATGCCGAATTGTCACACAATTGCTGGCTTCACGTTTCTGAATACCTGTTTGGGAAAGAAAAGTTTATTTAACCTGGTTCTTTTGTAATATTCACATTTCCTCAGTTATTATTTAGACATATAGAAGCATTTTACTCTATATTCCGTGAACTTCTACTTTTTTTTAACATTAGAGAAAGTAATTTTCCTCTCTTTCCTGAACTAAGTATCTTAACAGAGCTCAGTAACAGTAATAATGCCATGCATATACATTTATATTGAAGGTATTGGAAATATTCCATATTTTGACTTTGGTGTTGATTTGTTGAAACTCAAAACTGTACCCTAGAGAGGGTAAATTTCATTATATGTATATACTCATCATCAGCCAAAGGTGAGAACAGTATTATTAAAAGTGCCAACAAAAAGCTGGCAGAGTACTTTTCCCAGGTGTTGTAATTTCAAAGAAACCACACCATAGTGTATTTCGATGGCAGTCTTACTTTCTACAACTCCATCACAGACATTTTCATTTTATTTTTACAATGATCTTGAAAGGCAATGGAGAGAAAATGTCATCCTTATTTTTCAGGTGAGATAAGAAAGGTTAAATGATTTGGCAAAGCTACATTAGTTGTTTTAATGCTCTTAATTTTTAGCCAAATTCCCTTTCTAACTAACTTGTGACTATCTTCAACATGATCCAAAAGGCAAATAGTACACTTAGAATTCAGAACCCTGTGCATACACCTGCATAGCTGTTCTCTAGCGACCCTATGGGTAAGAAGAACCCTTGAAGTATGACTGAATAAAGTGGTTCAAAGTTCAAAGTGAACTAAGTAACTCTGGAAAGTGAGGTAACAGCATCTCAAGGCAATGACATTTCACATTCAACTATTCTATCTGAAAAGAGTATAATGAGAATGATGATGATACTTCAAGAACCTAGAAATATTACACAGCGATACTAAATAAATTTCTCACTCACATCAAATATATTGATAACATAGACTAGCCATCTAAATCTAGTTTAATACAATGAAGAGAACAATGAATTTCTCTGCCAACATATTAACACACTGAAATGTATTACCTTTAATGGTTTCTCTGCGTTGCAGTTTGTAAGTTTCCTTGTCATGGCACAGTCGATAAATAAAGAAGCCCAAGTGATCAATGTTTTCAATGCGATCAGTGATAACCATGTGTTCGTGAATCAGGTATGATTGAGGCAAATAGGTTCCAGCCTATATTTAGAAAAGAACTTATTACATGAATATAAAAAACATACAGAAGAGCAGAAGGGGAAAACAGGCAAAATTCTTAGAGATTATAGTATAAAACAGAGGTTGGCAAACTCCTGCCCATCATCTTTTTTTAAACAAAATCTTATTAAAATACAGTCATGCCCATTTGTTTACATATTGTCTGCAGCATCAGAAGTAAATAGTTAATATAGCTCTTATTTCTTGAAAGCCTGCTATTTACTATCTAGCCCTTTAAGAAAACTTTTATCATAATTTAGGAAAGTATTTTATTTCAAGATTAAAAAATATTAAAAGAACAAAAAAACTACAAACCACAAGTGTTGGTTTTCTTTTAGCTATATTTCTGATCAGAGGGGCCAACTTAACAATGAGTAATCCCACGATATTGTAACAGCACCATTAATAAGAAATAATTAAAAATTTTATTACCTTTATGTTAATAAGTAATTCCAACAGATTTCTGGGTGGCATAACAATGGAAGTATTCAGAGGAATCACATAGCATTTATCCAGGTTAAGATCCAAATAGGCTGTGAGTTTCTGGGAGGAAAAAAAAGATACATTTTAGTTAGAATAATTATTTGTAATACAGGCATAGCAACTGGATTTTTCATAATTTGTAACATTAAAATAGGATGGCTTTGGAATATGTATACCACTTTGCATTTCAACAAATTAAAAACTGCTAGGACAGGGATGGAATAGCAATGGGAGAGGAAAAATTACCGCTATTAGTCAAAATTGTTACTACAAATTTGCTTTCTATAATAAGTGATAATATCTATTGTAACCAACTGCAAATAACCTGTCATCTGAATAAGAGATACGGTTAGTTCACTAATGCCCTCCAAGGTGTCCATCATTAATTGATTTTCTATGGATCTAGAATAGTATTACTTACTACTGTTCTTAGAGAACAGAATAATAGTCAATATGAGGAACCCTGGTTGAGAAAAATTCTCATACAGTGGATTTAAGGATTAAAATGAGTTAAATCACATTACGTAATTAAAATGAGTTAAATCACATTTACATTTCTAAGAGTTCAGTAAGTATTAGCTATTGTTATTTACTATTTGTTTTGGATAAGGCTTATGCCTTGAAGTAAATAATTTTTCAAATTGGCTTATAAATATCCTTCAGATGCTTTTATTGGGCATGAAATGTTTGCAAAGCTAACTTTAGTGATAATGCCTGTGTGTAAAATGGCAAATTTATAATCAGATGTAAAAGCCACATATAATATGTGAACTTCTGAATCTCTAAGTCCTGGTTAAAAAAAATTCCTACCACAAAATTTATTGAGGAAATTTAAACATCAACTAGATACTAAATACTATAAAAACATGTTATTTTTCTTATATATGATAATGACATAGTTATGTGAGAAAAGAGATAGCCGCTTAAGTTTCTAAGGATGATGTGTCAAATGTGAGAAAAAGAAGTAAAAAACAACCAGCAAAGGAAGAATAGTTAAGAAGAAACAGTCATAAAGAACTGCCTCAAAGTGTTTACACACTAAAATAGAAGACAAAGTAGTATTTCAAACCCCTAAGTTGTACAGATATCAAAACAACTGACCAAAAAATTGAAAAAGTAGGGGGAGAGAATTAAGATGAGAGAAGGTCAGGTTCACTAAGGTTCTGCTTCAGATAAAGAAAGAGCCCATTAAATGCTGACAGCTTATCTTGTATAGCAGAAGAAACTAAGTCCATTTTTTAAAAGTAAAAAGTAAACTCTATACAGAATAAATTAGCAAACACAAATTAAAACTGCAAAAAGCAAAAATTAATTAACTTTCTTTTTACAGCTCTGAACAGCTGGCTCACCTTGTTAAAGTCATGAACGATGTTGGCAGGGTCACTATCTGCAAACTCTGGGACAGGCACGCTGATGAATTCAACCTCATCTTCCTCAAAGATCTTTATGTTTTCCTCAATTGTCTGGTAGCGAGCAGCTGGGGCATCTGCAGAAGGCTCATTTAAGATGACATCATCTTTGATGTATTTTATTCCACAGTAGTACACGTCATCTGGCTATGGAAAGTTTAAACACTATTTCAGCAATTCAGTGGGAGACAGGTTTTTAAATATAAGCATTACTTAAGCTACCACCTCTATCTAAATAGCATCTTGCTTGCAAACTCTTACTTTCAGATGACAAGTCCGACAATTTAATTAGAGTTAACATATTCTTTAAGATCAGGTTTTGAAGTATTGTTTAAGGAAAAAAAAAAAAAAAAGGCTCCACAAGAAGCAGCTGATTTTCCCTTTATTCTTTGTGGTCGACAGAAATAGAGTATCAAAGCAATCTGGAGACAAGTAAATCTGAACAAACTCATAGGTGTATATCTATCTGTAGGCATTATTTTGATAAAAGATTATATTCAGAAGCTAAATGTTTCTTCTGAAATAATGTTATTTTAAAAATTTTGATATGACTCACTGATAAAATGATTTTTTTCTAATTAGCCAAAAGAGATAATTTTTCTGAAATTTCCATAGTTATACCAGCAGTTCTGACTTTTCCTTAAAATATATCACAATTTTGTGGAAGATATCAGATTACAGTAAATCATTACAAAACATGTTTTTTAAGAAAGTAAATATAATAAAGACTAAAAATGTAAGACAACAAATATCTTTGGATGGCAGAACTGGAAATGATATTTTTGCATATCAATTTATTTCTTGTAAAAATTCTTATTAACAAAAGGTGACTAGTATTTCAGTAATGTCTATAACATGCCATCATCTCAAAAAATACAGAAAATGAACATGAAATTCATACATCCTCTGACAGAATGTTTCATTCTAGTAAAATCACTTTGTCAATTTCTCCAATTTTAAAAATGCTAAAAAAAGAGAAGTTAATTATTGCCAAGAGAAATATATCAGAAATAATCCCTGATTAGAAATCATGATATTAGGTGTCTTAATCCGCTACAATTACTATTAAACACTTTAAGTTATGAACAACTTTCATCCAAAGTTATTTCAATATTACTATTGAAGTCACACAATTCTTTAAGAGAAATGGGTGACTAGGAAAGAGGCAGAGAGAAGTGGTGCCAAGGGGTAAAAGGCCATTGTGGGAGAGCCCACACTAGCTACCACCTAAATCTAGCAATGTCACTTTCGTGGCTGATGTATTTATTCAATTGGCAATTAATACTACTACACCTTAGCCATTAATTCTGGTAGGAAGTGATGGTTAGTTGGTTTCGAAAAATCATCCAATGACCTATGCCCCTACATCAGCAGTAACAATGTTATTCTGCTTTTAGTGACTGTCTTTCTAAAAGTCTCTGTGAATCTATCAAGAGATTTTTAAGCACAGCTTTATAAAAGGACCACCACTCTGTGATGTACAGACAAAAAGTACAGTCTTCACGCAAGTCAGGGCCAATTTTCAAATTTACTTGAAGGAAAGGCAAAAGGTCCTTAGCATATATTCCACTTACCTGAAGTGCAAAGTATTTGTAAAGGTATGCTCCTCCCAGAATGACACCTGCAAGCATAAATGCTAGTCCAAAGCACATGCACCAACACCAGGCTCTTCTCTGGCCAACTGGTACCACTTCATCTGGGTCCTAAAATAGGAAACAGACTCATGGTCAATATCATAGCTCCTCTCAGAATTACATAAAGATTGGACTGAAAGAAACTTTTGGGATTATCACTTTACAAAGAAAATAAAAAGACCAAAGGAGTCAGGTCTCTAAAATCAACTTGGAAATGATTTCCACTCAAGTAAATAATTTAGCATTAGAACATCCTGGGGTCATGATATTTGCAGTTTTTAGATGCTTATTCCCTATACAATTCTAACTGAGTCCCTCTATCACTTCAGAGTTATAGTTACTTTCTCATTTTTGCCCTGGTTCATGTGCAAATGGCTGACAAAGGAGATTAAGTGCCGGTGTTACATAACTAGTGGCTCAAGAACTAGCACAGGCAGCAAAAGATTCCAACTGACTTGAAATCACATAATAAAACATGTTCTAGTTAGTAGTGCACATGTACAGTCACCTAAGTAAAGGAATGCATTCTCTACTTGTAAAATTCAATATGAGATGGCTTTAGGGAGAAAAGAAAGTGATCTTGACCTACATCTTCACAGTTAATAGGATATAAAGAAAACTTGGAAGAAAAACCGTATGAGCAATGCTGAATATAACTGACAAGAATTCAGTTAAGACAGAATGAAAAGCTACAGCTGTTTTTAATTCTAAGATGAGGAATTTTAACTTGGTACTATACGGGGAAAAGTTGAATCCCACATGTTCCAGTCAACCACAAAAAATTTAAGGGTAGCTAGACAGTGTATGCTGAGGTTGAGACTGAGGCTTTGTTATATAAGATTTAACAGTGCAGAATAAACGCTGTTCCATCTAAGGACTTAATCAAATACTGTGTGTTACACTCTGCTATAGTAGGTATGGTTGTCAACGTACTGTATGTAAACTTAAGACAACCAGTGTACTGCAAGGAAGTAGTATGTAACAAGAAAAAGCCTAGAGGAATTTATCAAGACAAGTTAAGACATTCCATCTATGAATAGAAAGTTATAAGAGCTTCATGGAATCACAATGTAATATGAAACTTGAATGACATGAGTATGAAGTTTTGTTTGCGCACTTGTCTGACAAACATCTAAAGAGATGATAGGTCCTAGCTTAAACAATTTTGAGTGGAGGCAGGGTAAAAGGATGAAAATGACAGATGGAGAGAGTCATTTCTGAACATTTGGTATCAGCTGCTGAGACAGTCAAATATATGTTCAACACCCACCCAGTGTTGGCAGGTTCTCTTCTCCAGTAGCAGCAAGTGAGTAGCCAAAGAACCTGGGCAAATAGTTGTAAAGGAATATGTAGTCCCAACTATCAAATAGATGACATGTTTCCAGATCTTTTTATATGCATTTTTAACTGTTCAATGAACAATAATTTCAAGAATTATAAACCTCTACAATGAGCCAAGAGCTCTGCATTGTCCTTAGTATATGATATATACATATACTAAGACCCATATCATATTTAGGTTCTCTTTATATTCTAGACTGAGCTGAATGATCTGTTTCTTGGCAGAGGGTCTCGATGAGAGGTATATATGTCATAAAGAGACGTAGAGAGCACAGAAGGGGTGACAGCACTTGAGGAAAGCTTCCCAAGGAAGAAGATATTGGAGTAGAATGTACAAGCTCATATATGCATTACCCACACAGATGAGAGAGTTAAAGTGCATTTTATGTAGGGCAAAGAATGAGAATAAAGGAGTCACAGATTTTATGGCTGGAGTACCCAAGAGAAATGCAGAGGGGTAGAAGAAGTTAGCATGCAGAGGTAACTGGTACAGATTAATAAAGGTCCCATGGATACCATGCTACAAAGTTTGTAATTCAGGACTATGACAAAAAGTTAAAAATATTTCTTCCTCAAAGAATTTAACTCAGAAAACACTTCACTTATCCCTGATCATTTGCTCAGAATCTTAATAATGTGACATCAAAGTCCATGCACGACAGTGAGGTGTTTCATAAAAGAGCTAACAGGTCTTGCAAATTCACCTCTTTGATGAACTCTCTTTTTTATTCCCTATTTCTAGTGACCACTTTCTACCTTGCACTAGAATGATTCATATACAGATCTTACCTCTCCCTACGAGGCTGTAAAGTTGGTATGAATATCCAGCCATATTCTTTTTATATTATGGGTAGCTCTAAGACAAGGTTGAGGCTTGGTTGTCACTCAACAAATATTTGATAGGTGAATGACATTTAGATGTTTTAAAACTTTTTTTTTTTGTGATAGCCCATTAAGGCCTCATCAACAACAAGCACAAGGGGGTGGAGGGCAATGTAAGAACTCATGACACACAAGACACAGGTTATTTTGGGGAGGGAAAAAAAAAGGCCAGAAGCCCCAGGTACTTAAAGCTCAGTTCAACACTTATTAAGGGCCGGTTGTTTGCTATGTCGTATGCTAGACCCTGTAGGAAATTCAAATGTGATTAAGCCATGGCTCATGTCTTAAGCAATTTACAGTCAAGAATAACATTACATATGACAGATAAATGGCATCCCATATTACAGTCTGAGTCACAGAGAGGGATTAAAGTGCATTCAAGACAAAAATCTTTAAGCATATTTTAAATGATTAAACTTTAATACTTGAAAGTAAGTTGTTTAAACCAATAAGTAATATTGCCTGAGAGCAATAAGCAAGTTAATTAAGTCAAATATATACATATGAAGTCATAGCATTTATTATTCAAAAAGGCCCAAACTAGAAACAAGCCACAGATGGCTAGTGACTATGGATTGTGACCATCACTAACAGATGGATAACACATGAATCTCAAGAATATGCTAGTCCCAAGTCCCAACACAGAGGACTACCTAATGGCATGATTCCATTTTTATGAAATTCCAGAAAAGGCAGCACTATAATAACAAAACACAATTTAATGGCTGCCATGGTCAAGGGATGGGTGAAAGGAAAACTGAAGAAGCAGGAAAAAGCCTTTTTAAAAGTTTTTTTAAAAAAGATTTATTTATACATACAAGAACTGGGGTATAAGCCAGAGGTGCAGGGGGTGAGAGGATTCGCCAGAGAGTGGGGACAACAGGCAGATCTACTGAAATACACTGCTGAGGGGAGCAGCGGAGGCAGGAGAGGTCTGCTGCGCCCTGGCCGGTGTTTGAACTCATGCTGCAGTGGCTGGCGATAGCTTGATAGCGCTGTCTTTAACCCCTGCGCCACGACGGAGGCCCAGCAGGAGGAAACGTTTTAGGGTGCTAGAAATGCTACATTGTGATAGCAGGAGACTTTATACAGTTACTATAAATTCAATCAAACTGTATGCAAGAAATGGTGAATTTTATTGCATGTAAATTACATTTCGATATGAGGTAGGTGAGGAAAAGAAAAATCAACTGAATTCCTACACACCAGGCAAATAAAAAAGAGTCTTAATGACAATGAAGACCAGGGAAAGAATGGAACAATGGTGACTGAAAGCTCCACATAGCTGACAAGAGACGGTACAACTGCTCTGGAGAACAATTAGGCAGTACTTAATACAATTAAAGATACATGCAGGGCCTCCCTGGTGATGCAAGGGGTTAAGACACAAGACACTGAGCATGAATTTGATCCCCACCCAGGGAGCAACCCACATGGTGCAGCAGACCTCTCCTGGCTCGCCCACTGCTTCCCTCAGCAGCGTATTTCACTCAGTCTGCCTGTTCTGCTCCCTACCCTGTCTCTGGTGAATCCTCTCACCACCACCACCACCACCCCCCACACACACCTCTAGCGTGTACCCCAGTTCTTATATGAATAAGAAATCTTTAAAAATAAAACAAAATATATACATAAAGATAGAGAGTGCGTGTGCCCACGCATGGGAGAGCCTCCAAAATTCTTTTCCTAGACACCCTAAACCTTTGCACATGTGCATAAAGAAGTATGTCCAATAATGATGAAGAACTGTCTATTAAAAAACTGTAAAAAAACTGAACAATCAAGTGGAGAACAAAGTATAAAGGTTCATATAATGAGCGCTAATATGAATCAACTAGCATATTACTGATTTTGAAATAAATCTTAGAAATATAATGTTTAACCCCCCCAGGCAAATTAGGTATTTCATGTAGTATATGATACTCACGACTTTAAAACCATATAAAAACAGCACTACACTTATTAACCAGAGTTTCTTCACAGAGGTGTAAAATTTCACCTGGCCTAATTTAAAACAAGTCACTTCCTTCTTGTACTGCAATAAAACTGGTGCACCTTAAATTATGAAAATATGGTAAAAGAATTCCCACAGGTGCTGTACAATTATTATCTCATTAATCTTCCTAAAACCTGCAAGATTTTACCCCAGTTTATAAGTGATGACACTGAAGCACACGCTGGCCTACAAACACCCCTCAATGTAGATAGAGACATGCTTTCAAAAGCATTCCCACTCTTATAATACCGTGCTCATTCCTGACTCAAATAAATCTTATTGTCACGTGATAAAGTAAAATTACTTAAACAGATATTTTTCAGTAAAATGAAAGATAAACTCTGTTCTGGAACTTCAATTAGTTAAGAATTAGGTCACCTCAATCAGTTCCCTAAGAGGTTTCAATAATTTTGTTCAATTATAAACTTAACTCAGACGAAATGGGAGGATTTTCAAATTTTTATTTTGTTCCCATACTAACAATCATTTCACATCCTCAGTCACTTCTATCTGAGTCTTCTTTGTTGGATAAATGAAAGAACATTTTTTTCAAGGTTCTCAAATACACTATTTTACACTATGATAGCAAAACATTTATGAGGATTAAAAAAGTGTTTTATAAGCACAAATGTGCATGCACATACACACCACATTAAAAACTTAGAAATAAAAATGAGACAGAAATAGCAAAAAGAATCAATGATTTATTCATTTCAGACTATTATGAACTATAGAATCTTCAGAAGTAGATTTAGCTACTTTAAACACAAACATTTCAAAACACATTTGGTGATATGAATAAATATGGGGGGTGCACAGTTTAGCTACCCATTAATACTGTTTTCCAAAATACAGAATTAGGTACTAACATTTTTAAAATCCAATGATTGTATTTTAAAATACTAACTTCCAATCAATGTTCCAATTTTCTTAACTCCCCTCTCATCATTGTTCTCCCTAACTGAAGACAAACACATCAAATCCTTTTCTGCAATGTCACTTGGTCTTGGAAACTTATTTTCATTTCCATCTATGATTCAGTATGCTTCCTTGTGAGAGCCTAATTTTATAAAACAAGTCTAGGTTACTTCCCCATATAAAGGGGTCTTACAAAATGGAAAAATATGATGAATAAAGCCTCAATCCTTTAAATGAAGAATACTTTTTTTTAAAAGATTTATTCATTTATTTATACAAGCACTGGGTATAGTCAGAAGTGCGGGAGGGCAAGAGAATTCACCAGAGCCAGAGCGGGGAACAGAACAGGCAGAGTGATGAAATACACTGCTGAGGGCGCAGCGGGCGGCAGAATAGGTCTGCGCGCCATGTGGGACCCTTGCTGGTGGCCGGGGATCGAACCGGTGCTGCAGCGCTTCGCCGCCCAGTGCTCAACCGCTGCGCCACCAGGGGAGGCCCAAGAATAAATACTTCTTTACAAAGAACAAATCCAAACAAGGAGGTCATCAGCAAACCAAAAATTCATGACAAAGAGGCCAGGGTTGAACAAACCCAGAGAAATCATGACATGGTCCCCCATGTTCCAAGAGCTACAGGAATCAAAGAGCTATTCCAGCAGACTCCTAGAAGACTTCTTCCAGAAGAAGAACAATGGAGAATGACAGACATTACTTATGGTATAATACCATCTGTATGGCATTCTAGAAAAAGGCAAACTATAGGGAACAGGACATGGACCAGGATGAGATGGGACTGACTACAAAGTACCATGAAGGAACATTAGGAGGGCAAGGAAAGTATTCTGTATTATGACTGTAATGATTACTCAACTATATATACATTCATCTAAATTAACAGAACTGTATATTTACAAAGGTCTCATTTCTTAATATTCAATATTCCAGTAAACTTGAATTTATGGGCATCAAGAAATGGGTTTTTTCTAAGACCCCAAATAACTGATACTAAAAACAAGCTGAAAGAATTAAACTTCTGAGAATGAAAAAAAAGACAAAGATAAAAAGATTGGATAATACAAGAAAATGTCAAAATACTGAAGGATGGGAAACAGGATAAGTGCCATTTTAAATGTTCTGTCTCAATTATCTCACCTTAAGTGTGGGTTAATAATAGTATCTATTGCATAGATTGTTATGGGGAATGAGGAAATATATGTGAAGCATTTAGATCATTGCTTAGTATATGGTAAATACTAAGTGCTCTCTAAAGGACAGTTATTTTCATCACCTTCTACTTTACTGGAAAAGGTAAGCTGAAACAAGTGTCTTCTGGCGTTGAAGTCAATAAAAGCAATCTACAGCAGAATACTTTAAAATTCAATTAGGGGAAAAAAAGACATTTACATTACTGAAGAAGAGTGTTAAATCACTTCTTGCTCCAATAAGAATTTAAAAATAAACAAAACATTATCATTTATAGCTTTAAAAATTTCCAAAATGTGCTAACTATATTCTTAGAGCCTGAAGTTATACAGAAGATTGTTCCAAATGTTTATTATTATGTAGAATATCAGTGTCTTTCATTTATGATATGACTTCTAATTAGCTTTCTCTCCCCAATATGGAAGCATCAAGAACATGGTCTTAGTGGTCTGTTCCTTATTACTAGCACTGATCAACAAATATATTCTGCTGTATACAAAACACAAAATTTCTGGCTAATAAGCTAACATCTACAAATATTTGTTTGCATATTCTCTTATTCATTTAATTGGTATTTCAATTTTGCTTACTCATTTCACTTTTCATTGAGATTGCTACTATCTCAACATGATGAGTCCATATAAGAAATGTGTTTGACACATCAAAAGGAAGTAGTTTTCTGAGTAATTGGCATCACATGGATAATCAAGTAATTGCATTAATCTGGAGAATAAGGAATAAAGAGATTTTAAGAAAGGAGAGCTTAATCTAAAATTACAACATCTATAAAACAGATTTCTCATTAATACCCTTTTGTTTTTTAGTAGCAAGTCTTATATAAACAAGCTGCAATACAGGAAAAAAATTTTAAAATTTCAACCCAGGGCTATCACAGAGCACTATCAAGCTATCACCAGCCACTGCAGCACAAGTTTGATCCTGCCAGGGAGCTTCCCACATGGCATAGCAGACCTCTCCTGCCTTGCCCACTGCTCCCCTCAGCAGTGTATTTCAGTCAGTCTGCCTGTTCTATTCCCTGCTCTGTCTCTGGTGAATCCTCTCACATCTTCCCCCCTGCCCTGTAGCCCAGTTCTTGTATGCATAAATATTTAAAAAAATAAAAATTTCAACACATTATACATCAATTTAACTTATAAGAAATCTACGAAATCTAGACCAAATTATTCACATTGTATAAATAAGCACAGGCCTAGGCTGAAAAACAAAAAAGGTCAACAAAACAAAACTAACCCAGGTTATAAATGCTTTCAGTGTTAGATCATAATTTAATCACCTTTAGTCATTAGAGATAAACAGTCACCTATGAAAAAGCAGAATTTTAGCATGTAAGTAACTTAAAAATCTTTTTGACATATTTTTGAAGATGACCATAATTTCTATACAGTGTTTATTTAATCTACACTGAATAGAACAAGAGTAGAAATATTTTATGAAGTGAAATTCCAGCAGATTTTCATTCACTGTGGTTTAAAGGCAATGGAGTAGTCAGAAGCCTAGACTAGCACTAATAGGCAGATGTTTGTCAACAGCATTATATATACTTTTTTACTGCTAATATTATCTCAGGGATAGATAACTCAGTCAAGTTGGATTTCTTTTGCCACTGGCTGAATCGTAAGTTCATAACTCTAACAAGAACATTAACTATCTTCTTAAAAAAATTAAGTATGATAGGAATGGTCTACTCTATAATTAATAATAAAATTATCAAGATTAGAGAAGGAAAAAAGTAAACCTGTTTTAGATACATCTTGTACATATCTTGGATTTTATTTTTTTTAATCTAAAGCTTTTTTTTTTTTTAAAGATTTATTTATTTATTTATTTATACAAGCACTGGGTACAGTCAGACGCATGGGAGGGTGAGAGAATTCACCCAGAGTGGGGAGCCAGAGCAGGGAGCAGAACAGGCAGAAGGACAAAACACACTGCTGAGGGGAGCAGCGGGCGTCAGGAGAGGTCTGCGTGCCATGTGGGATGCTCGCAGGTGGCTGGGGATCGAACAAGCTGCGGGCAGCTTCACAGGCCAGCGCTCAACCGCTGCGCCACCAGGGGAGGCCCTAAATCTTGGATTTTAATATCATACAATAAGATAATAATATAGTCATATTCAAATGTGATAACTGAAATTCAGAATTTTAATAAGAAAATTTCAACTATATTCTAAAAGCACAACATAATTAAAATGTGGAAAATTTTATCTTGTGCCCTTGCTTAGAATTTTTAAAGTTATAAAAATAACTACTAGAAAAAATAATTCCAGTTCTTAAAATCAGGGTTATTGGTCTCTCTACAATAACACAGTTTCCACTATTATTAATTATCATTAAGTTCATGTTTAATGTGAAAGAAAACATTCTAGTAAATCTTTAAAAAGTTATCAAGATAGCTTATTGAATGTCCTATGAATTGATTTCCACGTAAATGTTGATCTTTACTTGCTCCTCAAAACTCAACAGAGTGACAATGAAGGGGGAAATAAAATAAACCTTAATAAGAGAATGAAAATAAATACAACTTTTGAAAGCTGCAAGTGTAAGTAAAATTACTCAAATCTTTTAGAGGAAAAAAAAAAACAAAACAAAACCAGTAATATATAAGCACCAGGATTGAGAATAGCATCAGGCCAGAAGATAATGGATCAATGCCATAACAATGCTGAAAGAAAATTACTGCTAAACTAGAATTTTATACCCAGATAAATTATCTGTGAAGACAAATGAAAGATTGTTACACATGCAAGGTTTTATATATATATATATATATATATATATATAAAAATTCTTAATTTTCCACAAATTTATAAAATGGCAAAACCAACATGGGACAAAGGTAAAAGTAATTCAATTCCAAGATAATAATTAACTGTCAGACAATCTGCGCAGTACCATGACTAGGGAACAACTGGTCTGGATATTAAGAATGAAGAACCACAGGTAAAAATAAAACAATAAAATTTGGTAAGTTATGAGTTTACAGCTTCAGAAAGGCATTTATACTGCTGTGAGAGTATAGAATGAATTTACAATAACATAGAAAATGAAACAACGCTTCCTCTGTCTCAGAAGCAATAATCAAATTCAGGGAAAACACAGAGGTTTTGTATGGAAAAAAAAATAAGTTAAAATACTTTTCTAAGATACTAACATGTGAATTACATTAAATCACAGAATATTAATTTAACTAGAAAATACTATAATTATACCAAGAGAACAGATTAATGTGTGAAATATGCAAGCATAGGGAAAAAAATAATCTTCTTTTGGATGTTGCAGTGATACAAGTATTTACTTACTGCAGCTAACCTTTTTGGTTTTTATATTAGACGATTTTCAATGTTATAATCATATTTAAAGCAGAGGAGATAATTCCAGATTTAAAGTTTATTCTTAACTTATTCTGAAAAACACTTTTTTAAAAATAATTCTTAAATTAAAAGTTAATATTCAACTATGAAAAAATCTGTAAGGGCCTCACTGGTGGCACAGGGATTAAAGCCAGTGCCATCAAGTTATCGCCAGCCACTGCAGCACAAGTTCAATCTCCGACCCAGCAGGGAGAAACCCACATGGGGCAGCAAGACCTCTCCTGCCTGGGCAGCAAGACCTCTCCTGCCTGGGCAGCTGCTCCCCTCAGCAGTGTATTTCAGTAGATCTGCCTGTTCTGCTTCTCACTCTGGTGAATCCTCTCTCCCACCCACCCCCAAAATCTCTGGTTTATACCCCAGTTCTTGTATGCATATATAAACCTTAAAAAAATGACAATTATTTTTAAATCTGTAAAAACTTGCTTTTAAAGTATAAATTCCATTGCCCCCCAAAAAGTTTATACAGATATTTCAAAAATCTCAAGTATATAAATTTCTCCTATCACATTTACATTAGCTCTAAGTCATAAAATTACCAATTTATCAGCATTAAAGATGAAACATTAAATGGAAAATGAGAATTAGTCCTCTATGATAAAGAATAATTTTTTCATTTACATAAGTCAAGATTGAAATTCTTGTGCAAAGTACAAAAAGTCTATGCTCATTCATACTAAATTTTCCCCCCAAAATGGTAACATTAAAATAGCTTATAAAGTTCTTTTCCCTCTACTTAAAGAATTTTAAAAATCTTGAACAGTTTAAAATAATTTCATTCATTCAACTGTTGGTAACACATAAAATAGGATTATATTGTAGAGGTCCTTAAAACTATTAAAAAAATATATCACATATGTTGATTAAAGAATATAATTATTAGGGTCATATCGGTAATATAATTTCCAATTTTCAATGTCCAACTACCTAAATTGTAGGTTTCTTTTGTTAAGAGTTGTATAAAAACAAAAGAAAAAATGACCCTTTACATAAATTTCTTGAAAACACAGCTCCAGTGTTTTACATCACTTAAAAACCATCTCATTCAGAAATTCAAATTTGTTAAATCCTTTAAGAGGCAGCAGTTATGGCCTGAGGAAGTTCTTCAATGGCAAAGTCCTCAACTCCTCCAGTTTAAACTCTAATAATAAAAAGAGGTAAGTTAAGAAAAAGTTTAAGAGGATGAATTCATTGATGTTATTGAAAATGATACAATTTTTTTTCTGGATTTTTCCCTACTGACAGTATGATATGTATAACAGTGTATGATGCTTCTGCTATAATAGGAATTTAAAAAGTATTTCTGAATAGATTTACATTGTGATGGAACAAGAAATAAAATGTCTCATAATCACTACTTATTATATTTCTGATGAATATTTAAAGCAAGTCAAGATTTAGCAATTTGTAATGAAAACCTCATGAGTTAAATTCTAAGTCAACTTAAACAGGTTTGTACCACATGTTCTGAGAGAGATTTCTAGTTAAAAAAAAAAAATGTTTCTATTCACTTAGAACTCTTACGTGGCAGAAATGAATTCCATAACGTTTTATAGACTTAAGATTTTGCCAAGCATAATATACTTGCTTCTGTCTAGTCTGGAGAAAATATGTTTAATATGATTCTGGGACGATCCCAAGCAGGTCACTTGGGCTTTAATTGCACAATATGCAACGTGTCCATTCTCTGCTGCTGCTGCTCATGGGGGATGTGTACATAGCTTGGAGGTCCCGTCAAGTCACTTAGAGATTCACAGAAGCAATTAATTTATCTCCTAGTATTAAACCTCATTTCAGATATCAATACCCTCATGCAGAACCAAAATGTAATATAACCAAAATTTTTACTGTCTGATATTTACAAACACTAAATTTTACAACTAAGTAATGAGATGCACTTTGGTTAAAGAAAAACCAAGTTTCCAATTCTTCCTCTAAAGAGCAACACATTTCAGTAAATAGCATGTATTTTATCTTCCTCCTTTACTTCCCACCATCACCACCAAAAAACTTGAAATTACCAAGCCCTTCAGTCCTTATGAAGCTACAAAAAGCCAGAGTGTCAAGAACTAGGATCGAACAGCCTTTCGTGATGAATAACACAGAACTTACTAAATTAGCAGCCCTTCACTTTTTCTCACTCTTCCATCTTGTCTCATCATCTCCCCTACACACACCTTCTCTGTTTCTAAAAGGTTTACAATGACAATGCAGGTGAAAAAGGAGGCACCACTAATCAGCAAAATGGTTTCTGAGGTCTGATACTAGGAAAAGTGTTTCACAACTAGGCATTGCAACAAAAAGAGTTGTTGACAAATAGTGAGATATTTGTTACCTCACTGGCATTCTCCGGTGAGGTAACTCAAAATGAAAATTTGGTGATTACATAATACCTCTAATCCATCTTTCTCTCTGTCCCATTGCTATTAATATGAGGAAGGCATGTAACATGCTAAATATGGAGAGGATAAAGGAACAGTCTGGTTTGGGTAAGGAAGTAGTTATTTTTCACAATTAAAACAGTTTAATTCCTGCCAAATATAATTATGTAATCCTAGCATCCTCATAGAACTTAAAAACAGGAAGAGTCCTTACAGGCCATCTGGTCTATTTTCTCATCTTGCGGATCAGGAAGACTCTAAACTTAAGCCCTAGATCAAGCAGTCATATAATGACAGAACTGGGACTTCTGACTCAGCACGTTAAGTATTTACTTAGATATATGCACACACACAACAACTTTCCAATGTTCAAAGCTATGGACACAGACAAATGATTGGTTATCTGTAACATTAAAAAATTCACATAATTGCCAATTCACCTGTTATACAAAACATAGGTTATACTCTACTGCTTCTATACCTCTATATGCATTGTGCCAACAGGGACTGGTGGAGGAAGATGAAAGTAGTTAAGGGGAAAATGTAGAATAATAAATAGCAAGCTAGTTGAGATTATATAACCAGAAGACATGACAGTTTGAATTAATAGCTACTGAAAAGACAAGACTGAAAAAAGGGGGCAATGGAATTGCTTTCAAAGGGTTCCACCCTGTAGCAAGAAAAGAACTAAATAAATAGCAAAAGACAGGAGCAGTGTAAAAAGTACTGGAATGCATGTTACATAAGCCAGTTGACTGGAGTGATCAGAATTCTTGTGGCATAAGGCAGTAGAATCTGCATGCTAAAACCAGAATCTCAGATGATGCCACAGCAAGTGATGGGGTAAGAGTATATTTTCAGAAGCACAGGTCTATGGGATATTTGGTTTAGAAGGGTTAAAAGAGGTAAAAATTCTTGTTGAGTTCTGGCCCATAATTAGTGTTGCTTGATCCTCTCAACTAACTAGGCAAAGAAATGCCCCAGGAAAACACCCCCAGGCTGATTCTGTGCAGAATTCAAGCAGTTACTGAACAGTCACTCTCTCGAGAAGAACATTATGTAACCACTGCCCAAGCTTTAAGATGAAATGATCAGAAGTTCTTTCACAAATGTCTGTCATTAAGATATTCGTTTACCGTTAAGTGACAGGCTGATTATAAGGATTCTACTTTTAATGTAGAGCAATATTTTGTCACTCTCTGAAGAAAAGTCTTTCAGCTTATAGCTAGAAAAAGAATTAGTCATTTTGTATCTGCCAATTCATCCTTTAGTACAAAGGAAGACTCTGGCCCTCATTGCTTAATTCCAGTATTTTTCTTTGGACATAGATATGAGAAAATAAAAATGGAAAAGCAAGCACAGAGCTATGAATACTTTTTTATAGCTGCTACAACCACAAAATTTTAATATGGTGGAAATGGGAGAAATTCTGAGAACTTGAAAACAGGGACACCATTTCAGATATGACAGAAAGTGTCAAAAACTGAATTTAAAGCAGCCCAGTGAATTAATTCTGATTTTTGGCCAGATTTTCAAATCTCCTTCAATACAGCAATACAAAGCAAAGCTGTCTGAAGTGACATCATCCTATGCTCCCTCTCTCTCTCTCTCTTTTTTAAGTGGGAGGAGTTATATTTGTTCGGAGGATTTTAAAAAGATATATAATCAAATTGAAATCTACCTATATCTATCTATCCATGTATTTGAGATTGCTGTGACTGGGCATTTGACCATCAACCCTTTTTTAGGTACAATGAATGTAAGATAAGCATAGAACTGAGATAATAATTTGCTACTGGAATTATCATCTGTGCATTCCAAACATTTTCTTTTAAGACCAAGACTGTTTGCAATGGCTTCAGGAAAATAATACCAACACTAAAAATCCTAAGCCTTTTAGGGAATGAGCTCACTGTTCCTATTTCAAGGCAAAACAGACATTGAAAAATCAACTGACATTTGTGTTTTTAACCAGAATTCTTCCAGAAAATAAGTACAAGCATGTCCAGATTAACATTCCCAAATCTTTTACACTGTATCAGTGGCCTATTTTTCAATAATTTTCATTAGACCGTGTTAAAAAAAAATGCTTGTTATTCATACCTGCAAACAAATTACTGGGTTTTTAAAATTAAAGCTATGTTTACCCTATTGGTCAAAGGTCTTGAAAAATGATAAGGAAGAAATAAGTTAAGGAACATAATACAGATAACTTACAGAATTAATTTTTGCAGCCAAAAGATTTGCAGCCAAAAGAAAAAGGCTGTGGGGCTTTTCTTTTTAACTCTTTAACAATTACAATCATATTTTAAATAGATATTATTGTAAGCTACTCAAAGTTTGCACAATTTTATGACCCCACTCTTTATTTTTACTTAGGGCTTAAGGAGAGGGGGGTAGAAAATAAGAGACTTTTTAAAGGGACCTGGGGAAAATTTCCCTACGTTTTGGTTTTGTAACAGGGTGGTCCCCAGAAAAGGTGGACGTAACAGTTTCATTTCATGTAAGGAATCGAGATAAGATTCCGAAAGCCAACTGTCGATTTTACACCAACATCCACATAGCAATTACCAGAAATACTTGTTTTACTTATAAAATCAACAGTCGGCACTAAGCTGAGCGGGTCGTCCGCTTGCAGTCTCCCCTCCCACGCTCCCGGCCCCTTCTCCAGACCCCACCGCGAAGTTCACCTGCCAATACCAAGAGCTGGTGGTAAAAAAAGAGAACTGTTTTAAAATCATGGGGTTTGGAACACCTGGCCTGAGTCCAAGCGCAGGTCAGCCTGGAATCGAAAGTAGGAAGAGGTTCGGGCTTGTAACGCTGTCAGCCATTTTAGGGACATTATTGATACTGGGAAGGAAGTGGCAAACTCTGCTGTTTTGCTCGCCGCCCGGCCTGCAGGTCTGGAGCCCCGCGCCCGCACCCCGCACCCTCCCCCGAAAGCAGCCACGACTGCGAAGGCGGCACAAAGCCTCCCCCTCCCCCGCCGGGCCCCGGCCCCGGGGCTCGGGCGCCGCTTCCTGCACACGCACTTTCTCACAAAGCAGCGGCGGCGGCCGCCGGAGCAGGAGCGGGAGCAGCCCTGGAAAAAGGAGCACTCGGCTCCCCGGGGACGCTCCCCCGCGCCCCGCGGCCCTCGCAGCTCGCGCCCGGCCAGCCCCCGCCCCGCGCTGCGGGCCCTCGGACCTTGCAGTCGACCGCGACGGCGTCGGGCGGGACGATGAGCGCCTCCTCGCCGCTGTGGGGCTCGTCCTTCTTGGTCTCCTTCTGGGCCAGGGCCGAATTGAACGTCACCTTCACCATGGCGCGGCCTGGGGCGCCCTCGGAGGGCAGCGCAGGGTTCGGGGCGCGGGCTGCAGACTCCGGGCTGCGACGGCAGCGTCCTCGGCCGGGCTCCGGGCGCGGCTCGGCGGGGCTCAGGGGGGTCCGACCGTTCCCGGGCGGCAGAGGCGGCGACTGCGGCAGCTCTGGGGCAGCCTCCCAGCTCCCGGCCGAGGGCGGAGACGGCCGCGCTGCCGGGGCGGGGCGGGGCGGGGGCGGGCCCGGGGCGGGCGGGGGCGGGCCCGGGGCGGGCGGGGGCGGGGCCGGGGCCGCGGGGCGGGGCGAGCCGGGCGCCGAGAGCGGAGCGCCGAGCGCCGGGCGCCGGGCCAAACCCCGCCTCGTCCCCCGGGTCCCACGCCGGGTCCCGCCCTCCTGGGAGGGGCGAGGCTGGAAGGAGGCCGGGCGCCCCCGCGGGCGGCCTGGATTTTCCTGTTCTGAGCTCGCCTCCAGCCAGTTTGCCTTGGGCGGAGAGTTGCAGGTTCGTAGCGTGAGGCCCTTTCCTGACTTCGACGCAAACGCGCACTAACCTCCGGCAGCACCAGGCGGGGCTTTCGCTGCAAGTGCAGGAGCCGTGGAGTTTAGGGACGTCCCCACCTCCATTTTCTCACTTTGTTATGGCTCTGCCTCAGTAGGGCAGAGAAACGTTTCAAGCGCTCTTTCCTCATAATCTGACTTCTTCATCTTCCCCAGACCTCACCCAAAGGCGTTCCCTCAGACGCGCCTTGTTTTCTCCCCTCCCTCGCTAGGTCGGTGCCCGCCCGGCCCAGTCCCAGAGCAATTCGGAGGAAGGTTCTTGGCAGATTTATATTTCATACATATCACACTCCCAAAGCAGAATGTACCACTCTTGTGCAAAATGTACCACGACTTGGACAAAATTGCACATGCAACCGAGCTAATTTGTGACTGTAGGCAAAGTATTTAACAAATCTTTAGTTTTGTGCAAAAAAAAAAGTTAAGGATAAAACAACGTATTTTGAAGAAATTTTACTTAACTAATTCGAAGGAAGACAAAAAAGCTAACTGGCATTGATTGTCCACAGATGCCCCTTTGGACAAATGAGTGGTCTTGTACTCTTTTCCCACCTACTTTGACTTGGGTCTGCTAGAGAAGGAGGTGTGCTCTAGGTTTCTACTGTTATCTGCCCTGGCTCAACCCTGAAGAAAATGGGCTGAGTCTGAGGTACTTGGGGATTTGACTGCTCAAGGAGGGTGTTAGGTCTCTTTGGTTCTTCACAGAAACAGACCACAAAGCCTTGAAAACCAGCCATAAGCATGTATTTCCAAGTGTCATCCTGGGTGGAGACAGAAACCCCTCCAGACCTTGAATGTCCGTAGGCCTTCTGAAATTCCCGTGAAAATGAATTGTGCTCAATTCAGAACAGGAAGAGTTGGGTTTCAGTTCTTGTGAGTTCTGTCCTTAATTAGCCATATGACTTGCAGCAAATTAAATTCTCTGCGCCTCACTTGTCTGGAGGTCAACTCGGTGGAGTTGACTTTAGGAACTGGCATGCTTTCATGGATTTCCTGAGGTCCCGTGATGGACAGAATTCTGGAAGCAAGATCTGGAAAATTATAAATGATTATACATATCTCCTTCCTGCATCTCTTTTTTTGTTATGATGAAATGGGGAAAAAATACGCAGGTGATTTTGCCCTGGATAGGGAAGGGGCGAAATGAGCATTCTGAGTGACATTAGTAGACAGATTTGGAAACTGAGGCAAAGAAAGAACAAAGGAGTTAGGCAGAACCAGAAATTACCCCTACCCACTAGCCTGGGATTTCTATTTTAAAAGACTTACAAATAACAGACCATTCATTATTTTGTATACCAGTGGAGAGAGCACTAAATCAGTTGGCAAACAGTCTGGGAATAATAATCTTGTTATGTTTCTCCATGTTATCTGGTGAGCCTACAAAACTGTGTAGTGCACAACAGCAGGGATAATAAAGAAGTTGGATGAAGACCAAACATAGCAAAGGCAGTCTCGTGACTTTTAGGAGGTTGTCCATTGACCCCAGAAATTAAGCAACTGAGGAGCGGGGTGGTGTTTCAACAAAATAAAGTTGAAAACGCACTTCTAAGGTATACAGTAACTACTGAATGTTTAGGGAGTCTAAGAAGACCTTTGTTCCCCTTTTCTCATTTTGATTTTGAGAGAACAAGACTATTTTTAACGTGAGCCTGCTTTTACATTTCACCTGGATTTTCATGTTTGTTTTTTCTACTTACCGGGAGAGGAGGACGACAGGGAGTCCCGGAACTAAATGCAAGAATCTTAGGTCATTTAGATGTGTTTGATGTGCGTAAAGAGGATTTTGTTTTACTTTGTTTTGTTTTCTTCAGGTTCTCTGTATCGCCATTCCTTCTGTCCTTCAGAGAAATTTCTTGAGATTTAGGAGGATGATTAGAAATACTTTTTTTTGCAAAAATGGGGTCCTTGGTGAAGCAGTGTTGCTGAATATGTGCTTTTTAATGTGTTCCTCACACCTTCTGTCTTAAACTGTCATAAACGGATGTGTAGGTTTGGCTGGGCTTTTTGTGACCTTATCTCAACGTTTATAAAAGACCTGTTAAAGGCAAGAAGTGAAGACTTTGACTTGTCGGTCTTCAGACTTAAGCACTGTTTTTTCTCTCTTTTCATAAGTGTAAATATCCTTTATTGTTTCTAAATTTCTTACCTCCCAACTTTATGTTTATTACCACCTCCATCTCAACTGTATATGTTTTCCAGTTATTTTATTTAATATCATGCCATTATTTTCCTTGTTGAACTGACTTAATAAGGTTTGGGGGTTGTTCTTTTCTCCTCTCAGAATTTTGGGCTATAATATGCCAACCCATGGGGAGTTGTCCTAATAATAAACCAGTTATGTTTTGACTTGACTGATTGTGGCATTTGGGATTTTTGTTTTGTTTTGCTTTAACTGTAAAAACTAGATATGCAGCTCCATACTGGATGCTTTAGCCTTCTATTTGCCATCAATCTATTAGTTTTCTTCTCCAAAGTGTGGCTAAGTGCATCTCTGCTTACAGTGTGTCTTTTCACATTTAAGAGAGGGAGTAAAATAGAAAAGATGAAGAAAAACAAATTTTTAAAAAGTGAGAACAGCTGAACGGCACAAAAAATAATCTGAAGGACAGAATTCACTCAGAAGACCTGCACTCTCATCTTGCTTAAACATCACCATACCTCATATTTTATCAGTTATATTTAATAAATAAGCCAACTCTTCATAGTATAAGAGTCTAGAATGACCTGGTGTGAGCTAGGAAGGTTTCAGAGAAGAAACAGAACTTTACTTGGGGAGTGAAAGAGATCTGGATGAAGAGAAAGCACAATCTAAGTGAAGGAAGAACAGAAGCCACTGAGTGGATTGAGCAGGAAGAACAGCTGCATGAAGGATATATATGCTGAGTAATCATGGGGAATACAGCTGGATAGGGGGGAATGCAACCATGAATCTCTGTGTCCTGTTAGAATTGTAGTCTGGAATTTTTCCAACAGGAATTAATTGCTAAAAGTTTCTGCAAGTAACTTAAAAAAAAAAAAATTGCTTTATTAAGATTGATCTGACATTTTGGGTGAGAAAGAAGGAAACACCAGAGACAGAAAAGTTTTCAGACCATTCAAACAGCTTCCTTCTTTTCTTACATGAGGACAAATGATCTTTTATTTGTGTTAGAAGAAGAGATACCATATAAATCTAAAATTACTGCTAATAGTGTATAGTATAGAGAGAGTATTGTGTTTGTAAGTAAAATAGGAAAAGACATGCACAAAAGCTGGCTGAGTATTATAAAATGTCTGTCCTACTTCAATTCAGTCTTTTCAAGTGTTGTACTGAGCTTCATCCAGGAATGTTTAGAACTTATAGGGAGATGGCTTAAAGATGGTGGTGGTGTTGTCATGACCTTTATCTTGGCAGCATAGGTTGTGGGAGGAGGCACCAATGTTTCTCTGTCATGACTGCCTGTACACACGCACATGCACACACTCACCCACAGATTTGTATATGTGAGGGTATATGTGCATGTGTATAATCTAAATTTTTCAAGACCTTCATGACAGAGCCAATCTATGCCCCCAAGTACGTTCTTTCTCCACTCTATTCTCACTAGCTCTCATTACAGGAATTTGCCCTGCTAATATCTTTATCAAAATCTTTATTATAATTAACACAGATGAGGTAGTTTGCCATTTTGAATCCAATTTTGTTACAATGAAAGATGAATATTAAGAAATTTCTGTCAGAGTCTCTTAGATGTTTGACTAAATTTCTAGACAGTACCATCTTTTTTTTCTTTTTTCACTTTTCTAAAATAAGATAAATCTGATACAAGTACCACCCCAAGTCAAATTAAAAGTTCCAAGTGATCCTTAAATTGTTTTACCTTCCTTATTATTATTATTTTTTTTTTTACCTTTTCCCCACAGTTGGGACAAAAACAATGTGAGTTTGGGTTAATTATTAACATTCTGACAAGGAAATGAAATAAAGAAAAGAATATCACTTAACCTTAACACTGAAAATATTGTTGAAAGTGTAGTGTATTCACTAGAGGAATGTGGGATAACATATTATCTCCTGGAGATATTTTCATAAACTTTACTGCTAAATAAAGTGAATTTGTCTAGAAAAGTTAAGGGAATATCTGAGACAGTCTAACCATAGTTTGCTATACCACTTCTTTAAATATTTTTGTATATGTAATATTTCATATATGCTCACTAATTACATCTAATGCATTTGTACATTTTCAATCTAAGTTAAAAAGTGTTTTTTAATGTTCTGGGCAGAAAACCAAAAACCAAATTCAACTGGCTTGGGAAACTCAGATTTCTGAAAACCATAAAAATGAAATCTCATGTTCTTAGACTAAATCATCAGAGGGTTTTGCCTTGTGTTCCAATAGTGGTCTAGCTAACAGAATCAAAGTCCTGAAAACATATTCAAGAGGTCTTCTGATAGTTCTTTCTACCTAGTCCAAGAACAGATTGCAATCCAATTTAATGGAAAGGTCATGCTTATTTAGACAGACTTATTTTTTAAAGTCACAACAAAATTACTTTTCTTGTGATCATTAAGCAGAAATATTCAGAAATCAAAGAAAAATTGACCTATTTTGATCTCCTGCAGAACTGTGGTCAAAGGTCTCTAAAGGAGCCCCAAGATAGTTTACATCTGGCAATAGTTATCAAGCAAGAAAAATATTCATAAAACAGCATAATTAATGGAATAGAAACAATAAAGGCTTAGTATTCATGGTTCTTAGGTGACAGCACAATCCAAACCCAATCATAGATACTGGTAAGAAGGCTATTTCCTATTAATTCAGGGATCATTTCCTGGATCAAGTTGACAGTCTATGTGTAACTAAAACGGTTCTCTATAGTCCCAGCTCTTAATACACATAAGGAACTGGGAAAGGCCTCACAATGAGTTATTGACATATAAACCCTTAGGACTAGCTGGCGCAGTAAACCTGTGTTACCCCCATCACACTCCCTATAGCACTCAGGGCAAGCAGGGATAGGGCACATACTTGAGAGTTACATTTCTCAAACTTGTTGATAATTGCAAGATCTTTGGGCTGGTGAAATGTGCTGGTTTCTTCTGGATTCTGTCCCATTACTTTATATTTAAAATTCTTTTGAGATTGTTTTAGCGCCAAAGAGATGATGGCACACAAATGTTTGTATACATTTAGTGAGGTGATATATGTAAAGCAAATTGTGACATTATAGCCAGAGAAGCTCTAAATGGAATAAAAGTATAAGAAATGACCTGTGCTAAGCCATAGTAATTAAAATAGTATGGTATGGGAATAATAACAGACACACAGACCAATGGAATCGAATAGAAAATCCAAAAATAAAGCCACACATATATAGACAACTAATCTTTGACAAAGGAGCAAAGAGTATGCAATGGGACAAGGACAGTTTGTTCAATAAATGGTTAGTCTCAGTTACCTTATGTCACTAAAAAACAAGACTTTACTGTGACTGTGCATGTAGAAAAATGAAGCTAGACTACTACCTCACACCATGCACAAATACCAACTCAAAATGGATTAAAGAATTAGACATATACCCGAAACCATAAAATACATAGAAGAAAATATAGGCAAAACAATACATGACATATATCACAGTAATGTCTTTAAAGACACATTACCTAAAGCAAAGATAGTGAAGGAAAAGATGAACAGCTGGGACTACATCAAATTAAAGAACTTCTATACAGCAAAAGAGACATTAACCAAAACAAAGAGACATCCCACTGAATGGGAGAAAATTTTTGCACACAATACAACTGATATGGAACTGATCACAAAGATCTGAAAAGAGTTGAGGAGACACAACAAAAATAAACAATCCAGTCAAAAAATGGGCAGAAGAGCTAAAAAGACCACTTCTCCAAAAAGGAAATGAAAATGGCCGACAGGCATATGAAAAAAATGTTCAAAATTTCTTGTAATCAGGGAAATATGAATCAAAACCACAATGAGATACCATCTTACACCAGTGAGAATGGCACATATTAAAAAACTAACAAGAACAAATATTGGCAAGGATGTGGAGAAAAAGGAAAAACTCTACTACACTGCTGGTGGGAATGAAAACCTGTCCAACCACTATAGAAAGCTGTGTGGGACATTCCTCAGTCTACTAAAAATGGATCTTCCATATGATCAAGCAGTTCTACTCATAGGAATCTACCCAAAGGATACAAAAACCATTAATTCAAAAGGACACCTGCACCCCTATGTATATTGCAGCACTATTTACAATAGGCAAGCTATGAAAACAACCCAAATGCCCAAAAATAGATGACTGGATCAAGAAGATGTGGTGTGTGTATATATATATATATATATATATATATATATATATATATATATGTATATGTATATGTATATATATATATACACACACACAATGGAATATTACTCAGCAGTCAAAAAGATATACTCATGCCATTCATAGCAACATGGATAGAACTGAAAGGGATTGTGCTCAGTGAAGTAAGTCAGAAGGAAAAAAGCAAAATATTGGATAGTTTCACTTGTGGGAGGAATGTAGAGGAAACAAGGGATAAGGGGGGAAAATAATTATAATAAATTAAAATTCAAAATCCACAGGCAACTATAAATCAGAGACATTCTGTAGAGGAGGAGGAGAGAGAAGGATCAAAACAGATGTGGGAAGAGGACAAGGGGCTATGGAGATGGGACATGGGTAAATTGGTGGTGGGAATATCACGGGGCTATACCTGAGAGGAGAAAGGACACATTGTACAAAAATGAAGAGGGATGTAAAACATATATAAAAGAAAAAAAAAAAAAGAAATGACCTATGCTAAGTGATCTATACCAGGCACCAAAATGGATCTTAAAGAAGTGTATTTAGGATCCTCCCTGTTATAGAGGGCTCCCTGCAAAACACTCATATATAAACGGAGCTGTTTTATCCTTCAATCTATGCTGGACAAAACTGTCTGGGTCCCAGACCAGTTTATTCAACCTGTGAAAGGATATTAAAAATGCAAATAATTCTACCAAAGTAAGAGAACTCTATTTGGATTTTTACTTTGAATCTGATCAACTTCCTTCTGCTTTGAATCCTTGCATAAGAAGGAAGACTTATACCCAAGAGAAAAATAATTTTAACTTTGAGTCAGAAAGCATCTAAAGACACTGTTGCTGTATAATCTTTCATCTAATTTTCTTCTGGCTTATTTTAAGAGAAATGGGGGGAGGGAGTTTGATTTATTAAAACCCCAGAGAACCAAGATCCAAATATTTATGTAAAAGCCTCTTTTTTATTTTTGTAATTTCCCTTAAAGGATGTTTCAGATAGATAAAGTAAGACCAGAGCCAGGATGTTCCTTTTGAAGGCCAAGGGAAATTCAAGCTTATTGAGTATCCTAAACATGCACATTTTTCCTTAGGATATGCTTAGGGCTGGTTTGTCACACTGCATGAAAGTCCTGGAAATTCCGTGCAGTATCAGACCTAAGCCAGAAACAGCATGTTTAACTGCCATTTGCTTTAAGAGACCACACAGAAGGAAAGATATAAAAGCAAGTAGGATAAGATGTTAAAAGATATGCCAAGGAAGTGGTCTGCCTTTGGTTTCACCAGTGAAACAGCAAAGGAATAAAAAAATAGTATCCTCTTCCCTTTTCTGGATGTTCAGCACAGGACTGTTTTATTTTTTAATTTAATTTTATTTTTTAGGCATAGCTAGATTGAAGGAACAAATACAGTAAGGTACTCTCTGAGTGAACAAAATTACACAGAACTGCAAATAAACCCTAGTCAATAGTAAGGAAATAAATAGTGCTTGTTGTTCAAGAAATACCCAAACATTCAAGAACATTCCTAAAGTAGGTTAGTCTCAGTTACCTTTTGTCACTAAAAAACAAGACTTTTCTGTGACTGTGCATTATTTGAAGAGAACCATTTATTCTTCTTAACTCTTTCAGTGCCCTGTCTTTGAGGGCTGTGGGTCAAACTACCTATGAAGCATGTTGCTCCCAAGATACCACAACTCATTTTTCCTTTCTTAGTGTTAGTCAGTTTTTAAACTTCAAAACTATTTTCTTTCTAGAAGTGAACAAATTACATTTTGCAAGGAGAAAAATTATACTGGAGATAATAAAATATTGCATCTTAGTCATTAGTGAAAAATAGCATAACCATCATTCTGAAATACCAAGCAATTTTACGAAGAATTAGAGTGCATATCACAAAAGCAAACATAGTTTACAGCAGACAAGGGTCTTAATGGCATTTAAGCAAAGCCAATTCAATTCAAATTTGAAAAAAAAAAAATTGCCACAATCTTACATACTTTATAAAATAATTGGATGAGAAAATCCCCTTCTTAGGAGCAAGCAGATAATGGTTGCAAAAGACGGTGGAAAAGATACAGAAATAAAGGAAGAGAAATTGAGCAAAGAGAGTGTGGGATATGGAGAAATAGAAGAAAGGACATGTGTCATTAAGAACAAATAGTTCTGTGAAATAAGAATTTGAACTAAGAAATCCTGTTGTCTAGTGAAATGCACCCAAAAAGAAAATAAACAGTTCAGTTGGTTGAAAACATATTTCTAAGAAGTTTTTCAAGGAAAATAGCTGTTTCAGAAGCTTTGGTATTCAATATACCAAATGATATTTTCAAAGAGCCAAGGAGGGAGGCAAGACATAAGAGTCACAGCACAATGAAGACAAGATAGTGGAGAATCATTTGTAAACTGAAATGAACTTTGTGTCAACATGCACAGAACAGACAAGTTTTGAAGAACTTTTCCCACTGAGTCAAACTGAAGAGTATTATTTAGACTCCCTCTGGGAGAAACCTGAGAAAAGTCAAAGAGAGAGAGAGAGAGAGAGAGAGAGAGAGAGAGCCAAAAAGTGTTTTTAGTCTCACCCTCACCCATCCTGTACTTTTCCCAGCTGCTATTTTCAAGATAAATGTTAAATTTGTGGGTATTTTCCTCCTAGGTTAAAGAAAAACAAAACAAAGTATAAAAAAAGATCTGACAGAGAGCCAATGACCTTGACCTTGGAGAGACCTTCATATTGGAGAGAGAGCTCTTAAAGAAAAAGTGTTTGAAAAAAACAGTGAAGATGTAGTATCTATCTCCTGTGCTCACAGATCTCCAGCTTCTTATAAAGTAACCTATATATCTGAGAACCTGGAAAAAAACATATGTTACTTTTTTAGTTGCATCCCAATTTTAAATTTCATTAAAGTGCCAATTTTTAGGCAGGGCGTTTTGTTGAACTCACCATAACTAATGATTAAAGTCAATTTTATTTAGGAAACCAGCAGAATTTTCTTGTGGGTTTAAAGCCATCCCACTTTACCAATAGACCACTTCTATACAGTCCTTTGGTTTTACATTAGTTTCCAAAATAGCTCTTACTGCTATAATCCCTGCTGTTATCACACAGGACACCACTAAGACTATAGTTCCCTAGTTGATCAGAGAATCTGAAGAGGTAGACATATCCTTAGATATCAACCTATATGGAATCGGTGATGCAATGGGTGGAAATGCCTGTCGGGCTTGTTTCTGTTGAGACTCCTTGAGAAATTGCTCAATGTGGCTGATAGCATATGCATTAAAGGGTGTTGCAGAGTGGTTTTCTTTATGCATTCCACAATGTGATTGACTTATGATCTCTGTTCCTTCTCTCTCTCTTTCTGTCTCTCTCAAATTTTCCCTCTGCCTCTCTCTTATGAGGACACGTGTGATGGCATTTAGGTCCCGTCAAATAATCCAGGATAATTGCCCTGTCTTAATTTCCTAAACTTAATCACATATGCAAGGATTGTTTTTCCAAATAAAGCAATATTTAAAATGTTTTTATTGCAGTAAACTGGCATTATAATATTATTCAAGTGTCAGGTATGCCTCATTATAAATCAACATCTGTATATATTACATTAAGTTTGTCACTAAAAGTCCATTTCTCTCCCAAATAAGGTAATACAAGTTCTAGGGATTAGGACCTGCTATTTTGGGGAGTATTATTCACCCTATATATACATCCATTTCATTCTCTCTTACATACATGATATTCTGTAATGCCTACACCATTATAGGAGTCATCGTTGGACTACTTGGAGAACCTCACTTATTTACTGAATACTTGCATTATACAAACTTGCAGTAGTAAAGCAAAAGGAGTATGAATCTTTGCCTTAGAGTAATAGACAAATATTGTTGGGAAGACAAGACTAATGAATGGGTGAATTCAGTGAACATTGTTGTTGATGGTCCAACATCTGTTTCACTCCAACGTATTGGTTCCGAATTAGGTACATCCCCAACTTTTACTAAAGAACATAAATCTGTGAAGAAAGCCTGCCATTATTTTATGAGAGAATCAAGAGAAGATGGCCTATTCTCTTTCTCTGGACTTTGCCATATCTGGATATGCTGCTAGCTATCATTTAGTCATTTTTTTTATTTTATTCAGTAAATGATTTTATTTTTTTATTTTATTATAATTATTTTTATTGTTTAAATTATTTCTGTTTTTTAAGTTTTTTATTTTTGCATTCTCCATGCAATTGCACCCCCCCTTATTTTCACCCCAATCCCATATTTCCCCACCCTCCACCCCCCATAGTGTGTCTCTGGTTTATAGCTGTTTCTTGATTTTGATTTTTTCTTTCTTATACTTATTCTTTTTCCTGGTCCCTTATTTAGGTTTCGTAAATTCCTGCTATGAGTGGGACCATCTGGTATTTTTCTTTTTCTTTCTGGCTTATTTCGCTGAGCATGATCCCTTCCAGCACCATCCATGTTGCTGCAAATTGTATGTGTTTATCTTTTTTGAATGCTGAGCAATATTCCATGGTGTATATGTACCACATCTTCTTGATCCAGTCATCTATTTTTGGGCATTTGGGCTGTTTCCAAAGCTTAGCTATTGTAAATAGTGCTGCTATAAACATAGGGGTGCAGGTGCTCTTTGGAATTGATGATTCTGTGTCCTTTGGGTAAATACCTAGGAGTGGAATTGCTGGATCATATAGAGGCTCTATCTTTACTATGCTGAGGAATCTCCACACAGCTTTCCATAGTGGTTGGACCAGTTTGCACTCCCACCAGCAATGCAGGAGAGTTTCTTTTTCTCCACATCCTCACCAACATTTGTTGTTGCTAGTTTTTTTAATATGTGCCCTTCTCACTGGTATAAGATGGTATCTCATTGTAGTTTTGATTTGCATTTCCCTGATTACAAGTGATGTTGAACATTTTTTCATCTGCGTTTTGGCCATTTGCATTTCCTCTTTGGAGAAGTTTCTTTTTAGCTCTTCTGCCCATTTTTTGACTGCATTATTTTCTTTTTCTTGTTGAATCTCATCAGCTCTTTGTAGATTTTTGTGATCAGTCCTTTATCATTAGTGTTGGGTACAAAAATTTTCTCCCAGTTCGTGGGGTTTCTCTCTATTTTGGTTATTGTTTCTTTTGCTGTGCAGAAGCTCTTTAATTTGATGTAGTCCCAGCTGTTTATCTTTGCCTTCACTGTCACTGCTTTGGGTGATGTGTCTGTAAAGATGTCTTTGATGTGCATGTCATGTAGTGTTTTGCCTATATTTCCTTCTATATATTTTATGGTTTTGGGTCTTATGTCTAGTTCTTTAATCCATTTGAGTTGACTTTTGTGCATGGTGTGAGGTAGTAGTCAAGTTTCATTGTTTTGCATGTAGTGACCAGTTCTTCCAGCACCATTTATTGAAGAAACTTTCTTTGCTCCAGTGCATGTTCTTTGCTTCTTTGTCAAAGATTAATTGACCATAAATCTATGGGTTTATTTCTGGGTTTTCTGTTCAGTTCCATTGTTCCGTGTGTCTATTCTTGTTCCAATACCATGCAGTTTTGATTATTATGGCTCTGTAGTATAGTTTGAAATCTGGGAGAGTGATGCCTCCATTCCCTTCTTTTTTTCAGGAGGGTTTTGGCTTTTTTAGGAGGGTTTTGTCTCATTTAGTCATTTTGTTGCCAATATTCACAAATCTAAGAATTGGATAAAACCTGTGTTTTTGATGGCATTATTGAAATGATATACTGATCAACTGCAGATCCTCCCTTACATAGAACTCTTAAGTTAGTTAAGCTATTTCCTTCTAAAATCAGTTTTTGTTGAGTTTTCTGTTGTTGTAATAGAATCTTTGCTAAGACCAACCAAATCCCAATAAAAATATCAATGGCATATTTCAAAGAACTGAAGTAAATACTACTGAAATTAATATAGAATCACAAAAGATGCCAAATGGCAAAAGCAATCTTGACAAAGAAAAAAGAGAATGGGGGTATCACACTTCTAGACCTCAAGCTGTATTATAAAGACACAATAATTAAAACAGCCTGGTATGGTACTGGAATGAAAACAGACACACAGACCAATGGAATAGAATTGAGATCTCAGAAATAAACCCTCATCTATATGGACAGTTAATCTGTGACAAAGGAGCCAAAAACATACACTGAAACAAGGAGAACCTCTTCAATAAATGGTGTTGGGAAAACTTGGACAGCTGCATGTAAAAAACTAGACCACAGCGGGCCTCCCTGGTGGTGCAGCGGTTGAGCGCTGGGTTGCGAAGCTGCCCGCGGCCTCTGCGGCGACGGTTCGATCCCCGGCTGCTCCCCGGCCACCGGAGGAGGGTCCCACATGGCGCGTAGACCTCTCCTGCCGCCCGCTGCTCCCCTCAGCAGTGTGCTTCGGTCCTTCTGCCTGCTCTGCTCCCCGCTCTGGCTCTGGTGAATTCTCTCACCCTCCCACCCTTCTGACTGTACCCAGTGCTTGTATAAATAAATAAATAAATCTTAAAAAAAAAAAAAAAAAAAAAAACTAGACCACAGCCTCATACCATACAACAAAATCAACTCAGATGAATCAATGATGTGGATGTAAAACCTGAAACCCTAAAATACATAAGTGAAAACATAGGCAAAACATTTAATGACATAAGCTTTAGTGTTGTCTTTAGTGATTAGTATCCAACAGCAAGGAAAACAAAAGAGTACATAAACCACTGGGACTACTTCAAATTAAAAAGCTTCTGTACAGTGAAAGAAACCATAACTAAAAGGAAAAGATACTACTGAATGGGAGAAATATTTGCATACCATACATCTGATAAAGGACTGATAGCAAAGATACACAAAAAACTTATAAAACTCTACAAAAATAAAACAAATAGTTGCTTGTTGATTTTGATTTTTTACTTTATTGTAATTAATCTTTTCCTGGTCCCTTTTTAGGTTTTCTGAATTCCTGCTATGAGTGAGACCATCCGGTATTTTTCTTTTTCTTTCTGGCTTATTTCACTGAGCATGGTTCCTTCCAGCTCCATCTGTTAGGGGGAAAAGGATGTCCCAAAGCAAATTCCATATAGGCTTTGTGGACTCCACCCCCACCCCAGGTCAAAGCCAAAGACACTGGGAACTCCAAATCCCATCACCACCAAAGGGAAGGTGGCTGGGACCTGAGGGTGGGGTTAAGCAGCCAGGTGGATACAAAAGGCAGACACGTGGGCTTTGGGGGGCTCCCCCATTTTGGCTCTCCACCAGCTCGCGGCGTGCGGCCAGCTCTGAGAGTGACTTTGGGTTTCCAGGTCGTGGGATCGGGTAGGACGCATTAAAGACTTTATTTCCCTATTTTCTCCCTGAGTTGTACATTTTCCTTATTTCCTTTTCTCTTGTAAATAAACCTTTTATTAACCCTTTGGCGTGTGTCTGTAGTAGAGTATTCATAAGTCCCTTTAAAGCGCGCGGGTGAGGACCCACAGCCAGGAACCCGTTTAATATCGGGGTTGCTCTATAACACATCCATGTTGCTACAAATCGTATGAGTTTATCTTTTTTTGATTGCTGAGTAATATTCCATTGTATTTATGTACCACATCTTCTTGATCCAGTCATCTGTTTTTGGGCATTTGGGTTGTTTCCATAGTGCTGCTATAAACATAGGGGTGCAGGTGCCCTTTTGAATTAATGATTCTGTGTCCTTCAAAATCAATAAGAGACTATAAACCTGAGACACACTACCTGGGGTAGGGAGGAGAGGAGGAAGGAGTAGGGTCAAAATAAGGGGGGTGAGTTATAGGGAATATAACCAAGATAAAAATGCATACATTGTGCAAAAATGAAAAATGATGTAAAAATATATAAAATAAAAAAAATTTAAAAAATAATTATAAAAAATAAAATGTACATTTTTTAAACCAATTAAAAAAAAAGAAAGCAACAAAAACGTGAAAATATGTAACTGCTAGGAATGGCTAATATTTAAAACAGTGCTTCCTGTGGACTGGACACTGGAATAGCTACTTTGTAGACATTAACTCATTTTATGCTTGTAATATTTCTAAGGAAGTACTTGTCATTATCAGTTTCCCTTAAAGATTACAAGGTATCTGTTTATAATTTTCTAGTGATAGGCAGAGCCAGAATTTGAGCCCAGACGGTCTAATTATAGTGTTCTTTATTATGCTATATTGTCTTTCACTTCTCTATATTTCTCTCTGACTTAATGTGGATATTCCAAATACCTATAAACATTCCAAATTGCACTTGATAAGTGCTTAAAGAAGGTGTCAGTTATCTATTGATGAGTAACAAACCAACCTCAAATTTTGTGGTTTAAAACAAAAACAATTATTTATTTTTCTCATAAATCTTTCATTTGGGCAGAACTCAGTAAAGTCGCCTTACCTCTAAACCCTCTTCTGCCCCCTGGACATTAGCAGAGGTAGCTATTTTGGGTGCTAATGAGTCAAGGTGAATCATTCACATGGTTAGCAAGTTGCGTTCTGTGAACTGAGCTCAGCCAAGACTATGTGTTGAGAACCTCATTTCTGCCTCACAGGGCCCTTTTCACTGTTGCTTGGTTTTCCTCAAAGCAAGGAAACTCAGTTCAAAGAGCAAGTTTATCCTGTGATACTCTTCTTTTGAACTCTAAGAAGCTATAGTCTTTGATATTACAATCTCACTTCTGCCAGAATCACAAGTCCACCCAAATTCAAGGGGAAGAGCATAAGTCTCACCTCTCAAGAAGTTGTGAGGTGATTTGGTCGTTATAAGCAGATTAGGAAAAAAAATTTGCCACAAACACTTTTATACATACAAGAATACAGAGAAGAAATCATTAAATGACAAAATGCAGTCACAAATGTAAAATAAAATGCTAATTACAAAAATTAAAAACTAACCCTTGATAGCTACAGAACTGAAGCTCCACAGTGAGTGGGAGTGCAGGAGGGGTAAGAACAAAGAAGGAAAGAAGCACAATGGTTTATGGTGGTAGAGTGTGGGTGAGTTTTTAATTAAAGAATTAAAAATCTTGAGCTGAGAGTTTGGCAGGGCTGAAGGTGCTTTGAGCATTGGTCTTTAGTTTTCGGAGAACTGGTGGACAGTATTCATCCACTGACAACATAAAAATACTCTTAATTCTTAATACTAATAAAATATCAGTAAATATGATGATTCCATCCTGTTTAATAATTAGTAGGTAGAAAAAATGGCAACTTTGTAGACTTGTAAATGTAAGTAAACACACATAATACAAAAACAGTAAGCATAAAATAATTAGGCCAATACAATATATGTGTATGCTAACAGATTCAAAGTGAATATGGAGTAACAGAATTCTAATGATATTTCGACTTTTTTCTATAAACTTATATATAGTATTAAATAATTTTAATGCACTATGTAAATTAAATGGCACAGGTTCCAGTAGTTGCAAACACAATACAGTGAACATACAAATCACAAAAATAGTCATGCTATTTTATCATATATAGGCTAGCACATACTATGTAATAAAAATGTTGACGGGCCTCCCCGGTGGCACAGTGGGTTGAGCGCAGCACTGTGAAGCTGTCCACGGCCAGTTTGAGTCCCTGCTGACCAGGGAGATACCCACATGGCGCGGCAGACCTCGCCTGTCTCACCTGCTGTTTTCAGTTCGTCTGCCTGTTCTGCTCCCCATTCTGTCTCTGGTGAATCCTCTCATCCTCCCATGCCTCTGGCCTATACCCCAGCTCTTGTATAAATAAAAATAAAATCTTAAAAAAAAAAGTTGAACATTTAGCTACAAATAATTTGCCTTTTAGAACTTAGAAGAATTACTGGGCTATAGGGCCTCCCCGGTGGCGCAGCGGTTGAGCACTGGGTTGCAAAGCTGCCCGCAGCCTCTGAGTGCCGGTTCGATCCCCGGCTGCTCCCCGGCCACCAGGGGAGGGTCCCGCATGGCGCGCAGACCTCTCCTGCCGCCCACTGCTCCCCTCAGCAGTGTACTTCGGTCCTTCTGCCTGCTCTGCTCCCCGCTCTGGCTCTGGTGAATTCTCTCACCCTCCCGCGCTTCTGACTGTGCCCAGTGCTTGTATAAATAAATAAATAAATCTTTAAAAAAAAAAAAAAAAGAATTACTGGGCTATATATTGAAAGTTCACTAGTACAGCTTAAAATAATAATTTATAAAAGTTAATTCCCAGAGGTGAAAGACCTATATAAAGAAAATTATAAAACACTGCTAAAAGAAATTGAAGAAGACACAAAGAAATGGAAAGACATCCCCTGCTCATGGATTGGAAGATTCAACATTATTAAAATGGCCATCCTCCCAAAAGCAATATACAGATTCAATGCTATTCCAATAAAAATCTCAATGACATTCTTCAAAGAAACAGAACAAATACTGATGAAATTCATATGGAACCACAAAAAACCAAGAATAGCCAAAGCCCTACTGATGAAAACAAAGGAGAAAGGAGGTATCACACTTCCAAACTTCAAGTTATACTACAAAGCCGTAATAATTAAAACAGTTTGGTATTGGAACAAAAACAGACACACAGACCAATGGAACTGAATAGAGAGCCCAGAAATAAAGCTGCACTTATATGAACAACTAATCTTTGACAAAGGAGCAAAGAATATGCAATGGAACACGGACAGTTTGTTCAATAAATGGTGCTGGGAGAACTGGACCTCCACATGCAAAAAAATGAAACTAGACCACTACCTCTCACCATGCACAAAAATCAACTCAAAATGGATAAAAGAAATGGACATAAGACCTGAAACCATAAAATATATAGAAGAAAATATAGGTAAAACACTACAAGACATATATCTCAGAAATATCTTTAAAGACTCATCACCCAAAGCAGTGATCGTGAAGGCAAAGATAAACACCTGGGATTACATCAAACTGAAAAGCTTCTGCACAGCAAAAGAGACATTAACCAAAACAGAGAGACACCCCACTGAATGGGAAAAAGTCTTTGCACTCCATCCAACTGATAAGGGACTGATCACAATGATATACAAAGAACTCACATGACTCAACAAAAACAAAATAAACAATCCAGTCAAGAAATGGGCAAAAGAACTCAAAAGACATTTCTCCAAAGAGGAAATGCAAATGGCTAACAGGCATATGAAAAAATGTTCAACATCCCTTATCATTACATAAATGCAAATCAAAACCACACTGAGATACCACTTTACACCAATAAAAATGGCACATATCAAAAAAACAAGCAACAACAAATGTTGGCCAGGATGTGGTGAAAAAGGAACTCTCCTACATTGCTGGTGGGAGTGCAAACTGGTCCAACCATTGTGGAAAGCTGTCTGGAGATACCTCAGTCTACTAAAAATGGAGCTACCATATGATCTGGCAATTCCACTTCTAGGGATCTACCCAAAGGACACAAAAGCATTGATTCAAAAGAGTACCTGTACACCTATGCTTACTGCAGCACTATTTACAATAGGTGAAACCTGGAAACAATCCAAATGCCCAAAAATAGATGACTGGATCAAGAACATGTGGCATATCGACACAATGGAATATTATTCAGCAATCAAAAAAGGTAAACTCATGCCATTTGCAGCAACGTGGATGGAACTAGAAGGAATTATGCTCAGTGAAATAAGCCAGAAGGAAAAAGAAAAATATTGGATGGTTTCACTTATAATAGGAATATAGAGGAACCAAATAAGATATCAGTGTAAAAAAAATAATAATAACAGTACAAAACACAACAAAGCAAAAACAGACAATTATAAACCAGAGACATACTGCAGGGGAGGAGGAGGGAGAGGGGTGAGAGGGAGGGAGGGAGGAGCACAGGGGACTATAGTGATGGTGCATGGGTGCCTTGGGGAAGGAAATTCTATGCAGACTCAATCTGAGGGGGTGGGGGGAAGCAAATATTGTCAGGAAAACTGTAAAAAATGATAATTTTTTTTTTAAAAGTTAATTCCCACCCATCTACCCACCCACTTTTTTTTTTTAAATCTCGATAGAACTCTCTAGGAGGCTGGCTTTGGATGGAAGACTGGAAAAAAGCCTCTCTACCCAACTGCCCACTAGTTCCTGAAAATTATAAAAATTGTAAAAAGAAGAGTTAATACTATTGCTTTGAAAATAGCAATATATGCTATTGGTAGTTCTGAGTTTTTGGGAAATTTCAGAAACACTGAAAGAACATACCATCAGATTAAAAGAAGATAGCTCAGTTTAAAAGCTAGTGCTGGTTATAACCAATTTACCCCACAAGTGCAGATGTTGATGGTGGAAGAGGTGTGTGTGGGTATGTGGGAACTCTGTACTTCCTGTTCAATTTTGCTGTGAATCTAAAACTTCTCTAAAAAACAAAGTATTAATTAAAAACAAAACAACAAAAAACCTAGTGCATCATAAACTTTAGAGGAAGGAAGGAGTGTTTTGAGGAATGTTAAAATGTTCAAAACTTAGAGGTACTGTTTAAAGGAGCACAGAAACTTTGGGCAGCTGCTTTCTATGCAGAGAGCAGTGAAAACACAAGGACACCTCATACAGAAAAGCAGGGGCGTTCTTCAAAGAGTACTGTTTTAGCTGGGGTTTACCAGTAACACTTCCACTAGAGCAAACATTGGTGTTGAGGTGGGGGTGGGGAATGGGGGAAAAAAAAAAGCAAAAACAAACAAACAAAACTTATATATTGCAATAATCTGTGGCCTTCAGGACAGCAGTAAAATATTGCATTGTATCTGTGATAATGAAATTTTACTGGGCTTAGGCACTGATTAGGAAGAAAAGTATCTAAAAAGAATTTTTAAGAAGACGGTAATATAAAAGGTGAGAAACATTGCTCCAGAGATTAGTGAACTGTGGGAGGCAAGAGGCGGGGCCCGGTGGGGGGTCTCCTCTCAGCACTTCTGCCTTGGCCCACATGCAGAGAGATCAGAGACAAGTCCTGGGACAGTACCGGAACCATTCCTCAGCAGAGATGTGCAGTCACAGGGATAAGAAGCAAATCAAGGATCACCGGGCTTTAAGGAAAACTACCTCCATAAAAGGCAGGCATCAGGGCCTCCCCGGTGGCGCGGTGGTTGAGCACTGGGCTGCAAAGCTGCTCGCAACTTCTGCAGTGCCGGCTTGATTCCCAGCCACCGGGGAGGGTCCCACATGGTTCGCACACCTCTCCTGCCGCCCGCTGCTCCCCTCAGCAGTGTACTTTGTCATTTTGCCTGCTCTGCTCCCCGCTCTGGCTCTGGTGAATTCTCTCACCCTCCCGCACTTCTGACTGTACCCAGTGCTTGTATAAATAAATAAACAAATAAATCTTAAAAAAAAAAAAAAGGCAGGCATCAAACCCAATAAACAAAAGCCTAAGGTAACAAAGTTACTAGAGCAAACAAAATTTTAAATTAACTATAATCAATAACTCCAGAGATATGAAAGGATATTGTGACTGTAACAACAGGCAGCTTTTAATTAAAGAAGCAATTGTTGATATTGAAAATGAAAGATAAGATCATTGAAATCAACCAAATAGCAAAATAAATATATATGAAAGTATAAATTAGTCAACTGTAAGAAATGAGCCAAGGAATACAGCCATAATAGAGCATATTAGAGATGGGAAGTACTACTCAAAAAAGGATGAAATAATAAATTAACACTTTAATTGAATTAATGCATTTTGGGGGGATAAGAGAAAATTGATACCTACATATAGATGTGGTAGAGGTTGTCTTTTTATTAAGGTATAATTAACATAATACATTATATTACAGCATGAATTGATAAATGTATGGATTGAGAAATGATCTCTACAATAAGTCTAGTTGCAGTCTGTCACCATATAAAGTTAACTTTTTAGGATTTACTCTATCATTTTCAAGTATGCCTATAATATTACTGAATATAGTCACCATACTGTACATTGCGTCCCCATATCTAATTTGTTTTATAACTGGAAGTTTGTGCCTCTTGACCACCTTTGCCTACCTTCCACCACTCTCTTCTTAGAGCCACCATTCTGCTGTTTTATTGGCTCATTTGTTATATTTTTCAGATTCCACATAAAATAAAAATCATACAATATATTTCTTTGACTTATTTTGCTTAGCATGATGCCTTTAAGGTCCATCTATTTTAGTTGCAAATGGTAAGATTTCATTCTTTTTTTTTTTTACTGAATAGTATTCTTTTAAAAAAAAAAAGATTTATTTTTATTTATGAATACAAGAACTGGGGTGTAGGCGAGAGGTGCAGGGGATGAGCGGATTCACCAGAGACAGAGTAGGGAGCTGAACCGGTGTATCTACTGAAATAGAGGGGGGCAGCAGGTGAGACAGGAGAGGTCTACTGCACCATGTGGGTTAGCTCCCTGGCCAGAGATAGAACTCATGTGCAGTGGCTGGTGATAGCTTTATAGTATTCCATTGTTTAAATATACCAAACCGGGCCTCCCCTGGTGGCGCAGCGGTTGAGCGCTGGGCTGTGAAGCTGCCTGCAGCCTCTGCAGCGCCGGTTTGATCCCCGGCTGCTCCCCGGCCACCTGAGGGAGGGTCCCACATGGCGCGCAGACCTCTCCTGCCGCCCGCTGCTCCCCTCAGCAGTGTGCTTCGGTCCTTCTGCCTGCTCTGCTCCCCGCTCTGGCTCTGGTGAATTCTCTCACCCACCCGCGCTTCTGACTATACCCAGTGCTTGTATAAATAAATAAATAAATAAATAAATAAATAAAATAAAATAACTAAATAAATATACCAAACCATGCACTAATGGACATTTAGTTTGCTTCTGTATGTTGGCTATTGTAAATAATGCTGTGATGAACATCGGGGCGCATGTATCCTTTAGTATTCTTGATTTCTTCAGATAAATACCCAGATATGGGGTTGCTGGGTCATATTGTAGTTCTATTTTTAAATTTTTGAGGAACCCCTATGTTGTTTTCCATAGTGGATGTACCAATTTAGAATCCCGCCAACAGTGCATGAGGGTCCCCTTTTATAACCAACACTTGATATTTCTTGTGGTTTTGTTTTGGCCATTCAAACCAGTATGAGGTAATATCTCACTGTAGTTGTGATTTGCATTTCCCTGATATTTAGTGATATTGAGCATCTTTTCATTTGCCTGTAGGCCATCTTTATGTCTGGTGAAATGTTCACTCAGGTTACCCATTTTTAATTGTATTTTTTGCTATTTTATTTAATGAGTTCTTTACCTTTATCAGATATATGATTTACAAATATTTTCTCCCTTTCAATAAGTTGTCTTTTCAATGTTTTGATGGCTTCCTCTGATGTGCAGAAAACTTTTACTTTGATGTCCCACTTAGAGATTTTTGGTTTTGTGTCATTTTCAAAAATTCATCGCCAAACCTTTGTCACATAGCCTACCACCTGTTTCCTTATAGTAGTATTATGGCTTCAGCATATACATTCACATCTTTAAATCACTTTGAGTTAATTTTTGTGTATGCTATAAGATAATGGTCTTATTTCACTTGGGGTAGATTTCTAAAATGAGCCCTAAAGATCCCTGTCAGTGGTATAATCTGGGAAGGTTAAATTTGCTTTTCCAAAGAGGAAAACATCGTGGGACAACTATGATATTTCATTCTTTTTTGTTACTGAGTAGTATTCCATTGTCTAAATATGCAACACAGTCCATTCGATGGACACTTAGGTTGCTTCTATATGAAGTGATCACTTTATAGCGTTGATGAGAGAATTACCACAAAATATACTTCAGTTGTATACTAAGCAAAACACTTTTCCTTTCCTTTACATTAGTGCCATTGCCTTGGCATATGACTGAGTTTTTTTTTTTTTACCACTACACAGTGTTATCTTAGCATCAATAAGCAGGTTTGAAATGATTCAATAACTTTCTCTAGCTTTCTTGCACAATAGTAGTGGGAAGAGCACTGAATCACTTGGATAAAAAACTGCATGTCTTAAACCAGGTGAATAAGAACCACTTTAATTCGTAGTCCTCAAAATGCATATTTACTGCACTTTACAATTAGTAGTTAGTTGTAATAGGAAACTAATTATTCCCACATTATAGTTTAACAAAGTAGAAAGGCAGGTCTTTCCATACCTGTGAAACAACAGAACAACTGGAAAATTCCTAATTTTATGAAATTCCCCTTTTTAATGGACTTAGGACACAGATAGACATAACTGATCTCTGATAATGACAATAGTTAATATTTATTGAACACTATCATATTTCAGGCACTGTAATAAGTGCTTTGCATGTATTAACTCAGGTAACCCATCCATAGGTGTATTATTATCTCCATTTTACAAGCAGGAAAATTAGGGTACAGAGATGTTCAACCAGTGTACCAAGATGTGTCATTTGGTAAGTAGCAGTGTGAATTGGGCAGTCTGACTCCAGAGTCAGTGCTCTTAATTTTGTGCATAGTGGAGATATTTTGAGACCATGAGCTGAAGGAACTTTGGGGAATTTTTGTGGGGTAGGGGGGTCAAGAAATGAATTGTTCTATTGGGCATTTCAAGAAGAGTTGCTGCCTAGTGATAAATGTTGATTGTGCTTCCAATGGGTTACTTAGATCTTTTTCTAATACCCTTTCTCTTGACTTCTTTTTTTTACTCTGTGGACCAATAACAAGTTGAGAGTCCTCATGTGCTGAACAGTGTGTGCACATAGGAGTTTAGACCTAGCAGAAGGAGGCTCACATATGGTGATCTTTCAAATTTCAAAGCAAAACTTGGGAAACCTGATTTTATTCTCTACCATACTGATGTTTTTCAAACTACATCTGTTGTTACTTGCTTCATTTTTGTTAGGATTTTCATAGAAAGCTTTATCTGTATTATACTAGCTAGTGACCATATTTTTAAAATTTGTAATTTTTTTAAAATAATAAATTTTATTTTTATATTCCCCATACAATTGCAACCTCCCCATTCTGATCCCAATCCCTCCCCTCCCGCCCCCCACCCCCCCAAAAGTGTCTCTGTTTCATAGTTTTTTGTTGATTCTGATTTTCACTTTCTTATAGTTATTCATTTTCCTGGTCCCTTATTTAAGTTTTCTAGATTCCTGCCATGAGTGAGACCATCCGGTATTTTTCTTTTTCTTTTTGGCTTATTTTGCTGAGCATGATCCCTTCCAGCACCATCCATGTTGCTGCAAATTGCATGTGTTTATCTTTTTTGAATGCTGAGCAATATTCCATGGTGTATATGTACCACATCTTCTTGATCCAGTCATCTATTTTTGGGCATTTGGGTTGTTTCCAAAGCTTAGCTATTGTAAACAGTGCTGCTATAAACATAGGGGTGCAGGTGCTCTTTGGAATTGATGTTTCTGTGTCCTTTGGGTAAATACCTAGGAGTGGAATTGCTGGATCATATGGAAGCTCTATGTTTAGTAGGTCCAGAAATCTCCACACAGCTCTCCATAGTGGTTGGACTAGTTTGCACTCCCACCAACAGTGCAGAAGAGTTCCTTTTTCTCCAAACCCTCGCCAACATTTGTTGTTGCTAGTTTTTTTAATATGTGCCATTCTCACTGGTATAAGATGGTATCTCATGGTAGTTTTGATTTGCATTTCCCTGATTACAAGTGATGTTGAACATTTTTTCATATGCCTGTTGGCCATTTGCATTTCCTCTTCAGAGAAGTTTCTTTTTAAAATTTGTAAATTTAATATATGTTCATTAACTAAAATATTGATGATGGCTACAGATTTGCATAGAGCAAAAACTTTTCCATTGGATCAAAGATATAAGTTTAAAAATGAACTCATAAAATCACTGGATTAAATACTACTCTTGGAATGAGGGAAGGACTCCAAGCATTAAAACAATATTCTAAATGAAGAAGGAAAACATTAATTACATTAGAATGCATAAGACTGTCTTATGAAAAATGTGCTATAAAATGATTTGATTAACAAATAATTAACAAAAACTAAAGTTATAATACCTATAATCAATAATTATTTTTAAATATGTAGAAAGAACTACTTCAAACCAATAATAAAAATAAATAGAAAAGTAACAAAGAACATGAATAATTTACAAAAATTAAAAACATAAAAATGCTTGGCCCTCACTCATAAATAAAAATGTTAATACACTAAAGAGATATAGTTTTCATCTTAATTGCCAAAGGTCTAAGCTTTCTATAATGCCCAGAATTTGCCAGGGTATAGAGAAATAAATATGCTCATGGATTCTTAATGGGAGTGTATATTGATAGAAACTTTTGGAAGGGAATATAACCATATGTAAGAATGTTTAAAATTCTCAGATTTATTTGACCAGCAATTCTAGTAGTAATTTTCCTTATATGCATGCTAATATAGACAAACCAAAATATGTGTGGTTATGCCATTTTTTGAAAAGGGAAAAGCAACAAACAACCTAAATGCTCTTTGTAAGGAAAAGGATAAATAAACTGATGTTTTTGGCTAGGAATGTATCAGATGGCTACCCACAACTAAAAGGGAATTTCAAGAGGCAAATATCTAAACTGGCCACATTGCCTCCCAGAACAAATTTAGTATATGTTAGTAAGAAAGAGGGGGGGAAATAAGCTATGGGCAGACAATTTACTGTAACTTCCATGTGTTATATTGGAAGAGTCCAGTTTATAATTTTCAGATTATAGACAAGAATTTATCATCAGGCAGGAAAAAATATCAATAGTTACCCTTTGTTTTCCATTAGTTAGCAAAATTATATCTTCACTAACCATGCTGCAACATAGCACCAGACCTAGGCTATAGAAAATTAACATTTGATATTCTATTTTGCTATTTATGAAAAAAATATAATTTCTGAAATTTTTGGCTCCATTCCTTACAAGAAAGATGTCAGTATTTGACTTAACCAATCCACTGGGGACATGCTGTCAAGGAATAGCAAAAAAAAAAGCTTGGGCTCAGTGGAATATGGAGGAGGACTGTGGTGGTGGGTGTGGTGTGGTGACATACATCTGAAGAGGCATGAAGCTATACCTCTAAATCATGTACAGTGTTGTAAGTCAATGTTACCTCAATTTAAAAAAAAATAAAGAGAAACAATATTTAAAAATAAATAAATAAATGGTGATGTTTCCTTTTATCAAAATACTATCCAGTACTTATAATAATGAAGCGGAGCTAAATGTGATTACCTGGAAAGATGTTCAGGGTATGTGGTTTAGTTAAAAGTAAGCAATTTGCGATACATCTGTGATAAGATCCCATTTGGGTTTGTATGTTTTAGTATATGTGGTAGGGGTGGGGGGAGGAGAGGGAGATGTGGTTAGGACCCTTTTGTTGCAAGTAAGCAGAAAATCATGAAATTGATTAGATCCTATAATTGCATAATTGAAAGTATAGAGGCAGATTGGGTTTAGGGTTTACTTAATCCGGTGGCCCAACTCTATTCCCTAATTCTCCTGGCTCAGCCTCCTTTGCTGACTCTTTAAACAGGTTCTAGTAGTTCCTAGGTCTCACCTCCAACCCCACCAGCAAAGTTCCCCTTTCCTCTCATCAACCTGAACTGGATCATAGAAGTGACTCATTAGTTCATTTTTCAGACCAATTCTTGGGACAGAGGTATGCCCTGCACTAACACCTTAGGCCTTCTCCCAGCAAGGGAGAAGGATTTAACACAATTGTCTGAGACTAACCAGAATTCACCAAAGGTGGAGGTCAGTGTGGATGCTATCCCCTACTGAGCAAGGCAGACAGGCTCCTGTGATAAGCAACTTGCTACATTTCTTGGAATGTAACTCAGGTCCTGTCTGACCTTGAACAGTTACAATGTTAACCCACCTAGGACAATCTGAATTGTATATAAACCCATAACTTCCTTGAAGGAGTGCTCAGCCTTTGGATATAATCCACTGAGCCAAGTACCAGTACAATAAACCTGCTTTTTGTTAGCCTCGGTGTCCTGGTTTCCTTATGCCACATAACGCTACCTCCCACCCTCTCAAATACTAAACAAGTGAATGGCAGCTGTACTTGGAGTGGAATAGAAGGACTAAAGGACTATGGGGTAGAGACATTTTATTTTCTACTTCTTAGACATCTACATTATTAATATTTTTTTAGTTGGCATGTGCCTGATTCAGTATCATAGCAGGAATCATGTTAACAGATGGTATAGTCAAAAGGGCTAAATGATTTTTTAATAAATAGACATTTCACCAAAGTGTGGGTAAGGTTAAAAAAAAAAATAAAAGGATGATGAAGCATGCAGGGACTAGCAACAGCAAGAAATAGTTCCTGGCCCTAGTCCTGAGAGGACAAGTAGGGAGGGGATGAGGGGAAAAGGTATGGTATTAAGGGAGCAGAGAGTGAGCTGGCGCTGAGGAAGAGGAATGATGAGTAGCTACTGCTTGAAGAATAGTGAGGAAGAAGGGAGTGTTGTGTGGGAAATAAGTAAACTCCTTGTGCCCTCCAGTATCTCGATGGTGCTTCCCAATAACCAAACCCAGGCAGACACCAGAGTGTAAGGCTGAGACAATCGGTAGAGATCAGCCTCCTGAGACTCAGCATGAAGAGAAAGAGGGGAATAGGCGGTTGTGGGGAGGGGAGAAGGTGGGCAAACAAGCAGCATCCTGTATATTTCTTAGTGAACAGCATTAGCATTTTTAAAAATGAAAACCAGAAAATCCTATCACATTACAACATAGATAAGCCTGAAGGACATTATGCTAAATGAAATCAGACAATGACAAAAAGACAAATAAGGTGTGTTGTATATATATGCAATAGCTAAAGTAGTCAGTCATGGCAACAGAAAGTAGAATGATAATTATTAAGGGCTGGAGTAGGGGGAAATGTAGACCTGTTGTTTAAAGGTAGAGTTTTGGTTTTGCAAAAATGAAAATTTTTAGAGATGAGTTGCACAGCACCCTGAATATGCACTTTTAAGTGGTTACAGTGGATTTTGGTCACTCTGATAAATATGTAGTATTATCTTACTGTTGTTTTAATTTGCAATTCCTTCATCATAAATGATATTGAGCATGTTTTCATATGCTTATTTGCCATCTGTATATCTTTGGGTGAATTGTCTATTTAGGATATTTGATGCTATTTAAATATCAGCTTGCTCATTTTCTTATTGTTGAGCTTTAAGAGTTTGTTGTATGTTTTAGATAACAATACTTTATCAGATATATCTTTGCCAAATATTTTCTCTCAGTCTGTGGCTTGTCCTCTTATTTCTTGGCAGTGTTTTTTACAAAGTAAAAGTTTTATTTATTTTTTAGTTTAATACATTTATTTGCTATTTATTTTTATTTATTTTCTTATATCATTGTTTATTTGTGTACAATAGTTGATTTCCCCACTCATGTGTAGTCCCCATAAATCTTCCATCAGGACATCACCCCTGAAGCATCACCATAGTCCCTTGGGCTCTTCCCTCCCCTATTTTAATCCATCTTCCTCCCTTCCCCTAGTGTATGCCTCTGATCTATAGGTTATGTGCAAATTTTGTCTCTTTCTCTCTTTATCTCTCTCTCTCTTTCACCCTTTGTTCATATTCCCTATATTCCCTTAAAAGCGAAACCATCCGATATATTTCTTTCTTCTTCTGGCTTATTTCACTGAGCATAATCCCTTCCAGCTCCATTCATGTTGCTGCGAATGGCATGAGTTTATCTTTTTTGATTGCTGAGTAGTATTCCATCCTGTATATTTACCACATCTTCATCCAGTAATCTTTCTTTGGGCATTTGGATTGTTTTCATATCTTACCTATTATAAATAGTGCTGCAATAAACATACAAGTATAGGTTTCTTTTCAAATTAATGTTTCTGTGTCCTTTGGGTAGATACCTAGGAGTGGAAGTACTGGGTCATATGGTAGCTTTATTTTTAGTAATTTGAGGGTCCTCTCACAACTTTTACCCAATTTACCCATTCCTTCTTCTCCTTCCCTTCTTCTACTGATCACTAATTGGTCTCATAATCTAAAAAGTTTTTAATTTTAATGAAGTCCAGTTTATCAATTCATGTGGGCAAGGATGTGAAACAAGAGGAATGCCCATTCATTGATGCTGGAAATGCAAAATGGTACGGTCATTTTGGAAGACAATTTGGCAGTTTCTTGCAGAATTAAATATAATCTTACCATATTATCCAGCAGTCACATTCCTTGATTTTACCCAAATGAATTGAAAACGTATGTTCACACAAAAACCTGCACTCAGGTGACTATAGCAATGTGTTCATAATTGTCAAAACTTGGAAGGGCCTCCATGGTGGCACAAGGGGTTGAGCACAGTCCTGTGAAGCTGCACGCAGCCTCTGCAGCGTGATTTCGATCCCCGGCCAGGCCAGGGAGCAACCCACATGGCGCAGCAGGCCTCTCCTGTCTCGCCCGCTGCTCCCCTCAGCAGTGTACTTTGGTCTATCTGCCTGTTCTGTTCCCCACTCTGTCTCTGGTGGATCCTGTCACCTCCCACATCTCTGGCCTGTACCCCAGTTCTTGTATACATAAATAAAAAAATTTTTTTTAAAGATTTATTTATTTATTTATACAAGCACTAGGTATAGTCAGAAGCGCGGGAGGGTGAGAGAATTCACCAGAGCCAGAGCAGGAAACAGAACAGGAAGAAGGACCGAAGTACACTGCTGAGGGGAGCAGCGGGCAGCAGGAGAGATCTGCACACCATGTGGGACCCTCGCTGGTGGCCGGGGATGGAACCGGCGCTGCAGAGGCTGTGGACAGCTTCGCAGCCCAGCGCTCAACCGCTGCGCCACCAGGGGAGGCCCCATAAATAAATAAATCCTTAAAAAAAAAAAAAAAAACTTGGAAGCAACCAAGATGTTGTTCCTCAGGTGAATGTAAATATAAGCTGTGGTAATAATAAACAATGGAATATTATTCAGTGCTGAAAAGAAATGGGTATCAAACTGTTATGGCAGAATTCCTTTAGGAAACCAGGCAGCACTCAGAAAAGAAGAGGGAAAATCTTTATTTACACCTGCAGGCCCAGAGATCTTTCTCCAAAGTCTGAGCCCTGAGAAGTTAGGCAACAGGATATTTATTGCCTTAGCAGGAGCACACTTACACTTTAAAAGTAAGCAGGGAGTGCAGAACAGAAGATTCCTAAGCAGTTATCGGGGGTGCATAAGTCAGGCATGTGTCCTTGAGAACATTGATCAGTTACTCCCTGGAACTTTCAGTCTACAGTGAGGCTTTGTCTCAACATAACTTCAGACATTTTATACTTCAAAACTATAAAAAGACATGGAGACATCTTAAATGCACATTGCTAAGTAAAAGAAGTCAGCCTGAAAAAGCTACATGCTGTATGATTTCTATGTGACATTCTGGGAAAGGCAAAACCATAGGAACAGTAAAAAGATCAGTAATTGCCAAGAGAGAGGAGAAAGAAAGGAATAAATAAGGAGAACACAGTGAATTTCTAGGGCAGTGAAACTACTTGACATGATATTATAATAGTGGATTATACATTTGTCCAAACCCGTGGGATGTAGAGCATAAGAGAATACTCATGTAAGGGAAATAAGGCTATGTTGGTTGTAACTAATGCGTTTGTGGGAAGGGGGGGGGTATGAGGGAAATTTCTGTGTCTTTCACTCAATTTTGCTGCGACCTTACTGCTGCTCCGATAAATAGACTATTTTTAAAACTATGGTCATGATGGTAAATTTTATGCTATGCTTTTTTAAACCACAATTTCAAAAATATGGTTTTCTTTCTTCCTCATACCCCAACCTCACTCACTGTAGCAAAGACCATTAACAGTGTCATGTTTTTAACTAAGTTTCAAAGTCATACTTTTATTTTCCAAATGTGAGCATTTATTTATTTATTATTTTGGTTTTTAGCATTACCCAAGAACACAAAAACACTAATTTGAAAGGAAGCCCGCACTTCTATTTATTGCAGTTCTATTTACAATAGCCAAGATAGGCAAATAAAGTTATTTAAACGACAATCCTGTGCTCAGAGAGAGGTTCTAACTAGAGAAATACAGATTTGAGAGTTAAAAGCAAGGATGTGATACTTCTATAATGGGAGTTGATGAAACCTCCACAGATTGTGTACAAATAAAGCAGAAGATGCTGAGGAGGAACCAAGAAGCAGAGGGGAGAAATCATCAGTCAAGTAGAGAAAAAGTAAACAGTGAAACAATATGAAAGCAGAAGAGAACATTTTAAGAATAAATGCCTAAATCAAAACCACAAGATACTACTTTACTCATTAGGAGGGCTATTATAAAAAAAAAGTGAAAAATAACAAATGTTGACAAGGATATGGAGAAATGCACTTCAATGGGAATGCAAAAAGTTATAGCTGCGGTAGGAGACAGTTTGGGGATGTCTCAATAAGTTAAAATAGAATCACCATTTGATCCAACAATTCCACTCCTAGGTATATAATCAAAAGACTTGAAAGCAAGACTCAAACAGAATTTATACCAGTATTTATAAAGCACTTTACACAATAGCCAAAGGTGGAAACCACCGGAATGTCCATCAGTGAATGAATGGTTAAGCAAATTGTGGTGTAATACATACAATGGAATATTATTCAATCTTTAAATGGGCTGAAGTTCTGACATATACAATGGTATGGATGAATCTTGAAAACATTATTCTAAGTGAAATAAACCAATCCCAAGAGGGCAACTACTGTAAGATTCCACTTACACAAGGTCCCTAGAAGAGGCAAACTTTTATAAAAGAGACAGAAATATAATAGACGTTGTCAGGGCCAGAGGGGCGGGGAGATTGGGGAGCTATTGTTTAAATTGTATATAGTTTCAGTTGGGGAAGATGAAAAATTCTGAAGTTGGATGGTGCTGGTGATTGTGCAAAACTTAAATGCCCTTAATGCCATTGAACTGTGCACTTTATTTATTTTTTTTTTTTAAGAGAGGCATGTATTTTTATTTATTCATTTATGTATTCATTTGTTTGTTTTGTACATGCATTGGGTACAGTCAGAAGCGCGGGAGGGTGAGAGAATTCACCAGAGCCAGAGCGGGGAGCAGAGCAGGCAGAAGGATCGAAGTACACTGCTGAGGGGAGCAGCGGGCGGCAGGAGACGTCTGCGCGCCATGTGGGACCCTCCTCCAGTGGCCGGGGAGCAGCCAGGGATCGAACCGGCGCCGCAAAGTCCGCAGGCAGCTTCGCAACCCAGCGCTCAACCGCTGCGCCACCGGGGAGGCCCTGAACTGTGCACTTTAAATAGTTAGAATGGTAACTTTTATGCTATGTATATTCTACCTCAATAAAGAAAAGAATAAATGCATTAAAGAAGCCAGACACAAAAGAGTACACACTGTATGAGTCCATTAACATGAAGTTCAAGAACAGGCAGATAGTGGTAAAGTCAGCAGCAGCTGCCTTATATGTGTGTGGAAAGGAAATAAGAAGGAAAGAAAATCAAAGTGTACATTTCAAGGATTTTGAAAGGGGACAAATAGGGTAATGTGAAATAGGAAAGCCTATAAAGAGGTCTTTTGTTAGGAAAAGAAAAGTCAAATGTATTTTTAGTTTGAGGAACAGATGGAGAGGGAAGGATGACAATACAAGAGAGGGAAGAAGCAGATGACATCCGGAGGTGAGGAAAGTGGGAGGGAGGGGCAGGGGTCACCCTTGGAAAGGCATAGGACGCTCGTCCAGGATGTGCAAGGAGGGGTGAGGATCAGCTAAGTGAGGACAAAGGAGGGAAGTATATTAAAGAATTCAGAGTAGAGTGGGTATTTCACTCTTTTTGACTGGCTTCCTTACCCTATACAGTATCACCAACATCCCTGCAAATCCTAACTATTTGAACCTACTTCTCTCTCCAAAACTGAATTCTGCTCCACTCACCACCCCTTAAAAGATGCACGTGCATACAGAATCATGTAGGAAGTAGGGAGATATCTTCCCTTTACACAAAAATTTCTCTATTTTTTTTTTAGTGAGTATGTTCTTTTCATTCTACAAAGAAAACTGATTTCAAACTTATCTAGATAGCTAAATTAAATATATCCCCATGCACTTGATGTATCAAAACTTTGATAGTATAAGGTAAATAATTGGAACAAGTTTCTTCCTATTCAGTGTAACAGCCAGTGATAAGATTCTGGCACAACTCTACTTATAAGTAGAGCCTCTTGGGCCTCCCCAGTGGCGCAGCGGATTGAGCACAGCACTTTGAAGCTGTCCGCAGCCTGTGCAGCATGGGTTCAATTCCCAGCAGGCCAGGGAGATTCCCACATGGTGCGACAGACCTTTCCTGTGATTACCACAGACCTCTCCTGTCTCTCCCGTGGCTCCCCTCAGCAGTGCTTTCGGTCCGTCTGTCTGCCTGTTCTGCTCCCCGCTCTTTCTCTGGTGAATCCTCTCACCCTCCCATGCCTCTGCCCTGTACCCCAACTCTTGTATAAATAAATAAATCATTAGAAGTAAAGGCCTCTTGATGAGCAGGAATACTACAGTAGGGGCCTAGTGAGAAAACTACTTCATAAAAAGCATTCAGGAAAAGTCCTCTTTGAAAAGCACACATAGGCAATTCAAAAGGCAGACTACAAATGGCTAGACTATTAGAATAAAAGGAAAGCTTCACAACACTCAAAGAACAAAAATGAAAATCACACTCAGATGTTGTTTTATCAATTAACAAGGTTTGTAAATATACTACTTAAGATTTGGAAAAATAATACTTAAGGGTAAAGGGCTATGGGAACGCTCATAGACTGCTTGTAAGAGTATAAATTGGCTTATTATTTTCAAAAAGCAATAGAAAATGCATATCAAAAGCTTTAACAGTTACTTCAAATGGCCACAGCTTTTAAATCAATAATTATAGTTCAGGATGTCATCCTTTACTGAATTCACAAATGTAGATAAAAGCTTTTTCACACAAAGATATTCATTGCAGTGTAAATTATGATAGAGACATTTAGAAAAACCTAAATTATCTAACAATGAGGATTTCAATGATGATATTGTAAACTTTATAGGCATTCAAAATGTTTATAAAGAATTTTAACAATATAGGGAAATGTGACATGACAATTGATATTGCAAGCATCAAATTTTAAAATAGTTTCCTTAAAATTTAATTAATTTTAATTAAACTTTATTTTAAGCGGCAGGATCATATGTGATTTTTTTCCCTTCTCTACATCGCTGTCTATTTTTCACTGTGAATGGGCGTCATTTAAAAAATCCAAATGTAAAGTTATATTTTAATAAAGGAAGAAGGTACCTTTTGAACATTTTTGATAATAATATGCTCAGTACCCTGTATCTTAGTAACATGGGCCAAGATATCTAGCTGCAGTCAAATATTCATTCAGAAATATTTATTATTTACTATATACCAAGCCCTTGATATGTACTGTGGATACAAGGCTAAGGAAGATACTCAGACACCGATTGGCCCTTTGTAAGTTTATAATCTAGTGGAAAGGTAAAGTGTATTTACTTACTAGTGCTGCCATAACAAAGTGCCACAGATTAGGTGGCTTAAAAAACCAGAATTTTATTTTCTCACAATTATGTAGACCAGAAGTCAAGATGCTACAGTGCTGGTTTCTTCCAAAGACCCTCTTTTTGTCTTGTAGATAGCCATCTACCTTCCATGTTGTCACATCATTAGTATTGTGTGTGTCTGTGTTCAAATTTCCTCTTTTTATAAGGACACCAGTCACGTCAGACTAAGGCTCACCCTGATGAGATCATTTGAATTTAAATATCTCTTTAAAGTTTTTATCTCTGATACAGTCATGTTCTGAAGGGTCACATGTACTGGGGGCTAGAACATCAACAGTTTGGGGGCAATATACTCAGTTCATAACATAGAGGAAACAAAGAATTACATCAGGAAGGACAGAAAAAACTGAGATTAAAGGCTAAATATTATCATTGTCCGCCATGTACTACCGGTCACATCTGGGGAATGGTGTCATGTTTGTTCTTTAGTCTTCTTTTTCTTAATCTTGTTTTTCATATGTCTTATAGTTTTAGTAATTAACAGATTAATAGGAATGAAACACATTTTCACTTACTTGTGATGGAATGCAATTGACATTTAAAATTTATCTTCTCTTTAGATGTCAGAAAATGAATATTTATTCTTCGATGCCTGATACTACAAAATCATTCGTTTTATTTCAGAGAACAGATTGGGTTGTGAGTTGATACCTGCTGAGTTCCCAGATGAGCATATGCCATGATTATGAGGAAAGCTCGGTCTGATTCATATTCTCCAGAGCTGTAAACAAACAGAGGTAAGGGGAATAAACTCTGTCCAGGCTAATACCTTCTTCATGATTCATTTTCAATAATTTTAAAATTCAGAAGAATACTTCTTTATGGCACTCTTACATAGACTCTCCCTAGATATGGCACAGTCTACTTCCTATAACCTGTATTTCTTTTAGTCTCAAATCCTTCATGGCATGTGACAGGATCTAAGTAAGTTCATTAAGTTACTTAAAATTCATTAAAAATAAAACAAATTCATGAGACTGGATTGATCACAGTTGGAAAACATTTGTTGTATATGTTCATATGTACAACTCACAATCTGTTTATCCAAAGAACAGGGAAAATTTTACCTTATCATTTGAAAAGCAGTAGAATGGTGGTGTTGCCTAGTGGCTGAGGCCCTGGGCTCTGGTGGTAGGGGTACTACTTTGCACTTCCAAGAGGATCATGAAGATGACATGAACGAACTCCTTAGTGGCCCTTAACAATAGTGACTGGTGCACAGTGCTGTGTTCAGTATATGAGAGCTGCTATTAGACTTTGCTCTCTCACCCCTGTCACACAATGTGTTCAGACTTAACTCTAGTTGGTTACCCAAGATCTTTTTCAGAGTCAACAGTGAATGCTCTGTGACAATTCTGAGTACTTCTGTTGATAACAGAAGCTAAGTACCTGACCCCTTAACTATTTGAAGTTCAGCCTTTGGCTAGCTGGATCCACACATTGTAATAATTCTCCTTTCTATCACTAGCAAAATTAAATTTGTACAACTTTGAAAGCAAATTTTTTTTATACTATGCCATGAACTTGTAAGTACTCTGCATTCCCCTGAATTCCTGCAAGGCACCTATAGGACAGTCACTCTCACTGACTGCTTCCTCTTTCATGTGGGAAGTTTATGAGACCTACCTTCATTCGTTCATGCCTGTGTTGTTACATTTTCCAGTTATTCCAGTTATTGACCCTCTTCCACCTATATTATTCCTCCTTGATTTCCAAATTAAACCCTAAACCCTGAGATCTTACTGCATTTATTCCTCTGCCTGGTCCTTGGTTAATAATTACATGTAATTTACATTTTGTTAATTTGCCTGTATGAATTATTGCTTGACAAATGTGTTTTTTATTTATGAATTTTATCCCCCTGTTAGACTATAGGATCCTTGACAACAAGCATGTGTCCTTGAATTCTGTACTTTGTTCTACTATTTTATAATTTAAATACTGCTTTTTGCTAACTTAGGTCTTTTTATTATGTTTTCTTCTTAATCTTGTTTCCTTTTCTCTATCTGTAATCCAGCCTTCTTGTCTGGTCTCCTTATAGTTAATGTATGCCATCTAGTAATGCACACAATTCCCTATCCTTTTATCTTCAAGTATTTTCTGATACCTGTTTTACTTTTCTCTGTCTGCCAATCTGTTTAACTGTTACACCAGTGAAATTAAAGAGTTAAAATAATTCTAAGCATTTACAAAGGGAGAAAGTAGGCAAAGTGCTCCACTCCAGGTAGAAACAAGCTTTCCTCTTTGTAGCCACCCAAATATTCCCCCCTCCCCCTGCCCCCCCCAACATCAGATGAATAATGTGCAGACATAACTTGCCGGAAGCACCTTTCACACAGTGGGTGTGAACCACAAAAAGATCTGCACAGTTTCCTTTATCACATTTTCTCCTGTACCTTTCCCCTCTCTTTCCACTTTTATATATTCTCTCTCTCTCTCTCTTTCTCTCTCTCTCTCCCCCTTTCTCTCTCCCCCCGGCCCCAACTTTAAGATAATGTCCTATTAGTTTTATTCATCTCTAACTCTTGGTGTAGACCTGGAATATAGTAAGTGCTTAATATGGTTGTATTGAATAAATGAAATATTGAGCAAAGATTTGCTCATGGAAATACTAGTGCTCATTATTTATAATAGGTAAAACCTGGAAACAACCCAAATGCCCGAAAATAGATGACTGGATCAAGATGTGATATTTACACACAATGGAATACTGTTCAGCAATCAAAAAAAGATAAACTAATGCCATTCACAGTAATATGGATGGAACTAAAAGGAATTATGTTCAGTGAAATAAGTCAGAAGGAAAAAGGAATATATCGGATGGTTCACATATAGGAGGAATATAGGGGAACCAAATAAGATATCAGGGGAAAAATAATAACAATACAAAACACAACAAAACAAAAACAAACAGAGACAATTATAAACCAGAGACATCCTGCAGGAAGAAGGATGGGAAGGAGGGAGGGAGGAGCACAGGGGACTGAGATGATGGTGCACGGGTGAATTAGTGGACAGCGGTTGAGCACGGTTCATTCCCTGGCAGCCCGTGAGGGTCCCACAAAAAAAAAAAAAAAAGTAAATAAATTAATTAATTAATTTTAAAAAATGAACAATGATGTAAAATATATATAAATAAATAAAAGGAAAGAAAAAGAAAATGGTAGTGCTTATACTAAGCTCCCTTGTTTTCCAAAAACTTGGCTTTGCTTTTCTTTAAAGTATGAACCCTGGAGCCAGAATGGTGTGATTAATACCCAAGATCAACCTCTTATGAGCTGTAGAGAAAGAACCAATTATCTTTCCAAGACAAGTTTCCTCATATATAAAGCCTTATAGAATTGTCTGGATTTTCATACTTAGATCTGTACTCAGTTTATAGTAAACAACTCAAGAAATTTAGCCATTATTTATTAAAATATTAAAATGCATTTACTTATACAAGGAGACAAGGACTTGTCTAAATTTTCACACCATTGTCACCAGGACTTGACTAAATTTTCTAAAGGCCATGGATAATTCCTCTGTGAGCCTTGGACCTAGTTTTGGGGGTTAGGACAGAGCATTTCTAACCACAAAGATAACTGGTAATGTGATATCTAGGAGCTTATCTAGGAGCTTGGGTAAAAATTTTTAACTGCTTAATCATTTTTAAGTTATCGGTCAGTGATAGTAAATACATTCACATTTTCCTGTAACCGTCACTACTATCTATCTTCAGAACTCTTCATCTTCCAAAACAGAAACTGTACCCATTAACAACTCCTCATTCCCTTCTCACCCCAGCCCCTGGCAACCACCATTCTGTTTCCTGTCTCTATGGATTTGACTACACTAGGTCCCTTATTGTGTAAGTAGAAAGGGAGTATTTGTCTTTCTGTAACTGGTTTATTTCACTTGGAATAATGTCTTCTAAGCTGATAAATGTTGTAGCATGTGTCAGAATTTCATTCCTTTTTAAAAGCTGAATAGAATATTTTGTTTTAATTGGTGCAAAACATTCTCTTTCTATTGTTAGGTTTATAGGTGTTTTTCCCCTTTTAAGCAATGTTCCAATGAAAGTCAGGCTCTGTCTTCAAATGTCCCAAAATTATTTGAGGAATGAAACACTAATGGGAGATTTAAAAAAATATATAGATAAGTCTAGTGCTCAGGAAATTTTATTAAAAGTATGTTTTCTTGCCTTGATCCGAAATACATATGTTTTAATATGTATTGAAGATTCATTTAGGAGCAAAAGAGAAGAGTTGTTCAAATGTGTGGCTTTGTTGTTGTGTTCTGGCAATGATTGCCACATCTTGGTCAATGTCTTCACTGACCATAAAAGGATAAAAGTATGTATTTCCTTGATAATAATGAGAATGAGTTGGCAAGTGATCTCTGAGCTTTGGGATGGGCAGAAAGGTGAAGTGGAAGATGTTTTAACCTGCCAAGACTTGAGTTAAAGCCCTTAAAACTGTTTCTTTTCCAGTAATTGCTAAGATTATTAAATTGCAAAACTCGGTAAGAAAGTTTCTGGCATATATTTTATTTCAGACAGCAAGCCATTAATGAGAAATCAGTGAGACCCCAGGGAAGTAAAAGGCAAAATTACGCATTACAATATTGGCGGTTTAAGATATATTTTTCAGCAGGAATGAGGGTTTGGTAACAAGCCTGGAAATTTCATGGGCGTGGATGTTCCCTTTTTCTCAAAGGGAAAGGAACCTTAAATTGGATTTTATTTTATTACCCCAAGTGGAAGAAACAGTTTTGCATTCATTATTTATATCCTGCCTAGTACAAACATTATTTGAGGCAATTGAGAAAATATTAAAAAATGTAATTTAAGAAATCTGAATATAAATTCTCTAGCTTATCTTTCATTAAATAGGCACTGACTTGTTCCCTGAAAAGATGAGCAGAAACTTGAATGAAGAACGTAAACTCTTATGACGTGGGGAAGTAATTTGGTTACTTCTTGGATGTAGTTGTGTCTTGTCTCCCTGGAATTTGGTCAGTTCAGCTTTCTCTTGTAGTTAAGGTTTTCCTGTCCTGTAAATAAAGTAACCATATGTTTGAGGTTTTCTGGAACAACCCCAATTTAAAAATTCTTTCCTGTTGTTAGACCATGTGTCATACCATGTGTCCTTTATTTTTATGGAAAATGTGGTCATCTTACCTGTAATTTTTAGTATTTCCCTATTGGCCTTTCCTTCAAGGTACCTCGGGCTCTGTGTTGGGTTATACATTCATTCTGCCTATTCTGTGAGATTTACCTGACACTTTTGCATGTCTGTACAGTCAACCTGCCTTCTCTAACCATCTTCAGAAAACTTCCTTCTCCCATCTACTTCATTTGCCTAATATTTGTTATACTCTACCTAATATTTCATTGCATGTGATCTCATAGTGTTATTATATGTGGCTGAGTCTCCTCCACTAAATTGTATAGTCAGGGAGAAGGAAACACCACAACATCACCTGAATTTCTTCCATAACTTCCAAGGTACCTCATTCAGTGCTGGGCATACAACTGCTTCTGTTAAGAAAAGAAAAGAAAGATTTATTGAATCTTTTGTGTCATTCAGGGCAGAGACCCTTTTGAAAAAGTCTCTACCTGAAACATACAATGAACCTGAATATATTAGATTATTAGTTAAACCCTCACAAGATTCTTGCAAGAATTCAAATGTAGACTTTCAGCACCAGATTTCTCTTCTAGGATATTTGATATACCTATCTCTCCAATAACAAATACATATATAAACTACATAATATAAAATATATATAAGGGAGAAAGGGCTTAAAACCCAGTACTTGGATTCTCATATATATGCTAAGGGCGAAGGAAGGTATTATGACTATTATATTGTCCAAAACAGTCAGACATAGAATTTTATCATTTTCATTTTACACCTTCTTTTGTTTCTGTCCCCTCACTATGAGTGTCCTCTGAAGGCTTTGTACACAGCTTTCTAAATATTTGCTCCATGAAAGTTGTTTACATGGAGACACTATTGCCTCTAGCTGTTACTATCAAATATACTTAGAGCAGCTTTTACCTGAATTTGAGCCAGTGATTCACAAGTAGGCAGGGTTTGTGAGATGTGTGGTCAAGATGAGAAAGTGGGACATTTGAGGAAACTAGGACAACATCAGGAGACAAGGAGCTTTTCAAAACACTCATAACAGATGAGATGGAGTAGGTTTGGGTGGGGTTTGTGGGTATATTTGTTGAAGGATTCCCGTGATTCTGATTTCAAGGAACCACAGTGCCAGACCTTTTAGTACTAATTCCTTATGGCACATCTTTCAGGTCTCATATCAACATGCTACCAGCATACCACCTTCTCTCTCCAATTGCCCCACTTTTTTCAGTATTAACTCTCTCTTTTTTCCAAGGAATTGGAATGTTTAAGAGAATTTAATTTGCAACATTCATGTACTTAATGTAGTCTATTTATACATTGTTTAAATTATTGGGTAGATTTTCCTCATTAGGTTATAAATTTGCTCTGAGGTGTTTAAAATAAAATCTCACTGTATTAAATCTATAAATGCAGGTTAAAATGTTTAAGGGAATTTAATTACCCAAGTATATTAAATGTATAAAGCAGAAAAAAAGCGGTTCTTTTGCAAGAACTATATATTTTAGTACTTTAAACACTGATTAATTTAATTTATTTCTTTAACTTGAGTTAACCAAATACTGATCAGACATAAGTGAGAGACTTATTCTAAATTTGCATAATAAAATTGCTAATTTAAACTCAAGAGAAAATAGATTTTTAATTTTGTAACTTTAAAAAATGAAGATGTATAAGTAATTTTTCTACTCCTAAGATTTTTTTCAGTTCAAAACTTAAAACAAAAAAGGCATTAAAAAAATTAAGTCTTTGATAATAGCAAAAGATAGGCCCTAAACAATTTTACATTTAAAAGACACCTTATTCTCCACAGTCCTGATTTATCTGGAATATAAATGACTTACAAAGCTTTTTAGTTCAGTAAAATAATCATTAGAACATTAAAAATTCCCTGTTAAATACAAAGTTCCTTCAGCCATCAGGCATGAAATATGGAATATATTTGTAACTACAAAATGGAATTTCAGAGCCCTCAGTCCCCACCCAGACCAGCAGGGCACTTACAACTTTCCAGGAGACCCCACCAATATCCACCTGGGTTGGCAGACTGGCAGAGGCTTTGTGACTTTCTGTAAGACTGCACCAGTATCCTCCCAGACTAGTGAGACCCCATAACCATGTCAGGGAAGGTGCCAGAGCAAGCAGAGGCCTCTGGAGACACTGCCAGCCCCCACCCAGACCAGCAGAGACATTGTGACCTTCCACAAGACCCCCAATACTTGCATCAACCAGAAGAGGCCTTGTAACCTTCTTCAGGATTCTGACAGAGCCTGTGTGAACCTACAGAGGCCTTGTTACCTCTCAGGAGATACCCACCAGTACCAACACATACTGGTAAGATCACTGACCTGCTTCATGATCTCCCTGAGGACCCCTCCAACTACTCGCCCAGATAAGTGAGACCCCTTGACCAGTGGGGGATTGGGAGAACAGAGGAGTCACACCCAAAGGGACCCCCACCATACAGAAACTGGTTTCTAAAGCTAATAATGGGCAGAAGGCAAAACTCAACAAATTGCAACATGAGTCCCCAAGTGAATAGTATAACACAGAGAGAGAACAAATCTCCAGAACCTCAAGTCATAGACATAGAAGCTATGTTCCCCCTATCAGACACAGAGTTCAGAATGACAATGTTAAAGAAATTCAAAGAAATGGAGAAAACTCAGAAAGACAAATGAATGTGCTTGGAAATACTATCAAGGAGCTGGAGACAGAAAATGAAACTCTAAATAAAATAAAAATGGAATTTCAGGACTTCAAAATATAAACACAGGAGATGAAAAATTCAGGAGAAAGTCACAGAAGTGGAATACATGAAGTCAAACAAGAAGTCAGTGTAACTGAAGATACTAATGTACAAAGAACCCAGGTGGAGAAGAAAAGGGAGAAATGAAATTTAAAAAAATGAAGAAATACTTTGAAAACCATCCAACTCCATGAGAAAAGGTGACACAAGAATACTGGAAATAACAAGGCTGAAAGGAGAGAGAAAGGAACAGAAATGAACTTAAAGAAATAATGGAGGAAAACTTTCCAACCTAGAGAAGGGAATAAATATACAAATCCAGGAAGCTAAAAGAACCCCAGTATACACACATAAAACAAGCTAGACCACAAGATATATGATAATGAAATTTCTAAAAATTCTGGACAAAGAAAGAATACTGAAGCTGATGAGGAGGAGGAAGTGGAAAACACATAAAGCTTTCTAGCGCTAGCAAGGTAATCATTAGCACTTTAAAAATTCCCTGTTAAGTGCAAAGTTCCTTCAACCATCAGCATGGTCCAACTCTTATCGAAAGCAGTATGGAGGTGTCTCAAAACATTAAAATTGGACCTGCCATTTGATCCAGTAATTCCACTCTTAGGCATCTATACAAAAAAATCAAAAACACTGATTTGATTTGAAAGGAAACTTGCAATCCCATGTATAATGCAACAGTATTTGATATGGCTTAATTATAGCAACAATTGAAATGCCCCAGAACAAATGAGTAGATCAAGAAGATGTGGTTTATGTACACAATGGAATACTACTCATGGATCAAAAAAGATAAACTCATGCCATTGGCGCTACATGGATGGAGCTTGAAGGGATAATGCTAAGTGCAATAAGTCAGAAGAAGAAAGACAAATACTATATGGTATCACTAATATATGGAATAGAAAGTAACTAAACTAATAAAGACAAGCTTAAAAACTAGCTACCTATAGACCTGAAGCACCAGGAAGGAGAAGGGATGGGAGAATAAGGATAAAAAGGGAAGAAAGCAATTTTATCTATGGTAGTATGGGTACCCCGATATTACCTCAACTTAAAAACTTAAATAATTCAATTCAATTAAAAAAAAACAAGCAAACAAATGAAATGGAATTTTCTCATTTGGCTTATAAATGATCTGTGTTAATCCAAGCCTATTACTAAGTAAACTACAGAGACTTTTTTTTTTTCCTAAAAATTTTAGACATAGCACCTTCATCTCCACCCCCAATTTAGTTTCTCTTCTGGTAGGCAGTCCAAATAAAACAAGAATTGAGAGCAGCACATTCAAACACAAAGCCTAGTGTTTTCACTACTGGGAAATCTGAAACTATATGCTGTCCTTTTTTTCACTTTTGCACTGTGCGCTTCTGTTCCTATAAACCTTCATTAAATTACTACACTACTACTACTACTACTACTACTACTACACTATGCTTGATTATACGCCTGGTGCTACTCAAGAACTTCTTTTGTGCATGCTCTTCTCACACCACAGTGATTGTGCAATAGCAAATGTCTGTACCATAATAGCCTGTCATGATAATCCCATACAACAGCTGGCCCTACACTATAATATCTATGGACACTTTTACTATTCATATTTTTGTTGGGGGAAAAAAATCCTACAGTGATACCATCTGAACTAGTTTAATTGGAGAGTACCATATGATTGCAGGAAAAATTGTAAAATATAGAACAAACAATAAAAATCTACCACTTACAAATATTTATCTATGTGAATCAATATGTGTCAGGATTTTCTTGTTATTGATTCAAAATAAGTTGGACATTTGGATGTTAAAGCTAATATAAGATTCATCTCTCTTTTATCACTCAGAATTAATTTTTTTTATTCAATCAGTGCCCTTTAGCTCTTGGTTGCCTTTATTACAAACTTATATGTTTTACACCATAAAATAAGTTGTCCTAATAAATTAAAAAAACCACTTTTTTTTAATAATAAATTTTATTTTTATATTCCCCATACAATTTCAACCCCTCCATTCTGACCCCAATCCCTCCCCTCCCTCCCCCCACCCCCCAAAAAGTGTCTCTGGTTCATAATTTTTGTTGATTTTCACTTTCTTATAGTTATTCAATTTCCTGGTCCCTTATTTAAGTTTTCTAGATTCCTGCTATGAGTGAGACCATCCGGTATTTTTCTTTTTCTTTCTGGCTTATTTCGCTGAGCATGATCCCTTCCAGCGCCATCCATGTTGCTGCAAATTGCATGTGTTTATCTTTTTTAAATGCTGAGTAATATTCCATGGTATATATGTACCACATCTTCTTGATCCAGTCATCTATTTTTGGGCATTTGGGCTGTTTCCAAAGCTTAGCTATTGTAAACAGTGCTGCTATAAACATAGGGGTGCAGGTGCTCTTTGGAATGGATGTTTCTGTGTCCTTTGGGTAAATACCTAGGAGTGGAATTGCTGGATCATATGGAAGCTCTATGTTTAGTAGGTCCAGAAATCTCCACACAGCTCTCCATAGTGGTTGGACCAGTTTGCACTCCCACCAACAGTGCAGAAGAGTTCCTTTTTCTCCACACCCTCGCCAACATTTGTTGTTGCTAGTTTTTTTAATATGTGCCATTCTCACTGGTGTAAGATGGTATCTCATGGTAGTTTTGATTTGCATTTCCCTGATTACAAGTGATGTTGAACATTTTTTCATATGCCTGTTGGCCATTTGCATTTCCTCTTCAGAGAAGTTTCTAAAAAAAAAAAACACTTTTTTTTCTTACTTTGTACTTTGGGTTTTTGCATGACTTCATTTTTTAGAAAGGATACTCTGCTAAGGAAAATTTGAAGTCAACTAATTTACACCAAGCTACAGCGTCCTAGCTCTACTCAAGGATTCCAGTTCTTTCCCTAAATAGGAAAATATCTTATGTAGCATCTTATGTAAACATGTAAGCATCTTATGTACCATCATCACCGACATTTAATTTTCCTAAGGAAACATGGTACTTCCACTCTCTTCAATGATCTAAAAAGGCTCCTGTGTACTACTGAACTAAATTCAGCATTTTTGGGGCTTGAATTTCCAGATAGAAATAATATGACCTTACCCAAATGCCTTTTTTTCTCCCTAGTCACCCACACAGTTCCTCTAGTCTGGAAAAGGTAAACTATTGTGTTTCATCTCATTTTTGTATCTCCTATCCTTGACAGGTTTTGCTAATACCTCTACATTGAGCCACCACCAATCTATTAGTGTTGATGTGTGAAATGAAGTCCTTTTAAAATCCAGTTCTTTCCTGCACCCTGGTGTGCTGCATCTTGGTTCACTATGTCCTTAGATCTGAGACTTTCCCCCTGAATTCCTCCTTATTCTTCACAGTGCACATACCCATAAACCCGAGTTCACAATGATCTCTTCTTCCCACAGGTTTATAATTTGATTTTGCCTAATATATTTCTTTGTTCTATGGTCTTCCCACCAGGATCATGAACTTCTTATTTATTCACAAGCTTGCAGTGACTGTAGGGATCTATTCCTGAAGGCAGAAAGAGTTTTTAACTGCAATTACTAGCCCAAATTTAAGCTCAGTTGTTTTAGTCACAGATTTTGCAGCTTTAATTAAGTGACTTAAACATTCATATCCTCACTTTTTGGGGGGACTTTGTTTTACAATGGAGTTGTCATTGATAGAGTGACCTGCCTCTTGTTTTGACTATCTTACTGGAGTCACGTTGGATGAAGAAATGATTAATGAGTCATTCCTGTTTAGAAGCTCAATTTTATTAACTCACTCAGAATTGGCATGTTGTAGGAATATGACTCATGAGAATATAGCTCACTGAATGGTTCTCTTTGCGTTTTTTCTGTGTTTTCTCCCTAAGTGATCTCTCTGATCCTAAGGTTTCAAATGCCTTTAATATGCCAGAGACCTGAAAATGTCCAGGGCCATTCAGACCTCTACTAAACTTTGTTGGCATATATATCTAAATGGTCACTTGGCATTTCCCCTGGGAAATTTCACATGCATATCACACTTATTCAAACTGATCTATTGTTCACTATATAGCATCTCTATTCCCGGTGCAACATTTAATCTATTCTTCATTCTTGCTCATTTTAATGAATGAATGGCACCTCTTCCACCCAATTGCCCAAACACAAATCTTGCAATTGCTCCCTCATCCTTGAATTCTATTACCAAAATCTAGTAATCTCATCTCCTAAACTATCACAAATCTGTCCCCTTCTGACTACTGCTGCCACTCTTTTCAAGTTACCATTATCCCTTGTCTGGACTACTACAAAATTCTCCTATCTGAATATCTCCATTTAATGACTCCTCTAATCCATTATTTACTTAACTACAAGAAGGATCTTTTAAAAAATCTCATCATCCCCAATCTTATCCTTATGCTTTGTACTCAAAATAAATCCTAACTACCTGCAAGGGACCCCTCAGGGTCCCTTGGACCCCTCGGTCCTTTGAGATCCATCTCTGTCTGCCTCTCCAGATTAAGTTTCATGTCCTTTCCCTCTCTTCACCCTTCCAATCTGTATTGACCTTTCAGATCCTCAGACACACCACTCTTTACTGCCTTCTGCCTTCATTCCATTATCTGGTTAACTCCTCGCCACACTTAAAAAGCTCAGAAAAGGCTTTCCCAATCCTCTAGTCTAATATAGCACTCAGCACAAGATGCAATTATGTTTTTATTTGTGTGACTGTTGTCTGTCTCCCCTATGGACTATATTGCAAAAGCAGGATCTCCTTACTACTGACTTAACTCAATTACCACTTACCTACCACATAGTAGGACTTCAATAAATATTTGATGATTGAATAGATGAATACTCACTTATTGACTTTCTCATCATCAGTATCCAAGTTATTTCTTCTGGTACTTGCAAAACGGGTCAATGGAAAAGTTAATGCTTAATGAGCATGAACGATAAGAACCAAGGTATTTGCATGGTGTTAGGAGAAATTTTGTTCCATGAAATTTACCTCTTGTCTCACATGAGCATCCCTTTTGATTGATTTGTGCTAGATAATCATTACCAATTTCTTTCCTCCCAGTTTTTCTGTCCTTCTAAGAGGTCCTTGTAATTATAAACAATTGTGTTGCTTCAGACAGTCAGATTACACTACGATTGACTAGATAATAGAATTGCTCTACTAGTAATAACAGTAATCACAACCACAAACATTTATATCATACTTTGTGATTTTCGAGGTGCTCTTATTGTGCATTATCTCATTTCATCTTGGAGTGTGGGCCTGGACATGCATCCTGGTACCTCAACACATTTGGATGGTTCCCAACACTTTATCTGCAGCAGTTTAGATCTGATCTATCATTGAATGAAGGACTCCTCTGGTTGAAGACCAGATTTATGCTTTTTTATGTTTACTTTTGGTAGTTTCATCCCAAGAGAGTAACCTTCTTTACCTCATCCTCAAGATCTGGAGATTCTCACTGTATATATCTCTCAAGTTACTGACTATAATTGCTTCTAGGATTGTTGGGGCAGATAAGCGAGATAATTTATAACTAATATTTGTTGTTTGCTAAACAACATCCTAAGTGCTTTACACACACTAATTTATTCAGTCCTCATAACTGCATAAAGTTATGAGGAGCAAGTAGAGTTGTTGTATCCATTTATAAAGGGAGAGCCAAGATACAAACAGGCTAAGTAACTTGTCTCCTTCCCAATCAGTGGGAACATGGGATATGAACTCATCAGAAATATTCCAGAGTCTATGTTCTTAAGAATTATATATATATAAATATATATATTTTATTCTTTAATAACACCTATTCATTAATGGCATTACACTTTAATACTTTTATCAAAATTTTAAGGAGAGCTTACTATGTGCCAGGCATTAAGCTCAGTGAAGAAATATAGCTTACACTCAAGTGGAGGAGATAGTTTTCTACAAATGGTTATGAGTGTGGTATGTATTATGATAGTGAAGGGACATTATGCTGTGAGGCGATAAAGGATCTAGTCTAATCTGGGGGGTCAAGAAGATATGCTTGAGGAAGGGAAATTTTAGCTGAGTCCTGAAGTGTATGTACACAGAGTCTAAACAAAGGGGAAGAAGGGTACATCAACAGTGGGGCAGAGCCTCTTATGAAAGCTTGAAGAACTAAAAGAAGTCAACATAGCTGGGGTTTCTAGAACTAGGAAAGAAATGGAATGAGGTGATGCTGGTTCTCAAGGCAAAGGTTTTAGATATGACACTAAGAAGATTTGGAGAAGTGCAATGTTTTTAAAAGGCTGCTTAAGTTACAGTGAGGAGAATGTGGGAGGGTGTTCTACTCTTCCAGGAAAGATGTTGGTGGTATGAACAATGATGGGGGGATTAATGTAAGGAAGTAGATGGAGCTAAAAATGTCTAGGTGGCACAATGAACGACACATGGTAATTGACTGGATGTGAAGGATAAGAGGGAAGAAGGAGTCGAGATCTGATGTAAGCAAAGTTGTGATAATAGAAATAGGAATGGAAGCATATTTGGGTGAGGGCATTGATGAAATGATGGATTGAATTTCAGGGGTGCTGGAATAGAAGTAGATGTGTCCAGTAAGCAGTTGGATCATAAAGATCTGAAACTAAGGAAGAAATAATGGGCTACAGAATTTCTTTAATTCTAAGATAGACATTTTTGATTTTTAATATTTACCAAAATTTGAATGAGTTTTTACATATTTGTATATTAAAAGTGGTGTTTTAATGGCAAAGTACAATTGATGGTATCTTAAAATAGAAAATATTCTGTAAAATAAGAATATCCTGTAAAAACTTTAATTTGTATTTAATGGTATTTTGAGAAATTAAAGACAGAATGTTTTTACTAATTTTTAAATTTCCTTTCATTGTTGTTCATTTTTGTACAAATTTCTCCCCTCAAGTGTAGTCCCCATAAATACCCTGCCATCACATCACCAGAGAACAATCGCCATGGTCCCCTGTGCTCTTTCTACCTCTGTCCTCCTCCTCCTGTCCCCCTTCCCTGCTGTAAGCCTCAGATCTATAGTTGCCTATAAGTTTTGTCTTTTTTTTTGACCTTTGTTTTGTTTCCCTATATTCCTTCTATAAGTTTAGCATCCAATATTTTTCTTTTTCCTTCTGACATATTTCACTGGGCATAATCCCTTCTAGCTCCAGTCATGCTGCTGTGAAGTGGCACAAGTTTATCTTTTTTTGATTGCTGAGTAGTAGTCCATTGTGTGTATATTCCACGTCTTTTTGATCCAGTCATCTGTTTTTGATCATTTAGGTTGTTTCCATATCTTAGCTATTATAAATAGTGCTGCAATAAACATAGGAGTGCAGGTTTCCATTCAAATTATTGTTTTTGTGTCCTCTGGGTAGATTCCTAGGAGTGGATTTGCTGGGTCACATAGTAGCTCCATTTTAGTAATTTGAGGATACGCCACACAGTTTCCATAGTGGTTGGACCAGTTTGCATTCCTTCAACATCTTTGTCAGCATTTGTTGTTGCCAGTTTTTTTTTTAATATGGGTCATTCTCACTGTAGTGAGGTGGTATCTCATTGTGGTTTTGATTTGCATTTCCCTGATTATAAGGGATGTTGAGCATTTTTCATTTGCCAGTTGGCCATATGCATTTTCTCTTTGGAGAAGTGTCTTTTTAGCTCTTCTGCCCATTTTATTTTGGGGTTGTTTACTTTGTTTTTGTTGATTTGTGTAAGCTCTTTGTAAAACTTTGATATAAGTCCCCTATCAGCTGTATGGAATGGAAATATTTTCTCCCAGCCCGTGGGGTCTCTTCATTTTGGTTATTGTCTCTTTTGCTGTGCAGAAGCTTTTCAGTTTGATGTAGTCCAAGCTGCTTATCTTTTCCTTCATTTTCTTTGCTTCAGGAGATGAGTCCTCAAAGACATTTTTGAGATGTATGTCATGGAGTGTTTTGCCTATGTTTTCTTCTATATATTTTATGGTTTCAGTTCTTACATTCGGGTCTTTTACATTTTGAGTTGGTTTTTGTGTATGGTGTGAGGGAGTAGTCTAGTTTTATTTATTTTTTTTAATTAATTTATTTTTTTTGTGGGACCCTCGCCGTCGGCCGGGGAACGAACTGGAGCTGCAAAGGCTGCGGGCAGCCTCGCAGCCCAGCTCTCAACTGCAGCGCCACCAGGGGAGGCAAGTTTTATTTTTTTGCATGTAGCAGTCCAGTAAGAAAGAAATACTTTAAAACACTTATTTGTCTTTAAGAAAATCATATTTTATAAGAAGTAAAATTCACTGAATCTTGGCACAAATAGCAAATTGGTGAAGTCTAACTTAATGGGGCCTTATCACATTTTTAGAGGACTTAAACTGTTTGTTCTTTTTAAGTAATTTCACATCATTCCTCTTTCGTTTCTACCTCCCTACACCATTAATTTGATTATCAGTCTCTGATTCCATATAACAAATGTATGCTTTGTCATCCTTGGCTAGACTCATGTGCCTTTGAATTATAGGAACTTAAATTAGTAAGGTTTTAATAAGGTGCACTTACCTTTTCTCTGAATGTAAGATGATGAATATTTTCATCTAAGTGTGGTATCCCACTAGTGGCATATAATAACCACTACCACACTTTGATTAGTCTAGATGGCTAAGAATGGGGTGATGATCCTATTCAGTTGAATAGCCTATTCAGTTGTTCAGCCAATGACTATGTTCAGTAGTAGGGAAAACCTTTTGTCTGTCTCCTATGCAATCTCTCATTTCCCTGGATTGTCTATGTTTGCTATGGGGAGCCAAGTAAGAAAATCACCCCTCCCCACTATGTGACTTCCAGAACAAAATACCAAAGCCTTAATATGAAGCTTGAGAAACTAAAAGAAATCAATATAGCTGGTATTTCTAGAGCTAGGAGGAAAGTGGAATGAGGTGATGCTGGTTCTGGAAACAACATATCCATTACCCTTATCCTTAGCCATCTAGGTGGAAGCAGAGTTAAAGGAGTGAACTTAATTTAAAAGAAGAAGATTTATAGAAATTAAAAAGGAAGATGGCAGATGGACTGGATCCTTTTTTTTAAGATTTATTTATTTATTTATTTATTTATTTATTTATTTATTTATTTATTTATACAATAGCTGGGGTATAGGCCAGAGGCACAGGAGGATGAGAGGATTCACCAGAGACAGAGCGGGGAGCAGAACAGGCAGACAGACCGAAAGCACTGCTGAGGGGAGCAGCGGGCGAGACAGGAGAGGTCTGCTGTGCCATGTGGAAATCTCCCTGGTGGCAGGGAATTGAACCCACGCTGCAGAGGCTGCAGACAGCTTCACAGCACTGAGCTCAACCCGCTGTGCCACTGGAAAGGCTCCTGGACAGGATCCTTAATCCATTGCTTCCTTCAGGGACACTAAGGGTAGGTGTCTGGAGGTAGTAGACATATCTAGAATGGACCTAGGAGCATAAGTAATGGTGTCTCAGTAAAAAGAGACAGACACACCATCAGAAAGAGTAAGAAAGACTGAGAAACGGTAAGTAAGAAACAGTCCCAGTTCACTAGGAAAAATACCCACCATTCCTCTGGGCTCTTCTGTAGGCCCAGCACAGGAGGGAGAGCACATATTTCTCAGTCAGAATAGCCTGTTCAGTTGGCCAGTGAGGGGTACCCAGGTAGCCATGTTCAGTAATAGGGAAAACAATTTGTCTATCCCCTATGCAAACTTTCAACTCCCAGGATTGTCTATGTTTGCTATGGGGAGTCAGGGAAGAAAACCACCCCTCCCTACTATGTGACCTCTATCATACACCCAGTATAAATGAAAAGAATCTGTGAGTAGCTACAGTGAACTCAGTCTGCCCAGCAGGATTTTTTGTGCCCTCCTTGGAGAGTCAGCAGAGGCAGAGACTTGGAACCAACATGATTACTTGTTCTTGGTCCTTTATGCACTGGTAGAACATGGGACTTCTGGGCATAACACTCCTAGTCCTCTTGTCGGAGGTTTCCAAGACCACTGGTTTTGAAGGACCTGATTTCCCACTCAGTCCTCCCCTATCATATGACCTTCTGCCCATGTATTGAGAACATAGGAAGAAAATGCAAGTAGCCATAAGGAATGCAGCCTGCCCAGTGGGTTCTTTGCACTGCTTTGGAAAGTCAGAGGAAGAACATGCTTGGAACTGGTGCTTGTTCCTCTGCATCCTGCATAGGATCTCAAGGCATAATGCTCCTACCCTTGTTTGCAGAGAACTGCTAGACCCAGAGCTTCAGAAAACTTAAGTTCCATAAGCCTCTCTCCCTATGTGACCTCTCTGGATCTGTGCCCAGAGTGTGTACTCAGAAACTATGAGTAACCCTAGTGAACACAGCCAAGAGTATCCTGGTTACTGGTGGCCAATGTGGGGAGTCAGATAGAGTTCAGAATTGCCACAATAATGAAATTTAAAAAAATGGAAGAAAATGCAGAATAAAAATGAATGTCATAAGAAATACAAATAATAAACAGAAATTTAAGGAGAAAGTTAGGAAATGGGTGTAGGTAGTCAGTTAGTAACAGAGTGTCCCAAGTCCCTAAGCCCACTTATCAATCTGATTGAGAAACACTCAGCATGCCCTACCCCAAGCCTAGGTGCCCTAGGTCCAATTATCAGTCTGATTAGAGAACAATCCCAGACCAGGAGGGTTCCCCCCTCCCCACAACCCAGTAAAGAGTGAAAAGTTCAGAACACCAACACCCAGTAAATGTTCAGAACACCAACACTCTTTACTGGGTTTTGGGGAGAGGGGAACCCTCCTGGTAATGGGCAAACTCAGTGAGCCTCGGTAGCCTAGGAGAGCCTTGAAAACTACGTAGCCTAGAAAAACACCACAAACTCAGTGGATCTCAGTAACCTAGGAGACCCTAAGGGCCCATCCAGTTGGTAAGAGACACAATGCACAGACACACAATAACCAAGCCCCCGCTCCTTACCCACTATGCCAATTTAAGCATTTGCTTCTTGCCACCTCAGTGGCTACTCACCCGGGACACCTCTCTGCTCAGAGAGCTTTCCTGTCCTTATTCCTACCTATCAGTAAATCTCTTGCATTTCTGTAACTTTGGTCTTGATGTTGAATTCTTTCCTTGCCAAAGACAAGGATAGAGAAAGAGTCTGCATGGAGGTCCTCAGACGCCAGGTCTGCTCCCCAGAACCCCTATTCAAAATTAGAAATTGGAGATTTAGACAAGAAAATAAGGGAGTTGCAAGATGTAAAAAGATCAATAAAGGAGATTTAAAAATTATGCAGAAAGCTGTAAAAGCAGACTATTACAAATGGAGCAAAGAATTAGTGACTGTGAATATCATAATGCACAAAGGACCCAGGTGGGAAAAAAAAGAGACACATGAAGGGAAAAAAATGAAGGAACACTTTGAGACTTATCTGATTCCAGAGCAAGAGAAGGGAAGAGAGAACTTATTTAAAGAAATAATAAGGCCTCCCTGGTGGCACAAGGAGTTAAGACACAACCTATGAAGCTTCCACAGCCACTGAACCACAAGTTCGATCCCCGGCCAGGGAAGCTACCCACATGGCGAACCATACCTCTCCTGTCTCACCCGCTGCTCCCCTCAGCAGTGTATTTCAGTCAATCTGCCTGTTCTGTTCCCCTCTGTCTCTGGTGAATCCTCTCAACTCCCCGCACCTCTGGCCTGTACCCCAGTTCTTTTTTTAAAGATTTATTTATTTATACAAAACCTGGGTACAGGCCAGATGCACGGGAGGTTGAGAGGATTCATCAGAGACAGAGAGGGGAACAGAACAGGCAGACTGCTGAAATACACTGCTGAGGGGAGCAGCAGGCAGGATAGGAGAGGTCTGCCGTGCCATGTGGGACCCCCAGCGGCTGGCCGGGATTGAACTGGCGCTGCAGAGGCTGCGGACAGCTTCACAGCGCTCTGCTCAACCACCTGCACCACCAGGGGAGGCCCTGTACCCCCGTTCTTGTATGCAAAAATAAATAAATCTTTAAAAAATAAAAGAAATAATAGAGGAAAATTTCCTAAAACTGGAGAAGGAATTAAATATATAAGTTCATGAAGCTAAAAGAACACCTGGTTATCGAAATGTAATATCAGCTATATCACGACACATAGTGATGAGATTACTAAGAGCTCAAGACAAAGAAAGAATAATCAAAAAGAAAACCACAAAAAGAAAACAAGAAAAACCTATAATAGATGGAGCATGAACAACACACTGCTGAACAAACATCAAATAAAAGAGAAAATCAAAGGAGAAATTCTTAAAAACCTGAAGATAATGAAAATGAAAACAATCTATCATAACCTATGGGACATCGTAGAAGCATTACTAAGAGAAAAGTATGTAGCAATACTGGTCTATGTCAAGAAGCAAGAAAGAGCTCAAATTAAAAAAAGAAATCATACTATCTCTCACCTTAAAGTATTAAAAATAAGAACAAACAAACCCCAAAGCTAGCAGAAGGAATGCAATAATAAAAATTAGAGCAGAAATAGATGAAATAGAAATCAAAAAGATAATTCAAGAGATCTATGAAACCAAAAATTTGTTCTTTGAAAAAATAAAAATTGAAAAATCCCTAGCTAGACTTACTAAGAAAAAAGTGGGGGGGGAGAGAAAAAATATAATAAATAGAATCAGAAATGAAAGAGGGGTTATAACAGATACTTCAGATATGCAGAGGCTCATGAGATTACTACAAACATCTATTGATATAAACCAGCAAATTTAATGACCTGTATGACAAGGACACAAGGACAGATTCTTAGAAACCTACAACCCTCCAAGACTGAATCAACATTTTGTCCAACTGTTAACAGCTGCTTTAGGTGGAACAGTTGGGTCAGTACAAGCTATTCTGTTATTCCCTGAATCAGAAGTTTCTTCTTTTACAATTTGGCATAGTCTATATTATATCAATCAATAAAAAATCTTTAAAAACTCAAGAAATTGAAATAAGGAAATTACAAAAGCATAATGACTGAGTTACAGATCACAGAACGCCAGTCCTAATCTAATATCCTAAAGACTTCTGAAGTAGCATTCTGTTTAGATCAAATATCTTTCTCTCATCTTCATTTCATTATTTGGTAAGGGTTTTGTATTTGGTCTGAAAAAGCCAAACATTGGCCTCTGGTTGTTAAATTATGTGATACTAGACAAACCTTCCTTTTACCATTTTGGTATTATCATTAGTAAAGGAGGGTGGTCATTAATTCCTGCCTGACTGTTTTAGGTTGTTTCAGGAACAAGCAGGACAGGTACTTTCGTGCTTTCTAAGAGAGCTGGTATGAGCTCAGCTTAGCTGCAAAGACTCGGTTTACAAGGGCACCATTCCCATAGAGATATGGGCGCGTTAGCAATTTTCCAGCTCCTGAACAATTTCTTCTCATGCTTTCCCTTAATTAGAGTTGTGAATGAAACACAAATGTAATTGATGTTTCCTTCCACATCTGGGTCAGATTATCCTCCCTAAACCCTAGAATAGAAAATAACACAGGTGTTTGAAAGGGATACTGGCTTGAGGAAAACTGCCTGATGGGTGGACCTGACTAGAGAATATTCCCTGTAGACAGCCCCAGGAATCCAAATGATCAGCACAGCTTTGTCAACATGAAATCCAAACAAAAAGAGTTATTTATATGACTCAAAAATTGAGTTGCATTGTTTGAAAAGGCAGCTGGTTATGTTGTTATGGTTGGAATTACCTTTTAGATGGAATTTTTGGGCCCAACTAGACAGAGTTTCAATGGCAAAGCCCCACTTTATCTATAACTGTGGTTTTTCTAGGCTCTTCCAATTGACCAATCATTTTCCAATTGTTATGGCCTCTTTCACGTATTTTACCAAGGTCAACCCGATTGTGTTTTGCTATCACTTCATATCACCTTAACATCTCTGCTCAGATGCTATAGGGTAAGGTAAAAAATCAGGCTTTTCTGCCCTCCCGCCATCAGGACAGATGACGGATCCTTGCGGTCCTGAATGCATGCCTGGAATAGGGTGTGGGCATAGGTAGATGGGATTCACCTGGGCTGAGACTGGGCTTTTAAGGGCGGCGTCATGGGGACGCCAGGAGAAGCCGAGAGAGAAGCAAGAGAAGCAGAAGCCGAGAGAAGGCCCGAGAGCCCAGATAGAGTGAAGACTTGCTGGGGGCTGGGAGGCCTGCCAGCCTCCCGGCCCCCCAGCACCCTTGCCTGCTGTATAGCAGGTAAATCTCAATAAAAGCCTGCAAAAGCCACTGAGGACTCTGAATCCTCCTTTACCTGGTCTGCTGGATCAGAAAACCTGCACTGTGTCCATTCCTGACCCTACAGATGTTTTATGTGCTCAGTTTACAGCTTGGCTCTTAAAGCATTGTTGATTCCTGTTTCCAAATATGGGGAGAGGACCTTATTATAGCCCTGCAAGTCCAGACTGCACAATTGACTGGGTTCTTTATGTTTATATCCTTTGAACTTCACACCAATCTGGAAGGCTATCACATTTGTTTTACAGATTTGGAAACTGAGGATCAATCACAGGGGCCAAAATGTCTACCCAAGGTCCTAATACTTGAACGGTACAGAGGATGTTTAAACTCAGGTCTAATCCCAAACTCAGAGTTATGCTGCTATTGCTAAGTGTTAGACGGCTGAATTACTCCAAATTCTCAAATCACCTGTGTAAGAATGGGGAGTTTTAAAAAGGTGATTTAGTCAAACAGAACACTGCAATCTAACATATCTTTGTGTCTTTCTGTCTTAATTCATGTTTTACAACCTAGATTTCCATCAGATTGATTGAGCACCTGCTATGTGCTGAGTACACTTAGAAATAAAGACATAATGCCTATAGTCCAATAGAATAAATTGATATATTCTCTAGTAAAGATAATTTAAAGGTAATTTTCATCTTCCAAGTGTGCATAACTGTAGCGGCAAGAGGGCCACAGTGCAGGATCTCTATGATTTGAGCAGACAGGTGAAGGATGAGAGTCCTGGAGCCCTCAGTGGCTTTTTCAGGCTTTTATTTGGATTGACAAAGTTCACAGCAGGCAGGGGTGCCAGAGGCTGGCAGGCCTCCCAGACCCCAGCAAGTCTTTATCTGGGCTCTCCGCATTCTCTCATGGCCTCGTTCTTTACTGCTCTTCCTTTCTCTCTCAGTTCTGTTCTTTCATTCTGCTGTTCTGCTGGCGTCCCCGTGATGCCGCCCTTATAAGCATAGCCTTAGCCCAGGTGAATTCCATCTACCTACGCCCACACCCTATTCCAGGTGCCCGCCATCAGGCAGGCATTCAGGACTTCAGGATTCCATCATCCATTCTAATGGTGGGAGGGCAGAAAAGCCTGATAGATTTTTTACCTTACCCTACAATAACCTTTGGCCAGTAATTCTGTTTTAGAAATTACTTGCATCCTTGCATAAAGCTTATATTCTAACAAGTAATGTTGCCAGATATTTACATAAATCCAAAGTACATAATCCCAAATTAAGGAAAGTAATATGAGGAAAAAACAAGTGTATCCTTCAGGGCTCTACCAAGTAAACACATGCTTATTTATGCCGGGGTAGAGAGAGAGAGAGACAAGGAAGGAGGGAGGGAAGAAGGGAGATATTACCAGGAGTTGGCTTTGACCTTGGGACTAGCTTGTCAAGTCTGAAATGTATAGGGCAGGCCATGAGGAAGGGCTGGAAACTCTTGGGCAAGAGTTGATCCTGTTATCCACAGATGGAATTTCTTCTCTCTTGGGGAAACTAGTTTTGCTCTTAAGATTTTTCAAGTGGGGCCTCCCTGGAGGCGCAAGGGGTTAAGACGCAACCTATGAATGATTGCTTCCTATTTACTTATTCTTCAGTATAATATTTTATTTTTCAGAAAGTAATGCATTTATATGGTTCAAAATTCAGAAGACACAATATCCACAGCCACTGGAATTTGATTCCCGGCCAGGGAGCAACCCACATGGCGCAGCAGACCTCTCCTGTCTTGCCCACTGCTCCCCTCAGCAGTGTATTTCACTCAATCTGCCTGTTCTGCTCCCCACTCAATATCTGGTGAATCCTCTCACCCCCCACACCTCTGGCCTGTACCCCAGTTATTGATGAATAAATAAATCTTAAAAAAAAAAGATTTTTCAATTGACTGGATGAAGATCACCGAGATTATAGAAAATAGTCTTCTTTGCCTAAAGTCAATTCAAAATCTCCTTTACTTAAAGTCAATTTAAGTAGGCATTAATCACATCTACAAAATAATTTCACAGCAACATCTTGATTAGTGTTTGAATAATTTGGTACTATAGCTTAGTCATATTGATATATAAAATAAACCAGAGGTTTAAAAATGTTGATTAGAGCAGTGTATTTCATTAGTCTGCCTGTTCTGTTCCCTGCTCTGTCTCTGGTGAATCCTCTCACCCTCCCACACATCTGACCTGTACCCTGGTTCTTGTATAAATAAATAAATCTTAAAAATAAATAAGTTGATTAGGTTGCATTCAATGGAAGAAACAAAAAGACATAAAGTCAAAGTGTCTTTATAAATGTATTGGTTTATAATTCAGGAAAATCAGAAATAGGATAGGGTGCGTTGGCTTTGGCCTCCTTCATCACTTTCCCTCGGACTTTCCGCATGGTCTTCCTCCTGCTCAGGCTATTTGACAAGATGACAACACTGGTTCTCTCTGCATGAGGAAGAGAGAGACCATCTCTTCCTGTCTCTCTCTCTCTAAAGAATAGGAAACTTTTTAGAAGCCTCCAGCAAACCTCTCACATCTCACTGACTTAAATTGGGCCATGGTCCACAAGTGGGCCAATCTTGTGGCTGGAGAACTACATGCACTAGTTTTAAGGTTCTCAGTCCTCAGTAGTGAGAGGAAGAGATGGTTATGACTACCTTACAGCAGGACCTTTTTTTTTTTTTTTTTTTTGACAAATAATGCTTGTATGGATGATAGATTGGAATGATTCAAAGAAAATTCCTGGTGCTCCAGAATTCCCAGAGTCCATCTGGCTGTCCAAAGAGCTAAATATCACTGCCTGCCAGTCAGTAACCATTCTTTTTTTTGGGTTAGATAATAGGAACCACCCTCTAGGCATAGAATCAATCCCCAAACTATGAGGCTTCTTCTCAGTTGGGGAAGAATAGAATGATTATTAGCACTATCATTGGGTAGTAAATTCAGGGGACAGGCAGGGTCTAGGAACAAATGATGTTTTCCAAGTCTTGTCCCAGTAATTGGGTAGATGCTAGTAGTGTACTGGAGCTGGATTATATTGATTCACAGGAGTAAACTGTGTGTCTTATCCCAATTCTATATTTAGTGGTATAAATAATTATATCACAGAAATTGACAAATGCTACAAATCAGAGAGGTTTTATTTTCCCCTGGGGAGTCAGTTATTAAACTTTTACCAGTATATGGCAGAAATGACAGGCCCCAAAACAGAGGCATGCTGGAGGAAAAAGAAGCTTAGTCTATATTTCTCTGCTGGGACCCTGCTTTTTTTTCATAGAGGTGAAATTCACGTAAAAAAAATCACCACCCTACTTGTCATTTTTGAAGTTTATTCAAGTGCATGATTACTTCCTATTTACTTATTCTTCAGTATAATATTTTATTTTTGAGAAAGTAATGCATTTATATGGTTCAAAATTCTGAAGACACAAGAGAATATCCAATAAGAAGTGCATGTAAAATAGCCAAAATATTTATTTATTTATTTAAGATTTTCATAAAGTATACCAAAAAGTACACACACACACACACACACACCCCTCTGACCTTGCCTTCCTTCATTTAAAAAAATATCTTGGATATAGTATTCATGCCAGTAGATGAAGAATTTCCCATTTTCTTTTGCAGTTGCATGGCAATTTATTTATACATAAACTGCCATTGTGAATGACTTTGAACAAATTTCCTTTTGCATATATCTGGATATGTCTGTAGAATCACTCCCTGCAAGTAGAGTTGCTGGTTAGTTGTGGAAGTTCACAGATAATGTTAAGTTGCCTTCTGTTGAGACTGTACCAATTTATACTCCCCTAAGCAATGGGGATGGTATTTGTCTCCTTGCCCACAAACTTTTTGTTCTTTGTCAATCTGATAGGAAGGAAAATGGTATATCAGCATAATTTAAATTTCTTTTCTTAAAAAAAAAAAAAATTTCTTTTCTTTTTTTTATGAGTGGAGTTGGGGTTTTTCCTAAATCATTTTTTTGGAAACTGATTGTATACTTTTTCCATTTATCCCATTGGACTTTTGGTATTTTTCTGATTAAAATTTTGGCTTTTTTTTTTTTATTCAAAAGAAACTATCCTTTTGAGATGAAAGTAACAAATTCTTTTTCCTATATTGTCATTTTTGTTTGGTGAATTTTCCCATGCATTTAAAGGAATTTAAGTAGTTGATCTTTCAGCTTTTTATAGTTGCATCTTTTATGACTTCTTGATTTTATGCACTTCTTTCTCATGCCAAAAACTATTGAAGATGCTATTAAATATTTTAACCCATTTTTTTCCCATAGTGCTTTTATGTTTTCACTTTTAAATCAGTTTCATATGGATTTTGTTCTAATTTTTTTCCATGTCCCTATGTGGTTACTTAAATATTATACAAAGGAAAATCCATCTTTTCTTCCATTGTTTTGAAATGCCATCATGAGACATTAGTTTATAGAAGAGAAAGCTGGAAGGCTTGGTACCTGCCATTTACACAAGAGAGAGTTCTTCCTATCTGGAAGTGACAGCTACCTATTTGAAACAATTGATGTCTATCTTTGCTTGAAATTCTTATTAAGAATTCCACATGTGGCAAGAGTGGAGTAGGGAAAATGGAAGTTCTTAGGAGACCTGGGAAACTGAGTTACACAACTTGTTGATTTTGTTGTTTCTATTCTTTTTTATTTCTGGAGAGGGAAGTTTATACAAAACAAAGAATTAAATGCAGAACTAAGTTACTTTTGGGGCCTCTGCGTTTAACTACTTGGTTACTTCCTCCATTTATCAAGATGTTCCTTGTCTCTTTCTTAGGAAGCATCAACTTTACTATGAACTGTAATTATACATAATAAAAACAAGTATGATGAATGGTATATTTTAAATAATCCATAGGAGAGAAAGTAAAATTCCTACTCAGAAAATAAAACATTTTGTCTACAACTTTGTAGAATGGAAAAGTTCCTCTTAACCAAAGCTAATCTTGGCTCAGAATCTATAGATAATGGGAACTTCAACAGTCATTGTTTATGAGGTCAAGAAAAGAAAAAAAAAAGAGGAAGTGCAGATAGCTGACAGAATGACCAGATGTTGTGGTTCTGTCACATGCTGGTCTCTGAAATGGTCTAGGACAGGCAGCAAGGATCCTCATTGGTTTTGCTGCAGGGCAGCAAAGGGACACTTAAACTGGCCAAGGACACTGCCCAAATTGTTTACCAGTCACTATCTAAGTTCTTCACCTTCATGCACAATTGCAAGAATACTCTGGTTCAGAGAACAATAATGGGATTTATTTAACAAACCAGGGAAAAAATAAAGAGTTACTGAGGCCAAAAATGGCCGTTTAGCTCACCTAAAGCAGTGTCCAGTGTTTTAAAATCCTAAACACAAATGCTCCAAAGATAGTGTCTTCCGCAACTGCAGACTTAGAGCATGTGGCAGCCAGACTATAGGCCGGGATCCAACTCACGAAGACAGAAAAACACAACAGGAGATGTTCACAGAGTTGCTGAGATGCCTCAACACAGCACCAGACAAGTGACACTCAAAACAGCAGCTGCAGTGGCCGAATCACCTGACAAACAGCCACACACGCAGCTCAGCAAGGCACCCAACTCTGAGTCTTCGCATTCTCTGCCCGCTGTAATAGCAGCAAAACTGGGAAGAGTTTCAGCCACCCGGCTACCTGCAAAGCGTCTTAACTTTTCCTTCACGTTCTTGAGAGGCCCACAACAGCCTTCTGGAAAATTGGCATGGAGGAGGCAGAAATTGCTGACTCTAGAATACCTGAAGATCTGAAAACACTGAAATCCTGAACACTGAATCCTGGGGGCTGTTTCTGCAGTCCCTTATATTTCTTATCAGAGTCTCCACCCTAAAATGTGATACTTTTTTAGCATTTTCCTCACCAGCACCCCACTCCAGGGGTGGTGTAACAGTCTATGGCTTCAGTCACTGGTTGCAGTTTGGGGATGTGAGTAGCCAGGTGGTTTGTTCATTATACTTTCTCCAGAGTCAGGAACTGACCTGCTGAGTGGAGGTAGGAGAGGTGACAGGCAGCCTACTGAGTAGCTCCTGGAAATATCCCTGCATAGAAGACAAAAGCTGAGGTTTGAAAATATAAGTAACAATTTTTCAAACCACTGAACACCTAGAGAAACTAAAAGGCCCTTTCCCCTTCTTCTGTCCACATACACTGCCTCTTTGACCCTGTAATATAATTTCTTTACCCTTTGTGGGATCTTTGGTGCCATTTCTGTTCAATTTCACCTTTATGTAGTGAGGTGGGAAAAAGGAGGCCAATGGGTAGGAAGGCACCTGGTGTTTCACAATCCAGAGGGACTCCAAATATATCCCCACTCAAGGGAAATCTTAGGTAGGGTATAAGTAGAGTCCTTGGAAGAAAACAGAGAAATCTTGCTCTCTCATGTGCATGCACCAAGGAAAGACCATATGAGGTCACAGCAAGCTGTTAACTTGGCAAGGAATGGTTCTCACCAAAAACTGAATTGCCTGGCACCTTGATCTTAGACTTCCAGCCTCCAGAACAGTGAGAAATAAATATTTGTTGTTTAAGTTACCCAATCACCACGGTTTTTTGTTATAGCAGTCTGAGCTAAGACATGAGAGAACTGGACAATCACTATTGGCTAATGGTCATGGCTCTTTTAAGGGTTGGATGAATGGAGTGTGTGTGTGTGTGTGTGTGTGTGTACCAGAAGTCTGCATTTAAACATCATCTCAAGAATTTGGATTCCAGTGAAGATCTCTGACTGGTCTCATAAATATTTTCATTTTGACATAGGCCTATAAAATGCCATGTTGTCTGCAATATACAAAGGAATGAGCCACTAATAGTGGAAGTTCAGGTGCCACTACAAGTAAGATTTGTCTCCTTAGAGGAGAGGAAAGAATTTTACAATCTCTCTCAAAGGAAAAAAAAAATTGTTTCAAGTACTCTTCATTAGGTCAGAGATGTTCTTCCTATCAGATATCCTTTCTAGACATATTTATTTGCCCTATTTCTCATTTCCTTTCTGACTTTGTATCCATGCCAGATGCTACTTTTTTCATAGGTATTGCTGGGAAAGGAACAGGTTGTGGAGCAGGGAAAGGTAGAGGGGACTCCCTCTCTTCAGGTATCAGATTCTGGGCTCCACTTTTGCAGAATGAGAAGGAAGATCCTATTCACTATGACTAACACCCCTGTTGAATTACTTAATCACTGTTCCCCTGATGCATATGCATAGCATGTAGCAGAGCACAAGTATGTTATACCTTCACCATGGCCCTCTCCCTAACTCCAACCAATTACTGATAACCTGCTGCGGGGAAGGGGTTGGGATTAGGGGTGGGGTGAGAGAGTGAATCACTTTCTACTCACTTTCTAGAACTCTTCATAGCAGAGCTGCTAATGTGGGCTATTAAAGTCAACAAGGCCAATGACAATTTCATCCCCAAGGACACTGTTGGTTTGGGAATGATGATTTGCATTTAATGAAAACAATTTTCCATAGCCTTTAGAAAACACAGTTTGACTTTATTGTGATGGAAAATACTTTCTTTCTTACAGACTATAGGGTAAGGAAAAATGTCAGGCTTTTCTGTCCTCCTGCCATCAGGATAGATGATGGATCCTTGTGGTCCTGAATGCATGCCTGATGGCGGGCACCTGGAGTAGGGTGTGGGCATAGGTAGATGGGATTCACCTGGGCTGAGCTGAGACTATGCTTTTAAGGGTGGCGTCATGGGGACGTCAGCAGCAGTAGACGCCGAGAGAGAGAAGCAAGAGAAGCAGAAGCTGAAAGAATGCCAGAGAGCCCAGATAGAGTGAAGACTTGCTGGGGGCTGGGAGGCCTGCCAGCCTCCTGGACCCCCAGCACCCCTGCCTGCCATGTACTGGGTAAATCCCAATAAAAAGACCTGCAAAAAGCCACTGAGGACCCTGACTCCTCCTTTACCCGGTCTGCATGGGATCCTAGAAAACGTGCTCAGTGGCCAGTCCTGCCCCTTACAATTGGTGTAGTCAGCAGGATGATCCATGCAGACAGGTATTGAGCCCTCCGAAGACCTGGAGGGACTGATGGACAAGGTCTGGGAGCTACAGAATAAGACCATGCCTGGAGGAGGAGACACCCGAGAGGACCAGCCAACGACACCTGAAAGGACCAGCCAAAGACCCCTGAGGCAGCAAGAATCATCGGCAAAGAGAGGACCACGATTCGGAGCTCACCAGTGCTGATGCAGGGAGAGGCCAACGAACTTGGCCTAATGGACTTGGACTGATGGACTTGGACTGATGAACTTGGACTGACAATCCTTCCAGAAGGTGGAGGACCTTGACAGGTTATTTTTTTTGGGGGTGAATCTGTGGGTGGCCAGTGGGCCTTGATGGCCAAAAGCAGCCTGTGTATGCCCAGCAGCTAGGCAAAGGAGAAAGGCCAACTGAGAAGGCAAAAGCTGGTGCTGATGCTATGTTTGGGAAGCCCTGAGTGGCTGTTAAGCACTAAGTAAGCTGAGAAAGACCAGTGAGTCTCGTAAAATCACCTGTGGGTGATGCCCTGCTCGTTGTCAAGGGAGGGTGAGAAGCTGAGGAACCCGTCCTTGGGGGACAGGTGGAGAATGTGGCTTGGGGTGGAGCCCAAGCTGAATGTAGAGTTTGGATCCCCGACCCATGAGCTTGTGCAGTGGGTTGGCCTGAGTGCAGGGGTCTGCGAGTCACATTGGTGGCTATGAAAGCCGAATGTTGGAGCGACTGCGGACAGAAACCCTGAGGGTTGGCGATTACCCCCAACAGAAATAGAATCGCTAATCCCAGAGTGAGTGCATCCTGGGGGTAGATGCGGTGTGTGGCTTGTAGCCGAGACTACAGCCAGAGAAGGTCAGGAAGCCTAACGGCTCCTGGTGTGTTACAGTAGATGCCGTGAGTGGTTCCCCTCCCTCGTATGAGCAGTGCCTTCGGCAGCAGATTTGGTGGCTCATCTGCTGGTACCAATAATTGTCTTTTGCACTAGGTTGGGGCCCTGCCTGGACTTATTTGTGTTCTGTTGTATTTTGTTATATTGTGATGTATTTGCTTTTGTGGGCCGTGGCTGCATTGTTTATGTTTGCTAAGAACATTGTATATATGAAGACTATATGGCAGAAAACCCTGAGTGGGTGGACTGTAGGGTAAAAAAATGTCAGGCTTTTCTGCCCTCCCGCCATCAGGATAGATGATGGATCCTTGAGGTCCTGAATGCATGCCTGATGGCGGGCACCTGGAATAGGGTGTGGGCATAGGTAGATGGGATTCACCTGGGCTAAGACTGTGCTTTTAAGGGCGGCGTCACGGGGATGCCAGAAGAAGCCGAAAGAGAAGCCAAGAAAGAAGTAGCAGAAGCCGAGAGAGAAGCAGAGAACGCTAGAGGGCCCAGATAGAGTGAAGATTTGCTGGGGGCTGGGAGGACTGCCAGCCTCCTGGACCCCCAGCACTCCTGCCTGCCATGTACCCATTAAATCCCAATAAAAGACCTGCAAAAAGCCACTGAGGACTCCGATTCCTCCTTTACCCGGTCTGCTGGATATTAGAAAACCTGCACTGTGTCCATTCCTGCCTTTACACAGACCAATGAAGTTTTCAAAGTTCAGAAACTTTCCTCCCTCTAGGTGGATTAATAATCACAAATAGAAATGTCTTTGGCAGCAGGTTGAGGAGGTGGTAGTGGGTAACCATCCCCCAGAAGATTCTTACCATCTGAAGCAAGAGGAACTGGTTTTCTACAATTGGTTTTATAAGAATAGCAGGGCAACTGACTACCATCCAGGTGAAAGCTGAACTATTGGTAGTTTGTAAGGGGTTGTTGTGCCTGTCTCCTTCTCAGTCCTTGCTTTGTGCTGATTATAGTTCCATCCCACTAAATTTCAGTTCCAAAATGCAGTTTCCCTGGCTTTTCTCTGACAACCTGAGCATTCCAAGCGGCCTCTGGCCACACCTTGATTCTAAGACAAGTACGCAACTTTAATATGGGCTCCCAAGTGGAAATAACAGATAGTCATCAAGAACAGAGTGCTCTTGCCTGGGCTTGCTCAGAAAATCCCTCTTGCAGGGGAGAGTACAGCTGTCTCTTCAGCTTGCTATTATGCTGCTTTTGTCAAATTATCTGGGAGTTTAATTCTGTGGAATATAAACCCTATTCTGAAGGTCTCAATTGATTTAGTGGTGAGAATTGCGGGTAGAAGGTGAAAGAGGAGAAAGGGCTTGTAGAGAGCAAACAGAGGAAGAGACACAATGTCAGGGAGGATCAGAAGGCAGACTGGCATGATTAATGGGAAGACTGCAGTTCAGTCAGCCTCAGGGTCTTCTAACATCACTACTTGCTCTGTGGAGTAGATCAGCTCTCACCACTATTCTTTTATTGCTGGAGCTATCATTCTTCTGTCATGGAAAACCTATAATTTCCAAGTGAAAAAAAAATCAGGTAAAAAACAACATGAATAGTATAATCCCCATTTTAAATATATGTTGGTATAAATGTCTGAAAGGCTCTAAATAAAAATTTTAAAGGTTATTTTGAAATGGTAGGATTATAGGCGAGTTTTTATTTTCTTCTTTTTGCTTATATATATTTTCCATAATGAATACCTGCTGTATATAGAAAAGTTACTTGGAGAAAGAATAGAGAAAAATAAATACGGAATTGAGGAAAGGAGACAGAGTTTTTTGAGTATGTGATAATCTACATATCTAATCAGGCTGTGACATTCTCAGTATTAGTTGTCTGCTCTTTACAAACAGGATAGCCGTTTGATTACTACACACAGTCTTTTATGGGCCATACTTTCTAAATCTTCAGAGCTATATTTCTTGATCAGAAATACATAAGGGAATCAGCAGGGAAACTTCCAATCTTCCCTTGCTCAGTAGTTGATTCAGAATATCTAAGTTAAGCCTGGCTATGAATCTTTTGAAAAGCATTCAGATGGTCATCCTGGTTGAGAATTTCATGATAAACAAGATAACTTGCTGAGGTACAAAAAGAAAGTGCTAGAACTTCCAATTTTATTTCTTTCCTATTGCATCTTTTAAAAATTTCTGCTTGTATTAAACTATCCATAATGTTGATATAGTAAAATATATATATATAATTTGCAAGTAAATAAACATATCTAAGGGTATGCTAAAAATGTTTATTCTTATGAGGATGCCCAAATAAAAAATTTGGAAACAGCTACTTAGAGAACTCTTTATGAGTAAGATAATTCTAACATGCAACCAAATTGGAAATTCTCCTTGTTGATGTTAATGACTAGAGAAAATACACACCTACTGACAATGATTCATTTGAACTGATTCATTTTCTGCTTAGAGGTGTGTTGTTATTTTCTAGTCTAGTGCCATCATTTGCGGGCACATGATCTTCCCCAGGTAGACTTCAGCTTTCTCCTTGGTAAATACACATGCCCCTACATGTACCTACTACAGAAGTCAGCATTTGAGATATACTCAAAGCAATAAATGCTGGTCATTATGTCATTGTTCTTACATGGTATGCTTTTATAGCTGCTTTGAAAAAAAGAAAATAGATTATCTTTACTTGAAAAACAAAATAATAATAAATACTCATTTGAAAAATAAAACAAGAGAAAAAGATAAAGAGTGAAAGTAAATCTCCCGAGGAAAGACGGAGAATTAAATACACACACAATTCCTTTTTCTCTTCTGTTAAATCTCACTAAAATGTTACATGATTTTTTTAAAGGAAAGATAGAATAGTAGCAAGCCCTTGGAAAGCTAGAAAGTAAAATATGTGGCCAATGGCAACAGACATAAGATAATTGAGTCTTAAGCCAGCAGTGAGGGAATTTAAGAAACCAAACAGAAGCCCTCAAAGGCTCAGGAACTGGAAATACCAAATACCTCTAGAAATAAGATGGGGGTAAGGTAAAACCAGGAGGAAAGGTCCAGAGTCTATTTAAGAAAAAATTAGACCCCAGATCTCCTCCCCTCTGTACACAGTTAGGCCAGTGCCCCATACTCCACTGAAGAGAGACTAGAACAAATGGTCTATAGAATTCAGGCTATTGGGCAGAGTTGAGGACTATATGCTATCAGGAATAAGGACTAAGTGAATACATGGAAACTCCTAACTTCTCCTCCATTGGGTTCCCATGATGCCTGCAGCCAGAAATATATTCTTGGGGCATAAGCCATGTAGAGTAATTCTCTGGAGATCTGGTCTCCCCAAGAGGAAAAACTTAAAGATATTAATGTGTGGGGTGTTCTCCAGCCAAACAATCCAGTAGTTACGAAGCCCTTATGGGTTCAGATCTTCCATTCAGCTTTTTAGCTCTTATTCTTAAATTGAGCAAGCAATCAAGGTTTACCATACCTCAAGTAAAGATTCTCACACGGAATGTGGAGAATAAAAAGCAACTTAGAGCAAAAAGATCATGCAATTTGAAGAAAATGTCAAATACTGTGATCAATATTTTCAGACCTAAGATGTGTAACAATCAAATGTGAATGTGATAGTAAAAAAGGAGCCCTCAGGGGCCTCCCCGGTGGCGCAGCAGTTGAGCGCTGGGGTGTGAAGCTGCCCGCAGCCTCTGCAGCACCGGTTCAATCCCTGGCTGCTCCCCGGCCACCAGAGAAGGGTCCCACATGGCGCGCAGACCTCTCCTGCCGCCCGCTGCTCCCCTCAGCAGTGTACTTTGTCAGTCTGCCTGTTCTGCTCTCCCGTCTGGCTCTGGTGAATTCTCTCACCCTCCCACACTTCTGACTGTGCCCAGTGCTTGTATAAATAAATTTAAAAAATCTTTAAAAAAAAAAAAGGAGCCCTCAGGGAAGATAACACCTCTCATAAATGAGAAATAGAATAATAAAAACAAAAATTCAATGAAAGGATTAGAAAATAGTTAATATCCTTGAAATTGGAGCAAAATAAATGGACAAATGAAAAAGAAGAAAAATTGGAAGGCCAGAACAGATCTAGTATATGAAAATAGCATATTTAAAAACAAGAGACCATATAAACTAGAAGAAAGTCATTAAAGATATAATTTAAAAATATTTCCCCTAAGAGAGGAGCAAGCATTTCTGGAATGAAAGGATAACAAAATAAGCACACAAGCATTGAAAATAGACCAATACCAAGAATAGCAACATGAAATTTCAAAAATAAGGACCAACCAACCACTGTGGAAAGCAGTGTGGATGTTCCTCAATCTGCTAAAAATAGAGCTTCCATATGATCCAGCAATTCCACTACTAGAGATCAACCCAAAGGACACAAAAATATTAATTCAAAAGGATACCTGCACCCCTATGTTTATTTCAGCACTATTTACAATAGGTAAGCTATGGAAGCAACCCAAATGCCCACAAATAGAGGAATGGCTCAAGAAGATATGGTACATATACACAATGGAATATTACCCAGCAATCAAAAAAAGATTAACTCATGCCATTTGCAAAAACATGGATGGAGCTGGAAGGGATCATACTCAGTGAAATAAGCCAGAAAGACAAAGAAAAACACTGGATGGTTTCACTCTTAGGAAGAATTTACAAAACCCAAAGAAAGGATCAGAAAAAAGACTAATTATAATAAAGTAAAAATCAAAATCAAGTAAACCAGAGACATACCTATGGAGAGTAGGATCAAAACAAGGGTAGTGGGAATTTTATGTGGACTATAACCAAGATGAAAATGCATACATTGTACAAAAATGAAACATGATGTAAAAAATATATAAAATAAAAAAACTGAATACCAAATATATATATATGTATATTTGCCAAATTTACAGCTGAAAAAAACACCCAGAAAAACAAAAATAAGGACCAAAAAATGCTGCAAGTTTCCAAAAAGGAAAACAAAACAGGTCCATATGCAAAGTGATGAATCAGAGTGGTTTTAGACTTTGGAGATGGGAATAAGCTTCAAAGTTCTCCAGGAAAATTATCTTCAGTTTAGAATTCTATACCCAGCCCAAAAAGTCAAGTGTCAGGATACAATAAAAACATTTTCAGATTTGCAAGTTCTCAAAACTGTATACCCTCTGGCCCTGCCTCAGGAAATCCTCAGTGTCAAAATGATGCAGTAAATCAGGAAAGAGGATACCAGAGCTCTCACTGGTAAGAGAATCCCTCGGATGACAATGAAAAGCAATCCCAAGAGGAGAACCTTGGAGAAATTGTTTTGTGTGTGAAATTATTAGAATTTTTTAAGCATCTGATGTCTTGAGAACAGACATAGACAAATGGCAAATATAGGTAAGTCAGAAATGAAGCAAACAAAACAATGTCATTATTGACTCAGGACAACAAAAGGGTGACAGGAAAGGAAGAGTTATCATCATTTACTAGGGTTCAGCTGCCAATAGTGTTTTATAGCAATGATAACTCAAACAAGGAACATTCACTTAACCAAGATTGCAACCTAACTGTACAGTCACATGTCACTTAGTGGTGGGGACACATTTTGAGAAATGTGTCCTTAAGCAATTTGTGGTAATGTGAACATCACAAAGTGTACTTAGGCCCTGATGGTACAGTTTATAACACAGCTAGATTCTGTTATAGATATGGGTCATTGTTGACGGAAACATCTACAGGGCAATACTGTACATGTATTAGAAGCATGGAGATGGGGAAGCTGAGTTTGTCTGGTAGGGGCAGAAGGAAGAAAGATACCATATCCTAATTGATCATGGGATAAATGATTAACACTAAAAAAGCAAGGAATCACATTTCAAGCATGTTGACTTAGAGACCTGGAACTATATGCCAACAGATTTCTCTAAAGGGGGTGAAAGTGTGGGAAATGATGATGAGGAGCTAGGGGACTGTTGTTTTTCACAATAAGCCTTGTGTTATGGAATTATTTGACATTTTTAGATTGTATGCATGTTTAACTGGGGATAGAGGGAAAATGAAAAAAGTACTTATTGAAATTTTCTTCAGGGAAGCCTTTCCTTTAAGATCAAGAACAAGACAAGGATGTCCTCTCTCATCACTGCTCTTCAATATAATACTGGAGGTCCTAGCCAGAGCAATAAGACAAGAGAAAGATATACAAGGAATCCAGATAGGGAAAGAAGAAGTAAAGCTATCACTATTTGCAGACAATATGATAATATACATATAGAACCTTAAAAAATCCACAGAAAAAACTACTCAAAATAATCAACCAGTTCAGTAAGATAGCAGGATACAAAATCAAGACACAAAAATCAGTAGCCTTTCTATATACAAACAATCAATCTGAAGAAAAAGAAATCAAGAAAGCCATCCCCTTTATAATTGAAAAAAAAATCAAATACTTGGGAATAAACCTAACAAAAGAGGTAAAAGACCTATACAAAGAAAATAGGTCTATATAAAATACTGTTAAATAGGTCTATATAAATAGGTCTATATAAAATACTGTTAAAAGAAATAGAAGAAGGCACAAAGAAATGGCAAGACATCCCCTGCTCATTGATTGGAAAAATTAACAATATTAAAATGTCCATCCTACCAAAAGCAATATGCAGATTCAATGCTATTCCAATAAAAGTCTCAATGAACAAATACTGATGAATAGAACAAATACTGATGAAATTCATGTGGAACCACAAAATACCATGAATAGCTAAAGCCCTACTGATGAAAACAAAGGAGAAAGGAGGTATCACACTTCCAAACTTCAAGCTATACTACAAAGCCATAATAATTAAAACAGTTTGGTATTGGAACAAAAACAGACACACAGACCAATGGAACTGAATAGAGAGCCCAGAAATAAAACTGCACTTATATGGACAACTGAACTTTGACAAAGGAGCAAAGAATATGCAATGGAATGCGGACAGTTGGTTCAATAAATGGTGCTGGGAAAACTGGACCTCCACATGCAAAAAAAAATGAAACTAGACCACTACCTTTCACCGTGCACAAAAATCAACTCAAAATGGATAAAATAACTAGACATAAAACCTGAAACCATAAAATGTATAGAAGAAAATATAGGTAAAACACTGTAAGATATATATTGCTATAACATCTTTAAAGACTCATCACCCAAAGCAAAGAAAATCAAGGAAAAGATAAACACCTGGGATTACATCAAACTGAAAAGCTTCTGCACAGCAAAAGAGACATTAACCAAAACAGAGAGACACCCCACTGACAGGGAAAAAATCTTTGCTCTCCGGTCAACCGATAAGAGACTGATCACAAAGACGTACAAAGAACTCACATGACTCAACAAAAACAAAATAAGCAATCCAGTTAAGAAATGGGCAGAGGGCCTCCCCGGTGGCGCAGCGGTTGAGTGCTGGGTTGCGAAGCTGCCCGCAGCCTCTGCAGCACCAGTTGGATCCCCGGCTGCTCCCTGGCCACGGGAGGAGGGTCCCACATGGCGCGCAGACCTCTCCTGCCGCCCACTGCTCCCCTCAGCAGTGTACTTCGGTCCTTCTGCTGCAGTTCTTCGGCCTGCTCTGCTTCCCGCTCTGACTCTGGTGAATTCTCTCACCCTCCCGCGCTTCTGACTGTACCCAGTGCTTGTATAAATAAATAAATAAACAAACAAACAAAGAAACAAATAAAAAGCTATTTAAAAAAAAAAAAAGAAATGGGCAGAAGAACTTAAAAGACATTTCTCCAAAGAGGAAATGCAAATGGCCAACAGGCATATGAAAAAATGTTCAACATTCTTATCATCAGGGAAATGCAAATTAAAACCACACTGAGATACCACCTTACACCAATAAGAATGACACATATCAAAAAAAACAAGCAACAACAAATGTTGGCAAGGATGTGTGAAAAAGGAGCTCTCCTACATTGCTGGTGGGAGTGCAAACTCATCCAATCACTATGGAAAGCTGTCTGGAGGTTCTTCAGTCTATTAAAAATGGAGCTCCCATATGACCCAGCAGTTCCACTACTAGGGAGTTACCCAAAGGACACAAAAACATAGATTCAAAAGAGAACTTGTACCCCTATGTTTATTGCAGCACTATTTACAATAGTTAAAACCTGGAAACAACCCAAATACCCAAAAATAGATGACTGGATCAAGAACATGTGGCATATTGACACAATGGAATATTACTCAGCAATCAAAAAAGGTAAACTCATGCCATTTGCAGCAATATGGATCGAGCTAGAAGGAATTATGCTCAGTGAAATAAGCCAGAAGGAAAAAGAAAAATATTGGATGGTTTCACTTATAGCAGTTATATAGGGGAACCAAATAAGACATCAATGTAAAAAAATAATAACAGCACAAAACACAACAAAGCAAAAACAGACAATTATAACTCAGAGACATCCTGTAGGGGAGGAGGAGGGAGAGGGATCAGAGGGAGGGAAGGAAGAAGGAGCACAGGTAACTGAGGTGATGGTGCACGGTGCATTGGTGAAGGAAAATCTATGGGGACTACAACTGGGGTGTGGGGGAATCAAATATTGTTTAAAAATGAACAATGATAAAAAAAAATAATAAAAAAGGTTAAAAAAATTAAATTTTATTCAGGGAATAAAAACAAAGTAAAACTCCTTTCCTCCCTGGATTCCAATCTCCACAGCCTTGTCTGCTAGAGAGGCTCACTTCTCCTTATAAATCTTTCCAAAAATGTTCTATGGCTGCTCACTTGTGCTTACTTCCTAATCTGCAGTGCTGACTGAATTTTGCAATACACCATGATTGTTTGTTAGGACTCTTGAAGCCACATCTAAGCCACTTTTATTTTTTCATGCTCTTGATATATAAAAAAAAGGAAAAGTTGTGAAAATGAAATTATAAAACTGATGAGTTTTAATGTTTAAATGAATACCTTTATGAGATCCCAAAAGATGTTGTCATTCTAAATTTCAGGGACTATGTGAGGCCCAGGCATCCACCCAACTCTGTAACCAACAATGCCTCAGAATCTTTTCTAATTTCACAGTCTTCCCCTGCCTGGCCTGTTCCCATGCTATTTCCTTCCCTTTTACAAAATGTGTAATATTCTGCATTTGCCTTCACTAAACTTCATTCATTTCCCAACAATTCCTCTGGCATTTCCACACCCTGCTGTAACCTATCCTTTGAATCTATATGCTCTCCATCCTAACAACCCACATTAATTAATTAAAACGCCCTCCTTCCCTTGTTTTCCATTTTGGAAACACATTTATGTTTTAATGAGCATGCTTGCCATTCCATTATTCAGGTCACTGATGAAATGTTACATCACCAGGTGTAGTCTCTGTGGATACATTTGCTATGTCCTCCCAGGTTATAATAGTCCACTGTACTCATTCTCCAGGCATGCAGCCACTTGTAATTATGTGGTTTCAAATTTAAATTTTAGACCAGTGGCTTGCAAAGCTGGCTGCATATTACAGACATCGTGGGAGAATTTTAAAATATAGATCCTGGATCTCACAATTCTATCATACAATCTCAAAAACTTGGCCCAATCCTGATTGCTTTGGATGCAGAAATCTTCCTTGTCTTTTCAAAAAGAGGAAAAATAAAATATTAGAGGTGGGTAGCATTCTCTTGCAACATGAAGAAGCAACAGATGGTCGGATTTTAAGTTCCAGTTTTCCTTTCTCTATATTCTAAAGGGAAAAAATTGAAGAACTTGATCACAGTTTCCTATTCCTAATGTTAAAAAATTACCACATATAATAGTGTCATAAAGCAACACAAATGTATTACTTAACAGTTCTGGAGATCAGAAGTCTTGCACAGTCTTACTGAGCTAAAACCAAGGTGTCAGTGAGGTGGTGTTCTTTTCTGGCACAGTTTCCTGACCTTTTCAGCATCTACATGCCACCCAATCCTTGGCTTGCTGCCCCATTTCTCCAGTATGCTTGACATGTCTCCCTGGCTTGCTTTTACCTCCCTCTTTTTCTTCCTAGGAAATTTACCATGCCATTAGGCCCACCTAGATAATCCAGGATAACCTTCCCTTCTCAGGGTAAGCTGTTTAGAAACCATTTGTTTTTGCCATGTAACCTGACTCTAAGGGCATAGGACATGGATGTCATTGGGGATGATGCCATTATGTTGCTTACCACAGAAGCATATTTAGTTTTTTCCTAATAATTTTTAGGTAAGATATAAGTAGCTAGAACACCCCTCTGCTGGAATTCTAGACAAAGTTCACAGCTCCCTGGGCACAATGACACAATCTGTCGAGTATCTAGAGGCCTATTTCCAGAGCCAAGGAGCCTGCTGGGAACAGGATCTGTTCCCACATCAGGCTGTAAACAGTTAGTTGCCCACTCTTTAGCTCTGGACCACCTCTCTAAGCCAGTAACACCCATCATGGAATCACTGGGTTCAAAGTAAGCCAGCAAACTCTTTTCTATATGCATTGGGAAGTGAGTGGCAATTAGACCTTCTCTGGGTTAACCTAGGTTTTCTCTTAATTTCTATGACTTTACAAAGAATTGTAAGCTACAATTTCCCATTTCAGAGTGCCTGGTGCCTTCCTGTGTTCCCCATTGAATCTAATGTGGGGCTCAGGAAGTTGTGTTCTTTAAAATCCCTGGTTTAATTCTGTCTGTAGGAAGGTTTGGGAATTACTGGTTTAGATCATGTTTTTTAGTTTAATGAATATTTTTTTAAAAATTAAAATTTAAACCTTGCTAAAATCAAGATATACTAGTAGCATCTATTACTTTTTGAAAATGTCAAACTCATAGATATATATGTAAACATATTTATGCAAAACATATATAACATAAAATATATACAACATAAACATAGATAAACGTGTAAATGTTATTCTTATACATTACTCTCTCATAGAAGGAAATCAAGTTAAAAGAATGTTCTATTTAAGAAAATCCAATGAATTAAAACCATATTTACAAAAACAATAATATTTACAGTATAAAAATTTATATTTTGAAGAGTTCACTATATTATTTCTTTTAAATGACACATCCCCCTAAGACTTTTGGAGTATCATTTAACTTAGGAAAGTTCAGTTTACATATTGCCTTTCAGTTTGTAGAAATTAACTTGTCTGCAGCATCTGTTGCCTACTCTTCCGCCCTGAGTGTTCCAGAGGCCAGTGCTGGGCAGATTCTCTCTGGGCTATGCCCGTTTCTGTAGGCAGCCTGTCGAAAGGCTCACTTGGCCCCGCTTTTAGGCTAAGGTCTACACTCATCCCTGAATTAGTCTTGAGGTCACAGGAATTTTAGGACTCCCGGCTCAGCACTAAGAATAAGCATCAGATAGCCCTGACCTTGGTTCTCACTTTTCATAATTGGGCTTTCAGCATTTCCCCCCAGCTCTAGATCTTGAACTTCTGCTTGAGGATTCTGCTTTCCTTGGAGCTTTCTTTCTTTTACTCTTAATGCAGGATCTGAAGGTGCTTAACTTGATACTTTGTGCAGACCCTGAATATGTCCCTGTTCCTGACAAGAGGGTCTCAGTTCCATCAACCAGTGTCCAGGGAGGGGCCTTATTCTCCTGAACCCCCAGCCAGGAATACTATGATGGCCAACCCCCTTCACGCACTTTGCACTGGGCTCTCTAGAATTCGTGATGCTGTAGTGCAAACTGTGTGCTGACTTTCTTCATCTGGGGTCCAGTGCTCCCACTCTGCAGCCTGTGTTGGATCCCAGCCTCCTTGTCAAAGGCCCTAAATCTCTGTTCATTTATGCGTATTTGTTCTTCTTTAGGGATCAGACCCTATCACTTATATCCCACATACTCTAAGATACTGCTTCAAACCAACAGACACTCCATGTTCATCATTTTTGTTTGTTTGGTTTTGTTCTTATTAAGGTAACATCAGTTTACAACACTGTATAGATTTCAGGTGTATAATTTCTTACCTCGGCAATTATCTATCATGCCACACCCATTACCAAATGCCCAGGCAGCATCCACCACCAACCTAGTCCTTCCTATTTTTTCCTCTCTAGTGGCCACCATTCTGTTGTCAGAATCTAAGTTTGTTTTAGTTTTTGCCTTGTTTGTTTTGTTGCTTTTATTTCCCTTATATTCCACAAATGAGTGAAATCATATGGCATTTGTCTTCTGACACATTTCATTTAGCATAATCCCCTTGAGGTCCACCCATCTTCTCACAAATGGCAAGATTTCATCTTATTTATGCTGAGTAGTATCCTATTGTGTATATATACCACATCTTCTCAATCCCCTCATCCACGGTCAGGCCCTGGATTTTTCCGGATGTTGGCTGTTGTGAATATAAGATCATAGTGGTGCATATATCTTTTTGTATTAGTGTTTTTATATTTGGTGAATAAATACCCAGAAGTGGAAATACTGGATCATATAACTGTTCTATTTTAATTTTTTGAGGAACCTCCATACTGTTTTCCATAATGGCTGTACCAATTTATATTCCTACCAACAGAGCATGAGGGTTGGTGAGGGTTCCTCACCAACGTTTATTATTTCTTGACTTTTTGATAATAGTCATACTAATGAGAGTGAGGTAAAATCTCATTGACATTTTAATTGCATTTCCCTCATGTGTCTGTTAGCCATCTGTATGTCCTCTTTGGTGAAATGCTTACTTAGATATTCTATCCATTTATTAATCCGGTTGTTTGTTTTATGTTGCTGAGCTGTATTAGTTGTTTATATATTGTGGATATTGAATCCTTGTCTGATTTGTGGTTTCCATATATCAAAGCATGTATTTGTGTCCATCTTAATGTGAGTAGTTCCTCACCCTTAGATCTCAGCACTGACCCAGGGCTACTCTCAGATGAAGTGATTAGACCTGCCCTGAGACAGGTTAGCCTTTCATCTGACCCTGTCATATGTTTATCAGAGTCCCAGTTCCACCATGTAATAGATGTGAAACCATGGGCAATTTGATTTATTTGATTGTTGATAGATTTGATAAGTTTCTTCCCATATATAAATGAAATGTCGACTTCATATAGTAGTTGTGGAATAATGTTTGTAAAGTGCCTGGTGCTGGCCATATGGCAGGGTGATATTACTATTTCTTTTTCCTTGCTTGCTTCCCTGTGACTACTGGCCTGAATAAGTAAAAGCCCACATATTTCATAGCCGAACAAGTTCAGAAATGCTTATCTGGAGAACATACTCATTTCTGCCTCCTCAGAAATCGAGGAAGGCCTGAGTGACTTGCAGTGTTTGAGACCCCTAGCATATTAACTAAATGTTAAAAGAATGAAAAAACAAGACACAGAACAAGAGAAAATATTTTCAAAATACATATCTGATAAAGGCTTATATTCAAAATAAACAACAACAACAAAAAACTCTAAAAGCTCAAAGTAAAAAATGGGCAAAAGACCTGAACATCTGCACCCGACAAGACAGATAGCCAGCACAACCTCATGGAAATGGGTGTTCATTGTGCTATGTTATTAGGAAATGGCAAATTAAAACAATGAGACATATCACAACATACCTATTAGAATGGCTGAAGTCCAACAAAGCATCCGCAATACTAAATGCTGGCAAGGATGTGGAGCAAAAGAAACTCTCATGCATTGTTGATGGGAATGCAAGATGATACAGCCACTTTGGTGGTTTATTACAGAACTAGACATACTCTTACCTTATGATCCAGCAGTCATAATTCTTGATTTTACTCAAAAAGTTGAAAACTTATGTTCACATAAAAAACCTGCACAAAGGTGGTTATTGCACTGTTTTCATAGTTGTAAAAACTTGGAAGCAATCAAATGTCCTTCTTTAAGAGAATGAACTGATAAACTGTGATAAACCCAGACAATGATATATTTTTCAGTGTTAAAAAGAAACAAGCAATTAAGTCAAAAAGACTGGAAAGAAAATACATATTGCGTAAATTCATATTTCTAAGTGAAAGAAGACAGTTTGGAAAGGTTACATACATACATGTATGATTTCAAATAGATGACATTCTAGAAAAGACAAAACCTTAGAGAGACTAAAAAAGATCTGTGATTGCCAAGGGTGCAGAAAGAGGGGAGAGGAGTGAATGGGCAAAAAACACAGGATTTTTCAGACAGTAAAATGTACGTATGCTATTGTAATGGTGGATATATGACCTTATACATTTGTCAGAATCCACAGAACTTGTCAAAACCCAGACTATAAAACACAGTTAACCTTAATGTAAATTATGGCCTTTAGTTAAAAATAATGTATCAAAATTGGTTCGTCAATTGGAATAAATGCACCATACTTACACTAGATGTTAAAGAGAGGAGAAACTGTGTGTGGAAATTGGGGAGAGGAGAGGATGGAAACTCTACTACATGCTCAGCTGTGCTGTAAATCTACAATAACCCTAAAAAGTAAGATCTTGGAAAAGACAAAGAAATATTAAAAAAGGTTGATTTTAAATGCAATCTATTTTAGTCTTTCTTTTTTAACTACAGGGGGCTTTTAAAACCAAAATATGCAGTGTAATTATGCTTCTCATAAAATGATTGTGGGATTATAAATATTTTAATTCATAATGCATGACAGACAAATGGTCTACTAATGGGAGCCACATTCTAAGCTATATGATAGGAGTTGTCTTCCTGTGGTCCTACGTATGATGTATATGAATACCTATATGAAACTTCACTTTTCAATAATCAGCTCAGCACCCCTTTGTATAATGTGGGGCCTCTTTTCAATGGAGCACCATGATGGACCCTTTTGGGGCTCAACTTTATATTTCCAATTCCATCAACAACCCAGTCGGTTCTGCTCTTGAACTCTAGTTGAAAGGCTGCCTGCAGATAGATATCTCTAGTGCTCAGTGCTGAACTACTTAGACTTCCAAGTCTCATCTGTTTGTGATGTCTCATTCCTATCTGCTGCCCACTTGTTGAGCAGGAATCTGCCTGGACCAGCTACAATACTGAACAACAACTGTAACTATTTTGTTTGCCTACTAGATTGGACTTCCTCTTATATCTAGAGCACTTTGAATTAGTAGCTCCAAACAAAGAGGGATTAAAAATTAAAGAAGAAATGGTTGCATCAAAACAAGGTCTTCTGCATGATCATTTCTGTATCTAGCTGTTCTTGCTGTACTTCCTCTGTTTCTAGGGATGGGCCTCATTCCAAGACAGATGGAAATGAACACACTTGCTGACTTCACTTTTCCTTCATTTTTCCCATTTTTTTCTCATTATGATAGCAGTAAGTACTCTTTCTAGAAAATTTGCAGGTCACAGAAAATCATCCCAAATCCTATGTTAACCAAAGGTACCCATTAATGTTATTTTACTTGTGTTGTTTTCACTCTATATTTGCTCTTGAATTATTATTTGAATTTTGGGGCCTCCCTGGTGGCACAGGGGCTAAAGTCTCTGATCTATCAAGCTATAGCCAGCCACTGCAGCACGAGTTCAATCCCCAGCCAGGGAGCTGACCCACATGGTGCAGCAGACCTCTCCTGCCTCGCCCACTGCTCCCCTCAGCAGTATTTTCACCTGTTCCACTCCCCGCTCTGTCTCTGGTGAATCCTGTCACCCTCCTGCACCTCTGGCCTACACCCCAGTTCTTGTATGCATAAATAAATTTTAAGAAAACGAATCTTTTAAAAAGTTATTATTTGAATTTTTCCTGCTCTGTTTTCCTAAAATAGTCTAAGGATTACCCCATTGATATATTATCAGCCATACTTGCTTAAGTATTTTAAAGTATAGCCATCATGACATCTAATTATTAAATACTTCATTTTATATCTCTGAAACATAGTCATTTTGTACGTGTTTGTAAAGCTATTATTATCCTTATCATAATGAACAATTCTTGATTCCTCTCTTACTCTCATGTTCCAAAGCTAATTAATCAGCAAGTGATGATTAATTCCTCACTCTCTCTATTGCTACCGCATTTCAACCATCATCATCCCTAACAAGACTTCTACTCTAGATTCTTCCTCTTATCTATTTTGTACACATTGCCAAAATGGTCTTTTTAAAACTTAAACCAAGTAATAGTACTTCCTTGATTAGAATCCTCTGGTGATTTCCCCTTGTGATTAGAATAGTATAATCCATACTTCTTTAAACCTACTTGATCTGGCTCCTGTCTATCTTTCTAGGCTCTTCTCTTCCCTTTCTCCTGCCTTATTTTATTTCTTTGAACACCCAGAGTCTTTCTTGCCTGGCTTTTGTACTATCTGCAAGGGATGACCCCCTAGGTCTTTGTATGTGTAGTTCCTTCTTATCATCACTCAGTCTTAACTTAAATGCACTCTCACAGTGAGGCTTTCCTGCCCATGTTATCTAGAAAACTGCCCTCATCCATCCTCAACCAATTCATAGCTTATTATCTTGTTTTTTTATTTCATTTCACCTGTATTACTTGTCTAAGTTACATTATTTTTTGTTTACATATCTATTCCCTGCCTTCCTCTTGTGAATGTAAGATACAGTATCTGGTTAAAATATACAATTAATAAATAATGTTGGAAAATAAATCAATAAACTGATTTCTGTATGCTGACAGACTTGGCTTTGAATTTCAACTCTGCCACTTACCAGATGTGGTAGACAAGTTAATTCAGTTATCTGGGCTTCACTTTCTTTAAATAGAATAGCTGGGCACAGGACTAGAATAAAAGTTAAGAGAGATAATTATGTAAAGCAATTAGTATAGCATTTGATGCATTCAAGATATGATAGTTACCATTATTACTACCAATTATTATTACATTCCTCTGCTGCATTTGATGCTTGTGAATATTGTCTCCTTAAAAATTTCCTTTCTGGTCTCCTTGATGCCATATACTTCTAGTTTTGCTCCCCCTGAACTGTTTTAGAGCATCTGCCATAGCACAACTCCATCTAACAACTCCATAATCATTGCTGTCCATGCCTAGTGTCATATCTTGTTTGGCCACAACTAACTGGACAAGAGATGGTTACCTGATCCAAAGGTAGTTGGATCAGGTTCCCAAGTTCAAGAACTCAAAACAAATGTTTACAGTGATGGTGATAACTAACCAAATAAATTAGATCATGTCTCTTGAAGAATGTGAAAAGAAGCCAGAATGAAAGAACAAGAAGGTGCAAGAAAGAGGACAGATAATATAGAAGAAACAGTAGACAGGGAGAAAGAACTGCAGGGACCCCGGGGGGGCAGATGAACACGTAGCCTGGTCACAAGGACTACACTGTATCCTGATGACCTTTCAGATTCTGTAAATCCCACAGCTATTTGAGAATGTCTTCTAGCCTCCTGTGAGCTTCACAATAATCTCAATATCTGAGGTCACTTATCTGTTTCTTGCGTGGCAAAAGACCATAACACACTTCCTTGAAGAGTTTCACTAGGCTGAGTCATCATTTATTAGCATGTACAATTGGTCATCACTCAGTGACCCCAATAACTTGAGTATTCTTCTCTCTCTCTGCTGGTAATTCTTCAATTGCAAAAACCCCAACCTGTTTTCTGAGGTACCAACTCTAATTTCTAGGACCTTACTGGCCCCTCAAAAGAACTAACTTCCAAATAAATACATGATATTTCTCGCCTTCTCTCAATTCCTCCCTGGAACTTCTGTCCCTCCTATTGTGTTCCTTGTTTTAGTCAATGACACCGCTTACTCCCAATCTCTTGGGCTAGAGTCTATGGAGTGATCTCTGCCATTTCTCTTTATCAGCTTCCTCAACTAGTCAGCACCTGCTGATGCATTTTTCCCTTTGTCTTCCTTCTAACGGGCTTCAAGACTATGTGATTATGTGTGATTGGCTCTCCCTGTTACCTCTTCCCATGATGCCATTTTTGTTCACTCTGCTGCAAGTCACACATACCTCCTTTCCTTCCTGGAACAGGCCAGAGAAGATGTTGTACTAGGACTCTTGCATTTGCTGTTCCTTTGGTGTGGACTACTTTTCTTTCTTTCTTTCTTTTTTTTTTTACTGTGCATAAATGTGGGATTTATTTTATTTATTTTCACAGATAATGTATCATTTTATTCATATATATATACATGCAAATTTCTATATGTATTTCTGAAAGATGAAAGATTGTTTTTAAGAAACATAAACACACTAATAATTCCTTTATCATTATATACCTAGTCAGCATTCTATTCCTTACCTTCCTAACCTCTTTGCTCAAATATCCTTTTGTTTTTTTAATCTTCTTATTTAAACTCTAAGACCCTGACAACTGACTCTCCTTAAATCCTTCCAGTGTCTTATTTTTCACCATAGGTATCTAACATGATATATAATTTACTTATTCATTTTATTAATTGTATCTCCTTTTCCTCACCTTATAACCCTTGAACGTGTGCACCAGGTGGGCAGAAATTTTTATTCCTAAAAATAAATAGCGCCTGGCATATAGTAAGCACTTAGCATATATCACTTGATCTCTTCCCCGTTACCACCGATTTTTATTCTTAAATTATTTCAGAATACTTTATTTTTAAAACAGGTCACAATACCAAGTTTTTTCTTCATTCATTGTATAAGCTACAAATGCTTGCCTAGTATCTGAGAGGCACTCTTCAGTAGTGTGTTTGAAAAGTGAATAAAAATTCATATTAAATAAATATTAAGACAGTTTCCATAGACTGCCACCATTCTGCCATCTCACTGTAATGCTGTATCATTGGGCATATGTTTCTGACCCACATGCAAAAATGACAAGCTTGACCATTTGGAACTGCCATCTGGAATGTCAGGGACTTTTTCTAATAAGCTGTGTGTCTTGACCCTTCCCAACCACTTAGAGCTTAGACTTGTCAGGGTGGTTTGTATTTTCATCTACCCCAAACCTTCTTTGCCCTTGCCACATAAGGCAAGGGATAAACAGAGTGCCATTTGGTCCTCTAGGAATTTGGTGGAGACTGAATCCTCCAAACCTCCATCTTGTTCTTTTGATTTTCTACTTGCCCTAAAGTCTTTCTTCTTTATTCTTTCTAATAAGTAAAAATCACTTTAGAATGATTAGTTTTTGTCTAAAAAACATGTTATGTTCTGCTTTTACTTTTCTCATTATAAAAACAACACATGCATATTTCATTAAAACTTTAAATATAAAAATAAGTAAAGACACTAAAGCTCTAAATAAGGATCTAGAGTGCTTGGGCTTAACAGACATATATAGAACACTAAACCCAAAAAAATCTGAGTATACATTTTTCTCAAGCGCACACGGATCATTCTCTAGGATCGATCATATACTGGGGCACAAGACAAACATCAACAGATACACCAAGATTGAAATCATACCAACCATCTTTTCTGACCATGAAGGCATCAAACTAGAAATAAACCATAAAAAGAAGGCAAGGTACTCTCCTACCTCGTGGAGATTGAAACCCACACTACTGGAAGTCCACTGGACTAACGAGGAGATAAAAGAAGAAATTAAAAAATTCTTTGAATTGAATGACAAGGAGGACACCAATTTCCTAAATGTATGGGATGCAGCAAAAGCAGTAATAAGAGGAAAATATATAGCAATAGATGCTCACATCAAGAAACAAGAAAGAACTCAAAGAAACAACCTAATCTCGAAGCTCAAAGATCTAGAAAAAGAACAACAAAAAAACCCCAAAACCAGTAGAAGAAAAGAAATAATAAAAACCAAAGCAGAAATAAATGAAATCGAAACTAAAAAAACAATCCAAAAGATCAATGAAACCAAGAGCTGGTTCTTCGAAAAAATAAATAAAATAGATAAACCCCTAGCCAGGCTCACAAGGGCAAAAAGGGAGAAAGCACAAATAAATAGGATAATAAATGAAAGAGGAGAAATCACAACGGACACAGCAGAAATCAAAAGAATAATTAATAACTACTATGAACAGTTATATGGAAACAAGTTCAACAATCTAGAGGAGATGGACAAATTCCTACAACTCTACAATCACCCAAAGCTAGATAAAGAAGAAATAGAACACCTAAACAGACCAATTACAATTAGCGAAATTGAAATGGTAATCAAAAACCTCCCCAAAAACAAAAGCCCAGGACCTGATGGATTTACAAATGAATTCTACCAAACATTCAGAGACGAATTGGTGCCTATCCTTCACAAACTCTTCCAAAAAATTGAGAAGGAAGGTATAATACCTAACACGTTCTATGAAGCCAACATTACACTAATACCAAAACCGAACAAGGACAACACAAAAAAAGAAAACTATAGGCCAATCTCCCTAATGAACACTGATGCAAAAATCCTCAATAAAATTTTAGCTATCAGAATCCAACAGTGTATCCATAAGGTAATTCACCACGACCAAGTAGGATTCATTCCAGGGACACAAGGATGGTTTAACATCCGAAAATCAATCAACGTTATCCAACACATCAACAAAAATAAATATAAAAACCATATGATAATATCAATAGATGCTGAGAAAGCTTTCGACAAAGTGCAACACCCATTCATGATAAAAGCCCTTGAAATTCTTGGGATACAAGGAACGTACCTCAACATCATAAAGGCCATCTATGACAAGCCAATAGCTAGTATCATTCTCAATGGTGAAAAGCTAAAAGCAATTCCATTAAGATCTGGAACAAGACAAGGATGTCCACTTTCACCACTGCTTTTCAATATAATACTGGAAGTCCTAGCCAGAGCAATAAGACAAGAGAAAGACATCCAAGGAATCCAAATAGGAAAAAAAGACATCCAAGGAATCCAAATAGGAAAAGAAGAAGTCAAACTGTCACTCTTTGCAGATGATATGATAATATACATAGAGAACCCCAAAAACTCCACAGAAAAACTAATTCAACTCATCAATCAGTTCAGTAAAGTGGCAGGATACAAAATCAACACGCAAAAGTCAGTAGCCTTCCTATATACAAACAATAAATCTGAAGAAGAAAAAATCAAAAAAACCATCCCTTTTATTATTGAAACAAAAAAGTCAAATGTTTGGGAATAAATCTAACAAAAGAGGTAAAGGACCTATACAAAGAAAACTATAAAACACTGTTAAAAGAAATAGAAGAAGACACAAAGAAATGGAAAAACATCCCCTGCTCATGGATTGGGAGAATAAACATTATTAAAATGGCCATCCTACCAAAAGCAATATACAGATTCAATGCTATTCCAATCAAAATTTCAATGTCATTCTTCAAAGAAATAGAACAATTATTGATGAAATTCATATGGAATCACAAAAAACCCCGAAAAGCCAAAGCTCTCCTGAAAAAAAAAGAAGGGAATGGAGGCATCACACTCCCAGACTTCAAACTCTACTACAAAGCCATATTCATCAAAACTGCATGGTATTGGAACAAAAACAGACAAACAGACCAACGGAATCGAATAGAAAATCCAGAAATAAACACACAGATTTATGGTCAACTAATATTTGACAAAGGAGCAAAGACTATGCTTTGGAGCAAAGAAAGTTTGTTCAATAAATGGTGCTGGGAAAACTGGGTTGCTACATGCAAAAGAATGAAGCTTGACCACTACCTCACACCATATACAAAAATCAACTCAAAATGGATTAAAGAACTAGACAGAAGACCTGAAACCATAAAATACATAGAAGGAAATATAGGCGAAACACTACGTGATTTGCATATCAAAGACACCTTACAGACACATCACCCAAAGCAGTGATAGTGAAGGCAAAGATCAACAGCTGGGACTACATCAAATTAAAGAGCTTCTGCACAGCAAAAGAGACAATAACAAAAACAAAGAGAAACCCCACCAACTGGGAGAAAATTTTTGCACACAACACTAATGATAAAGGACTGATCACAAAAATCTGCAAAGAGCTGATGAGACTCAACAACAACAAAGAAAATAATCCAGTCAAAAAATGGACAGAGGAGCTAAAAAGAAACTTCTCTGAAGAGGAAATGCGAATGGCCAACAGGCATATGAAAAAATGTTCAACATCACTTGCAATCAGGGAAATGCAAATCAAAACTACCATGAGATACCATCTTACACCAGTGAGAATGGCACATATTAAAAAAACTAGCAACAACAAATGTTGGCGAGGTTGTGGAGAAAAAGGAACTCTTCTGCACTGTTGGTGGGAGTGCAAACTGGTCCAACCACTATGGAGAGCTGTGTGGAGATTTCTGGACCTACTAAACATAGAGCTTCCACAGGATCCAGCAATTCCACTCCTAGGTATTTACCCAAAGAACACAGAAACATCAATTCCAAAGAACACCTGCACCCCTATGTTTATAGCAGCACTATTTACAATAGCTAAGCTTTGGAAACAACCCAAATGCCCAAAAATAGATGACTGGATCAAGAAGATGTGGTACATATATACCATGGAATATTACTCAGCATTCAAAAAAGATAAACACATGCAATTTGCAGCAACATGGATGGCGCTGGAAGGGATCATGCTCAGTGAAATAAGCCAAAAAGAAAAAGAAAAATACCGGATGGTCTCACTCATAGCAGGAATCTAGAATACTTAAATAAGGGACCAGGAAAATGAATAACTATAAGAAAGTGAAAATCAAAATCAACAAAAACTATGAACCAGAGACACTTTTGGGGGTGTGGGGGGCGAGAAGGGAGGGATTGGGGTCAGAATGGGGGGATTGCAAATGTATGAGCAATATAAAAATAAAATTTATTAATTAAAAAAATAAAAATAAAATAAAATAAAATAATACTTAAGAATTCCACAGACTGGACTAGCAAAAAAAAAAAAAACTTTAAATATAGGGGAGAAAAATATATAATATATCAATGGGTGATTGTTAATAATAATCTCCCTAGTGACCTAGTGGTTAGGATTTGGTGCTCTCAATGTTAATAAAAAACTCCTTTGTGTTATTCTGAATAATGATCTAGTTTAGGTAACTATTTCCTCTTTAAAATCATTCTTCTATATTTGGCCACATATTTTCTTTTTGGGGGGCACTTTATAAAATTGAGATTAACTTCTTTATGTATATGGGTCTCCTGACTTTGAAATTATTGTCTCATACTGGGGTTTCAGAGAGAAATTACTAAATCAAAGTGTGAATGATTATAAAGTTCTTAATATCTACAGCTTAACTTATTTTCAGATTGTTTCCCTTAAGCTTCTTTGGATGCAATGAATCACTCAGGTTACCTCAGTCATTGAGAAGCTTGTATGTATGACAATTGTAGAAATATTCAGGGCAGGAATTCAAGCTATCAAGCCATGTAACATAACAGAGTGACTTAGAACTAGCTGAGCCTCAGAGGTTGCACTTGAAGGTCATTTAGGATGCAGGGGAGCTTTAGGGACTATCTTGTCATACAGGAAATTCTGCCCGAGAAATCTCCATTAACACCTGGTCCATTTTATCTTCTACCCACTACCAATGCCTCAATTCCATTTATATTTTCTATTCATATTCCCTATAGATCACTTCTCAGTCTTTTGGCTAAGAACAAGTGTAGCATTTCCCCCCCTAAGTATGATCTGAATAGTTATCATGTCTATTTAGAGTGAATTTTTACTTCAGTCCATATAATTGGACACTTAGTAAGATTACATTTGGCTGCTATTTGTAAAGTACCCACTTCTGCCTCATTCTTTGGTGTGCTAGTAGAAGCAGAACATGGCCTCCCTTCTCATTATTATTCAGTGACAGAGGAACTGATGCGTTAGTCCCAGCTGATGTGCCATGGGGCAATATCCTCACAGATACCATCTCTGCATGAGGACCTACCAGGCTCAGTGGTTAGTCTCTTCAATACCAGTTTAAACATCAATCAAAAAGGGAGGATCATAGTAGCATTATCCACAATAGTCAGGAAGTAAGAACAATCCAAGTGTCCATCAACAGATGAATGGATTCCCTCCCCCCACCAAAATGTAGTGTATCCATATCGTCAAACAATATTCATACAAAAAAGGGAATGATTTATTGATATAAGCTATGTGAACGAGCCTTGAAAATATGCTAAATGAAAGAAACCAACCAGAGAAGACCATGTATTACATGGTTCCCTTTATACGACACCTCTAAAATAGATAACTCTGTAGAGGCACAAAGTAAGTACATTGTCTTTTGCCAGGTGTTGGGAGAGGAAGAAATGGGAAGCAACAGCTTAAGAGATAGTAGGCTTCTTTTTGGAATGATGAAAATGTTTTGGAACTAGATAAATGATAGATGCACAATACTGTGAATGTTCTAAATGCTATTGAATTGTCCATTTTACATTGGTTAATTTGACGGTGTGTGAATTTTACCTACAAAGAAATATGTTCAATAAGTCTATTTCTGGGTGGAATTAGAGAGATATTTGCGCACCCATGTTCATAGCAACATTATTCACAATAACCAAGAGGTGGAAGCAACCCAAATGTCCGTCAATGGATGAATGGATAAACAACACGTGATATATGAAAACAAAGGAATATTATTCAACCCTAAAAAATGAAGAAAATCCTGCTACATGCTACAACATAGATGAAACTTGAGGATATAATACTAAGTGAATTAAATAAGTCAGTCACAAAAAGATAAATGTTATGTGGTTCCACTTGAATAAGGTATCTAAAGTAGAAACAGAAAGTAGAATGGTGGTTACCAGAGGCTAGTGAGGGAGAAATGAGGAATTATTTAATGGGTACTGAGTTTTAAGATTGCAAGATGAAAAAGATCCAGAAATGTTGTACAATAATGTGAATATTCTTAACACTATTGAACAATACACTTAGAAATGGTTAATTAAGATGGAGAATTATATGCTACATGTTTTTAACCATTATTTTTAAAGAAAGGTAGAAGATGCTGCACACCTGCTAATGACAAATAGATCCTGGACTTCCTTTAATTTTTACCAATTTTATAGACTAAATTGAAATTTTGTTGTTCAAAGATCCTTATCTTATACTGTTATCAAGGTTCATTCATTTGTTCAACACATATTTAAGTGTTGCCCAGTGTCAGATGCTGTGCTAGAAGCTTGGTGGTACACAAGACTGTCCTGCCTTAGTGGAATCATTAAGAGAAGCTCTCCTTACTCACTCCCATGTCTCACACAGTGAATTGGAATGATACTTGTTCTAAGCACTATGCAGGAGCACTAGACGGGTGCTTTATCAATTTGCAACATGGGTCTTGGCTTTGTCTGGGAGGATTCCCTGAGAAAGTGAGCTTTGGGATGAGATCTGAAGGGTTACTAGGAGTTGACATAGTCACAGAAGTGGAGGGTGGGGACAAGGTGTTCGGGAGAGTTCACCAATTTTTAAAGACCTAGAAATGAAAAGGAGCCCTTAAAGAATTTTGTTCTTTGCCTTATAAGCAGAGGAAGCTAATGAAGGATACGAAGGGCATGTGTATTTAAGACATAATAAAATTATTTTAATTAATTTAAAATAATTTAATTAATGTTGTCTTTCTGTATAGAGAATGCAGTGAGGAAGAGTGACGGGGAGTACTGTACTAGTCTTAATGAGAAAAAAATGGTGGCTTACATTAAAGTGATGACAATGAAGGTGGTGAAGATACTTAGGAAGTAAAATTGACAGTCCCTTGAAATATTTTGATATGAGAATGTAGAGAGGGTGAAACTGATGATGACTTCCACATTTATTAATTTTTCATATTTTTTTCTTTTTTGGTTAGCTTTTTAGTGTGCTTTGTTCATTATTTATTGGGACATCTTCAGAATTTTCTTTTGCATTTCATGAATTGAAAATGAAAGGTAATAAATCCAAAGTTTGTTGACCTGTATTTCTTTTGAAGTACAAAAACTTCTAAATTTTCATGTAATTAAATATTTTCATTACTGTTATGCAATTTTTCTTACAATCTTACGTTAAATTTGTTCAAGTTATTTTCACAATTCTTTTTTATTGCAGAATGACTACATAAATACTTCTGAACTGAATAGGTATGAATTGAAGGCTTATTACCAAAGAACAACTAAATTAATATTTCAAAAATGTGTCTGATGGTCTTAGGTACACCACATTCTCCTCCCCATGAGTATGTCCAAACCAAAAGCCAATATTTTAAAATTTAACATTTGAATAGGGAATTATTCATCCCTTGTATAAAAGTACACAGTGAGCATTTCATTTTCACCTCTGTTCTCCCTTGCTACAATCATTTTTATTCATTTCTAGAACCAATTTATGCAAAATAAAATAAATATTAATATTTTTCCTAGTCTTTCTGCTTTTTATTTTTTTTTATTTTATTTTTTTTTTTTAAAGATTTTTTTTTTTTAATAGAGGCATGTTTTTTTATTTATTTATTTGTTTGTTTGTTTGTTTTGTTTATACATGCACTGGGTACAGTCAGAAGCGCGGGAGGGTGAAAGAATTCACCAGAGCCAGAGTGGGGAGCAGAGCAGGCAGAAGGACCAAAGTACACTGCTGAGGGGAGCAGTGGGCGGCAGGAGAGGTCTGCGCGCCATGTGGGACCCTCCTCCGGTGGCTGGGGAGCAGCCGGGGATCGAACCAGCGCCACAGAGGCCGCGGGCAGCTTCGCAACCCAGCGCTCTACCGCTGCGCCACCTGGGAGGCCCCTTTCTGCTTTTTAAAAAAAATAAGTATTTATTGTTCAGCACTGTGATTTGCTCACTGAACAATATTATCTTTTTTTTAAAGATTTATTTATTTATTTATACAAGCACTGGGTACAGTCAGAAGCGCGGGAGGGTGAGAGAATTCACCAGAACCAGAGTGGGGAGCAGAACAGGCAGACTGATGAAATCCACTGCTGAGGGCAGCAACGGGCACGGCAGGAGAGGTCTGCTGCGCCATGTGGGACACTCGCCAGTGGCTGGGGATCGAACCGGTGCTGCAGAGGCTGCGGGCAGCCTTGCAGCCCAGCACTCAATCAGGGAGGCCCTGAGCAATATTATAGCCCTTTTTATATCATCTTTTAGTACTGTATATTATTCCATTATTTAGACATACCCATAATCTGTTCCACATACTGAGTTCAGTCCTTTTCTATTTCAAATAATAGAAAACTGAATAACCTTATATACACACCTCATTTCACACATGTGCAAAAACAGCTCTAAGATAAATTTTCACACTTGAGAATTTCTGTGGGACTGGGTAATTACAAAGGCTGATTCAGGTTGTATAGAGCCTAAAGATTTTAATTTTATGGGCCTTCATTTAAAAAAAGAACACAGGGACATCCCTGATGGTGCAGGGGTTAAAGTCTCAGTGCTATCAAGCTATTGCCAGCCACTGCACATGAGTTCTATCCCCAGACAGGAAACTAACTCCCATGGTGCAGCAGACCTCTCCTGTCTTGCCGGCTGCTCCCCTCAGCACTGTATTTCAGTAGATCCTCCTGTTCTGCTCCCCACTCTGTCTCTGGTAAATCCTCTCACCCACCCCCAACACCTCTGCCCTAAACCACAGTTCTTGTATGCATAAATAAATAAAAATAAATCTTAAGAAAGAAAGGAAGAGAGAGAGAAAGAAAGAAAGAAAGAAAGAAAGAAAGAAAGAAAGAAAGAAAGAAAGAAAGAAAGAAAGAAAGAAAGAAAGAAAGAAAGAAAGAAAAAAAAATTATCTAATTCAAAGTAGGTACAAAAAAGAATATTCCAGAGAATATGAGAAGAACACAATAGGTTACTAATTTTAAAAAGCTAAAAAATAATCACATCACAGAATCTGGAAAGGGAGCATACTTTTACTAGTTAACTACCTGATATTTTTCTAGAATTTTTTTCATTACTTTTTGACTGCATACACCTTGATTATGTCTTCATATGACTACAATTATTAAATATCATTTTAAAGAGAGAAAGCAGAAACATAAATCAATCTTTTCTTACTCATGGTTGATTGAAATTCTTTATCTTTGGCAGTTGGGATGCATAAAACATTCAACTTCATGGATATATTTTTGCTCTTTGTTGTGTTCCCACAAGTTTGTGCCCTATAATCCAGAAATTCAGATAAATTCTATATCACATGATTCTGATTTAAAAATATTCCCACAGTAGGATCAAAACAGCGGTGGGAAGAGCACAAGGGAGTAGGGTGATGGTACATGGGTGAATTGGTGGTGGGAATCTCACAGGGACTATAACCGAGATGAGAAAGCATACATTGTGCAAAAATGAAGAATGATGTAAAAAATATATAAAATAAAATTTTTAAAAAAGGTAATAGGGTTGGAGATGTATTGGCAGCACTCTGAAAAAAAATAAGAACATTCTCACAAAAATATATATATTTGGTGGATTTATAATTGCTGCATTATCAAATATATCCTGACAGATGAGAATATCCATGATCAAATATTTTTATTTATTTTTTTAAAGATTTATTTATTTTATTTATACAAGCACTGGGTACAGTCAGAAGCGTGGGAGGGTGAGAGAATTCACCAGAGCCAGAGGGCAGGGCAGAGCAGAGCAGGCAGACTGACAAATTACACTGCTGAGGGGAGCAGCGGGCAGCAGGAGAGGTCTGCACGCCATGAGGGACCCTCACCTGATGGCCGGGGATCAAACTGGTGCTGTAGAGGCTGTGGGCAGCTTCACAACCCAGCACTCAACTGCTGCGCCACCAGGGAGGCCCCTCCATGATCAAATATTTTTAAAAATGATACGTTCTGCTTGTAATGTTACATATCTAATTATTAAATTATTTCCCACAGATTGGTATCTGACTCCATATATTTTAAGTTCCTTATACTTCTTTTCTACTACCCACATAATTCTGTTATCAGACACTGTAAAACTTGTTCACATTTCAGTATGACCTCCAGCTTTGCAAATTCTAGTCAGAATGGCAGGTGGTTGGCAAAGTGGGTAGTAGGAGTGTTTCTGGAAACCATTCCTATACCAGGATGCCAAGTCAGCTTTCCTTTAACCTGGTCTGAAAAGTTCCTGATGCCACTCCAATGCCACACTTCACAAGAGAAGTCTGAGTGGAAAGAAAACAGTGGTCTTAGTCAATCATGATTAAAATATCTTAGTTGCAAAATTTTCAAAAACAATATAACCTGTTGAAAATTATCGTGGCTCTGCCCAGACTCTTAGAGTATAAGTAAGTGGTCCTGAAGCTTATGCTGTATGAGTCACACCGTAAATTTGCCTTGGGCAATGGGCATTTGTAATTTTGATAGATATTGTCAATCTATCATGATTTGATAGATATTGCCTGCCTAGAAGCAGTACCCATTTACTTCCCTTCCCATAATACAAAGGATTTCCTTCCCAAGGTCTTGACTGCAGACTGTGTTATCAAATTTGTATATTTTTGCCAATCTGATAAATAGGGCAAAACAACTTAGTGTAATTGTATCTTGCATTTTTTTGAATTAAGAGTTGAGTGTCTTTTTTAAGTTTAGGAGTCCTATGTGTTTCCTTTCTTGTGAACTCTTTGTTCATTTTCTTTGCCCTTTTATCTATTGAATTGTTCCTTTTCTTATTAATTGCCAGCAATTATTTATACATTGGTAGATTCACTTTTTATCTCAATATGAAATTGCAAATCTTTTTTATCAGTTGTTAAGTTTTTATATTTCTTGTAATGTGTGTATGTTATGTGTGTGTCTATTGTTTTTGCCAGTCTCAAGTTTTCACATATTAATAGTATTTCATATACTATTATTGACTTTATCACATTTTCATTTTTTTGTATTTGAATCTTGATACAAAAACTGATATCATTCTAAGAAGATTCTGAGGTCTGTAGGAGATGTAATTCTTAATATTCACCAAGGAGAGGGAATTGCTCTTAAGCCTCACCTAAAAAAAACTATACCTCTCATTAAAGCTTAAATATTAATATCCTTCCTTGAGTGAGCTAATACTTATTGACAACTATTATGTGCTGAATCATTACATTTCCCTGTTGAAATGTACAACACTGGACATGAAAGAGTTCCAAATAAAGACTCGTCTACTCTCAGAAATATAAAAAACAAATACATGTTTGCTTAGTGCCCAGAAATAAAAATTCTTCATGCTTCCCAAGCATCTTAATATTTATAGCATCACAGATGGTCCTGTCCTTCCTTCATGGTTGGTGCCACATGCTTTCTGTTGAGGAACTTGTTCTTCTGTGGGGACTAGCAAGCTTCCTTTGTAGTACAGGTACTTATTTTCCAAGAAAAGATCAAATGCTCCTCTCAGCTGGAAACGCCCACTGTCCATGTTGTTTCAAAGGGTTTCTCACTCCTGCATTCCAGACATGTCCAAACTAAGGCCCCATCAGAAAAAGACATGGTCCTAATTTTCAGTGCAAATGGAATTGGGTCAGAAACATATGCTTATTCTTAATTCATGATTATAATTTAACAATTATATAATAATTTTATATTAATGCTTATTCAAGACTCATTATCAACAACAATAGTCTTATTTCTTCTCTGGTGTTCAAAGATGAATCACAAACTGGATCCATTTAACATTCAGGTCTATGGTTCTTCCTTTGGTACTGCACAGAGTTCTTTGAACTAACTTAGGGAATCAGAACCTACTTATTGTTGAAGAAAATGCCATCTCTAAAGCATCAGAACCTAAAGAACTAAAGTGATATTAGAACTGAAAGCTGCCTCTGCTATCTCTTGGTTCAACCCCTTCATTTTAAAGATAAAGAAGCAGAGACCCAGAGGAGTCTGAACTTAATGACATGTTTCCTGTATTTATCCCAAGTCATCACACCCATAGATAAAAGAGTAACTTAGTCCTCTCTTTTTATTTGGTTGATTCATATAGTTAGCATGTTAGTTTTGTTTATTTAAATGTGTAACTGTAAAAATGCTGAGGAAAAAAATAAACCCAATTTCTCTACCTAGGAACAATTTTTAAGGCCAAGGTGGCAAGCTTTGGAGCTAGACTGTGCCAGAACCCCATTACTCAATGTTTCTAAACCTCAGTGTCTTTACCACTGAAAGAGGGATAGTAGTGTTCACCTCATAGTGAAAACTAAAGTATATTACATGGGTAAAGCATTCAGGCCAGTGCCTGGCATTCTTGATTCAATTTATATTAGCAACTGTTAGTATTACAGTTGAGATACTACTATACACATTTTTGTATCATGCTTTTTTAACTTATTACAGCGTATGCATCTTCCCAGATTATCAATGCATCTTTTCTACCATGGCCAGCTTTGTAGAGGAAAAAAATGGTGTTATTTTCCATTCCAAAGCCAAGTTGCACATACCTTCTCTCATAGGAAAAAAAGCTGAATCAGCAACTGTGAACAAAGGAGAAAGGAAACAAGGTTTAATTAAGAGGAACTATTTAGGAATAAACAGGTGGATTTACAAGGGTGAGCATGAGAATGCTTTGATGCATGCATTTAGAGAGTAAAGGATATAGAATAATTGATGGCTATATTGGCAGATCAAAGTGTCTCAGGGTATTGCAGGCTGTGGAGTTAAACCGTTTGCACTTTTCCTGCATTTAGTGTGTGTATTTTGTGGGCATAGTAATAATTTGTACTCACACCAGACCTTTCATCTGGGGAGGAGCTCAAAGCACTTTGAAGATGTTAATAAGAAAAAGACCTGCTAATTAAGATTACTTAAAAATAAAAACTCTCCTTTCAGCATGTTTTCATGATTGCTGGGAAGGTTCTGACATAAAGAGATTTGTTATCACTGAGAGATATTTTGTGTTTTCTTTTTAAAGCATAATGTTGAATTTCATATACTAATGAAATATCTTTCTCTGGACAGTCACACCAGATATAACAAAAATAATTCAACTGTCTAAGATGTGCTTGATTGGGAGATAATATATTTGCTCAAAATTTTTGAATAAAACAAAGAGCATTATGATGCTGTACATTTATAGCAAGTTTTCACTTTATTAGACAAAGTTGTAGACTAAACCAAACAAAACAAATTTAGCAGAAGGACAAAGCATTCTCAGAACTTTCTGAAATTATATTTGTTAAAGGAAGATCAGATAGCAAAAACTGCAGAGTCCTTTGTTCCAGTGCATAGTGAAGAGGATGACCTTGTTAAGAATTCTACAAGCTTCCACCTCAAATTTCCTACATCAAACATACTAAAGCAAATCCCTACATAGATTAAGTAAATTCATGAAAACTTCCCTACTCTTCTTTCTGCTCCTTAGGTAGGGGATGTTATTTGTTTGAATATGCTATTATTCCAACTACTTAGTATCTAAGTCATTTTTTGCTTATGTCAGATGTTTATAGTTTCCCCACACCACCTCCCAACTAAAGAGTTAACTCCAAGAAGGAAAAAAAAAATTTTATCAATCTTAATCTGCTATAGAGACAGTGCCTGACTTTTAATGAAACATACCCATTAATAACAATTTTTTTTTTTGGTTAAGAAATAGTTCTATTTTTATTGCAATAGAAAAATGAATCAGAAGCAACATACATTTCCATTATAGGGCACTGGCTAAAGTTGGGGAACATCCATTATGTTGGGAACACTATGTTCCATGTCGAAGTAGTTTTCAAAAATTCAGTTATATATAGAATGAACTACTCAAGTAGAATAATATATCTTCTAGTAACTCAGTCTTTTGCATAAACAGAATTAAACCAAATGGGTGATTGACAGATATGTGTGTGAATCAATGGAGAACTAGACAATTAGACCAATCCTTTATTTTAATACTGGATGGGATTGGAAAAATATGAACAAATTATCAATCTTATTTCTGGTCAATAGGGCTGAGAGGAGTAGACTGGCTGAGGAAGAAAAATCCTTTACTTTTTTACTTTAATCTCTATTGTCTGACGTTTTAGCAACGAACAAGTATTTTTGTCATTTTTTAAAGGAAATTCTTTATTGACTTGAAATTTGGATTTGTTGAACTTCCCTTTGGTTGACCTAATATCCCATATTTCTCAACCTCTCAGCCTTTCTTCCTGACAGAGCTCCTGGCACTGAGTGAGCCATAGCAGACAAAGTCTTCCTTTTTCAAGAATAAGCATTTGGCCAGATTCAAACTGACTCCCATAGGCCTCTCCCTGGGGCACCTTTTCAAGGCCTTGCTTTCTAAACTTGGTTTGCTAATGGACTGGGACAGATTCCCTGCCTGACTTTGGAAGAAGTCAAAATCTCCCTGGTAACTTTCCTAGGCCTTCTGGTCTTTAATGAGACATCAACCTTTTTCAGTTGTAAATCAGTTTAGATCAAAATTCAAGCAAGAGATGTTGCTTCCCCTGAAATCCCTTCTGTTCTTTCTTTCTAGCCTCTTCTTGCTTGCTTAAGCTACACGGGGATAATTAGAAATAGCCACCTGGGCTAATTTCCTGAGTGATCCTTCTCTTGTTTTGACCAGTAGGAGTGGTATAATCTGTTTTCTTAGTCTGTGTAGGTTAGCTTGATGCCAGTGAAAATTGAACACTCTAAAATGGGAATCCAAGAGGGAATTTGTGTGAATATTTTAAATTAATCCACATTTTTGTGATCTGGTCTGACCCATTTTTAGTAGGAGCTGCTCTAAGGTTAGTTTATGGTTACATAAATTTGCCTGTGACCCAGAAGAGGAAAGAATACCCTCTGGTGGTAAGATTATATCCCTGCATCACATACCCTAAATTTTAGTTCCTGGTCAAGTTGCCTTACTTGCACAATACCAGGGTACACAAGAGCATTTTTAGTCACAGAAATCTATACTAAAAAAAAAGATCAACTCAATTTAATCTTAAATGATATATAGCGATACACGCAATAAAATTCCCATTTCCCAGTTTTGTTTTCATTGTTCTGAGTTACTGCTATAACATTATACAAATGAAAATTCTTAACTGTGTTAGCATTTTATTATGGGGGAAAAATCCTCATCATTTTACAAACAATAGTGCTTGAATTGATTTTTATGTGTGCCATTATTAATGATGTCATTATTGGTATGCTTATTCAGGCTGAATAGTTTTCAAAATATCTATTCAGTAGTTTTATGAGATTTTTGGTGCTCAGTTGCATTGCTGCATTCTGCTACATGCTACAACATTCAAATGCATTCATAGCCAGGGACTTTAGTATTCTTCTTAATCTATCCACTTGAATTGTCACAGTTGGGCTGACTGCACAGGAACATTATCAAAACAGATGCTCCAGTTCCAAAATTAGCAGTCTGGTATGGAATTTTCAGTGGAAGTTGGAGTTCCCATGGACCCTGGACCTTTGCCTTCCTCAGGCTCTGCCTTTGACTTTCCCTTCAGGACTAATGCCATGGAGGTCACTGTATCCTGTTCTGAATATTCCTTTTAGTTTCTGTTTTGTGAGAATTCTCTATAAAGCTTTTCCCTTGACTATTTATCCTTCTAGGCCTGAGATTTTTTCTGCAGTGAAAAGATCTGAATCAACCCAGTGTTCCTTCTAGGGAAGTGGACATTATCACTTCCTCCTCCTTTTGTCAATGGAGAGGAATATAGTGCTGGGAAGTGAGGTAAGAAAGAGAGAGAAAGGGGCTCAGTCCATTATTTAAAATATTCATTTGCTTTTTGTCAAGATGCTTATTAACCACCCACTAGGTCACTAACCTTCCAGTTAACCTGAAGCTGAGGGATTGCCCAAGATGCATGACTTCCAATGTTAACACCAGCCGAGTCCCAGGTAAACAGGATGAGTTGGGCCCACCAGTGTACGTTTAGGACTGTGTGAACCCATTCTTTGCTTTTCTTGCTCTCTCAGTTAATTATGTTTGAAAATGATTACACATTATAGACTAAATTTCGAAAGTGTTAACTCTGGAAAACTTTTCATTTAAGTTTAAAAATTACACAAACATAAGCTGGAGACACGCCTACTTAAATTGCTCTGCTGTAATGATTTATCATCATTTACGTACTTTTAGTGAAGGGTGACTGTTCTGTGCAAAGTCCAGTGGTGGGGGTGGGGAAATGAATGGATGAACAGATAAATGCCACAGATATGACCAAGTGCCAGGCAAGTGTGTAGGAGGTCAAAGAACAAAGTAATTACTGTGGGCTGGGACAACAGGGGGAGGTGCAATGCAGTGGGATGTGGAGAGCACTGGTGAGGAATCAAAGAAGAAAAATCGTTGAAGAAAAGAGATTATTCCATGCACAGGAAACAGTTGCCTTTAAACTAAGGCATGCCTGGGTGGGAGCGCATAGGCTAGTTTCTCCCAAGCTCAGTTTTCAGATCAGTTTGAAGAGCCTATTAGGGCAATCTCTACATGTCTGTGTTACAGGACTCACATTTATTATAGGCAAATGATCACACCTATATCAGAGAAGGAGGGAGCACTTTTGCCTCATCCTGTCTCTCTGCCAGCCTTTGTATTGTTAGGCCTGGCCTGTCTAAAGAATTACCTGGCAGTCTCAGTACATATTCTGGGTGCAAAGAACTGGAGCATTGTCAAATTGTTGTGTGTCAACCCCACCCTTCCTTCTATTGAATTCAGTACAGGGTGGGGCAGCGCTCAGAGTGTGGGCAAGGAAACTATCCTTCACCTACCTGTAAACAAATTTCGGCACTGAGATTCAGAGTCCTGAATTTGCATCCCAGTTTTCAGGAAATACAATGGAAATTTATACGTGAAATGAGAGTGTTCAGTTTTCACTGGTCTTTCTTACTTTTTTTTTTCTTTTTCTTTTTTTCTTTTCCCCTCAGGTACCATTTTTTTAATTTAAATTTTATTTTTATATTCCCCATACAATTACAGCCCCCTTATTTTTAACCCCAAGCCCTCCTTTCCCCGCCTTCCACCCCCCATAGAGTGTCTCTGGTTCATAGTTGTTTGTTGATTTTGATATTTTCTTTCTTATAGTTATTCTTTTTCCTGGTCCCTTATTTAAGTTTTCTAGATTCCTGCTATGAGTGAGACCATCTGATATTTTCTTTTTCTTTCTGGCTTATTTCGCTGAGCATGATCCCTTCCAGCGCCATCCATGTTGCTGCAAATTCCATGTGTTTATCTTTTTTGAATGCTGAGTAATATTCCACGGTGTATATGTACCACATCTTCTTGATCCAGTCATCTATTTTTGGGCATTTGGGTTGTTTCCAAAGCTTAGCTATTGTAAATAGTGCTGCTATAAATATAGGGGTGCAGGTGCTCTTTGGAATTGATGTTTCTGTGTCCTTTGGGTAAATACCTAGGAGTGGAATTGCTGGATCATGTTGAAGCTCTATGTTCAGTAGGTCAAGAAATCTCCACACAGCTCTCCATAGTGGTTGGACCTCTTTACTGCTCTGTGGTGGACATTCAATGACCTTATCATCCTAGGCTGGTCATAGCAAAACAGGCAGCACAATTTTACCTAAATGATCTTTTGCTTACAAAAATCCCAGTGTTCTTTAGTGAAAGGAACTTTTTCAATCCAGACATAAACAATATGAAGATCTATTTATAAACCATATAACCACCAAGACCAATGGGACGAAGGAAGGAAGACAGAAACAAAGCGGAAAGCACCTTCACTGAGATTGGGCAGAAGGGAAACCTGAAGTTTCTTACAGGACTTCCACCTGCTTTCATCCTGAAAATTCCTTTACACAGAAAGATGAAGTTTTAATCTGCAAATATTAGAAAGATTATGCCTTCCTTTACTTTCACACTAACGAGTCTACATCAGTTTTTTCCCTTTCATGAGGAATAGAGAGGATCTCGAGTGCTTAAAGAGAAGAATCTGCAGGTATGAGAAACTGCTACCTAAAAGGAAGGCTTGGTTTTAACACACCAAGTCTCTTATATCTAAATTTTTCTCAAATATGTCATAGCTTTTATTTGCAATGGTTTATATCACAGCAGCAGTGTGAAAAAAACTCTCTTTCCCTCCTTGTTTTAGATTTGCATTTCCTTAATACCATATGGTCTTGACCATCTACCACAGTCCTTCTGTTGTTCAATTTCTTTCCTTCTCTCTCTAACTCTTTCTGTAGGCAATTTTAGTTTGCTCCATTTCTGCTACTAAATTGCCACCTTAGTCCCCACTGTTCATGTTCATTTATTAGCTCACAATGATTGCTTCCTTTTTCAGGTGTGGAGAGGCATGGCTGCCCCCAAATATGACTTCCTCCTTTAGGATACATGAATATAAGGTTAAATTTTTTTTACAAGGTTAAATTATTGAGTTCACAATGACATTAAAAATATCATGACCGGGCCTCCCCGGTGGCGCAGCGGTTGAGCGCTGGGTTGCACAGCTGCCCGCAGCCTCTGCAGCACCTGTTCGATCCCCGGCTACTGGGTGAGGGTCCCACATGGCGTGCAGACCTCTCCTGCCACCGGCTGCTCCCCTCCCCCTCAGCAGTGTACTTGGGTCCTTCTGCCTGCTCTGCTCCCCGCTCTGGCTCTGGTGAATTCTCTCACCCTCCCGCGCTTCTGACTGTACCCAGTGCGTGTATAAATAAATAAATAAATAAATAAATAAATAAATAAATAAATCTTTAAAAAAAAAATCATGAACACCCAACCACTATGGAAAGCTGTCTGGAGGTTCCTCGGTCTACTAAAAATACAGCTACCATATGACCGGCAATTCCACTCCTAGGGGTCTATCCAAAGGACACAAAAGCATTGATTCAAAAGGGCACCTGCACCCCTATGTTTATTGCAGCACTATTTACAATAGGTAAGCTATGGAAACAACCTAAATGCCCAAAAATAGATGACTGGATCAAGAAGATGTGGTACATATACACAATGGAATATTATTCAGCAATCAAAAAAGATAAACTCATGCCATTTGCAGCAACATGGATGGAGCTATAAGGAATTATGCTCAGTGGAATAAGCCAGAAGGAAAAAGAAAAATATCCGATGGTTTCACCCATAGCAGGAATATCAGGGAACCAAATAAGACATTAGCGTAAAAAAATAATAACAGCACAAAACACAACAAAGCACAAACAGACAATTATAAATCAGAGACATACTGCAGGGGAGGAGGAGGGAGAGGGATCAGAGGGAGGGAGGGAGGAGCACAGTGGACTTCACCTGTGCACTGGTGAAGGAAACTCTATGGGACTACACCTGAGGGGGTGGGGGGAAGCGAATATTGTTTAAAAATGAACAATGATGTAAAATATAAAAAAAGATCATGACCACCCCCTCTGCTTTTGTTGTCTGTTTTATTTGGTAACTAATACCTCCATGCTCTAAAAAAAAATGGAAGGAAAATTCCACTAGATAGTGTAGATTAATCAGACATGGTTTTCTTTTTTTTTTTTTAAGATTTATTTATTTATTTATACAAGATCCGGGTACAGACCAGATGCACGGGAGGGTGAGAGGATTCACCAGAGACAGAGCAGGGAACAGAACAGGCAGACTGATGAAATACACTGCTGAGGGGAGCAGCAGGCAAGACAGGAGAGGTCTGCCTCACCATGTGGGATTCTCACCCTCCGGCTGGGATCGAACCGGCGCTGCCAAGGCTGCGGACAGCTTCACAGTGCGGCACTCAAGCGCCTGTGCCACCAGGGAGGCCCAGACATGGTTTTCTTAAAAAACAACAACAAGAACAACAAAAACCTGACTTTATGCTTTTTGTGTCCAATGGGCTTTAATCATCCCAACAGCTGAAATTCTTTCTCTTCCTACTTTCTTTGTCTTGGCCATCTTGTTACCCACATCTTTATATTTTTCCCCCATATCTTTTCTATAAGTCATCACACACACACACACACACCCCACCACCACCACCACAACAACAACAACATCATTTTTGCAATTGATTCTGCCCTTGGTGGTGTCAATTAGATCACTATCATTTGAACTGAATGCTAAGGTATGATGCTTGCTATTAGTTTAAAAGGTTTTCTTGGAGTAGGTCCAGTTCTTTTTAATCTTTTAAAATAAGCAATGGATTTCCTAGTTTGAAACTCATTTTAAATTAGAAATGCTTATCTTCACATAATTTGAACAATCCCAGACTATTGGGCATCTTCCAGATTTAAGAGACAGTCATCCTCTATTTGAGTGGCACCATTTTAAGACTAGAGAAGAATTCAGGCAGCCATGATAGTGGACCAACAGTTTTTGTATTAAAGGGTATTCAGGCAGCTCAAGCAAGAACACTTACAGAAGCTACTAGGAAGATATTATACAGCTTTTGCCTGCTTAAAAACCATTTCCAAATCATACTGTTCTCTAAAAGTTCACTTAGTCCTTTGGAATTAATGTTTCTGTGTCCTTTGGGTAAATACCTGGGAGTGGAATTGCTGGATCATGTGGAAGCTCTATCTTTAGTAGGTTGAGGAATCTCCACACAGCTCTCCATAGTGGTTGGACCAGGTTGCAGGAGAGTTCCTTTTTCTCCACATCCTCACCAACATTTGTTGTTGCTAGTTTTTTTTTTTTTAATATGTGCCATTCTCACTGGTGTTAGATGGTATCTCATGGTAGTTTTGATTTGCATTTCCCTGATTACAAGTGATGTTGAACATTTTTTCATATGCCTGTTGGCCATTTGCATTTCCACTTTGGAGAAGTTTCTTTTTAGTTCTTCTGCCCATTTTTTGACTGGATTATTTCTTTGTTTTTGTTGAGTCTCATCAGCTCTTTGCAGATTTTTGTGATCAGTCCTTTATCATTAGTGTTGTGTGCAAAAATTTTCTCCCAGTTGGTGGGGTTTCTCTTTGTTTTGGTTATTGTCTCTTTTGCTGTGCAGAAGCTCTTTAATTTGATGTACTCCCAGCTGTTTATCTTTGCCTTCACTATTACTGCTTTGGGTGATAGCAGCACTACTTACAATAGCTAAGCTTTGGAAATAACCCAAATGCCCAAAAATAGATGGCTGGATCAAGAAGATGTGGTATAGATACACAATGAAATATTACTCAGCAATCAAAAAAGATAAACTCATGCAATTTGCAGCAACATGGATGGAGCTGGAAGGGATCATGCTCAGTGAAATAAGCCAGAAAGAAAAAGAAAAATACCAAATGGTCTCATTCATAGCAGGAATCTAGAAAACCTAACTAAGGGACCATTAAAAAGAATAACTGTAAGAAAGAAAAAGTCAAAATTAACAAACAACTATGAACCAGAGACACACTATGGGGCCTGGGGGTGGAGAAAGGAGAGATTGGGGTCAAAATAAGGGAGTTGCAATTGTATGGGGAATATAAAAAAAAAAAGTTGTTAGTCCTGGTTTATGGCTCAAAGCAATTTGCAAGTATCAGCTCATTAGTCTTCTGCATTCCTCTGAGTCAGGAAGTTGACAAGTAGAAATAACCTAGTTTCCAATGTGGACTCAGAAGCACAGAGAGCTTAAGTAACTGCAATAGGATTACTGAATCAGGCAGCATAGTGGTATGCACATGGAACTAAGAAAGTATCAAAATGTTCCATAGATTTGAATACAGTAAACACTCCAGCACTAGTACAGATAGCCAACACTGGGGAAAGATGAAGCACCTCTGCCTAGGACTCCACCTTACCCCTAACATGTGGAAGTAAAGAGGTGGTTAGACAACATCAACCATGAAGGGAAGTTTTGTCTGATGGACAACTTCTCTCTGAGTCATATTTTTCTTTCATCAGTGGCCCAAAACATGGATGTTAGGACTAGGAAGACCAGATTTCAAATCTGGACCTTGACACCATGACCTAGGAAAGTTACCTCACCACTCTGTGGCTCAGTTTCCTTATCAATAAAATGGGAGTTAGTATAGTGCCAATCATATTCATGGTTCTATGGAAATTCAATGAGTTCATTCGTGTGAAGGTCCTAGAAAGTCCTAGAACAGAATGTGACTCATAAGTTTTCAATATATGTTAATTGTTTCTCTTGTTACCATTTAGTATGCTTCCTTTCCTTCTTTGGAAACAATTCTCATGCCAGAGCCCTCCTGTTCTTACTTTTTCCTATCAAAATGGCAAAGGGTCCAATATCAGCCAATAACATTTTAGTGAGAAAGAGTTTCATATTACTTCTGCTAGCTAGTTTGCTTATCAAGCTTTGCCTCTAACTGTGGAATGAGAGTTTTACTACCTGTTAAAAAAAATTTGGGGTGCCATAATTGTTTTGAGGTAGTGAGAGAAGGTGACAGATGAAATTAGGAAAATTTTTTACTTACTCTTGAAAATATCTAAGGAACACATTTAAGGGTTTTCAGGATTTCTCTTTTGTCAAAGAACAGGTCTACCTACCCAAGCAGAAACTGGTGGGAATTGTACGGGGACTATAACCAAGAAGAAAATGCATACATTGTGCAAAAATGAAAAATGATGTAAAAAATATATAAAACATAAAAAAATTAAAATAAAATAAAATTAAAAATAATCCCTTTTAATTCCTATCTTAACCTTTCTGCCTTGGTATGAACAATTTTCCCTTTACTCTAGTGTCTCATCTTTCTCTCATTCTAAACCAAGACCTCCAGAAGCCAGGAGTGCAGGATCTGTTTTCATATGTTCTGCTCTCTCAGCTACTTCTGACCTAGGTTCTCCTTATTCAAACCCAAGTTGGTCATGATGACGCTGTGTGCATCAAAATGAAAGTTCTAAGCTGCAAAAGTATAATTGCATAATCAAAAATAATAGAAGTTACATATTGATTGTTTACCAATTATGCCTGCCTATCAGCATAATAATATAGAATCTGTTATTAAGTATACAAAAGATTAATTTTACTAGTGTTTATTTGGAAATAACAAGCTATTCATTTATTCTTGACTTTCTTAATTAGTTTCTGTTTTAGATTATCATCTGATCATCATGTTTTTGCTTGCAGGCATATGTAATCAATCAAATACATGAAACTCAACTCCCAACCACTTGCTATGTGGAAGAGATGAAGGGTAAAGACTGGAGAGAAAAGGAGACCAAAAGAGAGGATAGATGGAAGACAAAAAATTCTCAAAAGCCTCACATGTCTTTTCCCAGGGCTTTCCCTCTACACATTATCATCAGAGGTAATATTTTAAAACCACAAGGATTAAAGGCCAGTGATTCTCAGATTTGAGCTCTCATCATCCTTGAATGACTATCTTTTAAGCCCTTTAAAGAAAAACATAAATAGAGATACAGTTTATATTACAGTTTTAAATGACATACTTAACTCAATAATAACACTGGTCAGTTTTTGTATGGCTCTGGGTAAATTTGAGGTAGTTGTTAATCTTAATCTTTACTTTCTAACTTGCTCATTACTCTATCCTTTTATGTCCTTTGTTAGAACCCCATTATTTACCATTTTCTATGAAATTCACAGCATTTACTTTTTTTATTTACTACCTCACTAATGTTCTATTGTATATTTTAAAAACTTCTGTACTTATTCATAATAGCCTCAAAAGCAACAGATTTCATTTCCTCTAAAACAGTGTCTCCTCTTCACTGATTTCTTTGGCAATGTCAATTCATGTATGCTTCAAATAGGATCAGGATTTTACCTATTTGTTTAGGCACCAAATTTTAGGAGTGTCCTCAGTGGGACCAACTTTAAATGTTGCCTTTGGTTATTCTAGTATGAGTGGGCCAGATGTGAAATACTTGTCCCTACTATTATCAGTTTAGGACATACAGCTTATTTTTGGTTCAGTAATGAAACGGTTTTCAAATTGTTTCAAACTATGTTCCATAAAAATCCATCCATCCATCAATCAATCAATCAATCTTCAGGAGTTCAGCAAGGACTCTGTGTGCATCTTAGCAAAAGAAAAAAAGAGTGTATTACAGTGTAAGTTTTTGACTTGTGTCCCAATTCTTCCTCTTTGATCAGCACTCCATAACAAGCTTCTACTCTATTAACAATTAAGTATGTAAGTATGAGTCTTGCACATGTTTGGTTGTGCTTTGAAGCAGATCATTATCTTTTATCCCCTACATAAGGCCCAAAATGTGGTAGGTTGCTTAATTTATGTTGTACCCAACTAAACTGAACTTCCAACTGTCACCCCTCTTTGAGCCTTATCCATTCTACCCCCTCCTCCTGATGTCCAACATTATTGATCACCTTGGATTTCCAGTCACCCTTCACTCCCCCTTTGCTGTTTGATCTGATTTCTCCAGAATGTACCAGGTTGCTTCTTTCCCAAGAGTCAGTTTCTTTCTCTGCTTCTTTGGCTCATGTTTCCTTAGGTAACCACCTCCAGGGTTGTGTGCTCTTGCCTCACAAGTGGTTTCTTATGATTCAGAACCACTTCCTGAAGAAGGAATTGGAGAGAGGTGAGTCCATTAGACATCACAGTTATTCTTTACCCTTTGTTCTGTATCTCCACTCTCCAGGTACTTTTTGATTATAGTTGGTTTAACCATCTTGAGGTGGACATCTATGATCTCTCAGAAGTTATATTTTTCATTATAAACTACATTAATTCACATTGGTTTAATTAATTAGCTCCTTGGAGAATTTTTTGTATTACATAATTACTGTTTTGTTCAAGTTTTATAAGTTGCAAGAAATAAAACTCAAACTAGTTGTGTGTGGAGGGGGAGAGACTCCTTTATGTGGAGTAATGATGGAGATGGGGTCATGGGAATTCATGAACAGAATACATGATAACACTGAAGCATGTGGGAACTGAGCCTAGAAGTTTGCTGGGAACTGGGCTAGGGCTAGGCACTGCCACTTGCTCCCCTCCCTCTTCATGGGCTACACCGGCTCTTCCTTTCTTTCTACTATCCTTATCATTCTCTGTTTTATTTGTGTATCTTTCCTCTTCCTCAGTATCTACATATTCTTGGGTTTTGCTCCTTTATAAGTTTGGTTCACACAACCTATCATAGACTCTACATCTTCTCTCTGCACCAATTTCGTTCTCTGTATATTTTTTATTTAATTTCCAGAGAGACAGAGAGACAGAGAAGAGAAAGAGTGAGTGATGGAATAAGGGAGAAAAAATGAGAGAGAGAGAGAGAGAGAGAGAGAGAGAGAGAGAGAGAGAGAGAGAGAGAGCGTGCTCTAGTCCAATTTGCTTCATCTTCATGTTTACTCTTTTGGTCAAATCACTATCATCTTTCATCTGAATTAATAAAATGACACCCTATCAACATCATCCTCCACTCCCAATACCTTTCCATACCCTTCAGAGATTTCCTATTACCCTCATGATAAAGTGCAGAACTTTTACCCTTATAGGACTTTTTTTTTAAAGACCCAGCTGAATTCCTTCTTTTTTTAAAGATTTATTTATTTATGACTACAAGAACTGGGGTGTAGGCCAGAGGTGTTGGGGGATGAGAGGATTCACCAGAGACAGAGTGGGGAGCAAAATAGGCAGATCGACTGAAATACACTGCTGAGGAGAGCAGCAGGTAAGGCAGGAGAGAGCTGCTGTGTCATATGGGTCATCTTCCTGGCCTGGATTGAACTCAAGCTTCACTGGCTGGCAATAGCTTGATAGCACTGTGTCTTTAACCCCTGCGCCACCAGGGAGGCCCCCCCTTACAGGACTTTTCACTATCTAGCCTCAGGATCTCGTTCCTAGTATCTCTTGCCTCATTTCTCTCTTCTCAACCTTGTACTCTGCCTCCCATTATAATGAAATGATTTAACTTTCCTAAAATATGCTCTGTTCTCTCTTATCTCTGGTGATATGCTTTTCCTTCCAGTTGAAAAACTCTTTCTGTACATCTGGCCTTCTTCTTTAGTATTCCTTCTCAGCTTAAACATCACTTCCTTCAGAAGGTCTTCCTTATCTAGGTTATTTGATCATACTGCTTTATAGTCTCCTGCAAATACTTTCCCTATCATATCAAAACAATTTGTGCTTTGTCTTTTTAATTGTCACTCTTTCTAGGTAGAGTATAAGTTCCATGACGTCAAGGCATCTTTTCATCTTGCTCACTACAATATCCCTAGTAAGTAACAAGTACTTCATAAATATTTTATAAATGAATGAAGGTCCCACCATAGGTGACTGGTGCCATTAGATATTGAGGGTTGGTGAAGTTCATGACCTTTGAGTTGATTCTAATTGATAAATTCCAAATGGGTCTGTCAGAAAAGAAGTTCAGGGTTGTGGTTATGAGAGGTAACATAATCTGAATGTTTAGCACAGTATCCACAATCTGATCTCTTTTTATGACCCTGAATATTAAATGGTTTTCCCAGGCGGTAGGTATTTCATGAAGCGCAATGCAATTCAAGTTACTGATTGCCCCCTCCACTTCTCTTGTAACAAAATGAAAATATCAACTCCTTGCCATGCCCTGAACCATCTCAAATGGTGGGGCCTCTGACACTCAACTCATCCCTCCACTCTCTCTCACTCATTCTGCTCCAGCCTCTTCAATTCTTCAAAGACGCCTGAGGTCATTCCCATCTCAGAGTCTCTGCACTTACCTGTTCCTTCTGTCAGGAAGTCTCTTCCCTAGATCCTCATACACTAAGGTCCTCCTTCTCACCCCTTGCTTCTTAGCTAAAATATTACCCTTCTCAGAAAGGCCTTCTCTGGCCACCCTAGTAAAATGACCTCCACCCTCACATAGGATTTATCATAAACTGGAAATCATGTGAATATTTACTTGTTAACTCTTTACCTCTCCTATTGGAAATTAAACTGTAGTTGGAACTTGTTTGACTCATCCTGTGCTGTGTCAACTTAGTACAGCACTTAGGATCATAATTGCTCAAGAAATATGATGAATAAACAATGAGCAAACAAATGAATGAATGAATAGAAAGTTTTGTGCCCAGAATTGGCAGAAGATTTTTTTTTCTATCTGAATCTGCCTCAGTTTTTTACTATTATAGTATTTCTTCCTCAGAGAACGCAAAACAGAAATTCCAAAGGACAGCAAGGACCCCAGACAGAAGCCTCTGTGTTGTCTGCTTTCCTCTGCAGCTTCCTCCAGGATCCCTTATCCCTGCCTTTTCCCAGGCCAGGACCCTCTCTATTGAGAGCCCAGGTCAGAGCCAGGCCTCAGTAGTCCTTTTCTCTATTATCTGGGGGTCACTCTGCACCTACCCAAGTTTCTGGGGTACATGCCAAATAGAAACTATGTGTATATCAATTTTACTCAGGATAAGAAAAAGAGTATTAATTTGATTTTATAATCCCTGAATTTCTCTCCACCTCTCCGCATTGATGCACAATTATAGGCCAATGTCTCCATTTGTGCTAGAAATGTAGCATTTACTGACTAATACCTTAATATATAAACAAGCCAAAGAAACAATGTTGCAAGAAGATTTAAATATACATCTGTTAGAAAGGTCATTTGCCAAAAGATGTTTGTGTTTCATAATTCCACGACTTAACATCTAAATACAGCATTAGGGGGCCTCCCTGGTGGCACGGGGGTTAAAGTCTCAATGCTATCAAGCTATTGCCATCCATGAGTTCAATCCCCAGCCAAGGACCTAATCCACAAGGCACAGCACACCTCTCCTGTCTCACCCGCTGCTCCCCTCAGCAGTGCATTTCAGTAGATCTGCCTGTCCTGCTCCCCACTCTTGTATCTGGTGAATCCTTTCACACACACACCCCCACACACCCCTCTGGCCTAGGCCACAGTTCTTGTATGCATAAATAAAAATAAATCTTAAAAAAATTAAAGAATAAATTCATCATTAAACACTGTGCAAGTCTGGTGTCTAAGACTCAGAGAAGAAACACTGACATTGCTAAACTAAATCTCCTTTGCAATGGTAAGGACTTTGTTGAGGAACATTGAAGTAGTCCTGCCAGAACCTGAGAAATACCTTTGGGGCACTTTACATGGCATGTTGGCCAGGCAGGAGCATTATGTCCAAGTAGAACTTGAAAATGGATTGCCTGGCCATCTAGCAAATGAAGCATTATGCATTTGTCTGGTTGAGAAAAGATTAAAAAAAAAGAAGGATCAAATGAGTGAAATGTGGCCAACATTGGCAAGGACTTTCTAATGAAAACAAAAGGTCTTAACAAAGAGTGGAGTTTGCAGTTTCAGATCTCCTAGGAGAGAGAATTTGGTGTCTGTAATTAGAAATTCTATATCAGTGTGTTAGATTTACAAAACAGACAGGCAACTTTCTGGAAACCTAACTGCCGAGGATAAGGAGTCACTATGCTCCTTGCTGGCCTGGGGCTGCCCAAAGGGAATAGCTTGTGGGGAGATTTGAGGACCAGACCTGGCTGAAACCCAGCATGTCGAAGAGCAACAAGCTATCCAAGAAGAGGCAAGGAGTTTGGAGAAACTTTGGAGAATCTGAACAGACAAAGAAGCTACTATTAGGCCCTGACAAGTGCCAGAAACCTCCTGCAACCTCATTGCTTTTACTGAAACTTTAGCAGTAAACTAATGCCTTTAACAGTAAAAACATTCTGGCCAAGGTTGCAGGTAGATAACATAAGTTAGGATGTATGTGAAAGTATATGGAAAATTGGGTAATAATGATGATGCAGTTATTTCAAGATTAAAAGGGTTGGGAACTTGGTGGTTTTGAGGTAGATCCAATTCTTCATTTCCTGGCACTTCAATGTTTGATGTTTATCTCTGTGCCTTTGGGGGATATAGTGACTCATTTGCACCCAAGGTCATGCAGTACTTTCTGTATTTTGATAAACATTCAGAGACAAGGTAAGGTAATGCCAATTTTGCAAATTAAACTGCATAGTGTTCTGCTTATAAGGTGTTTTTCTAAATGAAATCAAATCAGTAAACATTTATCAAGCATTTGTCTATCATGTAAGTGACTAGCATACACAAATGAACCAGATTTGAAATGCAAGGAAATGAAAAACAAACCAGCAGCTTGTAGATTATAGTTAATCTTTTCATAATTGTCTCCACAGAGTTAGAGACAGGAAGCAAACTAATTTGCTAATAGCCAAAACGGAAACTTTTTCTGGGAAATCTCCCATGATATAGCCAAAACAAATATTTTTATCTGGAAGAAAGCAAAAGTTAAAATGAATGTAAAACTGAACTTCATATTAAGATGGTATATATATCAACCAATTTCAGTGAAAATACTGGACATTTACTATGTGGTATGTAGTAGTTATATGAAATTAAAGAGAGGTGAATGATACTCATGAGGGCAAATTTAAAATATTATTCTGTGCAAAATGGGTATTATACTGTGCAAAAAAAAAATTGTTCCTCTGTCCTCCGAGCATTTTTGTTGCTGTTTAGGAATATTAGATGGAAAGGAATAAAAAATTTTGTATATGAAGTTCATGAATTTGACAGAGCCTTTCCTGAATTCATTGTGCATCAAAAGAAGAAATGTAGACTGGGTGGTGGTATAATTAGGTAAATTTACTTATACTTGGTTAATTGGCCATACTCCAGCAACACTGATTTATTGGTGGATGGCTGCTGCATCCCAGAAGTTTCTTGAAGGCATCAAGTCTGCCAGGGCTAAATGAAATACCACGTAACTTTACTTTGGAAAGTAAATTCCTCTCCTTTAGAAAGTAATTATATCAACTTCACCCAACAAACATTAACTAGGAAAAGCAGGAAAGGACATTTATAGTGTGTGTGAATTCATTCATTCTTCCAACTTCCTTAAATACTATGCTTAAGTCAGGTTAGACCTCCAGAAGGACAAATACCTGAGCCACATTAAATTATTTTCTCACAAGATGACCTTCATTAGTTCCAGGAGGACTCTGTGAGGCAAGCTTTCCAGAAAAATAGGGGTATGAAAAACTGCCTGATATGATGGAACTTTTGGAAAAACATATAGAGAATTATAGTAAAAGATTACAAGAAGAAAATGAAATGGAAGCCACAGGAAAATCTTAGAACTATATAGGAAACATAATATCATACTTGGTTCTGGTCTAAGCAATAATTACCTAAGTTACAATATGGTGAACATTGTTGAAACTTAGACATTAATTAGCGGTCATTCATTTGGAAAAAAAAATCAAGAATTATGAAAATAAAATTTTACTTTAAAATTGTTTTAGAATAACAGAAAAAATGGTGATCACAGTAGAGAGAAGTTACACATACCCACACTAGTTTCATTATTCAGATTTTCTTCGTTTTTTTAATTTTATTTTTATTTTATATAATTTTTACATCATTTTTCGTTTTTGCACAATGTATGCATTTTCATCTTGGTGATATTCCCCATACAATTCCCACCTCCCTTATTTTGACACTAATCCCTCCTCCCCATCTCCCCCGTAGTGCGTCTCTGGTTTATAGTTGTTTGTTGATTTTGATTTTTACTTTATCATAATTAATCTTTTTCCTGGTCCCTTATTTAGGTTTTCTAAATTCCTGCTATGAGTGAGACCATCCGGTATTTATGGAGAGCTGTGTGGAGATTCCTCAACCTGCTAAAGATGGAGCTTCCATATGATCCAGCAATTCCACTCCTAGGTATTTACCCAAAGGACACAGAAACATGAATTCAAAAGGGCACCTGCACACATACGTTTACTGCAACACCATTTACAGTAGCTAATCTGTGGGAACAACCCAAATGCCCAAAAATAGATGGCTGGATCAAGAAGATGTGGTATATATACACAATGGAATACTACTCAGCAATCAAAAAAGATAAACTCATGCAATTTGTAGCAACATGGATGGAGCTGGAAGGGATCATGCTCAGCAAAATAAGCCAGAAAGAATAAGATTTTCTTAGTTTTTATCTAATGTTCTTTGCCTATTCCAAGATCCATGCAAGATTCTACCTTATGTTTAGTTGCCATATCTCCTAAGGTGTCTCTTGACTGTGAACGTTTCTCAGTCTTTCCTTATTTTTGATGACCTTGGCATTTTTGATCAGTTAGCTGTGTTGTAGAGTATTCCTTAACTGGAATTTGTCTGATAAGGTATGGGTTTGGAGGAAAATCACAGACATTCCATCAAAGGTACTTGCTATCAGCATGCCTTATCACTAATAATATTGACCTTGATCACCTGTCTGAGGTAGTTCTTTTCACTGTAAGTTTCCCCTGCCTACACCACTCTTTATATACTGTACTTATTGGAAGTTACTATGAGCAGCCTACAATCAAAAGGTGGGAAGATACACATCACCTCCTTGTGGTGGAGTACCTACATTACTTAGAATTCTACACTAGAGATTTGCCTATTCTCAATTTATTCATTTGTCCAATCATTTATTTACATCAGTGTAGACTTCTGGATATTTATTTAGGTTATAATTCAATACTATGTTATTCATTTTTATTCAAATTGTTCCAGTTTTCACCGTTGGGAACTCTCAGTTGATTCCTATGACCTTTTAACTTCTTCATCATAAATTTTCTTTTCTTTCTTTTTGATGCACTTTCTTTCTAGAACTACAAGATATTCATCATGTATATTTTCTGTACTACAGAATACAAGTATTACAACAGAATCAGCCTTTTCTTCAAGGAAACCCTTTAAATGGAGTTCTTTTAAATGAAGAATGGTATTAGAAACCAAGAACCAAAATCCTGACCCTAGGTGTGCTTATTGTTATCAGAGGGCAAGGGTCATCACTTCTAGGTCCTCTTAAGAAAATAGACAAGATCAGGAAAATATATGTGTGTATATACACACAAATATTTCTACTTGTAAACATGTGTCCCTATTAAGCAAACATGTGTTCATGCTGATGTGTCCATCGCTAATTCAGTACCACATGAATCATTCTATCTTTCATGCCTTATTAACCTGAAACCTTCCACTTCAACAGTGAGAAACCTGGCTCCCACATCTGCCATCTCTTTACTGAATTGTTCAATTCCTGTATATATGTATAGTGGTTTCAGAATTGTTAACTTGTACTCCCTTGAGAAATGACTTTTTCAACTAGAGTGCAGTGTGTGTATACCATTTTATTTTGCCTTTAGTCTTACAAATGAATTCTTACTCAGATCAGCACCTTTTACATTCACCCCCTTCAATGAGGTTGCTTCACACAATTATAATATAGTAAGATTCTTTTGCCAAATTCTGCACTCCATTCTGGGATCACCTAACCGCCTAAATAATTTTTTCATTTGCATATATTCAGGTTCCCTCTTTGTGCTATAAAACTTTATGGATTTTAGTGCTATATATCCCTCATTATAATATCATACAAAAGAGTTTTACCACCCTAAAAAGTCCTCTGTGCTTCATCTGTTCACCCCACCTCCTGACCCTCTGACAACCACTCATCTGTTTACCACCTCGATAGTTTTGCCTTTTTCAAAATGTAATTACATAGACTGTTTTGCTTTACTTAACTTTTTATTTTTATTTTTTTATACAAGAACCAGGGTATAGGCCAGATGTGAGGGAGGGTGAGAGGCATCACCAGAGACACAGCAGGGAGCAGATCAGGCAAACCGACCAAAACACACTGCTGAGAGGAGCAGCGGGCAAGACAGAAATCTTCCACGCCATCTGGGCATCTCCACGGCTGGCCGGGAATTGAACCGGCACCAGTCTCACAGTGCTGCACTCCAACTGCGCCTCAACCAGTCTCACAGTGCTGCACTCAACTGCCTGCGCCACCAGGGAGACCCTGCTTTACTTAACTTTATTCACTTAAGAGTCTTCCATGTCTATGCACGACTTGATATCTCATTTCTTGATAGCATTCCATTATATGACTGTACTAGTATTTGTTTATGTATTCTATTACATATGTGGCTTTCAGTTAAGAATTTTATTAATAAATAACAAACTTAAAATGAGTCAGTTACAGACTTTCAAAATAGTTACTGTTAACACTAGGATGTTGAGAAGTAGAACAGTTACATTACTTGCTATACAACATGGTATAGAGGTGAAGAACACAGGCTCTGAATTCCGACTGCCTAGGCACTGCTACCTTCCAGAATGTGTCAACTGGATTAGATTAACCTTCCTGGGCCTCAGAGTCCTTGTCTGTAAACAAAGATGCTAATTGTACTGATAGAGAATGAAACAGAACCTGACTCAATAAACATTACCTATCATAGTTTATTATATTTTTTCTCTGTCATATAACAAACGCTTTATACACCTTCCTTAATTCTTTCCAACAAAATTTCAAAGGGGCATGATTATTCCTCTTTTGCAATGGATAGCCTGAAATACAGAGACCACAAATCAATGGAATCTACACTTGAATCTGATCTATCATATTATGAAGATTCTCATCTTTTAACCTTAGCACTGGAATTCTTAAGAGCATAACAATAAGAAAAGTCCTCTTTCAGTCAATCTGCCTGTTCTGTTCCCCACTCTGTCTCTGGTGAATGCTTTCACCTCCCCCCCCCACCACCTCTGGTCTATACCCCAGTTCTTGTATGTATAAATAAACAAATCTTTAAAAAAAAAAAAAAAGAAACTGTACTTGGAGCATCTTCATCACTTTAAATTCACACATTTTATGAAAGACCAACTGCAATGTATGAAAGAGACACTGCTCAGGGTGATGAAAAATCTAGAAGCCCTTTTAAGTGAGGTGCTACTAAAGAACAAGGGATAGTTAGTATGGAAGCTAAAATAGTTATGTAGGAAATACAGTAAAATGTTAACAATGTGTGTCTCAAGGGTGGCATAATGGGTAATTTTATTTTCTTTATATTTTCTAGAACTTTTTAAAAATCCACATATATTTCTTTATTTTTTTTAAAAATAATTCTCAGCACTATCACCGCTATGGCCTTAGTTCCATCCCCTCCCAGGGAACCTCTCTCTCTACCACTGCTCCCTTCAGCAGTGTATTTCAGTGGATTTGCCTGTTCTGCTCCATACTCTGTCTCTGATGATTCCTCTCACCATTATACCTCTGACCTACACCCTATTTCTTCTTTTTTAAAGATTTGTTTATTTATGCATACAAGAACTAGGGTACAGGCCAGAGGTGCGGGGGGTGAGAGGATTCATCAGAGACAGAGTGGGCAACAGAACAGGCAGATTGACTGAAGTACACTGCTGAGGGGAGCAGTGGGCAAGTCAGAAGAGGTCTGCTGCACCATGTGGGTAGCTCTCTGCCCAGGGATCAAACTCGTGCTGCAGTGACTACAGAGAGTTTCATAGATTATGTCTCAATCCCTTGCGCCACCAGAAAGAAGGCCCAACCCTATTTCTTCTATGCAAAGAATAAAAAAAAAAAAAATTACTCTTAAATAAAAAAAAAAAAACCTTTCACAAATCACAGCTAAAGAAAAACTGGCTAGTCTGTTCGTAAAAGATAGATAAAATGTCTTTTTCCTAGACTTCAGAAGGTAGTGGTTGGCATCACTGTGTGAAAATTATCCTAAGGCATATTTGAGCTTAATGTAAGTGATGGACATGGAAGGTGGCCAGCTACACGCTACCAAAAAGGGTTTCATCACAGGCTGGGGACAGGCTAGGCCAAATGATCTCTGTGATCTCTTTCAACTCTTATTTTAGAGCCTGGGCTTCTACTTATGAGCATAAAAAAATGTTTTTGTTCATGATGTGCAAATTGATGCTCCTGAAATAAATGTATTTACTTTATTAATCTTCAGGCATCCAAGAAATATTTAGCAATTAGTTTTATCCATGAGAAGAAATGAACTGTATTTCCTCAGACTCTAATTTAGAAATTCTCATTTAAACTGGAATTCTTCCATCTTGTATTCATTTCCTAGGGCCTCTGTAATAAGTTGGCAAAACCTGGGTAGCTAAAAACAACAGATATTTATTCTCTCACAGTTCAGGAGGCCAGAAGTTCAAAATCGAGTCCAAAAAGTTATTGGCAGAGCTGTGCTCTCTTGAAAGCCCTAGGGAAGTATCCTTCCTTGCCTCTCCCCGTTTCTGGTGACTGCAGGCATTCCTTGGCTGTGGCTGTATAACTCTAATCTCTGCCTCTGTGTTGACATGGCCTTTTCTTTGTGTCTCATATAAGGACACTTATCTTTAGATTTAGAACCCACTTGAATAATTCAGGGTCATCTAATGTCAAGATCATTAATTTAATTCTCCAAAGACTCTTTCTCCGAATAAAGTCACACTGTGGGATGTAGACATATCTTTTGCAAAGTTCACCATTCAATCCATTACACATACTGAATTAAGAAGCTGGTGAGATATTTTTTAAAAGATTTTTAAAATTTATTTATGAATATAAGTACTGGGGTGTAGGCCAGAGGTGTCAGGGGGTGAGAAGTTTCACCAGAGACAGAGCGGGGAGAAGAAAGGCAGATTGACTGAAATACATTGCTGAGGGGAGCAGTGGGTAAGATAGGAGAGATCTGCTGTGTCATGTGGGTCAACTCCCTGGCTGGGGATCAAACTCATGCTGCAGTAGTTGGCAATAGCTTGATAGCTGTGAGATTTTAACCCCTGTGCCACCAGGGAAACCCACAAGTGAGATATTTTATTAGTTTTCTTTCTGTTTTCTCTATCCCTGCTAATCTTCTGCCCCACCTTCAACACTTGGCCAGCTAATTGTTATAATCCTACAATCTTAGGATCATCTTCTTTTAACTCCTCCAGAAAGTCTTCTCTGACTACTATTGCCTTGTTCACCCACTAAGCCTAGTATTTAGTTGTCCCTGGCATATAAACAAATAATTGTTGAAAGAATAAACAAATCTATCAAAGAAGGCCAATAATTATGCCCACTCTTGAGTTTTTTAAAAGTGGAAAGATTTTAATGATGATGGGAGAATTTCAGGGAGATGAGATTTATTTTTAGAAATTTTGATAAATTCTAGGAAACCTTTCCAATGAAACCATACCTCAAATATTTAAAGAGAATAATATGTTTAATCTAAACTGTTTTTTATTCTCAATGACAAGAATGTAGGGAGTTAAAGACAAATGTTACCCTGTCCACAGGGCTAATGACTTCAATTAACATTGAGCAATTTAAGATAGTGGGAGTTATGTTTTATTGGAATGAGGAGGACAGAGTTCTTCTTGATGAACATTTCACAGTTTAAAACAGCCATGCCAAACGATTATAGTTGGGTTTCACTAAGAATTCCACACTGTGAATTTTACAGTATTTAACTTATATTTTAGAACAGAGGGTTCCAACTCTTTTTCAGTACATGAAAACACCCTTTTTTGTAACAGAGAAACAGGATAGCCAGTGTAGTTGAAAGTGTGGACGCTGGAGTTAGATTATGGGTCCATTTCCCAACCTTGCTAATACTAACTTTATGACCTGAGCCTATTTATTCTCCTTCCTCTGATTCCCAACTCCATTATCTGTAACATAAGGCCGAGACAGTCTTTACCTCTGGGAGTGCTGTGAAATTTAAATGAATTAAAAAAAAAATGTTTAGGATCCTCCCTAGTGGTCTAGGGATTAAGTCTCAATATTATCACTGCTATGGCTTGAGTTTGATCCCTGGCCTGTCACACCACTGCTCCACTTAGCGGTGTATTTCAGTAGATATGCCTTTTCTGCTCCCCACTCTGTCTCAGGTGAATCTTCTCACCCTCCACATCTCTGGTGTATACCCCAGTTCTATGCAAAAAAAAATGTTTAAAACAGTGTCTGGCATGTTGAATACATAAAATTTCATAAGGAGCTACTTCTTATCCTTTTTTAATTTGCAAACTGAAAAAATACTTTACCCTCAATGTTGAATTCAGTTACTATGACTATAAAAATATATAATATTAATATTTCATTATAATATATTATGGAATAATTCATATTTTATCACAGCTGGATCTGAAGTGTGCAAAAGAATATATTTATATGAAGTACTATTATTTTTCAGTCTACAGACAATGTTCAAAGTGTAAGTGAATTTGCAATAAATCTGAGGTAGTCTGGAGTTCACAACACACATATACTTACCATACATTGATCCTCACTGTCTATAAAACAGACCTTAATTGGTCATTTTTAACTAATTAGAATCCTACCGGAATTTTAATGTAGAAGCTACACTGATATGATCTTCTATTTCCCCCACCAGAATCATGGCCCAAGATGAACCTGTGAGAGTTCAGTAAACAAAACCCACACAGACTGTAGGAGTTTAGCCCCTTGAAAAAATAACGTAAGAAATTATTAACTAGAACTACTGGGAGGCATGTTCAGAATGTGATTGTAATTAAGAAAGCTAAATTTAATTATTCCATTGCCTCCGAATTAAATGTATTAACAGAAAGGATTAGCCAAGAGCAGAAGTGGGAAATTGGAAAATACAAGGTGTCTATGAGTTTCTTGCACTGACCAGAAACACAACCTATGAACATAAATATTCCAAACCCACCCTTGCCATGCCATGGAGATACAAATCCTGATGGTTACACCCTCATGGTTAATTAATTTTTTATTTATATTTAACTTCATTTGTTCTGATTTAAGTTAACAAGTGACATTCTGGTGATAACTTAATTCCTGTGTAGGTTATTCTGAAACAGGGGTGGGCAGGGCAGGAAACCCGATGGAAGGATGGAATGGCCACCCACCTGCCTGTGCTCTGAGACAAGGGAGCTGCCAAAAAGCCCCAAAAGGCTAAAAGGCCAAACACCAAAGCCAAAGGCTATAGTAATATAATATTCACCCAATAGGGGCCTATGGGCTATAGTCATGCAAAAGACAGTGCCTGACAAGTGGACAGGTCACTGCCTGTGGGTTCTCACCCGTGCACACAATTGCAAGAGACCTCAGGCTCCAGGAACAACAGCCATGGCTTTATTTTACAAGCAGGGGAAACAAAGAGCTTACTGCATCCAGAAGTGGGCCGGCTATCTCATCCAGATAGCATAAGTGATGGTCACCACCAATTGCCAAGAGAGCTGGACAGCACTGGCCAGTAGTGATGGTCACTACTGGTCCCTCAGAGGTGGTGTCAGAGATATCCAGTGCTAACAGCTCTTTGTGAGTTAGTTGGGCTATACAGCTCTTTGAGACATCAGGCCCAGGGTCTTTAGTGTTCCCTTCAGGCGATGCCAGAGACAGGACTGGAGACACAGTCTCTGAAAGAAGTCTTTGGCTTCTCTTCCCTCCTCAGAGGTTGGCTGTTGGATGCTTCTTTCTTCTTTCTCTAGAGGCCAGGAATGGAGTCTTCTCCTTCTTCCTTCGGAGGCTGGAACTGTCTTCTTTCTTCCTATTGAAGCTGGAGTGGGCTCTCCAGTTCGGGGGCTGGCATCACCTCTCCAATCCTCAGCTCCCCGTGACCCTGGCTTACATCCTCTTTCAGGGTGCTCCATTCACAAATCTGATTGGACCATTTTTCAATCTTGTTGCTGATTGGGCCATTTAGCACCAATCAGCTCATAGCTTGCACCTCATTGGTCCATTCCATGATCCAGGAAGTACACTGTTACATAAAAGATCTCTAAGGAGCAAATGCCACAGTTGACTTGTGGTGGAGCAGCAGGGTGAAAGACTACCACTGCTACAGCTGGCTCCGACTGCTGAAGGGGCTGGGTTCCAGTAATAATTCCATGAGGAAACTTGTACTTGACACTATTGTGGATGAATTAATCTGCATCCTGGGTTATGCAGCTGTTGCTATGAATGAATTTAATTAGCATAAGTCCCTGAGGGTATTTTCAACTCTGGGTGCCCATCAGAAGGGCTGACAAGAGGAAAGAACTCTAGAATAAGTGGACCACAGGTATTCCTGCCTTACCATCAGCTGTTGTTTGTAACATCTCTGTGTCTCATCTTTTATAATCCACCTCAACTGATTCAGAACCCCCATTCCCAATATTGCTGTGACCTTGGAAAAAATAGGCTAAGGTACATTTTTTTTTTTTTTACTTCAAAACCCTGTTCTTGATTTGGATGTGTGCTACATCAATTATTTAAACTGTTTCATTAATCACCACTTATATACTAAATTGATTTATTCAGTTCAGCCATCATCTTGAATATTGAGCAATACATTTTTGGGGAGTTCTGTGATTATAATAATCTGTTATGAAAATGTGGAAGCAACCCAAGTATTCATCAAAAGATAAATGGATAAGCAAAATGTGGTATTCACATACAATGGAGTATTATATAGCTTTAAAAAGGAAGACACTGTGACACATGTTAAAACATGACAAACTTTGAAGACATTAAGCTAGATGAAATGTCACACACAAAAAGACAAATCCTGTGTGACTCCATATATATGAGGTATTTGGAGTAGTCAGTTATAGAGACAAAGTATAATGGTGGTTGCCATGTGATTGGAGGAGAGGTAAATGGGTACAGAGTTTCAGTTTTGCCAGACTTCTAGGGAAGGATAGTGGTGCTAGTAGATAAATAATATATAAAAACAAACAAACAAACATGGAACTATTTCATGTCTGAGTAAAATCCAGTCAGGAGGCAGATGAACATTCAGTCCCAGATGCCTCCTGATGCACCTGCATTTTCAGACAAGCTAAAATGTATCTACTGCAGAGAAGAAATGAAACTGTAGGCAAGTCAAAAAACATCCAGCATTGATTAATCACTCTTGCCAAACTTTCCATCAATCACTGACTGAAAACCTCATATGCATAAAGCAGACCTGAGTTGGGGCTATCCCCACCCTCACTGGACTATTTGAAGACACCACTCAAGTGTTTGTGGGTCTTTCCCACAGCAGCTCTGAAGCCACGAACAAACGCTATAACACATTTGCTCCAATATGCAAGCTGTGAGTTGACCAGACTTCAGTTTCTCAGTTAACATAGCACAACATGAATGTATTTAATGCTGCTGCACTGTATGCTTAAAAAGGATTAAGACAGTAAATTTTATGTTATGTGTATTATAAGAAAATTTAAAGAAAAGGAAAAGTTGGACTAGGGTTCCTGGTCTAAGGTGCTTACAGTCTCCATGAGAAGCCATAGAGGGTGATGGAATAGTATTTATGGAATGCAGACTAAAGAGGGTTAATACTTATCATTCATTGTTGGGAGGAATTTAAATTGGTGCAGTCTTAATGGAAAATGATATGGAGATTCTCTAAAAATCAAACAATGGAAATACCATATGATCCAGCAAAATGCCATACCTAGGTATTTAATCAAAGAATATGATAAAACTAACTCAGAAAAAATATATGCACCCCTATGTTCATAGCAGCAGTGTTCACAATAGCCAAGACTTGGAATCAACCTAAAGTCCTATATCTATAGGTGACTGGATAACGAGGATGTGGTATATACACTCAATGTAATACAATATGCATTAAATAAGATGAAATCTTGGCTTTTGTATCAATATGGATGAAACTCGAGGCGAGTAAAATAAGTCAGAAAGTGAAAGACAATTACTGTATGGTTTCACTCATATGTGGAATATAAATAGCCAAATCAAACAAACTGGTAAAATGCAACAAAATGAGTCTTGAACTTCAAAAAATATGGTGGTTACCAGAAGTGAAGGGAAAGGCGAGGGGAGCAATGTGCTAATGTGCTGTCACTAGAACTTTGGTGGTGGGTGTGAAGCACATGTCCACACTGAGGCATGAAGCTGCACGCCCACAAGCATAGTTTTTTAATCTAGTGGTCGATAAAATTTGATTTGAAAGTAATAACATAAAATAGAGGTTAATGCCCTGCCCATTTCATGAAGAAACTGACACAAGAGGTAGGTCATTATACAATTCCCTCAAATGCTTAAAAGCAACGACCAGCCGCCTCCCACTCTGGCTTGAAAAACAGGAGGCTGAGCGCCAGATCCACTCCCACCCCTAGCCCACCCCTAGCCCGCTTTCCTTCACAGGGCTGGAGCCTCACCAGCCCAGCAGATGGCGCCAGCGTCAGCAGTGCCTCTCCAGGGACACGGGGCCGCTCTTGCCAGGCTTCGCCTCGCCTCGGTGACCTTTCCTTCCGCTTCCGGGGCCCGCCACGCCTCCCTGCGCGGGCGACTGCGCATACTCCCGCTGCCGCCCGGCAGCAGCATGGCGGCGTCTTCTAGTGGCGAGAAGGAGAAGGAGCGGTCGGGAAGCGGCTCGGGAGCGGCGAGCGGTAACAGCACACGGGAACGGCTGCTGTCTGCTCTGGAAGATCTGGAGGTCTTGTCGAGGTAACGCCCAGTGGACTGGCCGGGGCTAGACCGGGAGGATTGACGCGGGACCGACCGGCCCTGCGTAGGCGCTGGTTCCCAGGGCTCACCTGGCAGGGCCGCACTCGGGAGACCCCGCTGCGCCCTACCTAGAAAAGTGCGCGAAAGTCGAGGAAGTGGCGTCCGCCACCCTCGAAGACTTCGAGGAGGAATTTTCCCCCTTTAGAGGACATTTTAGTAGTGACAGTGATCCTAGAGTCCCAGTGCTGTCAGCCATAGCGGATCTCAGAGCTCTCCAGGTGTAAGGCCCTCGTCCACCGATTCTGCAGACATTTAAGGGACGCCCCTGGTGTCAGGCAGTCCCCCTCACGCTGTAGGAGGGGGAGACTATAAGTCGACCCACCGAGGAACACAGTGTCAAGAGGGAGAGACAGAAGTGTAAGCAGTGATTGGCGCCAAGCTTGCTTTTATCAGAGGCTTGCGCTGCGGGCTACCAAGCCCACAGGCTACGTGCCTGTTCAAGTAATGGGGACGGGCTTCCTGGAGGAATTTCGGATTTCATGGGAAGAATAAGTTCATCAGACCCACTGGGCAGCAGGTAGATGGAACTGCATGTCCAAAGGCCTAGAAAAATGAGCATGCAGGACTTGGTGGAATTGCAAGTTTGGAATGACAGGAGTGCTGCGCTTGTGGCAGAGGTAGGAGACGCAGTTAGGTTTCTTCTTATTCTGTCATCTTTCATGGTAGTCTGTCAAGTTGGAACCTTCCTAGACGCCCTCACAGTCACTCAGATGTTAAAATATTATTGGTACTTCCTCCTAAAAATTGACTTCTTGTTCCTTCCCTCCTCTCATAACGATTTTTAAAGCAGCCTCCCAACAGTTCTATTTAAAGCTTCTGCCCTTTATTCTTCTGTATTATCCAAGAGCAGAGTATCCTCTTAAAAGCATCTCCAGTAATTTTTCTTCTTAAAATATTTGGTAGATTCTCAATTGCCAATGAGATACATTCCAGTTCCTTATTTTAGTGTGACAGGGATATTCTCCATCTGGTCTTAATCACACCCTTTCTAATCCCCTGCCTTCCTTCCTTGTGAATGCTCCCCATTTAAAGCTATCCCTACTTTCTCATATTCACTTCCTTTCCCACCTCCATCAGGATGAACCATTCCTTAATCCTTCAGAATCCAGTTCAAACTCATTTTCTCTATAACCAACATTCTTAAATAGCTTTAGAGTAATTCTTTGACGTTGTATTAGCTGAGCTACTAAAAATCAGCATTTTATCTTTGCTGAAAATTTAGTCCTTGCCATAGCAGGCATTATTTACAAGATCACTGGGTCTGCACAATATTAAATGGTGTAATTAAAAAAAAAAAAAAAGCCCAAAACACAGACACCAGAAGTTTAATAGTTATTTGTTTAGTCCAATTGTTAGACTGTATTAGACTGAAGTACTGCTGGACAACAAACAGGGCACATGCATTTTCAGCTACATAAGTCAATACAGAGAACAGTAAACTCATAGTTACCAGACAGCAGTATAAATGTGTTGTCTCAGTGTGAGTGTTTACACAGATTAACACAAAGTTGTTTCCTTTTTTGTCTTTATTGGTTTTATAGTTTGTAATGGAGAGCTTGCCAGTTTTCTCTTTAACTAATGCTATTGAATGAATGCTTGAATTATTAAAAAGACCCTGGCAATATGGCATGCTATGTTTTGGACAAATAGCTTTGGTAATAAACCCAACTCAGATTTACTGAGTCACTGAATCTGTGAGCACTGACGTTCTCAAATGGATTGTAGGACATGAGTGCTCAGCAAGATCAAGGCAGGTAGAAGTCATTTAGAAAGTTTATTGTATTTGCAAAGTTTTTTTTTTTTTTCCTTTTAGGGAACTTATAGAAATGCTGGCAATTTCAAGGAACCAAAAGTTATTACAGCCAGGAGAGGAAAACCAAGTAAGTGACTTATTTTTTAATTAAAAACAAACATAATATGTGCAAGTTTCTTACTTTCTGGGAGAACAGAGAGTTGAATCCTTTTACATTTTTAATTGAAACTTTCAAAATTGATAGTTTTTTGTATCATTTACACAAGACAGTGTCCTTAAGAAGAAAGTAGTTGTGTAAAGGTTTAGCAATATTTCATGATTTTCTCTCATATGTCTAGTTACAGTGATATATTTATTCATTATTTTCTTTTGAATTAACAAAGGCTTGTTTAAATGGAGGTTAAAACACTATAGGGATAAAAAAATCTCTCATAAACTAGTACTTTATTGGAAACTTGGTTCTGTAATGCAGCTTGAAAATTAATGAAATAATAGAAGTTATTTTGTGGTTGTTAAGGTGGTGAACAGATTTTTTTTTTCTGATTCAAGAAATGTTTTGAAAGAAGCAAGGATAAATTGTGTTTTTCTTAAAACTGTAATTTAGAAAATATTCTAAAGATGACAGGAAAAATTTATCTTTCTAAAGCTATAAGATAGGAGACAGTTTGTACTAGACCTCTTTTCCCACTGTCTATTTTATATAGTTATTTTATATAGTTTTATTTTATGATGTGTTTGGAGGACTAGAAAGTTGAACCCAGCCTTTTAACCTTCATACTTTTTTGTCATATCTGCATATTACCTATTTATTTACTTATTTTTTTAAATCACTTTTTGTAAATCATGTTTATCCTAGATCTTCACTAGGAAATAGTAAACCTGCTGATTTTGGCTTCTTATAGTTCTGAAAGGCTTATCCTGTGTGAAAAAATAACATATAATTAGAAAGTCTGAGAAGTCTTGATATTAATCCGTTTTCTAAAATAATCATGGTTAAGCTATTTTTATTCTTGATAAGGATTAGAAATAGTATTTTAAAGGTGTTAATATATAGCCTAATCAGTTGATATACGGATTCTTTGTTTTATTAAACTATAACTTGCAACAGTCTGTTGCCTACCTTAACCAACTGTTATCTAACAGGTACTTGAGTTGCTAATTCACAGAGATGGGGAATTTCAAGAATTGATGAAATTGGCACTTAACCAGGGAAAAATCTATCATGAAATGCAAGTTTTAGAAAAAGAAGTAGAGAAGAGAGACAGTGATATTCAGCAACTGCAAAAACAGTTGAAGGAAGCAGAACAAATACTGGTAAGTTGATAGTGACTGATTCTTAAGTTTAAGAAAAGTATTATTTCTGAAAAATACATCTATTACAAGTATTTTGAAATGGCAGAAAACTTGACTTTCCATGTCTGAAAGGGACAACTTACCAGTTTAGTTAAATGAAGGCAATTGTCATCCCCTTTTTAGCTTAAATGTTTTTGGATAGTCTGCTTTACTTTGGAACTGCGTTTTCATTACTTGAAGGTTTCCCAGGATTTCATTATGGAAATGGGAAGTTTCACTTTGTCCTGTTCTAATGTAATTTTCAGTTATTTATAGTCTAATCTTTAGTTCAGTTTCAAAAATACTTTTGAACTAGTAAATATATTTGATCCTTGAACATAACAGGTTGGAACTGAGCAAGTGCACTTATACTAGAATTTCCTTGTAAACAGATGATAGAAACTTACAGTATTGATAAATATAGTACATTGCTGTTAACATATTTTCTCTATGATTTGCTTAATGACATTTTCTTTTCTCTACCCTACTTTATTGTAAAAATATAGTTTTAAAATACAACATAAAAAATATTTGCTAATAGACTGTTAATGTATTGTTAAGGCTTCTAGTGAACAGCAGATTTGTAGTAAAGTTTTTGGAGAGTCGAAAGTTATATAAGGAAATTTGACTGCATGGAGAGTTGGCATACCTCATTTCTCCTTTGTTCAGGGATCAACTGTATGTGTCAGTTTTTTAAATTGGTTAAAATGTGTGATAATTTAGCCTTCCATCCAAAAGTAGGTGGGATTTGGATATGTTCAGAACTTTACCTTTGCCTTTCATATTCTCGGTCACTGTTTCAAAAGGGCAATGCTTTTATGATCATTTTCCCAATGATTTGACTAAATAACTAATGTAATTGTTATATAGTAGCATTGCAGAGCAACTGGTTTAATTCTAGTGTAGACTATACATTCCTGGCATCTTTTCCCTTGGTGAACCTTTTCAAAAATGTTTTAAAGGGGCTTCAATAAATATAAGCCTCAGTGGTTCAGGGTTAATGATCACTCCTACTTGAAGAAACATTTGCAAATGAATATTTTCTCAAAAATATGCCAAAATCTATTTTCCAGTAGGAAAGTAATTCTTCCTTATCAAAAAGATACTAAGGAAATACAGAAGAGTATTCTTATATCCCACTGCTCAGTGATTGCCACTCCTGTTCGGTTTGGCAAGGTTCCTCTCAGTCTCAGGTGTATTCATTTTTTCCCTTGCTATAATTAGCAGGATACTAACTTTGTGTTGCTGTTTACACTTAAGTATTTTTGATATAATTGTTACTTTTTAGTTTTCCAGCATTCTGTTATAAATACTCCTTTGATGACTATCCTTAAAAAAAAAAAGAAAAGCTTTTTTTCCCCATTTGTGATTATATTCTTCAGATTAGAGTTCCCAAAATGTAATTATTGAGTTAAAGAGTGAAAAAGGGGCTAAAAAAAGACTGAATTTTATGATTTAGATATTAGCAACTAACATATATTGAGCACTTGTGCATTATGCCCTGTGATTTGCACTTTACATGCATTATCTCAGTCTTCATAACATTTCAGTATGGGGTACCCATTTTATAGGCAAGGAAATCAAGACCCTAATAAATAATTACCTTGTTCAATAAGGGTAACTAGAGATGGAACTTTAAGCTAGATGTGTCTGACTGCATACTCTTAACCACAGTGTCATAAGTTGCGTATGGATATACTAGTATATGTAAGTTACCTTAATTTTATCATCAGGTTTACCTTTGTGGGATAGGGAGCGGTTGGAAGACTCTGTAACAGTCATTAAACATGGAGGTAAAATGAATAAATGTGTGTATAAAAATTGGAAAATTGGAAAAACAATTTTTAGCTGTTTTATTCTTGAACTAGATGCAAGAATAGGATGCTTTAATGTAGCCTGGATTTTTTCTGCATTTATATGATAGAAATAAAGAAGAAACATTGGGAAAATTCCCTGTATGCTTTTGTTTCTAATAACTCATTTGTGAATAGACTTATAAATGTTTTTATTAAATGTAACTGATATAAATGCTAGCCAATGGTATTTTAGAACATTACAAATAAGTTGTGGGGATTTTCAAATTGTGTAGTTGTTCTGTGAGGTAAATGATTTTGTAAGTTAAGCCTAAAACTTTGCTTGATATAGTTAAGAATAAATCATATCTCTCTTTAAAATTTTGTTCAAATTAGGCAACAGCTGTTTACCAAGCAAAAGAAAAACTCAAATCAATAGAAAAAGCAAGAAAAGGTTAGTACTGTGAGAGCATTGACTGGCCTTCTAAAAAATCCAGGTTTTGATTTCAAGAAAGTGATGAGCTTATTGCTATTGAAAAGGTGCCAATAAATTTTCATTGTAGATATCTACTGTGTTGTAACACTATGCTAGGTGCTTTTAGGTTGTATTCCATTCTTTCTCTGGTTAGAAGAAGCAGTTGTATAAAATAGGTTGAGGCTTTGTGCCCAAATGTGCAATAAAGTCATGGGTTTTATAAAATTATTGAGATAGAAAGAAAATTATGGGTTAGAAGCAATTGGGATTTCCATTGGAGCTTAAAGATAGGTCAGAAACTGAAAGAGATCATCCATTGGTGAACTGGAATGGGGTAGCACAGAATTAGCTAATGAAGTTGTAATGTATGTACATGTAGCAGTGCAGAAGGTCTGGCATACCTTCCTGTTCCAAATGGCTTCTCTTTAAAAAGCTTCCTTTTTTGATCATTTAGATTGAATTCTAACAGATTTATAAGGAAAATTTTAGTTTTGCTATTTATTTTTTGTAGTAAGGCTTTACATTTAGTAGTCTCAGATTTGTTTTGTTTTCCTGTTTCAGTTAACTAGTGTTCATGTTTGGTGTCCTTCCAGATTTTTTTTTTTTATTTGATCTGTGCATCTGTATATATATAATAATAATACAAATACAGTTATGTACATACATTCTAAAACAAAAATATTTTAATATTTTTTTATTTCTAATAGTGTCAGGTCATGAGATGCATATTTTGCAGCTTCCTTTTCTTTTCACTTAATGAATACATTATGGGCATTGTTATAGTTAGAGCTCCTTACAGCCCATGATCATATATACAAATAGTTGAGTAGTGGAGTATGAATTGCTGCTCTGTTTAAATAGTTTGGGTGTCACTGTGAGGTAAAACACTCTTGTTTTCTCTTATTTGTGTTTACTGTTGCTTTCAAAACAGTAATAGTATTTATTGATAGTTAATAATTGGGGTTGAGTGTTGACTATTCTAGTATCTCAAATTTGATGCTTTTTTTTTTAAGATTTATTTATTTATTTATACAAGCACTGGGTACAGTCAGAAGCGCGGGAGGGTGGGAGAATTCACCAGAGCCAGAGCGGGGAACAGAACAGGCAGACTGACAAAATACACTGCTGAGGGGAGCAGCAGGCGGCAGGGGAGGTCTGTGCACCATGTGGGCCCCTCTCCTGGCGGCCAGGGATCGAACCAGCGCTGCAGAGGCAGCAGACAGCTTCACAATCCAGTGCTCAACCGGGCGCCACAGGGGAGGCCCTCAAATTTGATACTTTTAATTACTTTAGCTAATTTTTCTGAATGTCTGTTCTTTAGTTAGGAGACATAAAATTTATGCTTACAATGTATACATAGGTACTGTTAGGAAAGTTGTTAGCTCAGATTATCCTGTTTTCAGATAATTAAAATATAATGTAACTATGATACATCCATTTGCAAACTTATAGACTAAAACATTACATTTTCTTCTTAATCCTCTCAGGTGCTATCTCCTCTGAAGAAATAATTAAATATGCACATAGGATTAGTGCAAGTAATGCTGTATGTGCCCCACTGACCTGGGTTCCAGGTAAAAATACTTCCCTTTTTTTTCATGAGCTATATATGTAGTTTTGAAAATTCTTTGGAAACTGTACAGAAATAGGGAATGAAGATTAAATATGGAATGTATGTGCCTTTAGAAACATCTGTTACATATTTTCACATCTTTTATGTCTTATAAGTAAGAATATAGATCATGAAATTTATCAATTTGGTTTCTACAAAGCCATTGTTACTAGGAACTGTTTCTTTCCTTTTAAAAAATAAGAATTCTTTTTAAAATATAAAATAATGTGATGATTCTAAAACTGAATTTATAAAACCAAGGCTGGCCCAGAAGCCAACATTTTAGAGCCATTTCGGTCTTCCACAAAGATTCCAGCTGGGGAAACAGTACCAACTGTTAGGTGATAAAAGATGAAGCATTGAGCACCCAAAACAAGCACACAAAACTGGAAAGAACTGGAGTAAATAGAAACAACAAAGGGTAATAAGCTGCGACTACGCTGACAGTCAATAAAATGTTTAGAAGATGGAATCCTAAGGTAAAGCTGCCAACAGTGTTTTGGGAGGAATGGGAGAGTTATGGCAACTTTAGTAATTCACGATGCTGGTATTTTCCCATACTGAAAGCATTAAGGTGGCTACAGGTGTGTTGTTTTGTTTTTTTTTCCTTTCAGTGGGGGTGAGGGGTAGGTAGGGCAGTTGTGCGTAAGAATCTGATATTTGTGTAAATACTGCCAAAAAGTTTGTCCAAATCTGGGCAAATTTTTATCAACCTAAGCCTGCTGTTTAGTATACTTTTATAACTATAGGTAGTTCCTGATATTCCACTGCAAAGTATAGGAATAACTAACAAAGAGGTGGTTAAGATGAAGGTTTTAATTCCAGTCCTTTCTATTTTATATTAAAAAAAAAAGTGTGTTGGCATCCCTTAGAGTATCATTGTTATTTTCTTATTAGGTGATGCAAGTCAGAACAATCAAGATCATTATAAGCATTTTAAATAAATTGTCATTTGGAATGTTTCCTAAAATGACAGTTATTTTTTCAAAATCTGGGGAATAGTATATTATTGTTAAGATTCAGAGAAGAAATTAAAATACATATATTTTTTAGTATATTATACTCTAACCATTGATAAAATAACCATCAATTCCAAAATTGACAACGTAGCTTGTTTTTCAAAGTTAACCAAGGAAAATTAATACTTGAGAGAAAAAATTCATAGTTTGTATATAAATGAAAGTAATTAAAATAGCTCCCCTCCCCTCTTTTTTTTTAAGGGGACCCACGAAGACCATACCCAACTGATTTGGAGATGAGAAGTGGATTATTGGGTCAGATGAATAATCCTTCAACTAATGGTGTGAATGGTCACTTACCAGGAGATGCACTTGCAGCAGGCCGATTGCCAGGTAATATTAATGAGAAGAATGCTTTCAAACTTTATTTTTCAGATCTGCTAATGATGGAATGCCTGGCTGTTGAACAGGTTTGAGGTTCCAAACCTGACTTATTTTAATAGCTGTGCTCTCTGCAGTTAATCCTGCTTTCTACTTATTCTAGTTTAAAGACTTCTAGATGGGAGTAATGAAATCAGAATTTCTCCTCACATGTTAATATGCCCCTTCCTCAGGCATTTGGCCTCTCCTTTATTATTGCTCTAAACAGTATTTTAAAGATTGTGAAACATACTGTGTAGCGTAGAGAAAAAAATATACATGTTCAATTTAAAGCATGTAAAGTAAATACACTCCTGAAAAAAAACCCAAGTTAAGAAAATGAATAACAGATCTTTCTAAAGACTTTTTTACTAACTTTATATAAAAGCATTAGGCACATTCTGATTTCAGTCTTCCTCAAATTTTACATATAGATTTGTGCTAGTCTTATATTTTATATTCTCCAATTCTATCTCTTGCATATGACTTGCTCTGATAAAACATTTTAAAAGTTAAAAAATGGTATAAAAAAGAAAAAATTACCCTTTTTTGAGCAATTAGATTTAATATTTACCTATTTCATTTTTCCCTGTAAATTTTTAGGTAGTTTAAATAATTATTTTTGTTTGCTTAACATTTCAATGTAAGATTTCCCATGTTACTAAGAATGGCTTTGTAAGCATCATTTTTGTTAAATATAAAGTACAAACAAGAAGTCACTACATTAATTTCCCTAATTTTTCTCATTGTGATTGTACTGTGTCACCTACCATAGTCTAGTCAGAAGAAAGAAATCACATAACAGCAAGGAAAATTCTAAAGAATCATTAACTAGTCACAAGATACTAAAGGATAAAGAACTTTTTTTTTTTTTAAGATTTTACTTATTTATACAAGAACTGGGATACAGTCCAGATGCGCGGGAGGGTGAGAGAATTCACCAGAGAAAGAGCGGGGAGCAGAACAGGCAGGTTGAACTAAAGCACTGCTGAGGGGAGCGCAGGCGAGACAGGAGAGGTTTGCCGCGCCACGTGGGTATCTTCCTGGCAGGCTGGGAATCGAACCCGCGCTGCAGAGGCTGTAGACATCCTCACAGCGCTGCACTCAACCTGCTGTGCCACCGGGGAGGCCCCAATAACTTTTTTTTTAAACAGGAGTAACACATATGGGCAGCAGTTACCAGAGACAAACCAAGAAGAGGCTCCTGCCCACCCTTATGCCAAGGCCAAAGTTCATATCATGGTACTCTTGTTTCAGGGGTGTAGCTGTGACCCACAGGCCAGAACTGGCAAACAGGATATTACCCATTGAGGTTCTGGGACATATACTTGGAAGCCTCTTTTTGGGTTAAGAGTGAAACTGATTTTGGGAAGCCAATGAAACTTGATAGGGCTAGGAGATGAGCAGGACTTGAACTGCACATCACACCAGCACAGAAGGAATAAGGAGGAAAACACTGGATCCAGGAAAAGAAAACTATTCCTGCAGAGTCCCTCCAGCACCTGCTACTGTACAAAGCCTAGGTTGTGGCTACTGGCAAAGGAGATATGCTTTCAGAGTCTAGACAGAAGCATAAATTTGAAGCTTAAGAGGAATTTTGATATCTGGCATACCTATTCAGTTAATAATGTAACTCTTTCTTTCAACTCTTTTAAAATTTACTTCAGCCTTGGACTATACCTGTTTATATGCTACATTCCCTTTCTTGGGAAACAGATTATTAGTTAGACCTGGATGGTTTTTGTTGTATTTCTAACATACATATATTTTCTTTGATGAGAATCATTTACAAAAGCAGCTCCTCTGTCTTCTAAGAAATTGTTTAAACTTACTAATTACTTAATATTGGTATATATAATTAGCTACTCATAAATGGAGTGACATGTGAACTAATAAAGTGTATATTATATATACATATAGCATAGATAAACATTTGATTTGTAATTATGAATGTCCTGCAAAAAAGAAATTGCCATGTCAACTGATATTTGAAGTTACTTATAAGAAAGTATGATTTTTAAAAAACACCACAGGTTCTAGTTACTAAAGTATGTCCTTTTTCCTTGATAAATTTAATCTTTATTAAATACTTTAGCCAATGTGTATTTTGATTTCTAGCCTTAAAAAACATTTGCTTCAAAAATTTTCATGAAGGGAATTACTTAGTAGTAGAAATGTTCTAACACATTTTTCTTTCTTTTCTCCAGATGTCCTTGCACCTCAGTACCCATGGCAGTCAAATGATATGTCGATGAATATGTTACCACCAAATCACAGTAATGACTTTTTGTTAGAACCTCCAGGGCATAATAAAGAAAATGAAGATGATGTAGAGGTTATGTCAACAGATTCCTCTAGCAGTAGTAGTGACTCTGATTAAAAAAGAAAAAAAAAAAAAAGTAACAATCAATTATTTTAGTTCTGTTTCCTAAACAATAGCAAACCTGTAAAATAATATAGGTAATACTGGCTATAGTAAAATTGTATAGCCCATTAAAAATCATAGTGAACTTTGTTTTTAAAGCCAAAAATCATGGTTTAAGTTCTAAACCACTAAATGAATATTGAGAGAATAATCAAAATTTATTATTGGAAAAAAGATTATTCTGTTCAGTGCTATTTTGCCTTGTTGTACTCCATTTGTGTTGGACTTGTACATAGTAGTTTTGGAAATAAAACTGGATGGAGATGACTCATGTATATATCACTAATAGGTCTCCTGGAATTAATCTGAAGCATTTTTTGAAAAAGACAGTGAATCATTCATGTACAAATAACAAAAACCCTCATTTAAAAGTGAAGGCTCTGTCACAGGAACAGGAGAAAAATTACCTCAATTTGTACTATTTGTAACTATTGTAATTTTTATAAATAAACTCACTTGTTTATACTCTTTTTAAGTTCAGTGTACTTTCACTATAAGCAGGAAATTCTATAAACAGTTTCATTTCATACGTAAGTAGAATTCTGGAATGAGAATGAACATATGTGATGGAGACATCTGACTACTTGTAATCAAACAGGCGGGCTTCACAAAGACCTAAACTGCTGTTCTTAAGAAAAATGAGGGGCCTCCCTGGTGTCGCAGCAGGTTAAGTGTAGCACTGAAGCTATCCACAGCCTCTGCAGTGTGGGTTCCATTCCTGGCCAGTTGGGGAGATACCCACATGGCGCGGCAGACCTCTCCTGCCTCGCCCGCTGCTCCCCTCAGCAGTGCTTTAGGTCAGTCTTCCTGTTCTCCCCTCTCTGTCTCTGGTGAATTCTCTCACCCTCCTGCGCCTCTGGCCTGTTGCCCTGTTCTTGTATAAATAAATAAATCTTTAAAAAAAAAAATGGAGGTTTTTTAGCAGTTAAAAAAATGCTGCCTTCTAGTTATCAGTTCTGAACAGGGTTTTGACCTTGGCCAAGTTGGTGCCATAGAGTTTTTTTCAGAGCCCATTTGATCTGGTTCCTGTTGACCTTGACATCCACAATGAATAGTGTGTTATCTTCTGTTCTTCATGGCTGACTTGGTGGTGATGGTGGGGGGAGGGACACTTGATAACATACTGGTCAAGCTTGTTTCTCCTTGTGGTGCTCTTCCAAGAATATTTCAGCTACCTTAAGACCTGTTGTGTCGTGGGCAGAGGGAATGTATGTGACCTGAGGACTGAGGATTTTTTTTCTGTTGTGGATGCCCTTCAGACTTGTCTTGGCCTTCAAAACACTTCAAATCTGGGAGGGGCAGTGGTTTCCTTTGCTTTCTGCGCTCTTTGTGAAAAGCAATAATGTCTGATCTTTAAAACAAGTTAGGTGCCTCCCCTGGTGGCACAGGTAGTTCAGCGCAGCGCTGTGAAGCTGTCCGCAGCCTCTGCAGCGCGGGTTCAATCCCGGCCACTTGGCGTGGGTCCCACGTGGCACAGCAGACCCCTCCTGTCGCACCCACTGCTGCCCTCAGCACTGTATTTCGTCAGTCTGCCTGTTTTCTTCCCTGCTGTTTCTGGTGAATCCTCCCACCCTCCCACGCATCTGGCCTGTACCCCGGTTCTTGTATAAAAGATAAATCTTAAAAAAAAAAAATAAAACAACAAGTTGAGTCCTTAGGTATAAAAGGGAAAGGGTTATCCATAATATACAAGCAAAGGCAAGGTCTTTGGCACTGATAAAAATAGCTGCTTAATGAAAGAAATGCTAATCTTGCTATTTTAATCCTTGTGGTATAAGTAGCCATGTATTCCTGCAGGATCAGCATAAGCAGCATCCTGCATGTCGACCAGAACAGCAATTACCCTGACCCTGGTAACTATTGACTAAGAAGCCAGGGCAAGCTCCCAGTCAGCCCTCAGCCAGGTCCAGCTACAGAAGTCTGCTCAGAGGCTACAGAGCCATGTCTTTTACATAGAAAATGCAACCCCTCTTTATAATACTTAAATATCCACACTCAGCTGAACATGGGGTGCATGTAGCATGTATGATTAATGGCTGAGTATGTTCACCGCTACTTAGAAGTAGACCAATACATATTTGTAACCTCCCTATCAATCAAAACCTGCAAAATCAAAACTTTTTAAGTCTGAGAGTTTCAGACATACGAGGAGGTAGAAAACATCATGGTACATTTGAACAAGAATAAAGAAATACACTAAGAGTGTAGGGTATGAGAAAGTGATGGGAAAAGTTAGTCTAGGGACTGAAAGACCTTGCATCTCAGGTTAAAGATTTTATCCTACCAGCAATGTGCAATTTCTAAAGAAATTTGGGAAGACGAGACATGACCAACACAAGAAAACAAAAACAGACAATTATAAATCAGAAACATACTGCAGGGGAGGAGGAGGGAGCAAGATCAGAGGGAGGGAGGGAGGAGCACAGGGGACTGAGGTGATGGTGCATGGGTGCACTGGTGAAGGAAATTCTATGGGGTCTACACTGGCAGGCAGAGGAGGCAGGGAGGGCGAGGAGCAAATACTGTTTAAAAATAAATAATGTTGTAAAAAGATGAAAATAAATTTTAAAAGACATGACCAAACTTAGGCTTTCAACAGTCACCCTAGAACTAATGCCAAAAATAAGTCAATGGGTTCAGATGCTAAATCTTAGTTATATGTATTCTTACATCAATCGATCAATCAGGAGTAAATTGCAGGAGCTGGAGAAAAGATAATAAAAGACCTGGACCCAGAAAGAGGTAGTTGGAACAACAACGTGTTAAAGGCTGGATTCTATAGACATAAAGAAATAGATTGAAAAAGACAGACTGATGTAAGTAAGGAAAGGGAGTTATCTGTTGAGCAGTTGAGCAGATGGTACAGCCATTCCCTGAGCGCACACAGGAGGAAGTTCAGTTTGGACACATCAAGTTAGAGGACTGCTAAAAATCTTGGCTTGCTTACTTGGAACTTTGTTCTTATTGCTCCTAAACTGTTGTAATAAATAAAAAGAGGAGTGATACATCATTGCATATAAAGCTATTAAGCAATATGCAAAAAGTCAAATACTTAAATATTCTACACAAAAATAGGGAAAAATCTGGAACGGGAACTGTGCTTAAGACTTAAGGAAGTAACATTTAATTTACAGTAGAAGGATGTGTTTATATTAAGGCTTAAATAAGTGATAGATTGAATTGATAGTATAAATATTATTAAGCATCTGTCACATTATACGCAAATTAAATGTTCATGGAAGACTTGCATGTATAATTTCTTGAAGTCCGTAAAATGGAAGGCTTAGTACATACCTCCTAGTCCATGTGCATCATTTTTCTATAATTTGCATTTTTCATACACTTCTGAAGTGCAACACTTACTTCTGTGTACATCATAACTAATCAAATTCTTTTTTTAAAATAGGAATCATCAGAATGTGATTTTACTTTCAGTGAAGATTTTGTATGTTTTCTCCCATAACAGATGACTTCCTGAGCTTTCCTATTGCACAATTCCTGGGTAACATGATCCTTGGTGCCTCAAAGGCGAGAATATTTCATCTGAAAGCATTTGCCTTATTAGAACTAGCTGGCAGTTAGGATAACAAAGAAGTATCTTTTCCAAGTGCATCTAAGAGAGACTAAATTCATGTATACCTCTGGAATAACTTTTTAGGATGTTGAAAGGTAGCACTGGAGCACATACCTGTGTTAAGATGGACAACAACTCAGGACTTGATTTAGCAAACGGATGAAGAGATATTTCAGACTTCCCAGTAACTGGCAAACTATGAGAACATTGCTGGTAGTCAGCATTAATTTATTTGACTAAAGCTGATTCTCAAATTATCTAAGAATTAACTATTTAAGAGTACTAAATTTTGTTCCATGCAATCATGCATTTAGAGAAATACCAAGTCATCACTGGATGCACTAAACATATTAGATGCTGAGGTGAATGCAATCTCCTTCTATATGAAACTTTTCTAGTGGTTCTCTACCATTTAGCACTGAACCCCTGTACACTCTTAAAAATTACTGAGGCCAAAGATGTTTTTGTAGGATTTTATCTAATCATATATAAAACTGAGGGCCTGCCTGGTGATGCAAGGGATTAAGTCTCAGCATTATGAAGCTATCGGCAGCCACTGCAGCACAAGTTCGATCCCTGGCCAGGGAGCTAACTCAGATGACACAGCAGACCTCTCCTGATTTGCCTGCTGCTCCCCTTAGCAGTGTATTTCAGTTAATCCTCCTGTTCTGCTCCCCACTGTCTCTGGTGAATCCTCACTCCCCCCCACTTCTGGCCTGCATCCCAGCTCTTGTATGCATAAATAAGTAAAATAAATCTTTTTTAAAAAAAGAAAACAGAAATTTAAAAAAATTTATTAAATCATTTGCAAATAACAAAAATCCATTATATGTTAACAAAAATAACTTATGGAAAGTTAACTGTTTTTCAAAAACAAAGTGACAAGCATGACAGTGCTTTACATTTTTGCAAATTTCTTTAATGTCTAGTTTAATAAAAGCTGAATTCTCACATCTGCTTTGTAGTCAGTCTTTTACAATGTCAACATCATGTAACCTCTAGAAAACTCCTTTGTACGGTCATGAAAGAAAGTGAAAAAGACAAATGTCTTAGTATCACAAAAATAGTTTTGACCTTAAATAGCCTTGAAAGGGTCTCAAGGACCTCCCCAGTAGTTTCACAATCACTGTCCACATCTCACCTCATTTTAAATACAAGGATGCTGGATCTCACAAAGATGAAATGAGAAACCCAGTATCACATGGTCTGTTAGTGACTAGATACAAATCTTAGCTGGTTTGTTGTAATTTCTCTGTATTTCTTAAGTAGAAACCTGGGGAAATAAACCCTAATTATCTGCCCTGTTTGTTCTGTTTGCAAAGACTACCCCAATATATTATCAAACATTTTAAAAATTTAAATAAAACAGAAGAGGAAAGTCAATAGACATGATAAATGCTACTGTGATACAGTAGCATGATACAGGCATACTGTGTTAGGATCTGAATTAGAATCTCTATTTTAACTGAAACACTAAGGCAAATTGAATTGCACTTCATCTCCATGCATCTGGCATTGACACTGCACAGTAAATACCAAAGAAATGTGAAAAGATTAACCACATGACCACCATTTATCACAACTTTTTGGCATCTGAAACAATCGTGACATAAATCCAGAAAATTTTTCACAAGAACTAGTTGAAATGGTGGTGGGTATATTAGGAGACTGCAAATAAAATTGGCAATATGGAACTTTTTGGATAAAATGGATTCTGAAATGTAGATATTTTTCATTCTCAAACCAGATCTTATTTCGTCTTAAAAAAAAAAATCAGGGACTCTTCTTGTTCACCTGGAGATGATTTCCTTTGTATCCTAAGAGGTGATCTAAATCTTCTTTAAATGGATCATAGCCTTGTTCCTTTAAACAACGTAGTGCCCAGAAGAGCTGGTCCAGTGGAGGAAATTCTTCCCAAGGAACCCACTCCCAACCTAAAAAAGAGATACCAAATCAATTTATTTAGTTGAAAAGAATATTTATTTTGGCAAGCTAACCTATACTTAGAAAAAAATGACAAAATTATTTGTTACTAATGACATAATGTAACAGTGATGCTGTGTATTATGTATATAAACATAACTGCATTTAGAATGAAGGACTAGTAATCATTTAAAACATGCTGTTATTTGAACATTAAGCCAAGTTTACAAGGGCCATATGTGGCAAAGCTCAGATTAAAATCATTCAGTTTTCATATAAATATCTGACAAAATGCACTGGGATTATATCATTTTCAATTACAAACCAGTTTCCTCACCTATGAAATAAGGTAACTACAAAATTGGGCCTCCCTGGTGGCACAAGGGTTAAAGTCTCAGCACTATCAAGCTATCGCCAGCCACTGTGGCATGTGTTCAATCCCCTGTCAGGGAGCTAGCCCACATGGCACAGCACACCTCTCCTGTCTTGCCTGCTGCTCCCCTCAGCAGTGTATTTCAGTCAGTCTGCCTGTTCTGCTCCCTACTCTGTCTCTGGTGAATCCTCTCACCCACCCACCCCACACCTCTGGCCTACACCCCAGTTCTTGTATGCATAAGTAAATAAATCTTAAAAAAGGTAACTACAGAATTTCTAAGCTATCCTCCATCTCTTTCAAAAAAGGTTCCTGAAGCTGTGGCGAGAATTAAAATGTTATGCTGCAATGCCTTTCAGGTAGACAAATATGGAGAGAACTGGTTTTATAAAAATGCATTAAGGCCTCCCTGGTGGCTCAAGGGGTTAAGACGCAGCACTATGAGGCTATCCAAGGTCTCTGCACCATAAGTTTGATCCCCAGTGGCCAGGGAGCTACCCACATGGTGCAGTAGACCTCTCCTGTCTCGCCTGCTGCTCCCCTTAGCAGTGTATTTCAGTCTGCCTGTTCTGCTCCCCACTGTCTCTGATGAATCCTCTCACCCCACCCCCCTGCACCTCTGTCCCATACCCCAGTTCTTGTATGCATAAATATATCAATCTTTTTAAAAAATCCATTAAAACAGGAAAAACAACTACATTTAATATTTGTAAAAACATGAAATCCTAGGAAAAGATTCTAGGGAATAATATTTTCATTGATGGTTTAAATGTAAATGATATAAAAGTACAGATGCTCATTCCAGGTGACTATATAAATATTTTATTAAGGTGGACAGTCTATGTTCTAAATAAGTTTCTTTATGATTACCTGTATATACCTATGTGTAAATATTGTTCCTTCCACTAAGTATTTCCCTTCTTGAGAAGTTCAAGTATGTAGTTTCACTCTAGGAAGGCAGGAGACAAAGAATGCATGACACTGGAGCCAGCACAGAAAGGGCTGCTTAGCAACTACGACCACACACTATGAGAGAGGGAGAGTGCAAGCCTGACAATGTGCTGCCAGGTGCTGAATTAAGGATTTTCAGAAGAGCTGCAGCAGTTTATCCCCCTTCTAGAAAACAAAGTATATGGATGACCCTCCTAATTATAACAGATGGCTGGAGGAAAATGCAACAAATAGTAACTTGAAGGATATCTAGATCCAGGACCTGGTGAACATGGAACAGACACTGCATCTCTAAATTAGAAGTAAGAGATGCTCTGAGCCACTGCACCTTGGCCAGGCTGCAGCTGTTTACCAGCCAAGGTGCTATTAGCAAAGGCTCTCAACCTGGAATAAAATGTCCTGCCATACTGCTACTAGGGCCTACAGAGGAACAAGTGTTTCTGATCAAATCTGAATTGGTGCTAGTAACCTCAGGCCTTGTAAAATCACAATGCTTGAAATTTAAGATTACTAGAAAGTCAGAGGGTTAACAAAATGAAGGTGGATAAATTCAAAATTTGTTATAAAAAAGTCTTGATGCTTGTTAAAACTACTTTATTTTAGGGGGAAAATACAGAGAGCACTAGAGTAACAAAATATCTAATACAGAATCTTATAAAGTACAATAAGAATCTTTTAGAAGTTGTTAAAAAGTAGGCCAAACTAGATACCACATTTGAAAACCTCACATACAGAGGTTTGTTATATGGCAAATAATATTTTCAATAAGTTTGACATTTTTCTCTTCATTTTCTCATGAAATTTTACAGAATTTGAAGAGATGATAAATGCAAAATCCCTAGAACAGTGCTTAGCATGCAGTAAATAATACCAGTCATTGTCATTAAAACTTTTAGAGCCATCAGTCCAAAATAACAGAACTGTTGTGTCAGGTTAATCATTCTCTATATAAGAAAGTTACTACCTTTCTTGCACTGGTGAGAAATGGAAGAAGACACCTTAAATGTTTTGCTTAAAAACCACAGTTTGAAACAAAATTTAAAACTAACATTTACTGAGTACTTAACTGTGTGCATCTTTATATATATTCACACATTTTATCTTTAAAGCAACCCCCACCTTAGGTAGTTTCTATTGTAATAGATGAGAAAAGAGGCCTGGAGACCTAAATACTTGGAAGAAATGACACAAACCAAGTAGTCTGAGTCAAGAGCCACTTCCCTCTGTTATGTACTTTTGTCTCCAGAAGTAAACTATATTTACCTATCTAATTTCTTCATATGGCAACATAATGTAGTATTCCTTCAGATGATAGGATCACCTCAAAGAAAATGCATTTTCATGTATAGTTCTCTTACTTTCATTTTTTTCAGGCTCTACATTCTTTGGTTCTGAATCATGTGTCATGTCCACCTCTGCTTTCATTAATATAGTGACAAAATGATAATTTTCTTCCTCAACAAAAGAATTCACAACAGAGGCAAAGCGAACATTTTTCAGATGAAGAGCTGCTTCTTCCCAGGTTTCCCTTTGAGCACATTCTTCCCAGCTTTCACTAGAAAATAGAAATATACCATTGTATTCAATTCTATTTATGTAAGTGTTTTTTGCCATGAAATTCTTGGCTAGAAATTTCTAGCGTAAAGCAAAAAGAACTGTAGTTGGTTCATGCTTTAAAACAATAAATCCACAACCCTGCTTTGACATTCTATATAATCCCCATCTAGTTATTTGAAGACCAAAAAGATTTCACATAACAAAAAAATTAACATTCAGTCAATTCAGCACTAGTTTCCATGCAACCTGGAGGCAATTTAATATATTAGGTAAGAGTAATCTTTGGAGTCAACTAGACCTAGGTTTGAGTTTGAAGTTCATTATGCTCTATGTTGGACAAGCAGGAAGAAGTAATGCAACTTTCTCATGGGGTCATTTTAAGTACATCAAAAAGTGGGTTATGTCTTTTCCTATAATCTCAGAATTTTAGTTTATGCCTCAAAATTAAGGACAATGGGCAATAAACACCTCTAAATTCTGAAGAGTAAGGCAAAAGAGTAAACAGATCCCATGTGACCCCAAGGATTTGCTAGGGAAGGTATAACAAGTTTTTGACCTTCACCCTACCCATGTCCTTAAGACTGGATCTTTGGGAAGGAGAGAGGCTGTGAGTTTTCTCACTGATAGGAATGTTTCTTTCCTTCTAATCGGGGCCAACTCTGGCCCCAACCCAAGTGAAGCACACTCCACAAGAATTAGTCCGTGTGGATGTGTGTTAAGGAGATGGGAGTGTGGATGTGGGTATGTTAATTCCCTGCTGAAGACCTACTGAACTGAGGAAACACACAGACCTACTCCAATGCATCAGAGGAAGAGTGATAGGAACAAATGGATACCTTAGTCTAAAAAGTGTCCCTGGGTGTTTAGAGGTGCACGTGAATACCGAGGCTGATGTTTATTCGCGCTTAGGGAATTTGCAATGCAGGAGGCTGGCTAGAGCAGCCGTGGATGACTGATCCACGAAAAAGGGTAGCAGTGTTTTCATCATTCCTGTGGGCCAAGCAGACACCAGAGGTTGACAGGAACCCAGCAGAAAGAAATGGAGGGTGGTATGCTACGAGGTGGCCCAGGCTTCCTTCACCGTTGTGTAGAACACTTAACTGTCCAACCTTCCTTGTTGGTCTGTATATCATCAAATCACAGAATGCCAAAGCAGAGAGGGAGCTTAAAGAGTACTTCATTCCGGGCCTCCCGGTGGCGCAGCGGTTGAGCGCTGGGCTGAGAGGCTGCCCGCAGCCTCTGCAGCGCCGGTTCGTTCCCCGGGCCGCCGGCGAGGGTCCCACAAAAAACAACAACAAACAAACAAACAAAAACAAAGAGTACTTCATCCAACATCCCCCTTTAATAGATGAAGAAACCAGACCTAGAGAATGTCACTAGCCCATCTGCTCGGTTAGCCAAACGACAGCGGGAAGTAGCACGCATCTGTGCATGCTGCAATCCAGGGACGCCGTGCAAATGCCTTAACTGACAAAACTGGGCTGCTCGAGGTTTACAAGCACTAAGAAGCAAATCTCACAAATCCGACGAGCGTAAGGAGGCGCAGCCCGAGCCCGAGCAGCTCCGCCCAGCGTCGCGCGCAAGCAAGCGTGGGCTCGTCATTTACGCGCGCTCCGCCCTCCTGGGGGTCAATCCGGCCCATGCTCACCCGAACTCCAGATGACCCCCCGGAAGTTGGAAACTACCGGCTCCGACCGATCCCTTTCTCTTCCCGAGGAGGACGCAGCGAGGATGCCCGCTGCTCGTCACCACTACGCCCACCCCGACTCCCGGCCGCCGAGCGCGGGGCTCCGCGCTGGCCGTCATCACGCGGTAGGACGCGGCCGGGGCGGCCGGAAGTGACGTTGCCTCGCCCCCGGCCGCCGGCAACTGCTTCCTGTGCTGCCGCTGGTGCCCCGCGCCAAAGTGGGAGCGCCCTGTCCTACCCCGCTTGGCTTAGCGGCTGTGTCTACCTCTCGCGAAGTCCCGAGGACTGCCTAGTAAGGGTTTCGTTGTAACTGCCACAGCTCACTGCTGCTTTCAACACGTTATCCGCTTTGAGATTCCTCTGAACTGACTATTTACCGGCCCCGCCTGTTTTTATCAATCTCTGTGCCAAGGTTGGCACATTTCTTTGCGTAGAGTGAGCCTCACCACAGTAAACGTATTCACACTGGCGCCCAAGGCTGTGGTACCAGGGCAGTGATTTTTAATATGCAAGAGTACTCACAAATCATAGGAAAATAAATTTTGCTGTAACCTACTTGAATGGAAAACCAGACACTTCTCGGTTGTTTGCACACCGTGAACCAACAATAAATTATGAATCAGCTGTAATTAAAACAATGGTTGTCTCTGGATGTAGAGGATTAAGTTTTCTTATACAAAATGTGCATATAACTTCAAAGGATAAATGAGATAAAAAGTGCAAGAATTTATTCTCTAGTTCTGCTTCCAATCACTTTTAACCCAAATAGTATACTTGTTGTGCATGTTATAGTATGTGAAGATCGATAAAGTATTTTACACCATGTTTTACTCACAAATTCACAAATATTCTTGTGTATTGTGTACCTTAAAGGTTTTCTCTAATATTTTCTCAAATAGGAATGGGCCTCTGAGGGCCGGTCTAAGCAAGTGTGTACCTATGTCCCTGAATCACATACGGTGTTGTAAACCAATGTTACCGCAATTGAGAAAGAAAGAAGGAAAATTGACCCCATGTAAATGCGATATTATGACTGAATGTGAATAATCCCAGAGATGCCAGGTAAGTTTAATGTTTGAAAATTCAATCAATGTAATTAATCATATTTGCAGAGAAAAGAAGGAAGCCCATAGGATCGTAATATTATAGATGAAGGGGAAAAACCTGTGAAAATTGTGTATTGAGTATTTATTGAGTCAGCTTTTTACCAGAAAAAGCTAAGGATATTCATAGCAATGAATTATGAATCAGGCCTTCTTTTATTTCGCTAAAAATATCTAATACCCTGGGCAACCCTGCTTGTGGTATGTGCTTGGGTCTTACCTCACACCCAAGCCTCTTATTTAAACTCATGAGGTTTGATTTTCCTCTTTCTAGCCTATGTTTGATATTTGAAATTATATGTAACTCAAGAACCCACCTTGTGGTTTTATGTAGTATGTATATAGTGTAGCAGAATCACAAATTTAACTCAAATTGAAAAAAAAACTCCCTTTTCCTCTTTTCCTATTCCTTTCCTTCTTCTCTGATTTTTTTCTCATAAAACTTTTTGTCAGTCTGCCCTAGTGGCACAGAGGTTAAAGTCTCAGCACTATCAAACTATCACCAGCCACTGCAGGATAATTTTGATCCCTGGCCAGGGAACTAACCTACATGATCCTGCAGACCTCTCTTGTCTTGCTGGCTGCTCTCCTCAGCAGTGTATTTCAGTAGATCTGCCTGTTCTGCTCCCCACTCTGTCTCTGGTAAATCCTCTCACCCTCCCACATATCTGGCCTGTACCCTGGTTCTTATATAAAAATAAATAAATCTTTAAAAAAAAATCTTAAAAAAAAAAACTTTTTGTCACCAATGGGGATATGACACCTAGTCAATCTTGAGGTTGGGTCTGTATAGGATAAACATTTCATCTGACATTCCAGTCTAATTTAGTCCTTTCAAATTATGTTCAGTCTTGGTTTATAAAAGGCTGCTGCTCTATCAGTTTTCTCCTCATGTAGACTCAGCATAATACTGAAAGGTGACTAAAGCCCCCTTCTATCTCACTATATCAGGGCACCAAGTGTGTTCTGGTTCTTTTTGTATTTTGAGCCAAGAGACCCTTTAAGACAAACTTTTCTTAGAATCTCAAATGGGAAGTATGACAAGAATGGACAAAGGAATCCTCTGCCTTTCAGCATTGCCTTCACTCATCAAATGAACCCTCCTTTTCCAAGCCTAAGATCATAGATAAGAAAAAGTGACATTTCACTCACCTCTTCTCTTTTTGTTTACAACTACCACCAATGGACAGAAGGAGGAAGGTTGTCACTCTCCATTATTTAAAATCTATAACTTATGAATTAGGCTTAGTCTTTCATATTCTTAAAGAAAACATTTAAAATCTGACTTGCAAATGTATTGCCTGCCTTCATAATCCTATTTTGAATTTAAAAACTGAAATTACATTGGTCTTTCTCTCTGCATTCCTTCTATAACAAATGCTAATTTTGAGTTCTGAAAATGAATGTTTTAGATGGATATTAACCATTGTTAGATTAAAAATAACATTAGCCAATCTTTGCTCCCCTTGCATTGAGAAAAGGAGATTAATTTCCCTCCCTATGAATACAGAATCACCTTAGTGACTTTCTTGACCAATATACTGTTATAGAAATGACGTTCTGTGATTTTCCAGGGCAGGTCATAAGATTCTTTGCATTTCCCCATCTTGGCTTTTAGATTACTCAAAAAGAAGCAAGACTCCATGTGAGAAATCTGATTATTTCTCAACTGCCATGTTGTAAGGAGTGACAAGCTAGTCACATAGCGGAAGAGAGATGCTTATCCTTCCCAACATGGATAACAAAATAGGTGAGCGAAGAAGCTGTCTTTGACATTTCAGCCATAGCAGACATGAAGCAGAGAACTGAACCCAATTGACAAATAGAACTGAAAGGCTTATTGTATATTATGAGAGGCATAGTGCTAACTGAAAATCTGGGGTCCTGTTTTAAAAAATTGTGTAGAACTTCAGGATGATACCAGCAGAATCAAACCAGTCACGAGGCCCTTCTAAGACAGGACCCTTTTATTTTTGAGTCAACACAGGTCAGACCTTTATATTTGCATATATACAAATATTTAAAATATTAAATATTTAGTATTTATTTCACTATTAGTGAAATAAAAATAATATGAAAGCAGTTAGTAGCAACCCTTAAAGTGTTACAGTGAGCCATGCTAAAGTGAAGGAAGCTAGGCACTAAAAGCTACATATTATATAACTTTCTTTACATGCAATGTCCATAAGACAAATTCAAAGAGATGGAAAATAGAGAGCTAGTTACCTAAGATTCAGGGTGCAGGAAAGACTTCCGGGAAATGGGGAGTGAATACTTTTTGGGTAATGAAAATGTTCTGCAATTGATTGTTGCAGAATTCTGAGTGTACAAAAAAATAAAGTCAAAACTTTGAGATTAGCACGGGTGACTTTAAATACAGAAGTGAGGAAAATCTCTAAGGACTCCGAGAGCTTTGAATGGTTTACCTAGTCATCCAGTTTGAGTGGAAGAAGAAGTGTTACAAAGGTAGAATATACAGCTGGAGTATATATATTATTAAGACTTATGGGCAGTGGTGAATGACTTTTTTCTCTAGTCAGGACTCTAAAAGGAGACAAGCAATTTGGAGATCTATTGGAAGATAATTCTCTATGGACTGCTTGTATTTCTTTTGGGTATAAAAAAAAACTCTTGCTGAAAGTGGGAGCACCATCCTCCATGATACAGTGTATTCATTCAAACAGAGATCTTTATGTGATACTGTCTCCAGTAGGGGAATATAGAGTCCAAGAACCAAAGAAGCTGCTATCACTATCACTATCACAGTGACTTACTGGGGGACTCTTTTTATTTTCTTTTTAAAGATTTATTTATTGATTGATATAAGAACAGGGGTACAGGGCAGATTCGCAGGAGAGTGAAAGGATTCACCAGAGACAGAGTGGGAAACAGAACAGGCAGACTGACGAAATACACTGCTGAGGGGAGCAGTGGGCGAGACAGGAGAGGTCTGCTGTGCCATGTGGGACCCTTGCTGCCTGGTGCTACAGAGGCTACGGATAGCTTCACAGCGCTGTGCTCAACCACCTATGCCACCAGGGGAGGCCTGGAACTCTTTATTTCTGACACTAAAACTCAGGGACTGCAGGGTTAAAAGTTCTATTCCCAGCGGGGATGCTCTCTCACCGAGGAACACAGATGGGTTGCAAAGCATTACAGACAACAGCTTCTACCTGGGTACTTTGGTCTCCTTGTGTCCAGGGAACAACAGGCAAGAAGATGAGTCAGCAACATGTTGGGAATGATTGACCCTGCTCAGCAGAAGGAGGTAAATCTGCTGTTACACAGTGTGGGCAGGGAAGTATTAGGTATGGAACTTAGATGTCCTCCTTGTATGTCTATTGGTACTTCTTTGTACAATTGTGATTTAAATGAGTATATGCAACAACACCAGACTGAGAAGGATATGGTTATCAGATACTCAGATCCTTGAGAAGTGAGACTTTGGCTCAATCTACCAGTTATGCTACTAAAAGTACCTTGGATAATAATTGAAGGCAAAGTTAATTTGAAATGGATAGTGGGGGAAAGGAAGAGAACCAGTGTGATTCTAAGTCCATGGATAGTGAGAGGTCATCACATTAGCCATCTTTCCCAAGCTGACCTCATTCTTCTATGGAGGAAAGCATCCACACAGAAATAGGGGGTAGACTATGGTAGAGCTGGAATTCCCTCTTCAAGAAGTAATGCATTCCAAGGACACTGGCTTTCACCACTTCTGTTCAACATAATGCTGGAAGTCCTATCAGGCCAATTAGACAGAAAAAAAGAAATGTTATTTAAATCTGAAGGAAAAAGTAAAAGTATCTTTTTATAGATGATATGACAGTGTATTTTGACAATCCCCTAAGATTTCATAAAAAGAATTATAGTCACTATATGAATTCAGAAAAGTTGCAGAATCAAAATCCTCATGCAAAAATCAATTGTGTGTCTACAGAATAAAAGTGGAAATTAACATAATTTCATTTATAATGACCAATAACATCTAAAAGAATAAAATGTTGAGGAATAAGCTTCTAAGGAGGTAAAAGACTTGTACATTGAAAACTAGAAAGTATTGTTGAAGGAAATTAAAGAATATATAAATAAGTCGAAAGAAATCCCATGTTCATGGTTTGGAAGCCTTTAATATTGTCAGGATGTCCATATTATCAAAAACAATCTGTAGATTCAGTGGAATCCTCATCAAAATCCCAGTGATGCTTTTACAGAAAAAGATAAGTATCTTAAGGTTTATATGGAATCTTTAGGGATCCCAAGTTGCCATACATTTGAAAAAGAACAAAAGTTGAAGGAGAACCTAGAAATAAACCCTCACATACAAAGTCAAATGATTTTCAGTGCCAAGTTCATCAGTGGGGAAATGACAGTGTTTTCAACAGAAGGTATTGGGAAAACTAAGAAGTGAAATTAGACCCTTACCCCATATATAAAAATGAACAAAAAATGGACAAAAGTTCTAAATATAATAGGTATCTATAAATTTTTTTTAGAAGAAAACAGGAAAGTTTCCTGATACTGGATTTAGCAATTATTTCTTGGATATGACATCAAAAGCACAGACAATAAAAAGAAGTAGATTGAATTTCATCAAAATTAAAACTTTTGTGCATGAGGGCCTCCCACAGTGGCGCTCCCCAGTGGTTGAGCGGTGCTCAGTGAAGCTGTCCGCAGCCTCTGCAATGAGGGTTCGATTCCCAGCCAGCCAGGGAGAAACCCACATGGCGCAGCAGACCCTCCTGCCTCTTGGCCATGCTCCCCTCAGCAGTGTCTTCGGTCTGTATGCCTGTTCTGCTCCCGCTCTGTCTCTGGTGAATTTTCTCATCCTCCCGTGCCTCTGACTGTACCCCAGTTCTTATATAAGTAAATAAATCTTTAAAAAGAGAAAGAAAAAAAACTTGTGCATCAAAGAATGCTATCAGAATGAAAACAACCCACAGAATGTGAAAAAATATTTGCAAATTATATATTAATACAGGATTAATAACCAGGATATATAGAATATACTTGATAGCTCAACAAAAACTTCAAATAACTCAAGACAGCTAAAAATTCTACCTAGCCTGTAAAGAATAAGGGACACCCATTTTATGCACCAGATGACTTACCCTAAAAGAAAATCTAAAGGACATTCTGTAAATAAAAGGGGAAAGATCAAATTATATCTAAAATCCCAAGAACATGGAATGCTCCCTAATTTTATGAAGAAACTGATTACAAGCATGGAAATGTCTGATTTCCCCCTCCATTCCTGGAGAATTTTTTCACTAGTTATAAGATCTGGATTGATAATCTTTTTCTTTCATCACTTGAAAATTTTTACACTATTTCCTTCAAGCCTCAAAAATGACAAATGAGAAATCTGCTGTTACTTGAAATGTATTCCTCCTACAAATAAAGGTTATTTCCCCCCCACTGCTGTCAAGATTTTTTCCTTTGCCTTAGTTTTAAGAACTTTAAATTACAATGTGTCTTTTATGAAATTCTTTGGGTTTGTCCTGTTTAGAGTTTGTTCAGATTTTGAGTTTGTAGCCTTATGATTCTCGAAACTATGGCAAGTTTTCAGCCTTTCTTTCTTTAAATACTTCCCCAGTCCAGAATTTTTTTTTTATCCCCCTTTGGGATTCTGATGACATGAATATTCAATTTGTTATAATCCTGTATGTCTCTGAGTTTCTGGGTTTTTTAAATTTTATTTCCTTTCTTTTGTTCAGATTGTCATTTCTGTTCTATCTTCCAATTCCTTTAATCTTTCCTCTGTTCTCATTTTGCCATTGGCCCATCACTGAACTTTCTTATTTCCGTTATTGTATTTTTCAATTCTGAATTTTCTATTTTGGTTCTTCTTCATACGTGCTGTGACTTTTTTAAGGCTTTCAACTTTTTCATTTATTTCAGGCATGTTCATATTTGTTCATTAAAGTATTTTTATCATTGTTTCTTTAAAATCTTTGTTAGAAAAATTGATGTCTGTATTATCTTGTTGGCCTATATTGATTATCTTTTTTCATTCAGTGTGAGATATTTTGGTCTTGGTAACATGAATGATTTTCTATTGGTGCCACATTTTTGTATTGGGTTATGAAATTCTGGGTCTTATTTAAACCTTCTATTTTAGGTCTTTTTTGGACACTGCTGTGGTGGGGGAAAAAGGGAGTGCTGTTCAGGTACTGTCAGGTCTAAATAGAAAGAAGTTCAGTTTCTCCTCTTGTTTTCATTCACCCCCAAGGTGGAGGAACTCATTACTACTGGATAGAGGTGGGAGTTCCTGTTTCCACTGATACCACAGTTTTTTTTTTTTTTTTTTAAAGGAGATTATCTTTTTTTTTTTTAAAAAAAGATTTATTTATTTATTTATACAAGCACTGGGTACAGTCAGAAGCGCGGGAGGGTGAGAGAATTCACCAGAGCCAGAGCGGAGAGTAGAACAGGCAGACTGACAAAGTACACTGCTGAGGGGAGCAGGGGGCGGCAGGAGAGGTCTGTGCGCAATGCGGGACCCTCGCCTGGTGGCTGGGGATCAAACCAGTGCTGCAGAGGCTGCGGGCAGCTTCGCAACCCAGCGCTCAACCGCTGAGCCACTGGGGAGGCCCTGATACTACAGTTTTGTTACCACTAACAATGATGAAAATATTGACTCTCCATTAGACTTCTTGCTGACACAACCTTAGTAGGGAAGCCTCGTTACTGTTGGAAGGTTCCCATGTGGTCTCCACCTTATACTGCAGGAGAAAGGGGGAGCTCAGTACCCTTAAGTGGGGAAAAGATTCTCAGTATGTATCCTATGACCACACCCTAGTTACAATTTAGCAAGTGTGGATTTCTGTATTACCCACAGACTTTGCTAACATGGGTGAAGGTGGGGCCACATTTTGATTTGTGGGCTTTTTTTTTTTTTTTTTTTTTTTTTTTGCCAGAGTAAGTAGTTATTGTTTGAAAGTACTCTCTTTTTAGGCTGTACCTTTCCTAATCTAATAGCTACAATGAACAGGTATCTTTGAAGGGCTTTTGTGGGGGTCTGTATCTAATGGCAGTTTAATTGTTAGATTCTTTAGCACCTAACTTGAGATCTGGAAAGCAAAAAGAAAACCGAGGGAACTCATCAACATGCTATTCATGGTTCCAGAGGTCCCTAGCTGGTTTGTCATCTTTCCTCCTATCAGAGTCTTATGGGTGGTTTTCTGTATAATGCCTAGAGTTTTTTTTTTTTTTTTTTTTTTTTTATTACTATAAACCAGAGACACACTCGGGGGAGGGGGGAGGAAGAGGAGGGATTGGTGTCAAAATAAGGGGGGTGCAAATGTGTGGGGAATATAACCAAGATGAAAATGTATACATTGTGCAAAAATGGAAAATGATGTAAGAAATATATATATATAAAAAGAAAGAAAGAAGACATGGTGCATCTACCCCTTAACTCCCACTGTTTATTTTGTTGCTCAGATTGTCTCAGAATTGGCTACTGGGAGTCCTCCTCAAAATAGTTTTTGTACTTTTGACACATTCCCATCATTCTTTGAGCCCATTCTTTCTTGTATGTAATATACCAGGCTCATCTTGTACTTTCCTTGCCCACTCTTGCAATTAGTTATTTCTCAAAGAATTTCTAGCTCCTTTTCGTGGAGAAGTGTAATATGTAGGTACTACGTATACTTATTATTATTGAGGGTTGCTGCTCCCAAGCCTTCTCAGTGGATAAAGCAAAGGAACACATACTTATACCTATGATAGTTAATTTTATGTTGCAACTTGGTTGACCATGTTTCCCAGAAACTTGATCAAACATTATTCTGGATGTTTCTATGTGGGTATTTTTGTATGAGATTTATGTTAAAAGAAGTAGACTTTAGTAAAGTAGATTGCCCTCCATAATATGGATGGGCTTCAGTTACAGACCTGGAACTGAGCAAAAGACTGACCTCCTACAAAGAGGGAGTTTTCCAACCAGATGGACTTCAGGTTGGAACTAAACATCAATATTACCCTATGTTTACTGTTTTGTGCTTGATGACCGTTGGACTTGAATAAAACTTTGACTCTTTCTGTGACTTCCATCTGAATAACTTTGGACTTGAACTGCAACATCAGCTCTTTCCTGGTTTCCAACCACAAGCAAGGCTTACATTGCAGATTTTGAATTTCCCAGCTTCCATAAATGCATAAGCTAACTCCTTAAAATGAATCTCTGTCTATATGTAAGCACATCCTAGTCTGTTTCTCTGGAGAACCCTAATACAATATACATTCCTATATCTGTATCTATTGAAAACCATGAGTTTATACCAATAATAAATTTCACTGAAGAGAAAATTCCAATTTTTTTTTGATACTTTAACTCCCTTTGATAGAAACCTGCTCCCACTATTCTTAATATACTTGCTTATTTGCTCAATTCCCTTTATATGAAGTTTTTGAGAGATGGTAGAATATATTTTTCAGTTTTCTAGTAGACAAAGTGACTTGAGGATGGATCACTAATGCAGTTCTCACAAAGGAACTGATAGGCTTGGGATAGTGCAGACTTTGCCTCAAGGGAGATTTTCTGAGAGAACAGAAGGGAACAACCTTTGATCTATCAAAGGCACAGCACAAGTCATTGGGGATTTTAAAAGCTGAGTCATGAAAAGTGAAGATGATAATGTTAGCTTTCATCTGCACGACATTTAAGGTATTTTCATATACTTGTTAGTGGGCAGAATGAGGAGCACCCCAGGACCCCAGACCTGCATAATCTATATGGGTTCTACCATGTGCTGCTTAAAGAAAAAACGTACTCTTAGTGTGTAGGACCTTCAGTAGAAAAGAACTTTAACACAGTTATGTGCAATATAGAGAAGAGGAGGGGAAGAATATAGTTAAATGAGTTTCATCATGAAACATGCAAAGTTACCTTTCACCTCGTGGGTCTCTTCAGTGAGCCAGAGAGAATAGTAGAATGAGCAAGACAGGAGTGGTTGTCACCCTTGGGCGCTTATTTGAAAACGGTTAGGAACACCCCTAAGGCATGAAGTGCTGCGACAAAGAAAATGTCAGGGTCATGACCGGAAGGCTGGTCATGGCTAAAAGACAGTCGAAAGACTGGCCCGTGTAGATCAGGGTGTTCTTTCTTGTGTCAGCGAAACTATGCCTGGGAAGCAAAGTGGATTAGAAAGAACAGAATAACCTGATAATGTTGAACCTTGGTAGTGAATGTGTGCCAAAATAATGCTGTATACTAAGAAATAAAAGAATAAACCATTGTCATGTAACTAACCTAGAGTGCGGTCTGTCTCAATAAATATGAGTTCTTCTAGGCACTCGGGATGATGCTTGCGCCAGAACCGAGAAGACTTGCATCCCCTGGGTCATGCTTCTCTTAAACTATTTTGTGACATTTCTTTGTTTCCAACGATTCTTTCGGATCCCTCTCTTCAACCCTGTTAACTAGAGCTGGTCTCCGGCACTTGTGGCACTTTTATAGGATGTGACTGCCCTACTGCTGATGATTGGATTAGACTGGTGTAGGGGTCCAATTAATGGAGTCTCTCTGGGTGATTGTAGAGTGCCGTTAAGTTGGGAATTAGTACTGCAGTGTACCAAGTTCATTCTATATTCATGTTATGAGAAATAAGACTTTTTCTATATCTGAATTTGTATTCTATTATTAAACTTTATTAATTAGGTTCCAGAAACTTAGCTTCTTTTAAATCAGCATCTATCTTCCCCTGTCTCCTTAGACTCAGGAGATATATGCAGTCACAGAATACTAGGGAACATCTTTCCTTGGTGCTGTTATCTAAGCTGGCATTTATTGACATATTCCTCTTCCCATCCCCTCTGGGTCATTGTTCCTTACTACTGTAGCCTTCCTTGTTCCCACTTACTGGCTCTCCTGCTTGTTCATATACCTCAGGGGTATTAGAAATCCTTGAAAACTTCCTCTACTCCTCTGGGGTGGGTACAACTCCTGGGAATATGATTCAACTCTACCTGCAGGGGTACATTAGCTTGACAGAAGTTTCTACTCCTTTTGTGGAATTTTGGGTTTCCCTTTAATGCTCCTTGTACTAGATCCCCAAATCTCTTTGGGGGTGAAATTGACCTTCATTGTAGACACAGTGATCTTGGTGAATACATCATATAGGGACCCTTCCCAATGAACCACCAAGAGTATCATGCTTTCCTTTTACTCTTTCCATCTTCTCTAGGAGTGAAGTAAATGCTATTCTACTTGTGAGGCACAAACTTTTCTGAGTCCTTCTGGCCTTTGGCTTTTGAAACTAAAAGTTCAGTCCTTACAATTTTGATCACTTGCATTTGCAACTGTCTGCTCTCATTATCCTTAAGGTGATGAATACTATTAAGTAAAGGTTAAGAGTTAAAGAAAATGATAAGATATGAATCATAGTTATTATCTCCAGTTCTCATTCAGTCTTCCAGATTACGTTCAGTATTGTCCTGAAGCACCCAAGTAAAAGCTGTGACACTGGACAAGTTATCTATTGTTTCTGAGTCTTGTTACAGAGGGGAATTGTTACAGTGTAATCTCCATAAAAGGGCTGGGGGGAGATCCAAGATCCCTATTCCACCCAATAAGGGGTGGAGTTTAGTGGCAAGCGGAAACTAGGAGGACACTTGGAAAAAGACTTGGAGAAGGCACATGGCAGAGAGACATGTGAAGAAGTCCCACTTGATTCTCAGCTTTGGATTTGTAACAGGGACTTGGGGAACATGGATGGAGACACATGGAGTTGAGACATGTAGGGACACTTGGAAGAGTCGTGGATGAGAGACCTGTGAGGAAGCTGATAATGGCAGCTGTTAAACTTGATTTGTACCTTGATTTTACTCCTTTCATTCCACACTTGCCTGGTGCCTCTGCCTCTTTCCTATGGATGCCACCAGAAGGTGCTTTAGACTTGTGGCAAGTTTTCAAGTCTTGGTGGCCCTGTTTTGAGCCAACCCTGTTTGGCTAGGCATTTATCCATGAGGGCCTGGGGAACTTTGGCTGGTTCATTGGGAAAGTATTATCCTTTCTTCTACTCTCTCTGTGCACATTAATCTTATTAAAGTTCTTTTGTACTAGGCAGATGGCCATACCAATTTAGAGTGTATAGGTTTGGAGATCTCAAGTGTCCCCCTCAGTTTGCACACTTAATAGTCTGTTTTCCCTTCTGTAAAAGCAGGTTTGTTGTGATTATTAATAAGAAAATGTATGTGTTTCTTTCTTTGTTGCCACTATCACTCTAGGGTGGTGTAGATGGGTCTTTCTCCTATTTCTGAGAACAAAGAAATCCTATATAAATATGTAGTTGTCCCAGATTGTGTTACTGATCTTCCTTCACTACTAACCTTTAGTTCAAGAGACTATATATATCGAATATTTTTTTCTTTCTCAGTGGCTGGAAGGGTAAAAGTGGAATAAGATAAAAACTAGAGAATTCTGAAAATATTTCATGGCAAAATAAAGCTTATTTTAAAAAGGTATGTAAGAATCTGGTACTATCCATCTCAGCTCTCAGGAGAAGTTGAGGGTAAGCAGATATATTGAAGGGTGTTTCTTTAGCACTCTGAATACGATAGTTAACAACAGGACAGTTCAGCTAAGTCTTTGCTCTGGGAAAAATGTGGAGGGTATAAAAACATCAGTGATTTTAAAGCACTTTGAAAAAATTAAAGTTTTCTTCCTTTCAGAACATTCTTATTTCCTTCTTACTGTGTGGAGTCAGTTCCCCACAAAGGGTCAGGTAGACTTTTATCAATAGGCCCAGAGTAGGCTTTTTGTCACTTTGGTATGAGAGAGCTAGAGGTCAGTCAGGCTCCCTGAGCCTCAGCAGGTTTACTACTATTACTTAAAGAATGCAAATATTTTTTAAATGAAAATTTAAGTTTTGGCATGCGAGCTATGAGGACCCTGAGGGCTAGAAGCTTCTGCTCTTGCCTAAGTCCTTAGCCCCTCCCTTATGTCCTTTAGTCGAAGTGGTCACTGTTCTCCCTTTTACAACCCAAAAGAATGCATTGAGTTGTCAGAAAAGTCATGATGCAATTTTTTTTAAGATTTATTTATTTATTTATTTATACAAGAACTGGGGTACAGGCCAGATGCACGGGAGGGTGAGAGGATCTACCAGAGAGAGAGTGGGGAACAGAACAGGCAGACTGACAAAATACACTGCTGAGGGGAGCAGCAGGCGCAACAGGATAGGTCTGCCGTGCAATGTGGGACCCTCGCCGGCTGGCCAGGATCGAACCAGTGCTGCAGAGGCTGCGGACAGCTTCAAAGTGCGGCGCTCAACCGCCTGTGCCACCAGGGGAGACCCCATGATGCATTTTTGCATAGAAAGCATAGAAAAAATACATCATGACTTTTCAGACAACCCAACTAGTTTGGATCTCATTCAGTTCTTCATTTATTAGTAAACATATTACTCTAAGAATCTCATCTTTACTCTGAGAATAAGGATTAGGTCACCCCCTTCTTGTCTGTCAGATGAAGTCTCCCCTCTCTGCCTTGATGTCCCAGGTCCCTCAAATGCAGGATATTGCACTATCAAGGGGAGACCAGGCTAGGAAGATTTGTACCAGTGTAACAGAAACAACTCCATAAAAAGGAGTTCTCTGCCCCACCTAATAAAGGACAGAACTTGGCAGCCAGTTGAAGCTTATAACGTGGCAGGCAGGTGGTTTGGGGGAAGGCATGTGAAGAAGGGCTGGCTTGCTTCTTGGCTTTGGATTTGCACCTGGGTCTTGGGGGACTTGGAGGAGAAACATGGAGGAGCACATGTAGAGACACTGGAGAGAATTATGTGGTTGAGAGACAAGGAGAGGCTGACAGTACAGCCTTTATCTTGATTTCTACTTTGATTTTCTTTGGTCTCAGACTTACCAGGTCCCTTTTACCCCCTTCCTATGGTTCTTTGCCAGAAGGTACCTTAGACTTATGGCAGGCATTTGGGCCTGAGTGGCTTCACTTTTGGCCAACATTGTTTGGCTGGGCATTTAGCCATGAGGGGATGGTAACTTTGGGTGTTTTATTGGGAAACTATCATCCTTTCTTCTCTTGCTATGCACACTAATCTTATAAAAGTTCTTTTACACTAAGAGTTTCTTTGTTTTGTGCACATGAATGTCCAGACTCCTTTAGAGTATGCAAATTTGGGAGTTCTGGGCTCCCATCCATCTGCTTGCTACCACCACCTTGCCTTCACATAGGTTAGTTCAGAAAACAAAGGAGCCCTGGCTAAGCTGGTAGAAGCTGTCAGGGCCTATTATGAAATCCTTCATCACTAGGGAGGCAATATTCTGGATCCCAAATCTGGCTCACATTGCCAAGCTAAAAAGGTGAGGGCTGAAGAATTCACCAAACTGGGCTAAGTGTAGGCTGTTGCATAAAAATTCCCCTTCAAAAAAAAAAAAAATGTCCCATGGGATATGCACTTTCTCACATTTGCCCATATTCCTTATTTCTGTTGCAGCTCTGCCTGTTTTTAAATCAGTATTTCAGAGGATGCAGCTGTGAAGAGGTTTCATTTAATGGATCAGCTATAATTTGGACTTGAAATGGGTGAAGCAAAGTTAAACCAGTTAGTCTTTCCACAGGGTTACAGTCTGACATCTTATTTTAAGACATTGACTTATTCTGGGCTTACCCACCTGCCCTTGACATAACTGACCTTGGCAGGTGGTTGGTTGCATGAGTTTTTTTTTTTTTTTTCTTTTTTTTTCAGTGTGAAGGAAAAAGAGCTGACTTGAAAGTGAGTGTGCCCTATTCATATCTGATGAGATACTACAAACTAGTAGATCCCAGTTCTGCTCTTTGGAAAGAAAATCCAGATTTTATTTGATTCACTATGATGGATTAAGAGTCATCTGAACTATCAACAACTATTTCCTGCCTTTCCGTTTCCAACTGCACAAAATATCTAGCAGTGATAGAAGCCTTGAGGTGGCTCCATCTTGAGGTGGAATGAAAAAGTTCTTAAGACAGTCCTGCCTGTAAGAACGCACAGATTTTGGGGGTTGCGATAAAAACCCTTTTTTTCTATGGTTGCTTGTTTTAGAGGCAGTTTTTCTTTATATAGTGTTGTTCCATGGGTAAGGGTGTAACAGGGTGGTCCCCAGGAAAGGGGGAGGTTCCCTGCCCCACCCAAGGGAGGGTGGAGCTGAGTAGGAAGAGGAGAACCCTCTCCCTGTCCTATAACAAGGGGACTGTGCATCAGAAGCAGGTTGTCAGACCCTGGCTAGGGAACAACGCCCACCATTCCTAGGTTGAGATTCGACCCGCTGAAACAGTGTCAGCACACTAGAAGCACAGAATATGCACCCAGTCATTTGGCCAGTGGTCAGTTCTTTGATGGGGCACGCATCCCCTCAGGGGTTTTAATGCACAATGTGTGCTTCTAGAGAACTTTCTACAGAACTCTAGAAGTGTCAAGGTCCTTCCTTCATCTCAGGCATCTCAGGAGTCAGGAGAAGATAGTTAAAAAAAAAAAAAAGCTTTCCAGGTGATTCTAATGAGGGGCAAACCCCCTTCTTTTTGAAGACTAAATCGCTGTTTTATTCACAGCAGTATCCCAAGGACTCATCGCAGGCTTTGGCACAAGCAGATGTTCAGTACTTATTTTTTGAATGAGCCCCATCTTACAGATGAAACAACTGAGGCTCAAGCAGCTGGGATCGCACAGGCGACCGGCGGTGGCCATCTTCCTATCACCAGTGATTATTATTAAACAGTCAGTGTTTAGGTTGCATTCCAGTGGCAGGTCCAAGACTAAAGTTGCGGTTCCAAGTTCTAAAGGCCAAAGTGTGTTCAGCCATAGCCAAGCCCAGCTTCGCGTCAGCAGGACACGCCCTGCCGTTGCCCGTAGCCGAAAGTCCGGGTTGGGCAGAGTTAAGGCAGGCCCCGGCCCCTCGGGTGGGGCAGGTTGGGAGCGGGGATCCAGCGGCGGTGTCGCTGCGAGCTTCTGCGCCTGCGCGCGGCGCCGAGGGGACGGGGTCGGACGCAGAAATGGCGGCCTCCATGCTCTGCAGCCGGTTGTTGGCTGCTGCCACCCTTAGGAGCCAGCGGCCCCGGACGACGTTGCGGGCTGCCGTTCAGGTACTGCGGCCCAGCCCGCTTTCGCTCCGAGGAGCGGCAGAACAAAGGGCGAGGTGGGGGGCCTGGTTCCCGTTGCAGGTGTGAGGGGATCCGATGTCGGGCTCAGGTCACTTTTCAGTTGCTGACATTGGGTGACTTGGTGCCCCGCGAGGCCCGCCGGCGATTTGCCCGCGAGTGGCCCTCTGGTTTGCGAGCGGGTTCCTGTTGGGCCTGTCTGCGCCGGCTCTCTGCCTGTCAGAAGCGCCCGCACCTGGCCGGGCTGCTCATTCGGTTTCCGAGGGGGAAGCAGGGAACCTGTGTGGACTCCGAGTGGGCGGTGAGGGCCCCAGAGAAGTTTGTGCTACCATTCCGGCGTTCTGGAGCGTGGGCCGAAGCTTCCGAAGTCCCCGAATGCTCTTTTAAGGGAGGGAGAGAATGCCCTTCAGATGTACTTTCGTGTCTCTTGGGAGCTGTCACAGGTTGGAAGGATTTCACAGAACCAGCAGGGCTTGCTGACTGGCCTTTTCTGGGACGAGGCAAGGGTAGTTTCCCACCTCCCCCGAGTAGTTGTGTAATATTCTGTTTAATAGTGGTAACAGGCTGATATTTACCATTTGAGGAAGTGAGAAAATGGTCTATTGGATCATTTAATTTCTGGATAGACTTTAACATAATGGCCACGGTGTTTTTTTGTTTTGAGTGTTCACTGTGTGCCAGGGACTGTGCTAAGCACTTTACATGTAGTCTTTGATTAGCTTGCGTAGGTACACTGTAAGGGAGTCATTAATATCCCCGTCACTGGTGAAGAAACTGACTAAGAGAACAAATAATTTGGGTTAGGTCAAGAAGAAGGTAAGGTCAAAACTGATGTTTATTTCAGACTGTCTCCAAATCATGTGTGCTTGAACCTGCTTTACAAGCCCTCCTGCCCCCCCACCCCCCACCCCCCACCCCCCACCCCCCACCCCCCACCCCTCACCCTTCACCCCTCACCCCCGAAAATAGGAATTGGCTTATTCATTTCCCACCAAAAAAGGTTAGGGTAAATCTATGACACTAAACTATAAGTATATTTTTATGGATTATTTTCAAATATCCATATTCACAAAGGATTAGTACTCATAGGATGTCACTGATAGCTTTTATATCACTTTAAAGGTTGTTTAATGCATACCTGAAGTACTTCGATATTCTGCCCCTTGTAACCACTAGAAATTGTAACTTTAGCTATCATTTGCTTTGAATTATGTTGAAAATACTCCCACATTTAAGTATCTTAAGAGAAGAGAAAGGTGGGAAGAGATTGATTGTCTTCATAAGTCAATTTCAGAGTGTTAGGTTATGTTCTCAAATAACTATTCAGATATGCCATACATGATTTAGATCTTTTTTTTAAAGATTTATTTGATTTTATGCATACAATAACTGGGGTACAGGCCAGAGGTGTGGGGGGTGAGAGAACTCATCAGAGACAAGGGAACAGAACAGGTAGAATGACTGAAATACACTGCTGAGAGGAGCAGTGGGTGAGTCAGGAGAGGTCTGCTGTGCCATGTGGGTAACTCCCCAGCTGGGGATCGAACTTGTGCTGCAGTGGCTGTGGATAGCTTCATAGGTTATGTCTTAACCACTTCGCCACCAGGGAGGCCCTAGATCTTTTTTCTTTTTAAAATTATTCATACCTTCAGCCTAGAGGTAGTGAAATTTATGTTTGCATCCATAGTAGAAGTGTTTTTTTTAGCTTTTTATTTCCTTCTTTTGAATATTAAAGGGGGCTGTCAAATTATTTAAAAAATGAACTTTTGGTGAACGGGTTTCCATTCTAACCCCAATCTTTATCTTTCTGGAAATTCCTTTAAAATCCCACTCTCCATATGGAGCTGCCTCAGATACTACCTTGTCTTCCCTTCCCACCCTCACATTGATATAACTTTAGAGTTTGGAAGGATTTTAGTTTAACCGCTTGCTTTTATAGATGAGACACAGAGGTACAGGATCCTAGGAAACTTATTCAGGGTCAGTGAATTTAGCAACTTCTTAAACATGTTGTTTCTCTGCCCCTCTTCTAGTTTCTTTGTATCTTTTTTCCAGTGTATATTTGATAAAAGTATTTCATCTTATAAGCAGATTAAATAATTTAAAATGTTTTCTTGGTTGTGAATCACTTACCCAATAACTAAATTTTCCACTTTTGAATAAGTATTTAAACTGTGTGATTGGATGGTTAGTAATACAGGGATTTGGCCAAGAATTGGTGGCCTTCAGCAGTACAAACCTTCCAAGTGATAATATCAAGAAAAAATAAATACTTAAATGTGGGAGTATTTTCAACATTATTTATTTATCTATTTTTTTTAAAAGATTTATTTATTTATTTATACAAGCACTGGGTACAGTCAGAAGTGCTGGAAGGTGAGAGAATTCACCAGAGCCAGAGCGGGGAGCAGAGCAGGCAGAAGGACTGAAGAACACTGCTGAGGGGAGCAGCGGGTGGCAGGAGAGGTCTGCGCACCATGTGGGACCCTCCTCCAGTGGCCGGGGAGCAGCCGGGGATCAAACCGGTGCTGCAGAGGCTGCGGGCAGCTTTGCAACCCAGCGCTCAACTGCTGCGCCACCGGGGAGAGGCCCTCAACATTATTTAAAGCTAACAATATTTGAAGTTACAATTTCTAGTGATTACAAGGGAAGGCTTATCAAAGTACTTCAGGTATCCATTAAGCAATCTTTAAAGTGGTATAAAAACTGTCAGTGACATTCCATGAATACTAATTTTTGTAAATATGGGTATTTGATATAAACCATATACTTAGAGTTTTGTGTCATGCCTAACCTTTTTTTTATATGCGTGTAAAAGTTTATATGTGTAAGTATTTATGTATAAAATTACATTTATTTGTTTTTGTGGAGCCATTTGATGATAGTAAGTTGCAGGTATTATGACTCTTTGCTCCTAGGTATTTTGGTATATATCTCTTAAGAATAAGTACATTCTCTTAAATAACCACAGTAGTTATCACACTTAGAAAATTTAACATTATTATGACACTAATATCTAATATATAACTAATGTCTAATATAGAGTTCACATTCAAATTTTCCCAGTAGTCCGCAAAGTATACTTTATACACTGTTACTTTTCTTTTTTGCTAGAGTCTCTGGTAATTTTTTGTGGTCTAGCTGTCTGATTAGGTGCCACCTAGTGACTTTACCATTGCTTTTACATTTGTTATATCTGTTTATTTACATGAATGTGAGCTCTGTGACTGGTACCAGGTTGACGACCTCCTTTGAGGATTCTTAGCATGATGTCTGGTAGTGTAGACATTCAAAAAATGTGCGAGTGTATGACTGTTTTTGCAGGTTTATGCTAAATACTCCCACACTCCCCCAATATTTTTATTATTATTTTGGTATATAACTTATACAGTAAAATGTATGAGTTAAGTTGGTTGTTAGATTAATTTTTATGTGTGTATATATTTGTGTAGCCACAGTTCAGATCAAGATGCATGTTTTTAGCTCTCAGAAGTCCTGTGTCCTCTCTCCTTATCAGTATTCGCCAATGGAAGGTAATCTCTAATTCTGACTTGTACTGCCAAGAAATTATTGACTAATTTTGAACTATATAAAAAGAGGTCATGTAAGTATATATTTTTGTGTCTTCTTTCCTTTAAAATTAGTGTTTTTGCGATTCAACCATTGTTTTGTTAGCGGTATTTTTTAAACAATTGCTCTGTAGTATCCTATTATGAACATACCACAATATATTTTCTTGTTGACGGGCAATTGAGTCATTTCCATTTTTTGTCTCCTATGAATAAGCATGCTCTAAACATTCTTACATAGGCCTTTTGGTAGACTAAGCAATCTTTGATATACCCAGGAATGGCATTTCAGAAGGTAGATTATGCTAATCAGTTTGGGAGGTTGCTGGCTTTTAATATTGAAATAACACTATAATCAGGTAGTTGAGCTAACAGGGTGAAATTGTATATAGGGTTTTAGTTTGTCACATGAATCAGAATTGAATTGCTATTATGTGTGGTTCTCAAACTGTAAGGTGCTTGAGAATCAGCTGAATGACATGATAAGAATGCAGATTTCCTGAGACCCAGACCAGAGATTCTGATTTTGTAGGTGAGAGTGGTTCTGCATAGATTGAAAAGGGGAAGAGTTTGTAGTTGGCAATGCTTTCTTGGAAGCTTTTGCAGTTTGGTTGTAAACTGAGTTTGTAAAGGGGGTACCTGTTATGAGAATCATTTAGGAAGAGTACATTAAAGATGATGTGGTAGATTGATTCTCTGAGATGATATTTATAGATTATTTAGATGGAGAGTTTAATGGAGGAAAGTGATTTCTGTGGGAAATCACCTGTGGTTATTCAACACCTGTGGGAGAGTGAAGGAAGATGGATTGTGTTGAGGGAGAAGTAGATCTGTGGTGCAGCTTCCAATTTATGGGATAACTGGAACTGGGATGGTCCTTCTGAATTACCCCAAATGGGGATGAGGTGCCAGGTCTTTATATCTCTCCTTAGCCTCATTTGATCAGTCATTGGATCTAGATTGAAATGATGAGGTATGATATTGGGCAAGAAGGCTTCAATGAGAGAACTCAGCTGAGAGCTGTCAGCAGCCAGCACACCCATCAGCTGGGGCTATGGATGCCTTGGTCCTGAATACCACAATGTCCACTACATATGAAGCCAGAGTTTTGAGTCTTGAGTGTCTGAATCAGTAATGGCACTAACTCATTCAGTTATCACATATGTAGTGCCAGGGGATTTATTAGGTGCTGGAGGAGTGGTGAAGAGAAGAAAGTTGGGAATGAGTTTTGCTTTGATGAAAAAGATGTGATTGGTTTCCCAGTGACTGAATTTGGCAGTGAGGTAGAAATATTCTGTAGGTCATTGACGATATGGCAGTAGAGATCAAATATATTAAGATCTTATGAAAGATAAGGACGAGAGGTGAGGAAATAGTTAAAATTACAAGGGTTACATTGATATTTAATGTGTAGATTAACTTTTAGTTTTGTTTTCAGTGAGATACTTTGAATATTATATTTTCATGATTTAATGTAACAGTTTTTTTGTAGTTGTGAAAAAACTACTCCTCTATAGGAACTGTTTTGAGAAGGTGTTTTAAATAAGAATAACTGCCATATCCCTGTCATATATAATTATTTCCCCAATTTCTCTAGGTTCTGGGAAGTCCTGGATTATTTAACAATCATGGATTTCAAGTACAGCAGCAACAGCAAAGAAAAATCTCACTACATGAATACATGAGTATGGAATTGTTGCAAGAAGCTGGAGTCTCTGTTCCCAAAGGACATGTAGCTCAGTCACCAGATGAAGCTTATGCAATTGCCAAAAAATTAGGTACTAAATTAAGAAAACTTAAACTTTCCTGAGAACTCTGGTGGGAACTTTTATAAAATGTGTGCTTTACTTTTCGTTCAATAACTTTTAGTTTTTATTTAAAAAAAAAAGATTACTGACTTAAAAGCGAAGGCAGAACTTTATTGACATTCTAAATTATTATGAGATTGCTGTGAGCTCTTCTACATAGGAATGATGTAGATTGGCATTGGGAAGCCAAGTCTTATTTTTAGTGGCATATAACTGTGGGTAAGGAAATTCTGTTTATTATTTGGTAGCTTAAAAGGGTGGTGGCTATGATGATTCTTCATGGAAATGATGAAGGAAAATCTTAGCTTTTCAAGTTGTTGGTGAAAATTTTGTTAATGAAACCTGTAGTTTGAACTTATACATGATAAGAGATGTACCTCATTTTTACCTTTGACGCATTGGATGTTAGAGGGTCTTAAGGGTTGAGCTTTTAAAAAAACTGATTGTACTTTGTATTTCTGTGGTACTTACTTCTTAGGCTACTTTTATTAACTGTCTCCTTGAGATTCAATCTTATTTATATGACCCAAACTTTAATTTATGAACAAGACTCAGCTAAGAAGGAGGGAAAATTTGGACATGTAATTGAGAAAGTATAAGGTTTTCTCATTCCACCTTCTGTCCTTAAGAAAAAATATCTGATTTTTGGCCTTGTTTTTCATTTTTTTTTTTTTTTATTTTTTTTTAAATAATAAATTTTATTTTTATATTCCCCATACAATTGCAACCCCCCCATTCTGACCCCAATCCCTCCCCTCCCGCCCCCCAAAAACTGTCTCTGGTTCATAGTTTTTTGTTGATTTTGATTTTCACTTTCTTATAGTTATTCATTTTCCTGGTCCCTTATTTAAGTTTTCTAGATTCCTGCTATGAGTGAGACCATCTGGTATTTTTCTTTTTCTTTCTGGCTTATTTCGCTGAGCATGATCCCTTCCAGCGCCATCCATGTTGCTGCAAATGGCATATGTTTATCTTTTTTGAATGCTGAGTAATATTCCATGGTGTATATGGACCACATCTTCTTTTTTTTTTTTTTTTTAATAAATTTTATTGTTATATTCCCCATACAATTGCAGCCCCCCATTCTGACCCCAATCCCTCCCCTCCCACCCCCGCCCCCCTAAAAGTGTCTCTGGTTCATAGTTTTTTGTTGATTTTGATTTTCACTTTCTTATAGTTATTCATTTTCCTGGTCCCTTATTTAAGTTTTCTAGATTCCTGCTATGAGTGAGACCATCCGGTATTTATCTTTTTCTTTCTGGCTTATTTCGCTGAGCATGATCCCTTCCAGCGCCATCCATGTTGCTGCAAATTGCATGTGTTTATCTTTTTTGAATGCTGAGTAATATTCCATGGTGTATATGTACCACATCTTCTTGATCCAGTCATCTATTTTTGGGCATTTGGGTTGTTTCCAAAGCTTAGCTATTGTAAACAGTGCTGCTATAAACATAGGGGTGCAGGTGTTCTTTGGAATTGATGTTTCTGTGTCCTTTGGGTAAATACCTAGGAGTGGAGTTGCTGGATCATATGGAAGCTCTATGTTTAGTAGGTCCAGAAATCTCCATACAGCTTTCCACAGTGGTTGGACCAGTTTGCACTCCCACCAACAGTGCAGAAGAGTTCCTTTTTCTCCACACCCTCGCCAACATTTGTTGTTGCTAGTTTTTTTAATATGTGCCATTCTCACTGGTGTAAGATGGTATCTCATGGTAGTTTTGATTTGCATTTCCCTGATGACAAGTGATGTTGAACATTTTTTCATATGCCTGTTGGCCATTTGCATTTCCTCTTCAGAGAAGTTTCTTTTAAGCTCTTCTGCCCATTTTTTGACTGGATTATTTTCTTTGTTGTTGTTGAGTCTCATCAGCTCTTTGCAGATTTTTGTGATCAGTCCTTTATCATTAGTGTTGGGTGCAAAAATGTTCTCCCAGTTGGTGGGGTTTCTCTTTGTTTTTGTTATTGTCTCTTTTGCTGTGCAAAAGCTCTTTAATTTGATGTAGTCCCAGCTGTTTATCTTTGCCTTCACTATCACTGCTTTGGGTGATGTGTCTGTAAAGATGTCTTTGATGTGCAAATCACGTAGTGTTTCGCCTATATTTCCTTCTATATATTTTATGGTTTCAGGTCTTATGTCTAGTTCTTTAATCCATTTTGAGTTGATTTTTGTGTATGGTGTGAGGTGGTGGTCAAGCTTCATTCTTTTGCATGTAGCGACCCAGTTTTCCCAACACCATTTATTGAACAAACTTTCTTTGCTCCAATGCATATTCTTTGCTCCTTTGTCAAAGATTAGTTGACCATAAATCTGTGGGTTTATTTCTGGATTTTCTATTCGATTCCATTGGTCTGTATGTCTGTTCTTGTTCCAATACCATGCAGTTTTGATGATTATGGCTTTGTAGTATAGTTTGAAGTCTGGGAGTCTGATGCCTCCATTCCCTTCTTTTTTTCAGGAGAGCTTTGGCTATTCGGGGTTTTTGGTGATTCCATATGAATTTCATCAATAATTGTTCTATTTCTTTGAAGAATGACATTGAAATTTTGATTGGAATAGCATTGAATCTGTATATTGCTTTTGGTAGGATGGCCATTTTAATAATGTTTATTCTTCCAATCCATGAGCAGGGGATGTCTCTCCATTTCTTTGTGTCTTCTTCTATTTCTTTTAACAGTGTTTTATAGTTTTCTTTGTATAGGTCCTTTACCTCTTTTGTTAGATTTATTCCCAAATATTTGATTTTTTTTGTTTCAATAACAAAAGGGATGGTCTTTTTGATTTCTTCTTCTTCAGATTTATTGTTTGTGTATAGGAAGGCTACTGACTTTTGCGTGTTGATTTTGTATCCTGCCACTTTACTGAACTGATTGATGAGTTGAATTAGCTTTTCTGTGGAGTTTTTGGGGTTCTCTATGTATAATATCATATCGTCTGCAAATAGTGATAGTTTGACTTCTTCTTTTCCTATTTGGATTCCTTGGATGTCTTTCTCTTGTCTTATTGCCCTGGCTAGGACTTCCAGTATTATATTGAAAAGCAATGGTGAGAGTGGACATCCTTGTCTTGTTCCAGATCTTAATGGAAATGCTTTCAGCTTCTCACCATTGAGAATGATACTGGCTGTTGGCTTGTCATAGATGGCCTTTATGATGTTGAGGTATGTTCCTTGTATCCCCAGAATTTCAAGGGCTTTTATCATGAATGGGTGTTGCACTTTGTCGAAAGCTTTCTCAGCATCTATTGATATTATCATATGGTTTTTATATTTCTTTTTGTTGATGTGTTGGATAACGTTGATTGATTTTCGGATGTTAAACCATCCTTGTGCCCCTGGAATGAATCCAACTTGGTCGTGGTGAATTATCTTATGGATACATTGTTGGATTCTGATAGCTAAAATTTTATTGAGGATTTTTGCATCAGTGTTCATTAGGGAGATTGGCCTGTAGTTTTCCTTTTTTGTGTTGTCCTTGTTCGGTTTTGGTATTAGTGTAATGTTGGCTTCATAAAACGTGTTTGGTATTGTCCCTTCCTTCTCAATTTTTTGGAAGAGTTTGTGAAGGATAGCCACTAATTCGTCTCTGAATGTTTGGTAGAATTCATTTGTAAATCCATCAGGTCCTGGGCTTTTGTTTTTGGGGAGGTTTTTTATTACCATTTCAATTTCGCTAATTGTAATTGGTCTGTTTAGGTGTTCTATTTCTTCTTTATCTAGCTTTGGGTGATTGTAGAGTTGTAGGAATTTGTCCATCTACTCTAGATTGTTAAACTTGTTTCCATATAACTGTTCATAGTAGTTACTGATTATTCTTTTGATTTCTGCTGTGTCCGTTGTGATTTCTCCTCTTTCATTGATGATCCTATTTATTTGTGCTTTCTCCCTTTTTTCCTTTGTGAGCCTGGCTAGGGGTTTGTCTATTTTATTGATTTTTTCAAAAAACCAGCTCTTGGTTTCATTGATCTTTTGGATTGTTTTTTTAGTTTCAATTTCATTTATTTCTGCTTTGGTTTTTATTATTTCTTTTCTTCTACTGGTTTTGGGGTTTTTTTGTTGTTCTTTTTCTAGATCTTTGAGCTTCGAGATGAGGTTGTTTCTTTGCGTTCTTTCTTGTTTCTTGATGTGAGCTTCTATTGCTATATATTTTCCTCTTATTACTGCTTTTGCTGCATCCCATACATTTAGGATATTAGTGTCCTCCTTGTCGTTCAATTCAAAAAATTTTTTAATTTCTTCTTTGATCTCCTCATTAGTCCAATGGTCTTCCAGTAGTGTGGTTTTTAATCTCCATGAGGTAGGAAAGTTCCTTGCCTTCTTTTTATGGTTTATTTCTAGTTTGATGCCTTCATGGTCAGAAAAGATGGTTGATATGATTTCAATCTTGGTGTATCTGTTGATGTTTGTCTTGTGCCCCAGTATGTGATCGATCCTGGAGAATGATCCGTGTGCGCTTGAGAAAAATGTGTACTCCGTTTTTTTGGGGTTTAGTGTTCTATAGATGTCTGTTAAGCCCAATTGCTCTAGGTCCTTATTTAGAGCTTTGGTTTCTTTACTTATTTTTTGTCTTTTTGATCTATCCATTGTTGATAGTGGTGTGTTGAAGTCTCCCACTACGTATGTGTTTTCTCTGATGTCTGTTTTCAGAGAGGACAATAGTTGTCTGATATATTTTGGTGCTCCTTCGTTTGGTGAGTATATGTTAATGAGTGTTATTTCTTCTTGAAGTATTGTCCCCTTGATCATAATGTAGTGACCATTGGGGTCTCTTTTTATCTTTTTGAGTTTGAAATCTGTTTTATCTGATATAAGTATAGCTGTTCCTGCTTTCTTTTTTGGTCCATTTGCTTGTAGGATTGTTTTCCATCCTTTAACTTTGAGCCTATTTTTATCTTTTGTAGCTAAATGTGTTTCCTGGAGACAGCAAAAGGTTGGGTTTTGTTTCTTAATCCAGGCTGCCACTCTGTGTCTTTTTATTGAAGAGTTTAGTCCATTTACATTTAGAGTTAATATTGATATGTTAACATCTGTATTTGCCATTGTGTTTGTCTTTCCTTTGATTTTATTTATTTATTCTTTTAATAACTTTTTTTTTTTTTTTTTTGGCCTTCTTTCATTGTTATTCGTCCCTCTGAGGTTCTGGCTTTAGGACTCCTTGTAGTATTTTTTGGAGTGGGGGTTTAGTTGCAATGAAATTCCGGAGTTTCTGTTTGTCTGGGAAGGTCCATATTCTTTCTTCAAAGAGGAAGGAGAGCTTTGCGGGATAGAGTATTCTTGGTTGGCATCTGTTTTCTTGGAGTCTGTTGACTATGTCCCTCCACTCTCTCCTTGCCCGTAGTGTTTCTTCGGAGAAGTCTGATGTCAGCCTGATTGGTTTTCCTTTGAATGTTATCTGTTTCTTCCCTCTTGCCAGCTTCATTATTTTTTCCTTGTCCTGGATTCTTGGGAGCTTTACTATTATGTGTCTTGCTGTATTTTTCCTTTCGTCGTGGAAGTTTGGTGTTCTTCTTGCTTCTTGTATATCAATTTTCAGCTCCTTCTTCACATTTGGGAAGTTCTCTTCAATTATCTCTTTGAATATTTTCTCTGTTCCTACATCTCTCTCCTCTCCTTCTGGTATTCCTATAACTCTTATATTTCCTTTCCTCATGGAGTCAGATAGTTCCCGAAGTCTTTCTTCGTTCTTTTTCCTTCGTACTTCTCTTTCCTTTTCTGTTTTGGTTCTTTTTATTTCTGTGTCTTCAAGATTACTTATTCGTTCTTCCATTTCATCTATTCTGCTTTCATTGCTTTTCCCAGAATTCTTTAGTTCTTCCATTAATTCTTTGATCTCCTGCATTTCTTTTACTTCCCTCTTTAGGGACTCAATTTCTTTCTTCTGACCATTGTTTTCCCTCTCTAGGGACTCAATTGCATTCTTCTGATCGTTGATTATTTTTCCCTTATCATTGTTTTCCTTTATGACTTCTGTCAGTTTTTTAATCACGGCAATTTTAAATTCTCTTTCTGGAAGGCTCAGAAATTCTTCCAAGTTATTGTCTTTGCAATCTGGGGGCTGGCTTTCTTCTTGTGGTGTGCTTTTTCTCTGGAGAGTTGCTAGGTTGCGTGTGGTTCTTCTCCTCCCTACTGTCTGTTTTCTAATTTGCCGTATGCGTTGGGACACTGTGTTGTTGGGACTGGCCGGCATCTTGGGTGGGCTTCTCTGTTCCCCTCTGGTTCTTCCAGGAGTCATCTGTCAGTTTCAAGCAGCCTTTAATGGAGAAAGGTCCCTGTTCTAAAATGCCGATGTGGGGACACACTCCCCTGTGCGCCTGGTCTGCCCCGGCGGTGGGTTCCTGCTCCCCTCTGGGCTTGGACTGCAGGCCAGAGGGGGTCTGGCGTGGGCGAACTTCCCCCGCTCACCTCTGGCTCCTGAGGAAGCCTTCTGCAGGTAGTCTTTACTGAAGAAATGTCCCTGTTCTAAAATGGTGATGTGGGACACACTCCCTGCGCGTCTGGTCTCAGGCACACTCTTCTGCGCGCCTGGTCTGCCCCGGCTGTGGGTGCTCGCTCTCCCTGTGGGCTCAGACTACTTGTTCGGAAGGAGCCAGGTGTGGGCTAACTCCCCAGCTGGCCACTAGCTCCTTCAGTAGCCTGTGCTGGGGTCAAGTCGCTAGGTGGCGCCAGAGATCTCTCCTGGAGCCCTTGGGGAGCTGATTTTCCACCCCGTGGGACAGGGAGCAGAGCGGGGATGGTAGGGTACACCTCAACGGCTTTGGGGTGCTGTGTCTGCCTTGTGCCCCACCGTCGTGGGGAACCCACGCCCCTAATTTCGTGCCCCGGGTCTCAGTTCCAAAGCCCTCAGTTCCAGGACGCGGGCTGTAGCCCAGATCAGTGGCGCGGGAATGGCGCCTTTTGAATCCCGCTCCCGTGCCTGGGCGCCTTGTTCCTGCTCACTCAGGGAGGGCCTCCGCTGTCTCCCCGCAAGCCTAGGTCGCAGGCGCGGGGACCTGGGCAGCTGCGATCCGGTCTGGATCCGCGCCACTTTCCGCGCAAGCTTACCGGGCAGCCGGGGCTGTGTGCTGGTGCTGGTCTCCTCCTGGGGGGCGGGGCTCTCTTTAATGGCGCCTGGAGCTCACCTCCGCAGCGGATCCTGCAGGGTTCGCCTCAGCTCCCGTTCACGGGGTGTGGTGGCTGCAATAGTTCCTTTCCACTCACAGTCCCGCTTGCTGCGTCCGTTTTTCTTGTTGGCCGTTTTGGTTTGTTGTTTCCTCCTCTCTGCCGGTCGGAGAGTGCCGCCTCTGTGGGCGGGGGAGGGGAGCAGGGTTCTGCGCTTCCCTCCCTTCTCGTCCTCTTTTATGGCAACTTTCTTCTTCGGGCAGTTTGCTGGAGTCGTCCGTTTATCTTCCGTGTCCCAGTTCTCACTGGGACCTGCCGCTTTTCCTCCCTATTCACTTTTTTTAATGGGAGATCTTACTCGCAGCGTCTCCTCGCCGCCATGTTGCTCCGCCCTCTCCTGGACCACATCTTCCTGTTTTTCATTTTTGATACTCTGACCTCTTGATTTCCATACTCACTGTAAAAATCTTCCATGATTCTTAGCTATGGGAGAAAGAATAGTTAATATGTACAGGATATACTAAAACTATGAATATTTCTGACAAGTTCTTTGGGATCAGGACTTAAATATATTGAACAGATAAGCAGCTCTGACTTTGAGCTCCTTAGAATAGAAAGCATTTCGTTCCTCTCAAAGTATGTTCTTGTCAAAGAACTCTGCAGTTATGTTACAATATGGGGGTGGGATTAATGACTAATGAGGACCTTTAAATCTAGAGTAGAAATGTTACTTTCTAAAAGACATTTCATAATTGCTATGAAGATGTTGAGGACATTTTGTGTTGTGGTGAGTTAATATCAGAAAATATTTATTATGGCATCTAATTGTAGAAGATGTGGTATGAAGTACTTTAGAAATACTCCACATTCTAACTAGCTAGCTAGCAATTCCCAGTGTTGATTTTGGTTACCTCAGGGTGATTTTTGCTTCTTGAGTTACAGGCAAATTAACAAAATGCAAATTCCTATTTATTAAAACTTTTACCTCATTAACTGATATACTAGGCCATAAATGCCATTACAGGTACACAAACTGTTGCTTCCCCGCAGTCCAGTGGGTGGCAGGAGAAACTGACTTAGCACAGGGTCACTGATCTCTATAGTAATGACTGCTGAAGTTGCTTTGGCCTCTTTTTCCAGTAGTCCCTATAAATTCTGTCATTTTCTATGTGTGTCATGATGTGAACAAAGTTGGGAAGCTCTGTCCTAGAGGCAAGAGACAAATTCTACCTGTTGTAAATAAAGTTAGTGATGGAAGAATGGTTGAAAAGACATTTAATTCTGTGAGTTCACAAAATGAGGGTTGGTGTGTTTGAAGATTGCAGATAAGTTTTAGGAATGGATTATCAAAAGGATGGTGGTTAAGCACAGAAATATGAAGTAGTATAATTTGGGGTTTATTCTAAGAGAAGATTGCCATCTCATAGCTACAGTTCAAGGAAATAGATTTAAGTAAGGTGTTTGGCAGAGGTTTTTTTGTTTGTTTTGTTTTTAAATAATTTCCTTATTGACTGTAGAAATATTGTTTGAATTCTAGTATAATTGAGGTGGAATTTCTGTTTGGTTGATTAAAAATAGGCAAAGGTTGCTGCTAGTGAATGTTAGCCTGGAGGAATATTTCTAATGGTCTACAATAGTACTTTGCCTTCTTTCTTCATCTTTCCAACATTTTATTAGATGACTATATATCAGACTTAACATGTTTGTCAACGACTAGAACTAGAAGTAGTGGTGAATATTTTTAAAGACTGATGGCATCCATAAAAGATCTTTCTGACTAAAGCAAAGGACTATCTACATTAAGATTGGAAGCTGTATGAGAGCAGTAATAGGCTTCTTTTTCTCATTTTTGTTATCTATAGCTCTCTAGCACAATATCTGGTATGTAGATGTATTGTTGATTGAATTAATGGAATTGAATAAATCTTTGTTTCAATCAGTTGTCCATCCTCAGACTTCTAATTCCTCCCTGTGTTGATAGTTAGATACTGTATGTGGATATTTTTTTCTATTGGCTTTTCTTTTGTTGTGAAGGACTGTTTTTTGAAGGAACTTCGGGAAGATAATTTCTGGCCATAAGGAGTCTATATTCCCAGAAGAAGAGAAGTTGATATTTTGCAGAAGAACATTTTGTCTTGTAAAATGTTTTTGAAACGTTGGAGCCTTATTACTGTTACTTACTGTGAGACCATTAAATTCTCAGTTAGAAATTGAATAGAAATGTTTGAATTTAGTCCAGGAAAGCACAAGTTTTATATATTGACAACTTTTATATTACATTTAAATTATTGCATTATAGTTATTCTCTTTGGATAAAAAGAAATATTTCTAAATTATGAGAAAACCATGTTTTAGTTGGTTATCATTAATGGGTAAAATGATGAGTGAGTGCTCCTATTAGTTTGGGCATTAACTCTAATTTACCATGGTCCCTAAGTATGTTGTCTTCTCAATAAGAAATTTATTGTTAGTTTTAAGGGCATTTCTTTGTTTTCTTCTTTATCTAATACTGTTACAGTTGGGAATGGTGGGAATTGTGGCAAATTGAAAAGGGTCTTATGTGAACATGGTGCTTCCAGAGGGGCATTATATGCCTCCTTTGTGGTAGGATCCATTTCTATTTCTGGGTTTTTAAAGAATAGTAGAAAAATCTAGATTTATAAGAATTCTCTCCATTAAATGCTTTTATTTTCAATATCCACAAAATATTACATACTAGGACATCACTGTATATTTGAAGGTGATTACTCCTATGGAAAATGTGGAACAGGGTAAGGGGAAATTGGTCACAAATGGGCAGATTGCAGTACTAGGTAGAGTGATGAGGGCATGTTTCTTAGAGATTTAAAGATAAATTTAAAGGGAATGAGGAACTTTCCCTAAGAAGTTAGCTGCAGGTTATTTCAGGCAAAGGGAGCATTAGAGTCAAAGCTGAAGGCAGGGGCATGCCCAGGAACAGCAGACACTAGTATGACAAATGGAGTAACCAATGAGCAGTAAGACATACTAACCATAAGGGCATTGTGACTTTCACTCTGAGTAAAATGGACATTCACTGCAAGCTTTTAAGTAGAGAAGTGATGTACTCACTTTGATTGCTGCTTTGAGAATATTCTGTTGGGAACAGGGGTAATCTAGGTGAGAAGTAATGGAGGTGGGGACAAGGATCCAAAATGGAAGTGATGAGTGGTCAAGATTCTGGATAAATTTGAAGATTGAGCTAGAATAGATGTGGTTATAAGAATGTTTTCCTTTTCCTTTTCTTTTTTTTTAACATTGCCTTCTCTAACTTCTTTCTAACTTCTTTTGACTTAAGTGTCTGAATTTCCAATTTATATCATTCATTTTCTAGATACTGTTTTGTAATAATTCTTTAAATGTAAACTTTTGGTCATTTTTATTTCATCATAAACTGTGCATTTGTTACCTCTTTGATTTGGTTGGTTTATCGGATTGATGTATGCTGTATGGGATGACTTTTTCCCAAGAATAGAGTACTTGTCTTAGTCTCTTCAGATATGTGTTTACAGAGTGTTTGTTTTATCCCAAGGATTGCTTTCTGATAGGGATAATGAGTAAGATGGTGCTCTTAAAGCTGATATTTTTCTTTTTTAAAGATATATTCATTTAAGTATACAAGAACGGGTGTAGGGCAGAGGTGCGGGGGGTGAGAGGATTCACCAGAGACAGAGTGGGAAGCAGAACAGGTAGACTGACTGAAATACACTGCTGAAGGGAGTAGAGTGCGAGACAGGAGAGGTCTGCTATGCCATGTGGGTTAGCTCCCTGGCAGGGGATCAAACTCAAGTTGCAGTAGCTGGTGATAGCTTGATAGTGCTGAGACATAACCCCTTGTGCCACCAGAGAGACCCTTAAATCTGATCTCAATGATGAATAATTTTTCTGTAATGTAAAATTTGCTTGTATGTGCAAAATACTATGAGAGTCAAATTAAGGAGGCAGAATAATGCCCCTTTCAAAGCTATTGTCCTAGGCTGAATAGCCGCTTAACTGATTTTCCTTAACAAATTGGAAAGAGGAAGAAGACAGATCAGTATACCAGTTGAAAAAAATTTCAGAGTATTTATTAGAAAACATATTTTTAAGACTTAACAAATTTTAATGCTGGAATCTCGATAAACCTGAGCGTATTCCTTGTAACGCTACCTTAAGAATGTATATTAAGAAGACTTTATTAGTGGGGCAGTGTAGATTGGTATTAATACTAGCACTTTCCCCCTGGCTCATGATGTATTTCTGTTTAAAGCAGCATTTATATCTCAAATTTTTAAAAGCAAGTTTACATGTGAATAGCAAGGGAAGAAAGCATTAGGAAGACATTCCAATCTCAGTTTTACACTTTTTATACCTTCCAAAATGCTAGATATTTAAAATGTGAAGGAGCAGTAAAACGGTTTAATATGATTGGGTAATATTTTAAAGTTGTGTATGGTGAATGAATTAACATGTGGATAAATGGGACTTTGTTACCTTTAATAATATCACTTAATATATATGCTTAATAACAACATACTGTGTCTTGCGTGCTGCTCCATGTGTCTTATCTAACAGAAATGTTTTTCTTTTAGGTTCTAAAGATTGTGTCATTAAGGCACAGGTCTTAGCTGGTGGCAGAGGAAAAGGAACATTTGAAAGCGGCCTCAGAGGAGGAGTGAAGATAGTTTTCTCGTAAGTCGTGTTTTTTAAAGAAAAATTGTCATTAAAGAAAATAAACTTGGGGCTTCCCTGGTGGTGCAGGGGTTAAGACAGCGATCTCAAGCTAGTACCAGCCACTGCAGCAAGAGTTTGATCCCCGGCCACTTTGATCCCTAGCCAGCCAGGGAGCAACCCACATGGTGCAGCAGACTTCTCCTGCCTTACCTCCTGCTCCCCTCAGCAGTGCATTTCAGTAAAACTGCCTGTTCTGCTCTCCGCTCTCTTTGGTGAATCCTTTCACCCCCAACACCTCTGATTTACACCCCTCTTGTATGCATAAATAAATCTTAAAAAAAAATAAACTTGTTATAAAAGATGCCCCCCCCCCTTTTTTAAGAGATTTATTTATTTATTTATTTATTTATTTATTCAAGCACTGGGTACAGTCAGAAGCGCAGGAGGGTGAGAGAATTCACCAGAGCCAGAGCGGGGAACAGAACAGGCAGACTGATGAAATACACTGCTGAGGGGAGCAGTGGGTGCGGCAGGAGAGGTCTGTGGCGCCATGTGGGACCCTCGCTGCAGAGGCTGTGGGCATCTTCACAGCCCAGTGCTCAACCGCTGCGCCACCAGGGGAGGCCCGCCTCTTATTTTGAATTGATAAAAATATTTAGATTTAAATATTAGGTGAGATAAGATTTTGGCTATCGTATGTTTTTCTCAGTTGGAGGTGAAAAAGATTTGAGATTTTTTTTCTTATTTCAGTCCAGAAGAAGCAAAAGCTGTTTCTTCACAAATGATTGGGAAAAAGTTATTTACCAAGCAAACTGGAGAAAAGGGCAGAATATGCAATAAGGTATTGGTTTGTGAGCGAAGATATCCCAGAAGAGAATACTACTTTGCAATAACAATGGAAAGGTCATTTCAGGTGAGCAGTTATAGACATTTTACATTTAGAATGAATTTATTGCATTTAATTTTATGAGTTGATTATTATTTTTATTTGTATGGTAAAGATAAAAAAGATACAGTGCATAATCTTTTATATAGGTTGTGAATGCAATATTTATTTTTGTGTCTTAAAATAATATGGTTAATGCCATAAAATTTGATATATTAGATTGTGGCAGAAAAAACTGATCGGCAGAACCCTGTTGAAATAAATTCCATAGGAATTCCAAATTTTTAGTTTGGTAAAAGCAACTAAAATCATCTCTGATTCCTCTCTAGAGTCTATAGACTAAAAAGATAATTGCTAGTATAGTAAAATATTCTAATGAAAGAGAAAGTGAAAACACTCAGCCAATATATATCTCTGGCTTCATCTTTTTCTTTTTCAACCTCTTGGTATATTTTTATAGCTTGGGGTTTGTTTTACTAGATGATTTGGTATTTGGTAAGTTGAAGGGTGAAGTTCAATAGCAAACAATATGATTCTGTTTTAATTAATTTTTTTTACATAAACAATGGTCATGAAGTACCATTGTTTTACAGCTTTGTTAATATTTTGACAAATAGGATTTCTCCTTTAGGTGCGGTCACCACCAAAGCACCCATAGTCCTCCACGATGGTCTGTTATGCTCTCTCCCTCCTGCTTCTTACCCCGCTCCCATCTCTTTTCCTCTCCTCCTTCCTCTTGATGCCTCAGATCTATGGTCAGTTTTTCAGGATTGATTTTATAGGCAAACACTATGACTCTAAGGTGTATGACCTTTGCTCGACTAGTTGTGAACTTAAAGATATTAGGTAAAGAAATCCTTTCGTAGACCAGATGCTTGGAGAAGGCATTGATAATTACTTTATACTATAATTCTCTGGCTTTTTGAGTGCATTACGTTTTATAAGCTGAATCTGTGTGGTAACTAGCTTGTCTTTTGAAGCAAGTTGTGTACATACTTGGAAGACCTGGTAAGGATTTGGTGTAGAGCATTACTAATTACCCAATTAGTAATGTAACAAAAATTTTAAGGATCATGAAACATGTAACAAAAAATTTAAGGATCATGAAAATAGTTTTCTTAAATAAAACAGTCTTAATAAATATTTTCTGTGTTGGAATTTTTTTTTCTTACAGTGAATTAAATCTTCTAGTAATGTTTGTATGAGATCACCTTTCAATTTTTAAAAGAATTTCTTAAGGTATAACACTAGATGGTAGTAAAAATCCACTCAGAATATAAGATAAAAAAAGTCTTAGTCATAAGTGATGTCTTTTCTTCTGTAAGGTTCTGTTTTTGCTATATATTTTTTTATTGTTATATGTTAACATCTGTCATTTTGTTAGTTATTATGTTTGTACTTTATGCCTGGACAAAAAATTGAGATATGAGTCCTATAGTGTACATTCTGAAGAACTCATTTTGATTAGAGCTAATGTGGCAAAGCAAGTGTGTCTATTAAAGGATATGCATATAACTCTGAATTTGTTTTATTAAATATACATTAAGGCATTCAGGAGAAGGATTAAATTTAAGTTCATTTTAAGAAATTGTATTTTCAGAGAACTATTTGAGTCTTATAAAGGAAAAATAGGTTTATTTCCTTTGCAAAACTTGAAATAATTCAGACTGAAAATCCTGTAGTACTAATAGTAAAACTATTTGGCCAAAGACATAATGTTCTTTAATTTTAATGTATTAGTCAAATTTGGAATTGACTGATGTTGCTTTTTGAGATAAGGCAAGCTTTTTTACTCATCCTTGTGGGCAGGTCCCTATTAAACAACTGTAAGCTCTTTAAGAAATAAGTCATTTTTTATTGAATTAAAGCTCTAAGCAGAGCTTGTTTTTTTGTTTGTTTTGTTTTATTAAGTTGTCACAGTTGTTTGACTCATTGGTTACTGCTTGAACTTGATTTCCAGGCACCATTCCTCCCAGAAAGGTGGGCAGATAATAGAGTCAGAGCTCTACTTGTCTAATCATATTGTTGGTATCTCTGGCTGATCATTGCCTACCTGGGCCATCTTTTTTTTTTTTAAAGATTTATTTTATTTATTTATACAAGCACTGGGTACAGTCAGAAGTGCGGGAGGGTGAGAGAATTCACCAGAGCCAGAGCGGGGAGCAGAACAGGCAGACTGATGAAATACATTGCTGAGGGGAGCAGCAGGCGGCAGGAGAGGTCTGTGTGCCATGTGGGACCCTCCCCGGTGTCTGGGGATGGAACAGTCGCTGCAGAGGCTGCGGCAGCTTCACAGCCCAGCGCTCAACTGCTGCGCCACCAGGGGAGGCCCCTGAGTCATCTCTTATATTAACTATATAGAGAATCCCTCATGAGTCACCTTGTTATCATTAATTCTGAGATGTGGTAGAGGGTTTCATGGTTGCCTCCTAGACACTGGGAACTAAGTCAGCCAATTATTTATTTATTTACTACACATGTACTACTATTTATTTACTAAACCTGTATACTAGAATCTAATCACATGGTACAAAATTTAAAAACTACAAGTATATACAGGGAAATATAAATTTCCCACTCTCACCTATTTTTCTCCTTGAAGGTCAGTGTTTTGTTTTTTTTTTTTTTTAAATCATTTTTTCATCTAAAGAGCACTTAGCGCTCTTAAGAGTAACAGATTATTTTTCTTTTTGCTATTGCCTTAGCCATTGCCTTATTTTGAGCATTTGGAAGACTATTTCATTCTCTAAAGAGTAATAAATACTTATTCCTTTGCATTATACCTTCAGATGAGTTTGTTATTCCAATACTATTGCTGGAATAGAGAAATGGAATTAGCCTTTAGGTTTCCTGTTTTCATGAAAATGAAAACCTTTTTTTTTCTGAATTAAGAATAATATATTCATTGTGAAAAATTTTTTGGAAAATAGTGACACATAAAATAACAGTCTTGCCCTTTAATGTTTTATTTCCAACATCATTTTTTTATTTTTGTGACTCATGGGTAGACACACATTTAAGCACACTTTGTTTCAAAAAAAAAATTGAGAATAGAATCTAAAATTTTACGTCATTTTTTCTTATATAACACTACTGAGTTACTTTCCTATGCCATTAAATAACCTTCAGTAATATGGATTTACCATTTCTTTGTTTTTGCATACTAAAATTATATACAGTTTTGCCCATAAATTAGCATATCTGTTCATTTGTTTTAAAGTTTTTTTCTTTGATTGATTTTGGAGAACTTAAAAGTTAGTAATTTTAATTATTTAGTATTTATAGTTTACCTTCTTATATAGTTCATGTTGAAAGCCAGAACTATTTATTCAAGGAAAGGTAGCTTTATTTTTTTTCACAGTAGGACTAGAGCTTCTAAAATCTGGAACTTTTAATTCATTAGACATTTCCTTTTAAATATCAATAATCTATTTTTATGATTTTCTAATTTTTTTTTAATAATACTTTAATTTCCTCAGGTCTTATGAGAAATACATAGATTATATTTCATATGTTTATGTGAACTTATTTGGTATAAGTTTTGTGCTTATTTTTTTTCTCTTGCAGGTGAGCCATTATCATCTTCCTTTTCACCTTTTTTTATTATTACAATTGAACACTGATAAGGGGGCACAGTGCAGGAGACATGAGGATAAATTCTTAAGGAAATTTAAAAACAGAAGTGGGGAGTGATAGCTGCAGATGTCTGATAGTGTGCACAGATAGGTTTAAAAATTTTATGTTGATCACTTGTCATCAGGGAAATGCAAATCAAAACTACCATGAGATACCATCTTACACCAGTGAGAATGGCACATATTAAAAAAACTAGCAACAACAAATGTTGGCGAGGGTGTGGAGAAAAAGGAACTCTTCTGCACTGTTGGTGGGAGTGCAAACTGGTCCAACCACTGTGGAGAGCTGTGTGGAGATTTCTGGACCTACTAAACATAGAGCTTCCATATGATCCAGCAATTCCACTCCTAGGTATTTACCCAAAGGACACAGAAACATCAATTCCAAAGAACACCTGCACCCCTATGTTTATAGCAGCACTGTTTACAATAGCTAAGCTTTGGAAACAACCCAAATGCCCAAAAATAGATGACTGGATCAAGAAGATGTGATACATATATACTATGGAATATTACTCAGCATTCAAAAAAGATAAACACATGCAATTTGCAGCAACATGGATGGCGCTGGAAGGGATCATGCTCAGCGAAATAAGCCAAAAAGAAAAAGAAAAATACCGGATGGTCTCACTCATAGCAGGAATCTAGAAAACTTAAATAAGGGACCAGGAAAATGAATAACTATAAGAAAGTGAAAATCAAAATCAACAAAAAACTATGAACCAGAGACACTTTTAGGGGGTGGGGGCGGGAGGGGAGGGATTGGGGTCAGAATGGGGGGGCTGCAATTGTATGGGGAATATAAAAATAAAATGTATTATTTAAAAAAAAATAAAATAAAAAATAAAATAACTAGCAAGGTAAAAAAAAAATAAAAACCAAGGCACAAAGAACATTATGCATATAAAGATATGCAAATTGTTTGGAAATCAGGTAAAATATGGTTATTAAGCAATGGAACTAGAATTATGATTATTGACTCCGGAAATGATCTCCTTTTTTATTTTTTTGCTTTCCCTACCATAGTGCTGTGTAGACCAGAAAATTTGAATAGTATTTTTATAAGACATGTATTTATTAAAAAAGGCTCTAGTAAAACTTGTAAAAAAAAAATAAAAGCTATGACATTGCTAAAAAAAAAAAAAAAAAAAAAATTTATGTTGATGGGTCCAAGGTAAAACCCAGATGTTTTGGCTGTTTCCCCTTGCTAGGGTCCTGTGTTAATAGGAAGTTCTCAGGGTGGTGTCAACATTGAAGATGTCGCTGCTGAGAATCCTGAGGCCATCGTTAAAGAACCTATAGATATTGTAGAAGGCATTAAAAAGGAACAAGCTGTCAGGGTAAGTTCAGTCCAAAATATTTTTGATTGAATAATTATAATACTTAAAGAAAGAGAATTAACTTTTACATGCAAGGTGATTAACAAAACCTAAAATTTTTTTGAGTGTTAATGTATATTAATGTCTTGCTTGAAATAAAAACTTTTAGAGGTATCTACAATATTTTCATTCATGTTCTCCATAAATGTATCAATATATATATTTAAAAGATAAGGCTTTTTATAAAATAACCACTATACCATTGCCATTCCTACTACCGCTGACAATACTTTCTTCTTACTATTACCTAGTTATTAAAATTCCTTAATTAGTTCAGGTTTTTTATGTTGTTTAAAGTTTGAGTTGGGATCCATGTAAGATCTTTCATTGCTATTGGCTAATCTGTCTCATTTCTAATGAATGTGTTCATGTCTTTTTCTAATTTATAGATGTCCATTCATTCTCTCCATCCTTTTTTTTTAAATTTATTAAAGAGGGCCTCCCCTGGTGGCGCAGCAGTTGAGTGCTGGGCTGCGAAGCTGCCTGCAGCCTCTGCAGCACCAGTTCGATCCCCGGCCACCGGGGAGGGTCCCACATGGCGTGCAGACCTCTCTTGCCGCACCCACTGCTCCCCTCAGCAGTGTACTTTGTCAGTCTGCTTGTTCTGCCCTGCTCTGGCTCTGGTGAATTCTCTCACCCCACCCCACCCCACACACACCTCTGGCCTGTACCCCAGTTCTTGTATGCATAAATAAATAAATCTTTAAAAAAAATTTATTAAAGAAACTAGTGTGGTTATCTTTTTTTCTCATAATATAGATTTTACAGCCCCATGATGGCATTTAACATGTTCTTGCCTCTTTATTTTCTTTAAATTGAAAGGAATCTTGGGGTTACTATCTTATATATTCCTATTAGCTTAGTATTTTATTTTGGGGGAAGTGGTTTATGGATGCTTTTAAGCTTCTGAAAAAAGCTATGGGCTTTCTGTGCATGTTCATATGCAATACACTAGTTTTCTGTACTTTCTTGTGTGCTTATTCCCTTCTACTTCTCCCTTCTTCCCCAAACAAAACAAAACCCAAGAGCCTAGTAGTATTGCATATGAGAGTTGCTTGATAATGGTTGTAATACTACTGTCAGATTTAATTGTTTAGTTTGGATGTATCAAAACAAGTGGCCCATTTTAAAGGAAAAGTTTGAATATGAAACGTTGAATGAAATTAATAACTATTAATGGGAAAGCATGTCAAAATAAGCTTGTGGTATTGAAGTACAGTAAAGCAGTTAGATTTAGATGAAATAGAAAATACTCAATTTTCAAGGAAACTGGAGGGAATCATCTACTAAGATAGGTTTTTGAGTGATGAACAGAAATAGTACCCACCAGTGTTTGGCAAGTTAATGTCATAGTGGGTTGGTCAGAATTATGTTGCATTTCTCAGATGTTTAAATTTAAATAGTGAATTTTAACCCAGTGAAAATCTTTCTTAATGAAATATTACTTTATTTCATATTATTCTTTGTTTGCAGTGTCTTACCAAAAATCATATTTCTTAGCTTGATCATCCACTTTATTGAAATTTGACTTTTTGCGAATATCATATTCATCCAATTAGAGATTTTCTGTTATTGAAAATCAAATGTATTGCAAACTTAGATAGTGTAGTGGCAGGATGGCCACAGTGCAGGTTATCTATGATCGGGCAGACAGGGTAAAGGAGTCCTGGAGCCCTTTGTGGCTTTCTCAGGCTTTTATTGAGCTTTACATGTAGTGTGGCAAACATACACCGCAGGCAAGGGTGCCGGAAGTCCAGGAGGCCTCCAAGCCCCTGGTAAGTCTTCACTCTGGGCTTCTCTCTCTCTCTTCTTTCTTTCTCCTTTTCTCTCTCCTGCCTCTCTCCTGCTTCTGCTTCTCTTGGTGACAATCTCAGTACTCCTTCCATGGCCCACAGAAGTAAACAACACAACAGTGTAACAACTGGTGGTGGCCCATCAGGCAGGGCAATCCTAATGGGCGGGAGGGGGGGGGGAAGGGGGGGAACCCTGAAAACCATTTACCCTACAGATAGCAACTGGAAAGGAGGGGAAAAACTTCATTGTGTCTTAGCATTGGAAGCAGTTAGAATAAATAGCCAGAAGGGTAGTTTTTGTACAAGTTGTTCATAATTGCTTATGGACCTTTAAATCTTAAAGATTCATGGTGAAACAAACCTGTGGGTTAGGACCTTGGTGCATGTATTTTTTAAAAAGTCCTAAGTGTATCTAGGTAAGAATCTGTTCAAGGCTGAACTTTTCTTCTAGATTAGAAATTTAAGTATTTCTATCTTTGGGGTCTACCATGTATTAAGTGCTCATTAGATTTTTGAATAATGAAATAATACTTCCTTGACTGGATGTATCCTCATTGCTTGGTGTGAATTTTTTATAAATTACTTAAGAGGTAAAATAGGGTAACAATATTTGGGCCATTGTTTGGACTATTGGGATTGTCAGTCCACCTTTTATATACAGTGCTAAGAAAATACAAGCCTCTTCTTTCAGTTTAGGTTGGTTATAAGGCTTAGAGGCAGTATGAAGGCTAAGGGATAAACAGTAGGTGAATGGCAAATCACTTGACCTCTCTGAATCTTTTTTTGTTTGTTTGTTTGGAAAGTAGACATGCTACCTACCTTTTGAAAATTTTGAATAAAAAGTTTTGTTTAACCATTTACTAATAGTATCTGCCATTTTATTTTATTATTTTATTTTATTTTTTAAGATTTATTTATTTATACAAGAACCGGGGTACAGGCCAGAGGTGCGGGAAGGTGAGAGGATTCACCAGAGACAGAGTGGGGAACAGAACAGGCAGAAAGACCAAAACACGCTGCTGAGGGGAGCAGTGGGTGAGACAGGAGAGGTCTGCTTGCTGTGTAGGTTGCTCCAAGGCCAGCGGGCATCCAACCAGCACTGCAGAGGCTGCGCTCAACCGCCTGCTCCACCAGGGAGGCCCCTGTCATTTTATTGATAAATGTTTGACTACAAATGATTCATGCTTAATTAAGTGATAAACTATGAGTTTTGTTATTTCAGTGATTCACTATTAATTGGGCATCTGCAACATACCTTATATAATAGAGACAAATTGCTTTCAGCTTGCACAGAAGATGGGATTTCCACCTAATCTTGTGGATTCTGCAGCAGAAAACATGGTCAAGCTATACAACCTTTTTCTGAAATATGATGCAACCATGGTAGAAATAAATCCAATGGTAGAGGATTCAGATGGAGCTGGTAAAGTATCTTTCTTTATCAAACATTGATTATGTACTTGTGTATTATGTATTTGCCCACTTATTTTCTACTTCAGGTAAGGAAGTTGAACTCAGGAGGAAGTGAACTATGCTATGTAGAAGCTTGTTTTATAATGATTGGAATGGATATGAACAAATTCTGAAAAGACCTGTTAAAACAGAAACCTCTGTGTGTGTGTGTATGTATGTGTGTATTGCATGGAGAGGTTAAAATCTAAACTGGTGGCCACCAGCCACATGTAATTGAAGTGATATGATTAAAATGTTCCATTCTTAGGTTGCATTTCAAATACTCAGTAGAAGTCACATGTAGTTACTGTATAGAACAACACACATAGAACATTTTTATCATTGCAGAAGTCTTGTTGACCATTGCTGGATTTGATTTTCTGATATGGTAGTGAGTGTATGGCTGTAGTTTTGGAGAATCTCAATCTGTAGAAGTGAGATTGAGATCTTTATTGTACAAAAGAGCAATTGACTGGAACATTTTTTTTAAGAGGAAGAAGGAAGATACTAAGTTTAATTTAAAAAATATTTTTCTTCACTTTTGTTTTCTTGACTTCTTAGCACAATTCCAAACATTATTTGGATTTTCTGCAAAACATAGTCTCTTATGACAAGTATGTTTATGGGTCTAAAGAAAAATTATAGGAGAGATTTTCCCAAAACATAAATATTTTTCATTAGCATGAAAATATGACACTTCTCACAATGTGATTTCAAGACACAATTTCCTCTAAAATCTCCTTGATTTACTTTTTTCCCCTTGTTTGTATTTTTTTAAATTTATTTATGTATTTTTACATCATTGTTCATTTTTGTACAGTGTTTAATTTTTTCTCTCAGGTGTTGTTCCCATAAAATTAGATACCATGAACCATCATCATAGACTCTTGTGCTCTTCCCTCCCATTTTGATCCCTTTCTCTCCCTCTCCCCAAGTGAATATCTCTAATTTAGACTGCTAGTTTTGGCTAGTTTTGTCTTTTTTTTTTTTTTTTTTGCTGATCCCTTTATATGGTTTCCTTGTGTTCCTCCTTTATTTTTTTTCTTTCTGGCTTATTTCACTGAACATAATCCCTTCCAGCTCTATCCATGTTGCTGCAAATGCCATGTGTTTTTTTTTCATTGCTCAATAGTATTTCATTGTGTGTGTGTGTGTGTGTGTGTGTGTGTGTGTGTGGAGAGAGAGCACATCTTCTTGACCCAGTCATCTATTTTTGGGCATTTAAGTTGTTTCCATATTTTACCCATTGTAAATAGTGCTGTGATGAACATAGGAATGCAAGTATCTTTTTGAATTAATGTTTTTGTGTCCTTTGGGTAGATTCCTAGGAGTGGAATTGTTGGGTCATATGGTAGCTCCATTATTAGTAATTTGAAGGCTCTCCACATGGATTTCCATAGTGGTTGGACTAGTTTGCTTTCTCACCAGCAATGTAAGAGAAGAGAGTTCCTGTTCTCCATATCCTTGGCAGCATTTGTTGTTGCTGTTAGTTTTTATGATGTGGGCCATTCTTACTGGTGTGAAGTGATACCTTGTGGTTTTGATTTACATTTCCCTGATTATAAGTGATATTGAGCATTTTTACATGTGCCTGTTGGCCATCAGCATCTCCTCTTTGGAAAAGTGTCCTTTTTGCTCTTCCACCCACAGTTGGACTGGATTCTTTATGTTGTTTTTGTTGAGTTATGTATAAGCTCTTTGTAGATCTTTGATATCAGTTCCTTTTCAGTTTTGTGGAGTGCAAATATTTTCTCCCAGTCTGTGGGATGTCTCTTCATCTTGGTTATTGTCTCTTTTACTTGTGCAAAGAGTACTTTTAATACTTTTATTAAAATATTAATTAGTCATTAAAGAAATAGAATTAACTTGTCACTGTGACAGCTCTTCTTTTGCATGTTTTAAAAGTAAATCAGATTCTGATCATGTCTTCCATGTAGTATTTCTTTAAAATATAAGTTGTTTTATTATAATCTGATTTTCTCTTGATATTTTATATTAACTGCTTCTGCTGTAATTTGATTTATTTGTATTTTTTATTATAAAAATCAATTTTGGTTGATCATTTATATAGTTGTATAAAGAAAAATGAGATAATCTTTTGTGGTTATAGAGGTACTTTATAAAACTAAAAAGTAATTACGCTTTTTAAAGAGTGAGGGTTTAGATAGATTTTAAAACAAATGTACAGTGAAGGAGGGTTATCTTATAAGATAAATATTTTTTGGTTATGTAACTTAGTAATACTGAAAGAAATAGTCCCTGAATTCTTTTCACTTGTGAATTCTATAGCTACATTTTTTCACTAATGGAATTTCTTAATAACTTTTCTCTGTTCAGTTTTTCTTTTCTTTGTATGCATTTATATATGGTTTAGTTGTTTTTTGATTAAGGACATTGTATATTAATCATAGAACATTTGTAAGGTGTTAGAAAATACAGATAGGTAGGAGAAAAGTTAAAACCTCATTACACAATTAATATTTTATGTAATGTTTTCTGTAATTGGGAAATTGTCCATTTAATTATTATATCTTTCCCTTTTTAAACTATTTTCATGTCAATTTTTTCATGTTAAATATTTTTCAAAGAATTTTAAAGGCTTTAAAAATATTTATGCTGAGGCTACCTGGTGGCACAAGGGTTAAAGACACAGTGCTATCAAGCTATTGTCAGCTACTAGAGCACCAATTTGATCCCCAGCTGGCCAGGCCAGGGAGCAACTCACATGGCTCAGCAGACCTCTCCTGTCTTGCCTGCTGCTCCCCTCAGCAGTGTATTTCAGTAGATCCTCCTGTTCTACTCCCCACTCTATCTCTGGTAAATCCTCTCCCCCTTCCCAACCCCCCTTCCACACCTCTGGTCTGCACCCTGGCTATTGTATCCATAAATAAGTTAAAATAATATTTGAAAAAATATTTTTATAAAATCTTTGACATATTATTTTTCATATAGATTTTTAGAAGTAAAATTTTTGGGTCAGTAATAGTATATTTTTGTTAATATGTTTAACATAAGTTTTGATTATTGGTTCAAATTTTGCCATATTGTTTTCAGAAAAGTTGTTCTAATAAAGGTGTTTATTTTGCTGTCTACTTGTGCCAAAATTATTGTTATATTGAATTGAACCCCTATCAAAATTATAGGAAATGATGTTGTTTTTCATTATTTAAGTGGTGGTGTGAATAGTTCATGTTTTCTGGGACATATTTTTTTCTGAGAATTTTCCATTCCTGTCCTTTGGTACCTGTGTTAGTATTTTTTGACTGCTTGTCAGGGCAGGATGGCCACAAAGCAGGTTTTCTGATCTGGCAGATGGGTAAAGGAGTCCTGGAGCACTCGGTGGGTTTCTCAGGCTTTTATTGAGCTGTTACATATAGAGCAGCAACCGAGTACACAGCAGGCAGGGGTGTTGCCAGGCCAGGAGGCCGGTAGGCCTCCAAGCCCCAGCAAGTCTTCACTCTGGGCTTCTCTGGCCTCTTCTCTCTCTCTTTCTCCTGCCTCTGTCCTGCTTCTCCTTCTCTTGGTGAGTATCTCAATACTCCTCCCATGGCCCACAGAAGTAAGAAAGATTGCAACAATATAACAAATACAGGTACCCCATCAGGCAGGGCAATGGTGGGAGGTGGGAGGGCAGAAAAGCCTGAAAAACCATATACCCTACAGTCCACCCCCTCAGGGTTTTCTGCCATACAATCTACATATATACAATTTTTCCTTAACAAATGTATACACTGCAGCCATGGCCCACAATAGAACACAAATAATTCTAGGCAGGGCACCAACCTAGTGGCAAAAGACGACTATTGGCACCAGCAGATGATCCACCACTTCTGCTGCCAAAGTACACTGCTCATTCGAGGTATGGGAACCACTCAGGCATCTGCCGTCACACACCAGGAGCCATTAGGCTTCCTGGCCTTCTCCTGCTATGGGATTGGCCACAAGCCTCACACGGCATCCACCCCCACGATGCACTCACTCTTGGATTGGCGATTCTGTACTCTTTGGGGGTAATCGCCCAATCCTTAGGGTTTTCTGTCTGTGGTCACTCCAACACTGGACTTTCATAGTCACCAATGCAACATGCAGACCCCTGCACTCAGGCCAACCCATTGCACAAGCACATGGGTTGGGGATCCGTGGATACAAGCTCTACACGCGGCCCCTCTTGGGTCCCCTCTTTGGCTGTGGGCTTCACCACAAGCCATGTTCCCAACCCATCCCCCAAGAAGGGTTCCTCAGCTCCTCACCCTCACTCCACAATGAGCAGGGCATCACCCACAGGTGATTTTAAGAGACTCACTGGCCTTCCTTAGCATACTTAGGCTGCTTAGCAGCCGCTCCGGGCTTCCAAATCTCAGCACCAGCTTTTGCCTATCTAAGTTGACTTTTCCTCTGCCTGGCTGCTAGGCAGTACACAGGCTACTCCTGGCCACCCAGGCCCACTGGCCACCCCCAGATTCCCATCTCCTGGGGTATACAAACAATACCATCCTCCCCCAGGGTCCCCAAAGCAGAACATTACCCTGCCAAAAAATTCCTCCACCTTCTGGCGGGATTGTAAGTCCAAGTCCATCAGTCTGTTCCTGCATCAGCACTGGCGAGCTCTGAATCATGGTCCTTTCTTCCCCGAAGATTTGCTACCTCAGGGGTCATGGGCTGGTCCTCGCAGGCCATCTCCTCTTCCACTTGAGGTCTTGTCCCACAGCTCCCTGACCTTGTCCACCTCCTATGCTCCTGCAACATCCTTAGCTCTTCCTGCAGCTCCTGGACCTTGGTCATCTCCTGTGCTGCCATGGCACGTCCAGCGTTATCACAGGCAAACATAATCTGCTACTCTTCAGTCTCTCCTGACGTCTTTGGAGGGCTCCATACCTGTCTGCATAGGATCATCCTGTTGACTTACGCCAATTGTTGGGGCAGGATGGCCACAGAGCAGGTTTTCTGATCCGGCAGATGGGTAAAGAAGGAGTCCTGGAGCACTCGGTGGGTTTCTCAGGCTTTTATTGAGCTGTTACACACAGAGCTGCAACAAGGTACACGGCAGGCAAGGGTGTTGGAGGCTGGTAGGCCTCCAAGCCCCCTGCAAGTCTTCACTCTGGTCTTCTCTGGCCTCTTTCTCCCTCTTCTCTCTCCTGCTTCTCTTTCTCTTGGTGAGTATCTCAGTACTCCTCCTGTGGCCCACAGAAGTACATAAGACAGTTTGCAGCAATATAACAACTGCAGGTGCCCCATCAGGCAGGGCAATCCTAATGGTGGGAGGGCAGAAAAGCCTGAAAAATCATTTACTCTACACTGCTGTAACAAATTACTACAAGTTAGTTAGCGTAAAATAATGGAAATTTATTCTCTCACAGTTTTGGAAACCAGAAGTTCAAAATCCATATCACTTGAATACACGATGTCAACAATTCCATGCCATGGAAAGACTTGTAGGGACAATTCATTTCTTGCTTTTTTCTAGCTTCTTGTAGCATTCCTTGATGTTTGCTTCTTTGCAATTTCTGCATCTTTGGTCACATTGCTGCCTCCTTTTCTGTGTGCATCTCTCTCTCTTTCTCTTGTAAAGGCTCATGTGATATCATTTATAAGGCCCACCCATATGATCCAAGATAATCTTTATTTCAGATCCTTATTGTAATCATATCTATAAAAAATTTACCATATAAGGTAACATTCATGGATCTTATGAATTAGGACCATTTTTTTTTTTTAAAGATTTATCCATTTATACAAGAACTGGGGTATAGGTCAGATTTGCGGGAGGGTGAGGCCTTTGTTTATTTTTGAGTATTACTTTATATACATGGCTCAAAATTAAAAAAAATATATATATATTTTTTCTATCAATTGTGTGCCTTTAACCTGAAATTTTACTTTCCCCCATCCCTTCTCTACTCGTTTTTCAGTTTCTTGTGTTTTTGTCACCATAAAAACAAATGTAGGCTTTCTTTTTTTGATTTTAAGATTTATTTATTTATTTTATACAAGAACCGGGGTACAGGCCAGATGCGCGACAGGGTGAGAGGACCCACCAGAGACAGAGCGGGGAACAGAACAGGCAGACTGATGAAATTCACTGCTGAGGGCGCGACAGGAGAGGTTTGCTGCACCATGTGGGCCCCTTGCCGGCAGACTGGGATTGAACCAGCGCTGCAGAGGCTGCGGACAGCTTCACAGCATGGCGCTCAACCGCCTAGCCACCAGGGGAGGCCCTAAGCTTTCTTTATTATTCCTCTTACAGAAAAGATTGCATACTATATACATTTTGCACTTTGCTTTATTCAGCTAGTAATATCTTGGTGGTCTCTCTATGTGTGGATTCTATTTATTAAGGATGATAATCTGTTGTCTGACATTTGATACAAATATCTTTCCTTTTTTTTTTTTTTTTTTGTGGGACCCTCACTGGCGGCCGGGGATCAAACTGGCACTGCAGAGGCTGAGGGCAGCCAGTGCTCAACCGCTGTGCCACCAGGGAGGCCCTTCATACAAATATCTTTCAATGTTTATCCAGTGTTATTTAATTTTTTTTTTGGCATTGTAGGGTCAGGAATGGACACAGTGCAGGTTTTCTATGATCTAACAGACCGGGTAAAGGAGGAGTCAGAGCCCACAATGGCTTTTTGCAGGCTTTTATTGGGGTTTACCAGGTACACATCAGGCAGGGGTACTGGGGGCCGGGAGGCTGGCAGGCCTCCCAGCCCCCAGCAAGTCTTCACTCTATCTGGGCTATCCAGCATTCTCTCTCTCTCTCTCTTTCTGTCTGTCTGTCTCTCTCTCTCTCTCATACTGAAGTTTTTTTGTTTTCTTATGTACACAGATCTCAATTTGACATCTATTGCTCTATGGTGAGAGGTTTTTTTACCCCAAGAAAAAAATAAGATGTATTTTCTTTTTTCTCTCTAAAGGATTATTTATGCATACAAGAGCTGGGTACAGGCCAGAAGAAGTGAGGGGTGAGAGGATTCACCAGAGACAGAGTGGGGAACAGAACAGGCAGACTGACTGAAATACACTGCCGAGGGGAGCAGCGGGCGAGTCAGGAGAGGTCTGCTCGCCATGTGGGTTGCTCCCTTGCCGACTGGGGATCGAACTTATGCTGCAGAGGCTGCGAATTGCTTCATAGGTTGTGTCCCAACCCCCTGCGCCACCAGGGAGCCTCTAAGATGTATTTTCTTTATGTCGCACCTACTGTATATGTATACAATACATATGTATAATATAACATGTATTTGTTTATCTATTTATTATGTATAAGTAATAGATAAAATATATGTATTACATATAAAAATGTATTTCTATAAATAAATTTAAGAGGATATATAAGACCTACATAAAGTAAGTAAGTCTTACTTAAAAAGATACAAATCAAGACTTACATATGTGGAAAGACAATGTATTTCTATTTGGGAAAAACAACTAGAAAGATGTTAACATTTCCCTAAATTTCAGTCTTTATGTGCTGGGAAATCTGATAAGGGAATTTAAAGGCTACCTAACAATAGGAGTTAGTAATTTGATATCCAGGTACCCATAGAAGGCCCATTGATTCAGGGAATTTGTGCTCACATGGGACAGTAGAGCAGTTTTCCTGATTGAGAGTTAACCTGTTTTCACAACATTTCTTTTTCTTTTTTTTTTTTTTTTAATTTATTTATTTTTTTTCAGAGAGGCATGTTTTATTTATTTATTTTGTTTGTTTGTTTGTTTTGTTTATACATGCACTGAGTACAGTCAGAAGCGCGGGAGGGTGAGAGAATTCACCAGAGCGGGGAGCAGAGCAGGCAGAAGGACCGAAGTACACTGCTGAGGGGAGCAGCGGGCGGCAGGAGAGGTCTGCGCGCCATGTGGGATCCTCCGCCGGTGGCCGGGAAGCAACTGGGGATCGATCCGGCGCCGCAGAGGCCGCGGGCAGCTTCGCAACCCAGCGCTCAACCGCTGCGCCACTGGGGAGGCCCGATTCACAACATTTCTTAAGAGTTCCTTGATTGTAGACTAAAAGTAAAGTGTGAAACGGGGGCCTCCCTGTAGCCTAGGGGTTAAGTCTCAGAGCATTACCTCTATACCCTGAGTTCCATCCCTGGCCAGGGAGCTAACCCACATATGGCGCAGTAGACCTCTCCAATCTCGCCTGCTGCTCCCCTCAGCAGTGTATTTCAGTAGATTCACCTTATAGGTTAGGACATTGGGGTTACAAAGAAGTGACTTGCCCAGGGATACATGGCTAAGGGTGGAGGTAAGCTGTGAACCTCAGCAATCAGCTACAGAACTTATGCTCTTAGATATGACACAGTTGTATGACAGGGATATTTTGGGCAAAAAGTAGTATATAGGCAGTATTGGAGTAGAAGTGATTAGAGGAGGCTTATCTTTTAGTAAGCTGTAACAATAGCTTACATGGAGAAGGTAACAAAGGCTATAAGAACTAATGAGCGGTTTTTATTTTACAAATGAGTCCAAACTCAGGCTGATCAAATAAATACATGTATTTCTCACAGTATCTTTATATATTTTGAATCGAGGCATTACACAAATATAGACTGTGTAGCTATAAACATATATAGATTGATAGGTTACACTTACAAGGTACATAATAAGTTTCAAGAATATTTTTTAAAAGAGTATCTCTTTTGGTACTAAGTTGCTATATGACAAGATAGAAATTAATTTGGGAAAATTACCACAGTATTCTTTAAAACAATAGTTTAAGGACAATTAAATTTAGAATTATTTCCTTGGTGTACATTTTTTTTTTTTTTTTAGGAATGTGTCTATTGCATAGAATGAAATAGTTCTCTTTAATTGTACTGGTTTAATTGTTTGAATAATTGCAAGCTAGGCTTTAGACTTATTTTTCCAGTAATGCTCTGAAAACAGAATGATGCAAAAGCAGTGCATTTGAATGGAATCACTTAAATAGCTTATACCAATACTGTCATCGGGTTTCTGAGAGGCCCACAATAACTAGCCCTTTTTCCTGCCAGAGTTGTAATCAGAATGGTTTCTTTTGCAGGAAACAGTTTGAATTCATTGTGAAAATAAATTGAAATACTTTTGATAAATAACAAAATGTCTTTTTTCCTAAAGGACTTTTGATTAAAGACAGTTTATTGTATGTCTTGAGATTAAGATCACTTTCCTTTTTTTTTACTTCAAAGTGCTGTGCATGGACGCAAAGATCAATTTTGATTCTAATTCATCTTATCGCCAGAAGAAAATCTTTGAGCTACAGGACTGGACCCAGGAAGATGAAAGGGACAAAGCTGCAGCTAAGGCAGATCTCAACTACATCGGCCTAGATGGAAATATAGGCTGTCTAGGTACCACACATTAGATTTGGATTGACTAAGCTTAAGTGACTTTCTTTGTGTTGCTTATACAACCCATTTTCCTCTCTTGATAGTAAATGGTGCTGGTTTGGCTATGGCCACAATGGATATAATAAAACTCCATGGAGGAACTCCAGCCAACTTTCTTGATGTTGGAGGTGGTGCCACAGTCTCTCAAGTAACAGAAGCATTTAAGCTTATCACTTCAGATAAAAAGGTATGGGTGGGGCTTATGTTTTAGAATTTGAATGTTGAGAAATAATTTGATCAATCAGTAAATGTGATTATACTAGTTGCATATTAAAATTCAAAAGACCTCAATAATTTGGTAAAGTTACTGAATTCAATGCTGTAAAAGGTAACTAGAAAAAAAGAATAAAGTTCCCCTTTGAGATTTAGAGAACCAGGTAAAGAAATACTAGGTTTAAATAATAGCATATATGGTTGTGATGTGGAAGTGGTGCCATTACTATACAAACATTTTCTGGAGATGTTAGTTGACTGCATAATTTGTACCTATAAACTTTTTTGCCTTATTCAGAGATAAAATGTACTTTATTTCTCTTGTTTAATAACTATTCATAAAAATAATCATTTTATTGGAAGCATATTTGTAGTTTCTTTTGTCATAAACTCTAAAAGCAGATTATGATCTAGTTAGCTACCTATTGAGTACTTGCTAAAGTGAACTAGAAATTGAGCTATTTTTCTAAGCCTGGCTTTTACAGCCTACATATAAGAATGGAGAAAAGCATATGAAGAGTATTGGGGACCGACAAGAAGTGCATTGTCAGTTGGAAATAGAACATGAGCCTAGGGTGACAATGTGGATAGCATTGAAGTAGCTATATGCTTATTATGTCTCTTTGTATTGGGCAATGTGCTTGGGTCTGAGAATACATGGTCCTTTCCCTCAAGGCATTTATAGTCTTACTGAGGTGATAAACTGAATGTAGTACTATGGAAGGATAGATTAAAGCTGATAACTGGAAGAAACAGAGTGGCCTTTATTGAATGGGTGATACTTTGAGATGTTTGGAGAAATGAATGAGTTAGGCAAGTAAGCAAAACCATGGAATCCAGAAAGGCCCACTCTGTTCATGTAATGAGAAGATGTCTACGTATAAAAATATAACATTACTGGAAAGAGTAGTTAGAGATAATATTAGCAAATTGAGACCACGTTGTAAAGAGCCCGGTATCCAAGAAATTTGGGTTTTAAGCCTTGTGCCTCACCTAGCACCTATACAAACACATAAACCTCTAACTTTATTAAAAGAAAAAATGTTAAGAAGGAACTCTTACAGAGGGTGAAATGGAGAGAAAGATGGCACTGATGAGAGAACAATTTGATTATTATACCTGTTTGTTCAAAAACATGAAGGCAGTGTCAGTGAAAATAAAGCAAAGAAACCTAGTTTAAAGACATTTCTGAGAATCATTAAATTTATTTTTTCTTTTTTTGGGAGGGCCATGGAGAAGGAGTTCATTAGGACTTCTGGCAGGGGAGAATCATTGGGTGATAATCCCTTTCATGCTGCCAGAAACAATGTAGGCAAATAGATATTTCTGGTTAATATATTGAGTTTGGGTTATGGTGACTATATCTAATAGGCATTTCTAAAGATACCATACTTCTTATAATAGTTGGATATATGTTTGTGAGTTCTCAATATATTGAGAAAAGTCACAATGTTAGGAATTGGTGAGATGACCCATGGAAGATGAAGAAACCACTAGTGGAACTCTTCCATGTTGAAGAATTGAATAGAGAAGGACGGTCCAATAGAAGAGATAGTTAACAAGCTGTCATAGTTGCTGATCATGAAAGAGTGGTAACGTTGACAGGTAGCATGTGAAGAATTTTGAAAAGGGGGTAGGTAACAGTGGCAAATGCTATTGGATGATTGGGAAGCTTAGCAAGAATAGTAGAAGGGAGAGGGAATGAAGCCAGGCTGTAATGAATTAAATTGTGATTGGTTATTGAGGGAAGTGGGCAAGTCCAGGAGAGTTTACTCTTTCAGAGTGTTTTTTATGAAAACACATATGGACATAATGCTGTCACTTGAATGAAGGTAGGGTTGAAGAGAACTGTGAGGTGCATGTTTGTTTGCTTATTTGTTCAGAAGACCAAGAAGTTGAGCTATTTATAGCTGGAAGTAGAAAAGAGAGTTGAAGTTGAAGAGTGAGTGTAGCTAAAAGAGTGAAGACCTGGAGGAGCTATATTAATTTGGTGATGAGGTTAGTGTTGGAGAGGGGACTACTCTTTACAGGTGGGGTTATTGGAGAAAGGAGGATCATACAATAAAATTTAGAAAGCTTGGAGTAGGATAGCAGGCTTAGGAAGTGAATGAAGAGCACAATGCAGTGCTCTTGAGGACTTTTCAGGTATTGCTAGTATTTCAGGGATTTTGTTTGCTTTACTTTTTTGCTTTTCTTTGGAGTCAATAAACTAATACACTGGACTCTTTAAAGAATGCTTTTTTTGAACCAGGATGACAGAGGAAGACTGGGTGTGAGAGAGGAATGGGTATGAGAGGATTAAGTATACACATGATAGCATCATTGAATTACTCAGCCACAGTGTCCAGGCTCTAAAGAAAGACAAATTGGGTGATACACTGGGAGATTAGAAAAGGGTTGTGGGACAAGAGGCTTTCAATGAGGAAAAGACTATGTTCGATGACCTTACAGATGAAAGGTATTAAAGACGAAAGGAGAAGAGATTGAGAATGAGAGTCACACATTTGATATTCTGGGTAGGTCAAGGATTTGTCCTTGGTAGTGGTGATTAGTTGAACTAGAGGTATAAATGGCAAGGTAAGGAGTCATTAACTTTAGGGTGAAGTATTATATGATGTCCTGAGTTGAATATTATAACTCTCCAGAATGAGCTTGAAGGGAGGGAGATAATACAGGTGCCCAAGACCCCAATGAATTCTAGTCCATTAAAAATTCTAGACTTTCATTTCTTGAAAATCCAGTCATAATGTAGTAAAGATAAGGAATGCGTAGTATAGCTCAATGTGTATCCACCTTTTTCATGTCTTGACATTCTCAGAAAAGCCGTTTCAATGGGCATAGGAGATGGCGAAGGTTGCTTATAGTCAAGAGTCCTCTGGCCCCCTGAGGTTCCAGTTATCCCAGAATCATCCTTGTTGCATTAGGCTTGAGCATGGGTATCTGTAACCCATTTGCAGCTCAGTTGTTGAGAATGTCTGGTGCAGATGAATGAACTAAGCCTTTTTCCTAAAGATAAATATTTTTTGGGGGGGAAAGGGGAAATGCTGGAAGAATAGTGATTTAGACTATCAGTGTGGTGATGAAAGAATGCTAAATCAAATAGACCTTGTGGTTTGGATGTGAAGTGTAGCCAGGAGTGAACTTAGAGGAAATATTGGTTTACATGAAAAATTGGTTGAGTTGATGAGGATAAATGAAGAGATGATGGTTAATGGACTCTAAATTCGAGATCTTGCACGTGGCATTGTCTTATAACATGATCTAGGGTAGTCATGGTGGTGAGCGACAATGTTTTATAGAAAACAAGTAGATGGATTAGGAGGTCTAGTTCTTATGAGGTATGAAAGAAGGAAATATGAGCCTGGTGTTGAAATTACTTAGGAAAGGGAAAATAAGTTCTGTTGGATATTGGACCTCAAATGATTTTTTTTTTTAAAGATTTTATTTATGCATATAAGAACTAAGATGTAGGCCAGAGGTGTGGGGAGTAAGAGCATTCATCAGGGACAGAGTGGGGAGCAGAACGGGCGGATCTACTGAAATACACTGCCTAGGGGAGCAGTGGGCGAGTCAGGAGAGGTCTGCAGGAGAGGTCTGCTGTACCATGTGGGCTAACTCCCTGGCTGGGGATTGAACCCACACCACAGTGGCTGGCAATAGCTTGATGGAGGTGAGACTTTAACCCCTGCGCCACCAGGGAGCCCCTGATGTTGGTGGTTTGGGAGAAAGTATTTCCATAAAATTATTTTTATTATAAGGCACATGTACAAGTATTTTCTTGAGAAGGAAGGACAAATATTTCTTCTTTTAAAATTTTAATCTATCTGAATTGTTTTATTGATAGGTACTGGCTATTTTGGTCAACATTTTTGGAGGAATCATGCGGTGTGATGTTATTGCACAGGGTATAGTCATGGCAGTGAAGGATTTGGAAATTAAAATACCTATTGTGGTACGGTTACAAGGTGAGTATCAATGATAGCATGCAGTTTTCCCATGAACTAATTGTTTAAAAATTTATAATTCCCGTGAAATATCATTTAAAATACAGTTTTCAAATAACTTTGTCTTTTAAGTGAAAGTATATTACTAATAGGAGATTTAAAAACATGGGTTTTTATAAGTTTTCTAACACTGGGACAAAATTGTAGTTTTGCTTGGTGTAATTTGAAAGACTTTTTATTGTTATGCTTTGTCTTGAATTTCAACTCACCTAAATTACCATGGATATGGCAAAGCGAAATATTTTACAAGCTTTTACAGTATTTTCTTTACTTTAGGAGCATTTATACTAATTTATGGAAGTGTTCCTATGTTGAAATTTCATACTTGCAGCATATTCTGGCAAATGTTTTAAGTGGTTTTGTGTCTATTTTTAAATCATCTTTATATTTGCATAAATCATTTTTAGGTACACGAGTTGATGATGCTAAGGTGTTGATAGCGGACAGTGGACTTAAGATTCTTGCTTGTGATGACTTGGATGAAGCTGCTAAAATGGTAAATGGGCTATGTTACTCTAAGGAAAAATTTGTATGTATAAAAGATTTATAAACACTAAGATTCCAAAATGAACCAGCTAATATTGTTAATTAGTGTTTCAGCTAAATAACACTGTCTAACCCCTTATACTTATCACCCATTTTAAACAGTTATCTGCACCATCTTGTCTCATCTGTGTTCTTACCTTCTACTTCCTCAAGGCTATGATTATTTTGAAGCAAATCTCAAACATTATTTCAGTCTAAATAGATTATCATGTATTCATAAAGGATTGTTAATGATACAGAAACATTGTTTCATTTGGGATGATGGTGTTATGTTTATATTTTATAAAAAAAAATAAGTGTTAACATCCCTGATTCTCTCAATAGTTTTTGGCTAAGCTTTTTTGTTAGAATTAGGTTCAGAATAAGTCTTCTTATTGTAACTGTCTAATGTAACTAGGTTTCTTTTAATCTATAGGTTCTCCCTTTTTTTTTCTTTTCTGAAGTTTATTTATGGTGGTCTTGTAGTGTTTCCCATAGAATGGATTTTAATTACTGTTTCTCAGGGGTTTCTTTTATTTATTTATTTATTAAGATTTATTTTATTTATGAAAGAACCAGGGTACAGGCCACATGTGCGGGAGGGCGAGAGAATTCACCAGCGACAGAATGGGGAGCAGACCAGGCAGACTGCTGAGGGGAGGAGCGGGCGAGACAGGAGAGGTCTGCTCGCCATGTGGGTTGCTCCGAGGCTGGCGGGGATCAAACCTGCACTGCAGAGGCTGCGGACAGCTTCACAGCAGTGTGCTCAACCGCCTGCGCCACCAGGGAGGCACAGGGGTTTCATTTAAAATGTTCCTCTGCCCTGTATTTTCCTGTAAAATGGTAGTTCAGTTTATGGGCTTGATTCTATTCACATAGGATTTTGAGGAGCAAGGAGCAGGAATATTTTATAGTTGATGTATGATTCTAAGGGTCTGCATTTTCCATTTATTATGTTGAAATACTTATAAAAAGTAACCTTTCTGTGTATCAACTGTTACTATTTTGCATAGAAAATGGAATAATTACTGAATTTTTATTTTTTGTTGACTAGTTTTCAAAATAAAGAGGTTATTTCCTTATGTCCTACAAAGGTTACTAAAGCTCTTTTTGTTTCTTTTTGTTTTTAGATGTGGGTATGTGTGCATTCTGTGCATATGCACACAGTATCTTAAACTCATGGTTAAACATACTTGATATGCTTTAATCCATCTAAGTTATTCTTATTGATCCTCCAATAAACCCATCTTTGATCAGTGGGAACCTCTTTTTCAAATTGACTCTTAAGTCCTATCCCATGCTCTCTGATATACTTTCTAATATAATGAGATATTTCAGGTTCATCTTTATGTTTCCTGCTCCAGGCCTGGAATCATCCAAATGGTGTTTAGACTCTAAGCTGCCACACTTTGGGATTTAAGGGTACTCATACCTACTGGAATATTCATTGTAGACTTTTTGAATGACAAATCTAAGAAAATGTCTATTTTCAATGCGATAAATACATCAGTACATAGTGATATTTTCAGTGCAAATCCTGGAGTACAGGTTTTGTCTGATTTGAGATCTATTTCTCTTTTCTCCCATGCCATACTAACATAAATATTCATTTGCTTTGTCCCTCAGTACAGACATGACAGTTTTATGGAAACAATACAGTGTGATTACTGAAAGCAGTTTAAGATTTTTGTGTATCATTCTATCTGTCCTTTGGAGTATTTCACACACTTATTGGATTTTAAAATTCATGTGAAATAGTTAACTGCTTTATATAAAGCTTGGTTTATTATTTTTTAAGGCATAGTTGTAAAATTTTTTTGTTTTATATTACATAAATATTTATGTGGCTCCAAAGTTAAAATGACAAAACAAGGTATATTTAGAGTATCTAATTTTTATACCAGTTCCTGTTTCTTTCTTCACCATAGGTGATAAGATTTTTTTTAAAAGAAGTTTTTGGTTCATCCCTTTTACTATTTTAGAACATTAGGAAATAATGTATATACACATTTACATATATTGTATGTATATACGTGGGCATGTGTATATATGTGTAAATATACATATATCACTCTGCTTTCCCATGTTATATAATAGTAACCTTCATTTTACCTTGTTTCTTTTAATCAACAAATATATCTTATGCATATGCCTTAGTAGAGAGAAAAAAAAGTTTCCAAGTGAAAACTTGAGACTCTTTCCCATCTATGTTTAAAGACATTTCATGAAGTCCTTTTTGTGGCTCTGTGGTTTAATAATATGGTTTAATTAATAATAATAGACTTTTGGGATATGCTGATGTCCTATGGGATGTCATTTCATAAGAATAATAAATTTCTTATTGCCCTTCTTTGGAATATACTTTGGGAAACTACTTATTAGTAAATAAAATTCAACTGCAGTTTAGAGGCATTTATAGTAATCCTGAGTTTATTTTTATTTTGTTTCTTTAGGTAGACAGGATCTCATATCCTTAATTTCTGGAGACAGAAATGATCATGAAATGTAAATTCATAACTAAATAGGTCCTAGCCTTCTGGTAGGCATTTCAGAAAGTAGAATAGAAGCAGGAAGCCTAGATCTGACCAGGAAAGAGAGAAGTCTTTTCTTTTAAAGGAGGTGTGGGAGAAATTAGAGAATGGAAGAGAGTGATAGTGGAGCTTGTAGAGATTCTGCTAGTGTAGTAATTGTGAGGTGGAGGTTACAGAAAGCTTATAATTTGCCTCTGGAAATAAACTTGGTTGCCTGAATTAAGAAAAGCTTAGTGGACAAGAAAAGAAAGAATCAGAATCTTGATTAGATACATCATGAAAGATAAAAGAAAAGTTGATTTGTTATTGTAGTTTTGTACTGAGTATGGAAATCATGACAATCTTAATATCATATGATGATGGTGTTAGCAACTGCTACCATTTATTTTTTTTATTGTACATGCAATCCCTAGCCTTTTCTCCCAATTATTAGGTCATTTAATATGAATTTGATGATATAACATCTGTAGATGAGGAAACAGAGACTAGATAAGTGATAAATAAATTTATTTATTTTATGATCTCATGTCACAAGCATCAGAGTAGGGATTTGAACCCAATATACATAACTTTAACCTTCTTTTAATTGCTCTCCTGGGTAGGAGAGAAGCTGGATAGGAACCAGCTGGATATTCTCTGAAAGGTTGTAATGAGGGCCTTGGAATTCAGGCTGACAATTGTTAACTTACTGATAGAAAGTAAAATACCAGTGCACTGACATATTCCCATCCCAATACTCTTAAGATTGTATACATTTTTTTAAACCAACTTGTGTTTAGATATTTTTTGCATTGCAGAGTAGCAAACTAAAATACTCACTTTTTGGTCTGTAAGATAAATACAGTTTAGACAATAAAAACAAGGTGTGTACATATTTCAGATGGATATAGTCAGTACTTGCTCATTATATATGAGTTAAAATTACAAAAAGTTATTAAAATTTATATATGTATATTTATATGTATAAATAATTAAGGTATTAGATACTGTATACAATCAGAATCAATACCTTCTGGTTACTTATATATTATTATAAGTTAATTTATGTTAATGTGTATTACTTATAAGTTGATATATATAAATAATCAGAAGGTATTGAAGTGTGGGTTATCAAGAATGTCAGATTTGACTATCTTTTGAGAGTGGGAAATGCTTGTAACAGTATGAACTGAGTTATAACAGTGTCAGCCCAGATGTCTTAAATGAAAAAAAATTGAACATGCATTAATTTCACATTTACCAGGAGTTTTGACTTTATGTTTCTGTCAAAAAAAGAGACAAAAAAACTTTGTTTTTTCCTCTCAGGTTGTGAAGCTCTCTGAAATAGTGACCTTAGCCAAGCAAGCCCATGTGGATGTGAAATTTCAGTTGCCAATCTGAACAGAGAACCTATTGGATGGCTGAAGGTGTTAAATGTGCTATAATCATTGAAATACTGTGTTCTGTATTATATTGTTCCTTTTCTCTTTAGTAATAAAGAGATTGTAATTGCCATCTAGATACAAAAACTTTTTAAAGCATTTGGTCTGCATTTAATTCTACTGGTCAGCAGGAGCTGTTTGTATAAAGAATATGTAATGCAGTTATCTAGTTTCTTTTGTTACAACCTTCTTTTTCACTTCTATAGAATGTCACTTGCAATATGCCAGTTTACTATGGTTGGCTGCAATATTCTTCATTGATCAAGTCCGATGAATAAAATAAATGTGAAGATAAAGCTATTCTTTAGTGTTAGAAATATGGCAATATCTAATAACTAGCCCTATTAGAATAATGTATTAAAACAATGTTTTATATAAAAAATGTTTATCTTCAACACCAAATACCTAATTAAATTTATCAATCACTATTTATGAACAGAGCTTTCAAGCACTCCCAGAATATTATGTTAAGTATTTTAGTGAAGTGACTTGTTAATTATTTGAATGTTGTTTTAATCATTACCAAAAGCTGATAACTCTAAGTCTTTGTGATGATGTGGTGTTAAGAAAAGCCTGTAGGTTTGTATCAAATAAAGGTATATTTCTGGATGGTTTTACTTATATGTGGGATATAGGGAAACCAAACAAAAAGTCAGAGGAAGACAAACCTTGAAAGTTGATCATAGATCTGAGACATCCAGGAGGGGAGAGGGAGCGAAAGGTGGAGGAGTGAAAACAGGAAGGAGAAGGGCACACTGGACTATGACTGAGGCTACCCAAAGGGGATATGGTGGGGAGGGAGCAAAGGGCAGAGGGGGGTCCAATGGAGAATTGCTGGGGCTTTGGCTGTGGGTGTGGTGAAATGACCTACATTTGTAGAGGTGTGGACATATACTGTGATGTAATCAACATTATCTCACTATAACAACAACAAAAAGAATTTGGGAGGAAGCACATAAAGGTATATTTATGAGAAATTGGAAGACATAATTAACAATGTCATTTTAAGTTAATAAAATCTATGTGATCTGGATTATACTTTTTCTTCATTAAGTAAACAGTAGAAATTGTATGTTCATCATTGCATTAAACGCCTCTAGGAAAGATTTGTACATCATGTACTTGGCATGTCATTGCATATTTTAATGCCACCTACAAATATTTAACTTCAATTTTGCTATTTATGTGTGTGCCAGAGGGCATTTTAAAAGTTCACACCTATTAAGGAGGAAAACAAGCAAAACCAAAAAGGAGAAACTAATACAACCCTGGCTGGGCATTGAACTTAATATTTTGGTGTGAGTTGTTTTGTCTGGCAAAGAATTCTATTTAAAGAAATTTAAAATCATGGGTGTAAATGTTAGTAGAAGGGGGTCAGGTGTGCAGGGCTATAATTAGAATCTTGCTCTTTTGTCCTGTTGAAATGTAAAACGGTGAGAAAGTCCTGTGGTAAAATCAGTTTTCAGATTTATGTAATGTGTAGTGGTAAGAACGAAAATAAGATTTAGGGGTTTGCAGTATAAAATGAGGAAAGGTGAAAGGTTGTTAAATCAATTTTTGCTTAAAAGTTTGATTTAAAATGAGGTGAAAGTGAAGGGCTAAAATAATGGTTTAAAAAGTTGATGGCCAAATTGACAACCTTAAAAGAAGAGAAAACAGATATGAACGGGTGTTTGAACCAATGTTAAACGCAATAAAAAAGAGGCTTGAGGTAAGAGACCTGTGTCCTTGAGTGCCAGAATTTGACCTACCTTCTGAATGTTCTGAGAATTGAGGCTATGGCAGTTTTGTTCTTTTCAGAAAGCTAGTACTGTCAACCATTTTTCCACTCTGAAGAAATAGAAAGTCGTTATTCATGATTTTGCCTCATGAGGATCTAAGGCGATGGACTTTTTTTTTCTTCACAAGTAATCAGCGTCTTCCTATTTTTCGTTTCTTTTAATCTTGTGTATATGTTTTTTGTTGTCCTGTGTATTGCATCTCTTTCATGTTTAGTGAGGAGGGAGTTTTGTCAGGCATACTGCCTATAGTAGCAGCCGTTCTGAAACAAAAAGAGTAGAAAGGCTGACCTTGCTACGATCCTGTCCGTTATCAAGAATCCTATGAGCTGGAAGGGGTCATGCTCAGTGAAATAAGCCAGAAAGAAAAAGAAAAATACCGATAGTTTCACTTATAGGAGGAATGTAGAGGATTCAAATAAGGAATTGGGGGGAAAATAATTATAATAAAGTGAAAATCAAATTCAGCAAGCAACTGTAAGGCAGAGACAGTCTGAAGTGGGGGAAAGACGGAGAGGAATAGGATCCAAACGGGTGGGAAGAGCACAAGGGATCGTGGTGATAGTTCACAGGTGAACTGGTGGTGGGAATTTCACAGGGACTGTAATCGAGATGAGAAAGCATGCATTGTACAAAAATGAAGAATGATGTAAAAAAATATAAAATGAAAAATATAATCAAAAAAATCCTCAGTTCAAGGAAAAAAAAAGAATCCTATGAGGAAAACAGTTAAACACTGGTGGGGAAATGAACAATATTTTTTTTTACAACGATATTGTTTAAACAATAAATAGATTTTAGGACAAAGCTGATTTATAGTGCTATTTGTATCAGTTGATTGGCTACAACTGTGTGACTGCAACAAAATGTTCATACTCACCCATTTTTGGCTTTGTTTTTCATTGTCTTCGCAGTTATAAAACTGTAAGCATTAAGATTTTTTTTTTGTAGTCTGCTTACCTGGTCCAGTGGCTCTCAGTTATCCATGTACCTTGGGGGGAAAAAAAAATCATACTTGCTAAGTTTTTTATATCTTACACTCAGGGATTCTAACTCAGTTGATCTGGCAACACACATGGTTAATAAACTCCTTAAGTGGTTCTTTGAAAAACACTGGAATAGGAAAGGGGCAGGGAGAAAATGAAGGTGTTTTATGCACCTGCTTTGTTTATTTCACTCCAGGATAACTCATTTTAGTGGTTCGCTCCACACCTCAAATGCTGTGTCCACTTGCTCTAGAAATAATAATTGTGTGAGAATTCATAACTGGCTCCCTTTGGATTGCAGCAGTTTAATGTCCTTTAGATACTCAGTAGATAATACCATTTTTTTATACCTTAGTACAATGCTAATCAAAGTTCCTGTCTCTGAAGCTATTTTTTTTTTTTAACAGATTTGTGATCAGCTAAGGATCTTCAGCCAGAATGTAAGCCACTTACGTCACCAAGGATACTGTTTAGTTCATCTGATAAATATATTTGTCTTGGTAGCAAGACTTTTCCAATGAAGGAAGTTTAGTGCTTTCATTTAGAGTGTGACTTCTTGTAACAGTCTGGTGACAAGTGGAATCAGAGACCATAATTTGAGTTGTACTATTTTAACAGACATATAAATTTTCAGAGGCTAAAAGTAGGGTAGCTTTGAGTGGAGGGATGGGGAAGACCCTGTTGGAAAGGGTCCAAAGAGCCAGGTGGAGCCACAAAATACCAACTCTGTTTGCCGAGTTTAGCTTGTGAAAAGCTGCTAAAATTCATACCCATAGTTTGACTTGCTTTTGTATTTTTTTTCTGCCTATCCTGTCTTGTGACATGTTTGAAGATGGAAGTGTAGACTAGTAAAGTGTTTCCCTCAAAAGAACTTGAAGCTGAGTTTTTGTTGGGGCTTTTGGACATTAATTTAGAAGAAATGTCCTTGATACTGTGATTGCATCTGCTGTTACTATTAAATTACATCAGTTCTTAAATTGTTCAGTCCAAATGGTCAGACTTGATAGTAAAACAAAATAAAACCTTGGGGCTCCCTGGTGGTGCAGGGGTTAAAGACCGCACTATCAAGCTATCACCAGCCACTGCGGCACAAGTTTGATTCCCCGCTGGCCATAGCAACCCACATGGTGCAGTAGACCTCTCCTGTCTCTCCCTCTGCTCTCCTCAGCAGTGTATTTCAGAATACACCTGTTTTGCTCCCCACTCTGTCTCTGGTGAATCCTCTCAACCCTCGTAACTCTGGTGTACACCACAGCTCTTGTACGCATAAGTAAATAAATCTTTATAAAAATAAAACCTTAGGGCAGCCTCTGCAGCGCCGGTTCGATCCCCAGCTGCTCCCCGGCCACCGGAAGAGGGTCCCACATGGCCTGCAGACCTCTCCTGCCGCCTGCTGCTCCCCTCAGCAGTGTACTTCGGTCCTTCTGCCTGCTCTGCTCCCTGCTCTGGCTCTGGTGAATCCTCTCACCCTCCCGTGCTTCTGACTGTACCCAATGCTTGCATAAATAAATAAATAAATAAATAAATAAATAAATAAATAAATAAATAAAAATTAAACCTTAAAGATAGTCAAGGACTTTTCTATTGGAAAGATTCTATAATTCTTTTTTCTACATAATTATTTTAGGGATTTATTTACAGTATCCAGTTCATTCAACAAATATTAATTGGCTACCTCCTATGTGCCACACAGTGTACCAAGGTGACAAGTTGGCAGGTGTTATCCTCGCTTAGCAGATGACATTGAAATGCAAAGGGTAAGTGACTTAAACAAGGTGTTGTAGTGTTGCGACATGACCTCAAATCTCTGTTTCTCATACTGTACTTCTGCATACCTCCTTTATAAACAGCTGGTTCATGCTCAGCAAAATAAGTCAGAAAGAAAAAGAAAAAGCTGGATGGTCTCACTCCTAGCAGGAATTTAGAAAACCTAAATAAGGGACCAGGAAAAGGACTAAAAAATACAAAGTAAAAATCAAAATCAACAAGCAACTATAAACCAGAGACACACTACAGGGAGGGGAGGGGCAGGGAGAGGAAGGACTAGGGTCCAAATAAGAGGGGGGTGCAATTGTATGGGGAATATAACCAAAATGAAAATGCATACATTGTGCAAAAATGAAAAATGATGTAAGAATTATATAAAATAAAATATTTAAAAAAATAAAAAATAAAGTGAAAGCAAGGTTAGGCTTTAGAACACTCATTTGATAGCAGTTACTGGAAAAATCCTGAACTCAATTCAGAAAGGTTCCCCTTCTGCCTACTAGGAGAACTAGAGCGGGGCGTCCCTGGTGGCATTCTGCTATTCCTCACTTCTCTCATACTCTGTGTCATTCCTTCCATTCCCCACTTCTCTGATTGTCCACCTTTTTGCTCATTCTTTTTGCTCTTCTCTCTTGCTGATACACAGGCTTTAATCTCCCAGACTGGAAAGATCGATGACCTCAAAGCTTTCCTATTTGTTGTTGGTTGGAGCAGGGGGCAGACTCTTACGTACCTCTGAATCTGCAGAGGGGGTGCAGTGATAGCCTTGTCCTTTAAACTGTCAAATTCAAATGTATTTGTAGGAAATTGCTCCAGCAGATTTTATGTCCCAAGTTAGAAGGTGATGAGGAAAATTCACGCAAAAGAAAATATGCTACTTGGTACTTTACAGCAAAGTTGGAGTGAGTATTAAGGACAGAAATGACAAATATATAATGGGATGATGCTTTTATAATCACATTCCAAAAAAGCTGTTCATGCTACATAGTGGGAAGAACACCAGACCTCGTGAGAAGGAATGAGACGTGAACTTCTGAGAGGTGGCAAAATAAAATGAACATCTCACCTCTTAATTTGTTAGAGTAAGAAAACTCTTCTAAGCAACTAAAATAGTTCACTGCTACTGTATGTTTAATCAGCAAAGAACATAAATCTAGGTAGTAAATAATATGATTTGTGTTTAAAACTTGCTTTTAAGACCATCCTATAATCAAGCTCCTTATAATTAGCTGCTTTTTCTCACATGGAAATCTGTCCTCCTAAAAGATAGCTCCAGAGATTTGTTTTCCACAAGTCAAACCTGCTACTTCAGTGAAATGTCCCTTCCTTATTTTCTACTCTGATCCTTTAAACAAAGGTATTTGCAAGAATTGATACTTTTCTGAGAGGTAGAGCTACTGTCTACTACCTAGCTACTATTCTTCTTTCCTCAAAAGAACTTTGGTGACAAAAGACCTGCAATTCAGTTGAACTAAGATTTGTCAAGTGCTAGACTTGAGTCAGAACTGGGGATACAAACAAGATTAAGATCTCTTAAAATGAAAGGGGAAGGTGGGAGGATTCTACTTTTACTCTAATGTAGCTTCCACTCCATGGGTATGTTCAGGGCATGGAGAGAAGGGATGGCATGGTAAGGGGGCAGGGTGTCACCACTCTGGGGAGGCCGGGTAAGGTTTGTTTAACCATATCTTGGCAGAGTGGGAGGCAATCAAGACCAGACAGGTTAGGTTGGGTGGCTTTCCTGGTGCACCTATAGAGAGGTAAGGCATGCAGCACCTGGGCAGGCACAGATGCACAGTGACATTAGCTACCTTTTGGATAGAAATTATCATTGAAACAGAGAAGATGCAGCACCTACATGTAGGATGAAGGTAACTTCCTTTGTTGAGCTCTGAGTCTTCTGGCTCAAAGGATCTTTATTAACGACTCTTGACTGCCAGGGTGATTGAAAGGACAGTTCTACTCCACACCTGTGAAAGTTTACATCTGTTTTTAGCCACTTGTGGGACCTCAGGTCTGCTTGCACCTGGGCTTCTGCCTTGATTTTCAAGGCACTTTATATTTTCTTTTCTTTTTTTTAAAGACTTATTTATTTATTTATACAAGAACCGGGGTACAGTCCAGATGTGCAGGAGGGTGAGAGGATTCACCAGAGCCAGAGTGGGGAACAGAACAGGCAGACTGACAAAATACATTGCTGAGGGGAGCAGCGGGCGAGACAGGAGAGGTCTGCCGCGCCATGTGGGATCCTCGCTGGCCGGCGGGATCGAACCGGCGCTGCAGAGGCTGTGGACAGCTTCACAGCGCGCTGCTCAACTGCCTGTGCCACCAAGGGAGGCCCACACTTTATATTTTCTTGGTCTAATGTTGGCACAGGTGTAAAGTGACCAATGTGGTCCAAGAAACCACAGCTTTTAATTTTAGGAGATTTTTCTTCCCATTCTTATTTTTTTTTTTTTTTAAAAGATATTTTGATCTCCTGCAGCAACTTTTTTTTTTTTTTTAAAGATTTATTTATTTATTTATACAAGCACTGGGTACAGTCAGAAGCGTGGGAGGGTGAGAGGATTCACCAGAGCCAGAGCAGGGAGCAGAGCAGGCAGAAGGACCGAAGTACACTGCTGAGGGGAGCAGCGGGCGGCAGGAGAGGTCTGCGCGCCATGTGGGACCCTCCTCCGGTGGCCGGGGGAGCAGCCAGGGATCGAACCGGCCCCGTAGAGGCTACGGGCAGCTTCGCAACCCAGCACTCAACCGCTGCGCCACCGGGAGGCCCTCTTCCCATTCTTATTGATTCAACTTCACAATTTAGACAAAAGATCATGTTTCAAAAAACAAAAACTATACAAAAAGCTGTACTTGAAGTACTTTCCCATTTTCTGCTCCCTCCTTACCACTTGTAGGTAATCAGTTTCATTGTTCAATGGCATTATTTCTGCTTTTTAAAAAATAATAAGGGAATTTATGCATTCATTTTTAAAAATTTTCACAGGAAACATACTACATATGCTTTTTTTAAAAGTTTTTTTTTTTTTTTTAAAGATTTATTTATTTATTTATACAAGCACTGGGTACAGTCAGAAGCATGGGAGGGTGGGAGAATTCACCAGGGTCAGAGTGGAGAGCAGAACAGGCAGACTGACTAAGCACACTGCTGAGGGGAGCAGCGGGCGGCAGGAGAGGTCTGCCGTGCCATGTGGGACCCTCGCCGGCGGCCAGGGATCGAACTGATGCTGCAGAGGCTGTGGGCAGCTTTGCAGCCCAGCGCTCAACCACTGCGCCACCAGGGGAGGCCCTGCATATGCTTTTTAAAAGACCTCCTGAAAATCACTTTGTATCAGTTCATAGAACTCTTCCTCACCCTTTACAGCTGATGGGCCTCTCCTGTGTTTATGGAGCCAGTCCCCTTAGTTTGGACATGTAAAAAGTTTCCAATATTTTGCAGTTATAAGTAATGCTATAATGCATAATCTCATGCACATGTATTTTGGTGTTATTGGATGTGTTTCTTTAGGATAAATTTCCACAAGTGGGATTACTGGTTTGAAGAGTAAACATACATGTAGTTTTTTAGATATTGCCAAATCCCTCTCCACAGGGACTACTCCAGCTTGCATTACTGTGCATGGGACATAGATGGGAGTCTTCCCTGCCCCCCCAGTCTTGCCAACGGGGTATAACTTGCCAAATGGAGTGTAACTTGCCAATAAGTGCAACTTTTTTTTTTCTTTGCCAATCTGTTAGGTGATAAATGTGATCTCATTAAAATTTTAATTATCACTTATGAGGAAAGTTAAACATCTTTTCATTTGGAAATCCATTTTTATACCATTTTTTTGTGAATTATCAGTTCATGTCTTTTGTCCCTATTACAATTTTTGCTTATTTTATCTCATTTAAAAAAAATTTTTAAAAATAGATTGAGGATATTGGCCCTTTATTTTTGAAACACCTTGAAAATAAGCTATCGATCTGCCCTTTTATTACCTCTGAATTTTGAGTCATAATTAGAAAATTTTTTTCTTTCTTTCTTCCTTTCTTTCTTTTGGCATGGAGCTGGAGTGTGGGCCAGAGGTGTAGAGGGTGAGAGGATTCACCAGAGACAGAGTGGGGAACAGAATAGGCAGATTTACTGAAATACACTGCTGAGGGGAGCATGGATAAGACAGGAGAGGTCTGCACTATATGTGACTTAGCTCCCTGGTGGGGGAATCAAACTCAGGCTGTAGCAGTGATAGTACTGAGACTTAACCCTTAGGCCACCAGGGAGACCTGAAAAATTTTTTTCTACTCCAGTTGTTCCAACACCATGAATTTCAAGTGACTATCTTTAGTGATCTGAGATGCTACCGTTATCATATGCTTAATTTTAATATGTAGTTGGGTCTTTTTCTAAACTTTCCAGTTGATTGATTTTTTTGTCTATTCATATGCCACCATTTTAAGTATAGAAACTTGGTAGCATGTTTTAATATTTGGCAAGATAGATAGGACTTTTTCTTGTTGGTGTTTTTTTTTTTTTTTAACGATTTATTTATTTATTTATACAAGCACTGGATACAGCCAGAAGCGCGGGAGGGTGAGAGAATTCACCAGAGCCAGAATGGGGAGCAGAACAGGCAGACTGACGAAATCCACTGCTGAGGGGAGCAGCAGGCGCGGCAGGAGAGGTCTGTGCGCCATGTGGGACCCTTGCCTGAGGCTGGGGATCGAACCGGCGCTGCAGAGGCTGTGGGCAGCTTTGCAGCCCAGTGCTCAACCCCTGCGCCACCAGGAGAGGCCCTAGAACTATAATTTCTAATCTTTACTACACATTAGAATTATCTGAAAAACTTTTAAGAATTACTGATATTAGAGCTCTTGATTAAATGAGAAGCTCTGAGGTTGAGTCCTTGGCATTTGCATTAAAAAAGCATAATTCCAAGAGATTCTAAGGTGTAGTTGGGGTTGAAATCCAGAGCTTCAGAAGTAACCAGAAACATCCTTATTTAACACCATAGGGTCCATAAGAGAACAGAATAGGCTATGCTATGCAATAGGCTATGCTACGCAATAGGCTATGCTACATACATATAGTCAGATTAGTCCCAGAGGAGAGTGGAGAGGTTGAGGGTTTGTCCAAAGTGATAGAATGATTTCTGGTAAGGAAAATGATGAGAAAATGAAGATGGTGACTGACAAGGTGGCTAAAGAATTCTGAGTGGATCTGGAGCATAAACTACATACTGAATAGCCATGTCAAGCAGTGTGCTCTGTAGTTACATTTCTTGAAATCACTTAGGTGTAATTGTTCATAAATTTCAAATATTTTCAAGAATGCTAAAAAGTGGTTTTGGGAACTAATGAGATGGGAACAAATATATTTACCCAGATAAATCAAGGAAATTACAAAGGACTTAAGGAAATTAACATGTAGTTACTCTGACCAGAAGCTACTTTCATGATAATAGAAAGTATTATTTTGAGGGGTGTGAGTGTGGTGACAACACATGCCTCATGGTTCTCTTTTGAAACATTTCCACACACATGAAGTTATTTGTTTTAGTTTGGTCTGCTACAACAGTACCGCGTTTGTTTCTTACAGCTCTGGAGGCTAGGATCAAGATGCTGGCAGCTGTGGTGTCTAGTGAGGGCCTTCTTCCGGATTCTTGGTTTTTTTGAGCCCTTACATGGTGGAGTGGCCACTGTCTGTTCTCTCATTTATAAAATTAATGAGGGCGCCACACTCATGACTTAATCATCCCCTAAAGGTCCCATCTCAAAATACCATCTTGTTGGGGACTAGGATTTCAATATATAAATTTTTAGAGGACAAAAATTTTCAATCCATAACATCATTGGAAAATACATACTGGCTGGGTGGCAACAATCACGCTAATTTTCGTGTGCTATACTTGGTGACTATCAGTTATCCTTAACAGAGGAGTAGTTCTTGTCCTTCTACCTATAGTTTCACCAGCCATAGCTGAAATATATTAAAAAATAATGAAAAGGAGTGAATGTTTTGAATTTTTAAAAAAAGTTGGTGACTAGTCGAAGGAATGTGTCTTTCATAAATCTTTTGCAGAGTTCTGTCAGCCATTGTCCAAAGGTTGATTACAAAGCCAGTCTCTCTAACTGCATTTTTCATTGAAGTATGTCTTCTAGGAGATTGGGCTGTCCCGCTCCTTTAAATCAGAGAGATAGCATTAAAAATGGTGTGTTGCTTTTCCTTCCCTTTCATTTTATACAGTATTTGGTATGATGTCACCTAATTAATGCACAGATGTAATTTTATGTGACTTTACCTTTTTTCATGGCTCATTATTTTCGCTCCTGTGTGGGAAATTGCTGTCCACATCATTTCTTATTCTCCCTCTATCGCAAAGAAAATGCCCAATTCAAAAGACATTTTCGTTAGTTTACTTCTGTAAAAGCTCTCTCGTGACCTTTCTGCTAGCCATCAAAAGAACCATTTCCTGACCAGCATCAGTAATCAACTCCTTTACCATCGATTTGGCTTAAGGTCAGTGCTGGTCTGTAACTGAACTGCTTCAATGATTGTAGCTTTAAAGAAAAAGGGAAATAATGTGTAATATTGCAAATGAAATATCTCATCTCAGAGAAAGTAGTTCATTTTCAATGTTTTTGAAGTGGTAGCCAGCAGTGTGACGTGGTTTATAGAGGAACGCTTACACCACCTTGGAAGTCACAGGCCACAGCCCACAGCTATTTCGTTGCTCCATTTCTTACGCTTCTCATTCAGTCCACTGCCCAATATGGACTTTTGAGAGAGATGGTAACAAATTAAAGGAAGGCGTTCAAGATGTTTAGGAGCTTGAGAGAAGTATCTTATTGGGAGTACTGCAAATGTTGAGCTGGATATAAAAAAGGTAGGGCAGGGGTGATGAACATTGTCATTTCTTTGAAAGCTTATTTTACTGTGGAAAGCTGGCTTATTCTATTTCCTTCAGAAGCATAATTAATTTTGGGTAGAAATAGAAACAAGACAAGCAATGGCAAAGACCATAAGTGAGGAATCTGAAAATATTAAGTGAGAAGTAGATGATCATTTGCTGTGCTGGGTTCCTATGATTCTGCTGTGAGCACACTGTTTTTCATGACGCTGAAGAGGAAATCCCTGCTTTTTTCCATTTAAAATGGTTTGATTTAAAGAAGAAATCTTGAGTCCTTTCATATCAAATGTGGGCTTAAGTGTTAGGTTGCAAATAAATTCTCTTTTCCCTGAGGAAGGGTTATTCAACATTAAATGTTAATGGTATGTGGATTGTTTATAAATTTTTATCAACAAGATGCTACTCTAAACCAATATTACAGACACGCATGCTCTAATTTACAGCAAATACTTTAGGTGGAGCAATATCCCTGGCCTTTATTCAGCTTTAGGGAATGGGAGTTATCAAAGATTCTGATGTGAACGAGAAGTTGGGTGTTGACTGTACTGGGAATCCTAAGCTATGACATGTTAAACTGATAAACTTAAAGAGACTGGCCTTTTTTCAACAAATCTCCTTCTCAAAGCCCTAACATGCTGTGTTCAGAGATCAATATCTGTTGCTTTTGTTTTCTGAAAATTCCATTTGATACTCATTCAAGGTGTTAAATAAGGCCTTTAAAGAAGTATGTTTGAGATAACCCAGGATTTCCTAGAATAAATTCTGTTTGCTCTATGAAAAGAGAAAAAGGAACTTCCTGTTTATCTACCATGACAAGAATCTCCCTCCCTCCCATAGTCTGATAAGCTTTTTGATTTCTTCAGAACTTGGTTATTTACAGCTTATCTTTGTTAAATGTTCATACTTATTACTCATCATTCAATGAACCCAAATATCCTAAGGACAAAGTTTGCTGTTATTTGCTTCATGGGAGGGATTGCCATGTGTCTACATTATCCTGACCCCCTGCCACATTTGCTTGGTCAGGGGCATTTTATTCAAGTTGGACTCTTAAAGCATTCCTCATTTTAATATGTTGATTGGTTGACTGCCTAAGGAAGGAAAGCAATTTCTGTTTTGGAACTTTTTTTTAAAGATTGATTTATTTATGCATACAAGTACTGGGGTACAAGCCAGAGGTGTGGGGTGTGTGTGAGAGGATTCACCAGAGACAGAGTGGGGAGCAGAACAGGTGTATTGACTGAAATATGCTGCTGAGGGGAGCAGCAGGTGAGTCAGTAGAGGTCTGCTGCCCCATGTGGATAGCTCCCTGGCTGGGGATCGAACTTGTGCTACAGTGGCTGTGAATAGCTTCATAGGTTGCATCTTAACCCCTTGCACCACCAGGGAGGCCATATTTTAGAAGTTTTGATTAATCTTTTACCAAGAAATATAAAGTTCCAGAACAGAGGAACCTGGAAAATTCAATTTTTCTCTTCTTGATTCCATTCTGTTCCTCCACCCTGGGCATATACACTTTAGCATCCTGATGTGGCTACTCACTGCAGTGTGATCTTGAGCAACTATTCTGTAAAATGGGTGATAACTTAACTTATTAAGTTAAATAAGGTAACTGCCTTAACTTAATAAGGCAGCTCTAAGCATTAAATGAGGTCATGTTTGTAAAATGCTTTATCTAGAATCTGGCACCTAACAAGTGATTAACAGATGGTAGTGCTTATCATTATTCACCTGCAGATATTTGGGTTATAGCCTCTGGATCCTGAGCTATCTGACTGCTGAGGCCTGAGATCGCTGACCTGCCGCTTGAAATCTCCCTCCTCACTGTTTTAAGACTGAGTCCTGCATCTCAAATGCCTATAACTTAATTTTTTGAAATAATGTCACATGCATGCAGAAATACACAAACCAATTGAATTTTTACCTTGTATATCACTATTGGGACAAATATCTAGAATTTTTACAGCATTCCAGAGGTGTCCCTTACCCCCCCTTCTGTCAATACCCATCCTCTCCCAGAGGTGTTAGAAATTAAACTTCATCCATGTAAATTTGAAGACCTAATAGATATTCAACCATTCATGCATGGGCTGTATCCCATCTAGTTAGTAGAAGTTTGATTCAAGAAATTGTACAAAATGGAAGGTTATTATAGTAAGAAAGAGCTTCAGAGAAAGAGGTGATTTAGCAAAAGAAGGTTGCTCTAGGCAAGGCCATAGTACAAATGACTTCATTCTGGGTCTGCTGCTGTGTCTCTTTTTAACGAAGGTAACCCCTATACTGACTACTTTCACGGCAGATTTGTATTTCCTACTCTTTTTTTTTTTAATATTAAATTTTATTTTTATATTCCCCCATACAATTGCAAACGCCCCATTCTGACCCCAATCCTTCCCCTCCCGCCCCCCACCCCCCAAAAAGTGTCTCTGGTTCATAGTTTTTTGTTGATTTTGATTTTCACTTTCTTATATTCATTTTCCTGGTCCCTTATTTAAGTTTTCTAGATTCCTGCTATGAGTGAGACCATCCGGTATTTTTCTTTTTCTTTTTGGCTTATTTCGCTGAGCATGATCCCTTCCAGCGCCATCCATGTTGCTGCAAATTGCATGTGTTTATCTTTTTTGAATGCTGAGTAATATTCCATGTATTTCCTACTCTTGAGCTTCATATAAATGGAATCACTCAGTATGCACTTTGCTGTCCAGCTTCTTCTCACTCAATGTTATTCAATCCACATTGTTGAATATAAAAATAGTTTATTATTTCTATTGCTGTGTAATAATATATGACTATGCTATTGTTTATCCATTGTACTGTTGATAGACATTTGGATTATTTCCAGTTTTTGCCTGTGTAAGCACGTCTTTTGGAGGAGATATATGCACACATTTTTCATGGGTATAGATTTTACAAGAGAATTGCTGGGTTATGAAGTGTAAATAGAAAAATGTGCTGTTTTTTTTTTTTTCTTCCTTACTATATGTGGGGAAAAAACCCAGTACTTCCCTACGGTGTGTTTATTTCCTGTGAGTTTCTTTTCTACTCACACAGTGCACTTTTCTTCTGATCACCAAATGTGTGGAGGATTTTCCTCACACCAAGCAATTCTCTGCAACATCATTGGGTGTCCTACAATTTAACACAATTCTGATACTATAGTCCTGGAGATGGCATTAGATTTCAAAGGTTAAGGACTCAGTCCCACAGGACTTTCACCCTACCCTAACACACACACACTTCTAGATGCCAGGCATGGTACCAGTACTGGTGTTGGGACTGTATGGAAGTTCCTCACACAGGCAACATCAATTATTAATTCCATTTCCAGTCCCTTTCCTCTCTCTGGAGGATGGGAGGGTGGGGCTGAAAACTCCAAGCTTCTTATCATGGCATCGTCTTTCTGGTGACTATCTTTCATGCAGGAGCCCACCCAGAGTCACCTCGATAGAACAAAATCCTAGTGCTCTTATCACTCAGGAATTTACAAGGATTTCAGGAGTTCATGCCTGCAACAGGGAGCAGAGACCAACATATATTTTCTAGTACCTCATGTGGGGTAAGCATATATTTAGCTTTAATAGATTCAAACTGTTTCTCTGAGCCTCATGTGCACTTGAACTCCAAGTCCTTGCCTTAGTGAGTCAGAATCCTCAGCTTACCCTTGATAATTCCCATCTCAGAGGTTGGGGAGATGGTAAAGGGAAATAACGAGGAGCTAAATGGTGGCTTGACTGGAAGTTCTGTGGGAATTTGCAGGGACTTCAGGAGCAACTGCAGCCTCTCCTGATAGCCATCAGAGGGTCAGGGGTGTGGTAGGCAAATGCTGGGGCCTTCTCACCCTTTGTGAAGAAGACTAGGTGCAGAGATGTGATGTATCCCATAGGACAGGAAAGAGCTCCCATCGCTGCAAGCTCAGTTTGGGAGGTAATGAATCAGTGGGACTTGCATGATTCTGGGAAGTTTCTAGTTTTCACAGTGAGTTCTGCAAGAGAGTATTCCTGTGGAAAACTCAGAGGCGGGGCTCAGATGACCTGCCTGATGCCTTACGTTAGAAGCACCAACTGAGAATTTGTTATTACTGCCTACTCCATGGACTTTTTGAGATTTTAAAAAAAAATGACACTTTAGTTCTGAGGGTGACATCTCTGATGAACTTAAGAATGGACATTTGTTCTTTAGATTTCACAGTTATCATAATTTCTTTTTTCAACAAGATATTTTAGCTCTTTTGACTGTACATATTTATTTTTCCAACTGTTCTCATTTGCCAAACAGAAACTTTACAGTGTCTCAGAATTTATAATAGCTAACACTTTTAAAAATGAATTTGGTTTTATAAATTACGCTGACACAACTTCTCAGATAAATTAAGATCCTTTCTTTGTTGTTTTTCTTTCTTTTTTTTTTTAAGATTTATTTATTTATGAATACAAGAGCTGGGGCACAGGCCAGAGTTGCAGGGTGGGGGGTGGTGGGTGGTGGTGGTGGTGGTGGTGAGAGGATTCACCAGAGACAGAGTGGGGAACAGAACAGGCAGAAGGACCGAAGTACACTGCTGAGGGGAGCAGTGGGCGAGACAGGAGAGGTCTGCTTCGCCATGTGTTATTCTCACTGGCCGGGAATTGAACTCATGCTGCAGAGGCTGTGGATAGCTCCATAGGTTGAGTCCTAACCCTTGCGTCACCAGGCAGGCCCTCTTTGTTGTTGTCTGAATAATTTGTGCCTTAAATTATTCAGCTATTTACATCGATTTCCTTTGGGCCATTACCAGAGAGGCAGAGGACTCTTAGTTCATTTCTTTTCCTTCAGTAAAAGAGGCACATAACCTTTTCCAGACAAATGGGCATGAAGGTCAATTTAACATATTGTTTCATAACTAGTTCTGAATCCAAATATTTTATTTTTTTTTCTTATTTGTGTCATTAAAAAATTATCTTCAGGGCCTCCCCAGTGGCGCAGCAGTTGAGCGCTGTGCTGCGAAGCTGTCCGCAGCCTCTGCAGCGCCAGTTCAATTCCCCATGGGCCAGGGAGAACACCACATGGCTCGGTAGACCTCTCCCGCCTCACCCGCTGCTCCCCTCAGCAGTGTCTTTGGTCCCTCTGCCTGTTCTGCTCCCCTCTCTGGCTCTGGTGAATCCTCTCACTCTCCTGCACTTCTGACCTGTACCCCAGTTCTTGTATAAAATACATAAATAGATCTTAAAAAAAAATATTTTCAGTATTGGTCCAGGGACCAGGGAGTTCCTTTCACATGTATTATAGTCAGGATGCCTGGCTTTAAATCCTGTGTCTGTCATCCTCTAGGTCCATACCTCGGGCAAGTCGCCAAACACAGGTTGATCGGTTGGTCTGCTTCAGGGAGCTGTTGCATTGAGACAACAAGTAAGGCGCTTGTCCAGGATGCATGGTCCTGTTCACTAAATGTCAGTAACTGTTACTTTCATATTTAGAGAATATAAACATTTTAACTTGAATTATTTTATAAAGTTGTGTGATTTATAGTATGCCACTTTGTCAGTTCAGGGTTTATTCAACACTGAAACATACCATGTGTCAGGAAATCTAGCAACACAAACCCACTCTGGCCTCTCCACCCTACCTGGAGGGAACCCATAGGTCTGTTCTGTGTTCCTGCTGTAACTTACAGAGAAACTCTCATAGCGTCTGGAAGCCCATGAAGTTCCCCAAGTGAAGGAGGATGTCCTCAAATCCCTAGCAGCAGGTATCTACTTATGTGGCACCGTCCTTGACTTCCTAGTGGAATAGTACATGTCCCAAACAAAAAGTGAGGCATTTACATTATAATATTACATTTACATTATACAATATAATTACATTACATTATATAATTACATTATATAATGTAATGTAATATTATTACATTACAATATAATATTTACATTTACATTCTGAAGAGAACCTGGGAGAAACTTCTGCTGGAAGCTTGTGCCATTGTTGTCATTGAAAACTCAGCTCTGTCAGTGCCACATTGTCTAGAATTCTGGTCAGTAAGCGGTGCTGCTTTGCTGCTGCTACCGGAGCCACCCACCATGGACCATTTCACTCCCAGAAACTTCACTAACCACATCCAGGCAGCCTTCTGGAAGACCTGACTTCCAATGAGTACTGCTGCCCTTGCTGTCAGGCCCAGATCTCCCTGCTGGCACTGAGACTTCAGCTGGGTGCTGCAGCTTCCATTGCAACAGCCTCTGGGAGCTGCCCCCATGTCATTGGACTGGATCTGGACAGTCTGTATTGCTAGCTGTGCAGGCGTGTCTGATCAGCAGAACCCAGGTCATATGTCCTCTTCCAATCCAGGCAAGGCTGGGAAGGCTGGGAGCTGGTGTTCTTGGCTTTAGAATGAGAAGTGGGTTTTACCAGTTTGTAGGATTGCCATAACAAGTGCCACAAACTCGGTTAACTTGAACAATAATAATGTACTCTCTCATTGCTCTAGAGGCCAGAAATATGAGATCAAGGTATTGGGGGGGTCATGACTCCTTTGGAGGTGCTAGGGGAGTATGTTGCAGGCCCTGCTCACATAGTGGGAGTTCCTTGCCCAGTGGCAGCATCCTGTGTGTGTGTTTCTATCCTCTTTTATCAGGACCTTAGTCACAGTGGATCAGAGGCCTGATCTACTCCACAATGACCACATCTTATGTAATTACATCTGCAGCAACCCTGTTTTCAAATAGGTCACATTCCAAGGTACTAGGGGTTAACACTTGAACATATTAATTTTGGGGGAAACAGTTCCGTTTAAAGCATCACCTCTTAAGCTCTTAAGGTGGGAGACTCTTCGAATACAGGAAGGGAAGCCAAAAAAAAAAAAACCCATTATAAATTCAGAAAGTAGTACTTTCTTTTTTTTTTAAGATTTATTTATTTATTTATGCAAGCACTGGGTACAGTCAGAAGCGCGGGAGGGTGAGAGAATTCACCAGAGCCAGAGCGGGGAGCAGAGCAGGCAGAAGGACCTAGGTACACTGCTGAAGGGAGCAGCGGGTGGCAGGAGAGACCTGCACGCCATGCGGGACCCTCCTCCAGTGGCCGGGGAGCAGCAGGGGATCGAACCGGCGCTGCAGAGGCTGTGGGCAGCTTCGCAACCCAGCGCTCAACCACTGTGCCACCAGGGAGGCCCTGGAAAGTAGTATTTTCAATCCTTAATAAAAACAAGAATAACTGTTGTTGATAGGCATGATCTTATGTTGATAGACAGGGTTAAGGATCATTTTAGAAGAATATTAACCAGAATGAATGGAAAAAAGACCAACTGTAATACTTTTGGAGCTGGAAAACACCTTAATGATTGGTCTGATGCTTGTTTCTTTCAGCGGTAATAAAAACTGATAGGTCTGGATAAGTTAGGTGACCTAGCCAAGGTGACACAGCAAAGAAGGTTACAAAACAAAGGAGACACAGGGTTTCCTAGACCAGTGTTTTTCCTTTCCTATACATGGTTTCTGTATGTGTTCCTTCAACAATTGAGTTTCTTTCTGGTCCGAACACCAGCTTCACATTTACATAAATCCCATATCCAGTTTCCAATCTTTTTTTTTTTTTAATTTACTTATTTTATACAAGCACTGGGTACAGTCAGAAATGTGGGAGGGTGAGAGAACTCACCAGAGCCAGAGCAGGGAACAGAACAGGCAGACTGATGAAATACACTGCTGAGGGGAGCAGCGGGAGGCAGGAGAGGTCTGCACGCCATGTGGGACCCTCACCAGGTGGCCAGGGATTAGAACCGGTGCTCCAGAGGCTGCAGGCAGCTTCACAACCCAGCGCTCAATTGCTGCGCCACCGGGTAGGCCCTCCAATTTCCGATCTTTAAGAGAATTGTCCAGAGAGCATCCCGACTCCCAGGTGCTGCTGTCAAGCCCAGTTTCAAGCATATGTAGCCTCTGGCGTTGAGCTACAGGCTGATGATGGTTGGTATAGTTGGCAGCTGCAGCTGAGGTTGCTGAGTACTTGGGTTAAGTATTTGGCTGAGTACTTGGCTGAGTATTTGGCTTAAGATCTGGCATGGTCTGTGGGGCAAGGGTAGATTTCAGGAAGTTCAGGACCAGTTCTGGAAGTGAGTGCCAGCTTTTCTTGAGACTGGAGAGAGGACCCTGGAAGGAGAAGCAGCTTTCTCTCTTTGCTGGGGGAAGATATAAATAATAAAATTTCAAAAGAAACATTTACAAAAAGCAATGGTTATGCAATGCTTTCCTGCTAGGACCAGATCTTTGTACTTGATTAGCAAGAGCTCTCGGCTTTCCCAAAGAGAGGTCACCTTCCCAAGATCCTGATGGAGCTCAGGTTCCCAGTAGGTATGCTGAAAGCATTTCAGTGAGAAGCGTGGGGTTTTGACTTTTAAGATGTTGAATTAGAATAGTTAACCTCTGTGTTTTAATTTTAATTTTGTTGATGGCTTAAGGATTTGTTATAATAGAATGACCTCTGACAGGATATTTAATTATAAAAATAAAAGCAAATTCCAGAGCTTTCCTTATTGCTATTTTCTAGAACTCTTTGTCCCCATTTCATCATGGGGACATCATATATTTATCCAAAGAAAGTTTCAATGTGTGATTTCACTCTCTTCCACACTTTCCTGGGCATACTTGAGAAAATGATCTAAATATTTTCTAACCTGTTATCTATTCAGCAATTTCTGTTTTAGTGAAGGAAGTTGCTCTGATGATAATTGTTTCCAGGTTTTACCTATTTTAAATAGTGCTGCAATAAACATAGGGGTACAGGTGTTCTTTTGAATCATTGTTTTTGTGTCCTTTGGGTATCGCCCTAGGAGTGGAATTGGGTCATATGGTAGCTCCATTTTTAGTAGACTGAGGAACCTCCAGACAGCTTTCCATAGTAGTTGGACCAGTTTGCACTCCCACCAGCAATGTAGTTCCTTTTCACCACATCCTCACCAACATTTGTTGTTGCTAGTTTTTTTTATATGTGCCAAAGCCATAATAGTTAAAACAGTATGGTATTAGAACAAAAACAGACATACAGACCAATGGAACCAAATAGAAAGCCCAAAAGTAAAGACACACTTATATGGACAACTAATCTTTGACAAAGGAGCAAAGAATATGCAATAGAATGTGGACAGTTTGTTCAATAAGTGGAGCTGGGAAAACTGGACCACCACATGCAAAAAATTAAATTAGACCACTACCCCTCACCATGCACAAAAATCAACTGAAAATGGGTAAAAGAACTGGACATAAGACCTGAAACCATAAAATATATAGAAGAAAATATAGGTAAAACACTACAAGACAGATATCGCAATAACATCTTTAAAGACTCATCGCCCGAAGCAAAGAAAGTCAAGGCAAAGATAAACACCTGGGATTAATCAAACTGAAAAGCTTCTGTACAGCAAAAGAGACATTAACTAAAGCAAAGAGATACCCCAGTGATTGGGAAAAAAAAATTGCACTTCATACAACTGATAAGGGACTGATCACAAAGATATACAAAGAACTCACAAGACTCAACAAAAACAAAGTAAACAATCCAGTCAAGAAATGGGCAGAAGAACTTAGAAGACACTTCTCCAAAGAGGAAATGCAAATGACCAGCAGGCATATGAAAAAATGTTCAACATCCCTTATAATCAGGGAAATGAAAATCAAAACCACATTGAGATATGACCTTACACCAGTAAGAATGGCACATATCAAAAAAAACTAGTGACTTGTGTATTTCTAATGTTTCTGAGTAACGCTGTGATACCATAAGTGCAAAGTTAGCCAAGAATAGAGGTTGATTAGCTGGTTTCTTTGTGGTTCATCTTAATGCTAGTGGAACTCCATTGTGGTTATCTACACTCTCCAGGCTAGTCACAGCTTCCACACCCTTCACTGATTCAAGTTTGATGCCAATGTCCATGTCAAGGAGCATTTGCTTCAAATAGCAATAACTCAAATACTTCAACCTTAAATTATCAACAGATAAGAGCCAGACACCTCCTTCAGCTGACTCTCCTTTTGTTTTATACACCCTGGCTGATTTAGAGGCATGGTTAGAACTTACTTTTCTTCTGCCTTCTTCTGTCTTTTCCATGCTTTAAGTCCCCTGCTCATATGATTTGAATATACCATTAAAGAGTAAGCCCAAGGAACCCTAGACTCCCCTGTTCCCTCATCCTTAGCCCAATGAAAGTCAGCCCCCAGGATCTTCTGTCTCTCCTTCCACCCCCATGATCTCAGTTTGGCCCAGGTGTGCTGGTAACTTAACAGGTCTTGAAAGTAATAAACATCTATTTTTTCCCAAGGTTTTATGATGGTTATTGTTGAAGGACATCTCACAATCATAGCTAGAAGGGTCAGTCCATCCATTTAGTCAGATGTTGACATAAAACACATAGATATATACACACACACATTTGTCTGCAGGTGTATAGAATATCCTTGATGTTTACAAATACAATTTCTGGGAAAGTAAGAGATGGGAAGGAGATTTATGTTTCACTGTTGCATTTGAAACATCTACATTTTCATATCAAGAGCATGAATAGGTGGGGTGTAAGTTAAACTTATAAATTGCAACATTGTCCCTGAACACATACCTGGCCAGATCCTGGGGCAGGATCTGGAAGCTTTCATAGCCCCTTCCCCTTGTTTTGCTGCTCACTCCTAGTGCAATTATACAACAAGCAATTATACAGCATTCTATTTAATGCTGCCATTCTGACAGAGAAAGGTACCAGGAACCAGAGAGAGATTTTCTGGCCTTTTCTGGGAAGTTTTTTTTTTCTTTTTAGTGGTGACAGGAATAGACTGCTGAACCTTATCTTTCTAACATTTTTTTTTAATTAAAGCAGCTGTCATACATTATAAACAACTTGTTTTTGGTGTTGACCTATTGTTCCTCTCTTTTTCTGCCCACTCCTCTTTCCTCCCTTCCCTTGTATCCTCTCCTCTCTATTCCCCTCCCCTCTCCTCCTCTCCCCTCCTCTTATTCCTTTCTTTTCTTTGTCCCTTTCTATCCATTTTGGAAGCAGGTAATGTTGGAAGTGCTTTTTGCCTGTAATTGCAAATTCACAGTTCCCTATTGTATCACAGGAAATCCCTAAAAAAGCTTCTGTGCATTCAAACTTTGTCTCAGTGTTTTTGTCAATGACTTTTAGTGATTGGCAGAAAATGGAGATGTCAGCTGAGCTCGAAATTGAGAGAGCAACTGGATATCAATAAAATAAATATTGGCAATATTTCTAAGAAAGCACTTATGGTTGGCAAGAGGTAAGATATTTGGGGGAAGTATTTATTTTGTATGTCAGCTTTTGGGGGTTGGTACTTCTGAGACAGAGGCTTCAGTTGGAAGTAGGGAAGGGGAGACATTGGCTGAATGTTAATTTTGAAGATCATACTTTCCCTTTGATGAAGAATTAGCTGTCTTCCTATCTAGGGCAAAGAGTTCTACATTAAAGTCATGAGCTGAAGGATGTAATTTCTGACTCTGAGTGGGCATCTTGCGTGTAGAATTAGTCTGTCTCTCTCTTTCACTCTCTCTCATTTCACAGATGGGACATGTTGGTGCCTTTCCTGGGAATTCATGATTTTCTGAGGCGCTTTGGCTATGTGACTCATATTTACCCTGATTCTGTCACTTAGATGAGTCAAATTTTACAAAGCATAATGTAAATCTTTATTTTATATGGTTTAGATGTTATTTCCTTTAAAATGTTAGTAATTTTATTAGTAATCTTGCCTGTAGAATTTCATCGAAAATTTGCAGTCTCTCCTTTCTCTCTTCCTTTACCCTTTTACCAAAAGTGGTTTTAAAGAAAATTACTACTGTAGTTGACAGTTAATAATGTAAAACAATTTTTTGATTTTGCATAATTTGAGAATTCTGCCAACACTTTTGTTTTCATAATTTGATAGAAATGTGACATATGAAAGAGGAAAATAAAATGAGTATTATCACCAATATGACAGTGAAAAAGAACCCTGATATTGTCAAAGCAAAACGATCTGTAGCTTTAGCAAAACAAAATAATAACTGAATTAGACTTTACTGTAAGTATTATATATTTCTGAACTAACACCTTTCTAGAAATACAGAGTTCTGAAGCTCAAAACCAAACACTTTCAATGCTGTGTGTCCACTGGATCTGAGGTACTATCCTGGCTCAGAAGGCCGAATGCAGTCCCTTTGGATGAGGATAGCACAAGCCTCAGGCTTTGGTTTTTGTTTTGTTTGGTTTTTTATGCTTGAGTAGGTAGAATATGCCTTGGAAGACCAATGGGTCTTTGTGTAATTCACTGTTGCTGAGTATGAGGTTATTAGAATACTTAGTGCAATTAATCATTTAACTTGAAGCTGAATTTAATTGATGGCATGATGTTGAACTTCTGAAGTTTAGATTTACCACATTAAACTGCAGAATTATGAAAATTACCAAATTGCTTCTCAACTTTTTTGTGTTCCAAGTCCATTTTTGAAGGTATACTAAAGTTTTTACTTATATTCTTGAAAGAATTAATGCCTCAATGTGCATTTGAACAATGCTAATTTGGGGGGGAAAGAACTTTTCCTAGTTATTGCTCCCTTAGGTACCAGCCTCTTTGCTCTATGGTGATTTATCTTGAAGGGCTGTGCTCCCTGGGTGAGAACCACTGGGGTTTTTGACCAAAGGAAATACTAGTGGGCAATTTTTGTAACCTATTCCCAAGTGGATTTCTATGTCTGTGTCCCAACATTGTAAGCTCCCAATTTTTTTTATTATTATTGAACTAACATTATTTTACTTTCTTGCTAGTGTTTTGACAATATAGCACTTCCCTCCTCAGGTGTAGTCACTGTAGCACTCCCACCCATAATCCTTCACTCCTTCACTGCCAGAGTCCAGCTCCGACCAGGCTTGGTTGCCATAAGGACAAGACGGCATAGGCGAAGCGGAGGGGGAATGAGGAGACACAGACACTTGATAGGGTGCAAGTATGTCCTGCTGAGGGTCTCAGCGGGCCTTTATTTATACATCAGAAATTCTTTATGTGATCATTACATCATGCAATCATGTGATTTCACTTTTACATTGTGTCAGAACTTATTTTTGATTATCAATCAGTGCCCAGCCCTTTCTTAATTTTCCCTGTATATGATTAACTTGGTTGCTTGATTACATTAACATGGCTACATATTTTCCTAGGTGATGTATGTTATTCAGAAAATAGGAACAGGTGCTACACTCAACATGATTCAAACAGTCAAGCTAGGTAACTAAGACAAGGCTACGCAGGCATTGTAAAATTGAGGGCAGCTTCCTATTTTCTATATAGCACCAAGGGGTCCCGGTGCCATGGGAACAATATGTGGTGTGTTTCTTTCGAACCATTTCGCCTCCCAGGGGCGCCTCAGGGCCTTCTCTAGTGGGGACTTTTACCAGGATCAGTTCCATCAGTTCTATCAAGTGTGGTTTGTTACAAATTGGAGGACATGGAGAATTATTGGAAACCGTTTCATTATCAATCATGTTGAAAGGTACATTTTTTCAAACTACTGAGGTGTGCATTCCGAAACTGGCATTGATGCCAACACTCATTGTGTTATTCTAAAGCTTACAAAAAATTTCCATGGTTTTGATAACTGCCACAAACAAATGAAAGGAAGCAGCATGAGCCAGCTATCGAGTTTTCTGACTTTTCAGAAATCTACCCCATGCCCAGACCTTTGTCAGACGGCATGAGTAGCACGACCCTTGCCATTTCACTATAGATCACTCTGTACTTCCTCCATCCCTATGTTTTCATCCCTCTCTGAAAGCCAAAGATCTATGGTTAGTTTTCAAGAGTTCATTTTAAAATTTGCCCTTGTCTGACCCTTTGTTGGTTTTTCCATATCCCACGTATAAGTGACACCATCTATTATTTATCGTTTTCCCCCCTATTGGATTCCTTTATTCTTTTTTTATTTAAATTTTAATTTTATATTCCCCATACAATTACAACCCCCCTATTTTGACCCCAATCTGTCCTTTCCCCGCCCCCCAACCCTCATAGAGTGTCTCTGGTTCATAGTTGTTTATTGATTTTGATATTTTCTTTCTTATAGTTATTCTTTTTCCTGGTCCCTTATTTAAGTTTTCTAGATTCCTGCTATGAATGAGACCATACAGTATTTTTCTTTTTCTTTCTGGCTTATTTTGTTGAGCATGATCCCTTCCAGCTCCATCCATGTTGCTGCAAATTGCATGTGTTTATCTTTTTTGAATGCTGAGTAATATTTCATGGTGTATATGTACCACATCTTCTTGATCCAGTCATCTATTTTTGGGCATTTGGGTTGTTTCCAAAGCTTAGCTATTGTAAACAGTGCTGCTATAAACATAGGGGTGCAGGTGCTCTTTGGAATTGATGTTTCTGTGTCCTTTGGGTAAATACCTAGGAGTGGAATTGCTGGATCATATGGAAGCTCTATGTTTAGTAGGTCCAGAAATCTCCACACAGCTCTCCATAGTGGTTGGACCACTTTGCACTCCCACCAACAGTGCAGGAGAGTTCCTTTTTCTCCACAACCTCGCCAACATTTGTTGTTGCTAGTTTTTTTAATATGTGCCATTCTCACTGGTGTAAGACGGTATCTCATGGTAGTTTTGATTTGCATTTCCCTGATTGCAAGTGATGTTGAACATTTTTTCATATGCCTGTTGGCCATTTGCATTTCCTGTTCAGAGAAGTTTCTTTTTAGCTCTTCTGCCCATTTTTTGACTGGATTATTTTCTTTGTTTTTGTTGTGTCTCATCAGCTCTTTGTAGATTTTTGTGATCAGTCCTTTATCATTAGTGTTGTGTGCAAAAATGTTCTCCCAGTCGGTGGGGTTTCTGTTTGTTTTTGTTATTGTCTCTTTTGCTGTGCAGAAGCTCTTTAATTTGATGTAGTCCCAGCTGTTTATCTTTGCCTTCACTATCACTGCTTTAGGTGATGTGTCTGTAAAGATATCTTTGATGTGCATATCATGTAGTGTTTCACTTATATTTCCTTCTATGTATTTTATGGTTTCAGGTCTTATGTCTAGTTCTTTAATTCATTTTGAGTTGTTTTTTGTGCATGGTGTTAGGTAGTAGTCAAGCTTAATTCTTTTGCATGTAGCAACCCAGTTTTCCCAGCACCATTTATTGAACAAACTTTCTTGCTCCAATGCATATTCTTTGCTCCTTTGTCAAAGATTAGTTGACCATAAATCTGTAGGTTTATTTCTGCATTTTCTATTCGATTCCATTGGTCTCTGTGTCTGTTCTTGTTCAAATACCATGCAGTTTTGATGATTATGGCTTTGTAGTATAGTTTGAAGTCTGGGAGAGTGATGCCCCCATTCCCTTCTTTTTTTTTCAGGAGAGCTTAGGCTATTTGGGGTTTTTGGTGGTTCCATATGAATTTCATCAATAATTGTTCTATTTATTTGAAGAATGACATTGAAATTTTTATTGGAATAGCATTGAATCTGTATATTGCTTTTGGTAGGATGGCCATTTTAATAATGTTTATTCTTCCAATCCATGAGCAGGGGATGTCTTTCCCTTTCTTTGTGTCTTCTTCTATTTCTTTTAACAGTGTTTTATAGTTTTCTTTGTATAGGCCCTTTACCTCTTTTGTTAGATTTATTCCCAAGTATTTGATTTTTTTGTTTCGATAATAAGAGATGGTTTTTTTGATTACTTCTTCTTCAGATTTATTGTTTGTGTATAGGAAGGCTATTGACTTTTGCGTGTTGATTTTGTATCCTGCCACTTTACTGAACTGATTTATGAGTTGAATAAGTTTTTCTGTGGAGATTTTGGGGTTCTCTATGTATATTATCATATCATCTGCAAATAGTGATTGTTTGACTTCTTCTTTTCCTATTGGGATTCCTCATGTATGTCTTTCTCTTGTCTTATTGCTCTGGCTAGGACTTCTAGTATTATATTGAAAAGCAGTGGTGAGAGTGGACATCCTTGTCTTGTTCCAAATCTTAATGGAAATGTTTTCAGCTTTTCACTATTGAGAATGATACTGGCTGTTGGCTTGTCATATATGGCCTTTATAATGTTGAGGTATGTTCCTTGTATCCCAAGAATTTCAAGGGCTTTTATCATGAGTGGGTGTTGCACTTTGTCGAAAGCTTTCTCAGCATCTATTGATATTATCATATGGTTTTTATATTTCTTTTTGTTGATGTGTTGGATAACGTTGATTGATTTTTGGATGTTGAACCATCCTTGTGTTCCTGGAATGAATCCTACTTGGTCGTGGTGAATTATCTTATGGATACATTGTTGGATTCTGATAGCTAAAATTTTATTGAGGATTTTTGCATCCGTGTTCATTAGCGAGATTGGCCTGTAGTTTTCTTTTTTTTGTGTTGTCCTTGTTCAGTTTTGGTATTAGAGTAATGTTGGCTTCATAGAACGTGCTTGGTATTATCCCTTCCTTCTCAATTTTTTGGAATAGTTTGTGAAGGATAGGCACTATTTCATTTCTGAACATTTGGTAGAATTCATTTGTAAATCCATCATGTCCTGGGCTTTTGTTTTTGGGGAGGTTTTTGATTACCATTTCAATTTTGCTGCTTGTAATTGGTCTGTTTAGGTATTCTATTTCTTCTTTATCTAGCTTTGGGTGATTGTAGAGTTGTAGGAATTTGTCCATCTCCTCTAGATTGTTGAACTTGTTTCCATATAACTGTTCATAGTAGTTTCTGATTATTCTTGATTTCTATTGTGTCCCTTGTGATTTCTCCTCTTTCATTTGTGATTTTGTTTATTTGTGCTTTCTCCCTTTTTTCCTTTGTGAGCCTGGCTAGGGTTTTGTCTATTTTATTTATTTTTTTGAAGAACCAGCTCTTGGTTTCATTGATCTTTTGGATTTTTTTTTAGTTTCAATTTCATTTATTTCTGCTTTGGTTTTTATTACCTCTTTTCTTCTACTGGTTTTGGTTTTTTTTGTTGTTGTTGTTGTTCTTTTTCTAGTTCTTTGAGCTTTGAGATTAGGTTGTTTCTTTGAGTTCTTTCTTGTTTCTTCATGTGAGCCTCTATTGCTATATATTTTCCTCTTATTACTGCTTTTGCTCCATCCCATACATTTAGGATATTGGTATCCTCCTTGTCATTCAATTAAAAGAATTTTTTAATTTCTTCTTTGATCTCCTCATTAGTCCAGTGGTCTTCCAGTAGTGTGTGTTTCAATCTCCATGAGGTAGGAGAGTTCCTTGCCTTCTTTTTGTGGTTTATTTCTAGTTTGATGCCTTTGTGGTCTGAAAAGATGCTTGGTATGATTTCAATCTTGATGTATCTGTTGATGTTTGTCTTGGGTCCCAGTATGTGATCAGTCCTGGAGAAGGATCCGTGTGCGCTTGAGAAAAATGTGTACTCAGATTTTTTTGGGTTTATTGTTCTATAGATGTCTGTTAAGCCCAAGTGCTCTAGATACTTATTTAGAGCTTTAGTGTCTTTACTTATTTTTTGCCTCATTGATCTATCCATTGTTGATAGTGGTGTGTTGAAGTCTCCTACTATTTAAGTGTTTTCTCCGATGTCTGTTTTCAAATATGACAATAGTTGTCTGATATATTTTGGTGCTCCTTCATTTGGTGAGTATATGTTAATGAGTGTTATTTCTTCTTGAAGTATTGTCCCCTTGATCATAATGTAGTGACTGTTGGGGTCTCTTTTTACCTTTTTGAGTTTGAAATCTATTTTATCTGATATAAGCATAGCTGTTCCTGCTTTCTTATTTGGTCCATTTGCTTGTGGGATTGTTTTCCATCCTTTAACTTTGAGTCTATTTTTATCTTTTGTAGATAAATGTGTTTCCTGGAGATAGCAAAAGGTTGGGTTTTGTTTCTTAATCTAGCCTGCGACTCTGTGTCTTTTTATTGAAGAGTTTAGTCCATTTACATTTATAGTTAATATTGATATGTTAGCATCTCTATTTGGCATTGTGTTTGTCTTTCCTTTGATTTTATTTGTTTATTCTTTTAATAACTTTTTTTTTCCGGCCTTCTTTCATTGTTATTCGTCCCTCTGAGGTTCTGGCTTTAGGACTCCTTGTAGTATTTTTTGGAGTGGGGGTTAGTCGTAATGAAATTCCAGAGTTTCCATTTGTCTGGGAAGGTCCTTATTCTTTCTTCGTAGAGGACGGAAAGCTTTGCAGGATAGAGAATTCTTGGCTGACATCTGTTGTCTTGAAGTCTATTGACTATGTCCCTCCACTCTCTCCTTGCCCATAGTGTTTCTTCGGAGAAGTCTGATGTCAGCCTGATTGGTTTTCCTTTGCATGTTATCTGTTTCTTCTCTCTTATCAGCTTCATTATTTTTTCCTTGTCTTGGATTCTTGGGAGCTTTACTATTATGTGTCTTGCTGTATTTTTCCTTTCATCATGGAAGTTTGGTGTTCTTCTTGCTTCTTGAATATCAATTTTCAGCTCCTTCTTCATGTTTGGGAAGTTCTCTTCAATTATTTCCTTGAATATTTTCTCTGTTCCTTGGTCTCTCTCCTCTCCTTCTGGGATTCCTATAACTCTTATATTTACTTTCCTCATGGAGTCAGATAATTCCCAAGTATTTCTGTGGTCTTTTTCATTTGTACTTCTCTTTCCTTTTCTGTTTGGTTCTTCTTATTTCTGTGTCTTCGAGAGTACTTATTTGTTCTTCCATTTCATATATTCTGTTATCACTGCTTTTCCCAGCATTCTTTAGCTCTTCTGTTAATCCTTTGATCTCCTGCATTTCCTTCATTTCCCTCTTTAGGGACTCAATTTCATTCTTTTGAGTGTTGTTTTCCTTAATGACTTCCATCAGTTTTTTCATCACGGCAATTTTAATTTCTTTTTCTGGAAGGCTCAGAAGTTCTTCCAAGTTACTGTAGTTGCAAGCTGGTGGGTGATTTTTTTTTTTTTTTTTTTTTTTTTTGTGGTGTGTCTTTTTTCTGAGGCGTTGCTACTTTGCTTGTAGTTTTTTTTTTCCCCCTGCTGCCTGTCTTCTAATTTGCCTTATGTGTTGGGACACTGTGCCACTGGTACTGGCTGGCATCTTTTTGGTGTGTTCTTTCCGGAGTTTCAGAAACTGGCAACCCAAACGAGTCAAAAACTGTTATGTCAGAAGTCTAGTGAGGCAGTGGTACTTTGAGTATGTTAATGGTCACTGTCACAGTATCTCTCCTTCTTCTGTGTTTTGTTATAAATGTGCATCTTGAAGTCCCACAGACTTCCCTGGAGGTGGGGCAGCTGGATTGCACTCTGGGTTCCAAATCTCTGCATCCTCCTCTGGGCTCCGACTTCTGCCTGGTGGGACCGGGTTTGTGGGGGCCTTCAGCTCACCTCTGACAGTGGAGGGAACCTTCTCCCTCTGGCTCCACTGGAGCCTTCTGCCAGATTCAAGCAGTCTTTATTGAAGAAAGTTCCTTGTTCTAAAATGGCACTTTGGAGACAGGCACACTCTTTCACTGCCTGGTCTGCCCTGGCCGTGGGTGCCCGCTCCCCCTCTGGGCTTGGACTGCTGGCCCGAAGGGGCCTGACGTGAGCGAACTTCCCAGCTCACCTCTGGCTCCTCTGGGAGCCTTCTGTGGTTTGAAGCAGTCTTTATTGAAGAATGGTCCCTATTCTATGGGTTGTTGGTGATTTTTTTTTTCTGGTCGCTAGGTGGCGCCAGAGATCTCTCCCAGTGACCTTGGGAGCTGTTTTTTCACCCCGTGGGACAGGGGAACAGAGTGGGAGTGGTGGGGAAAGCCTCAACGGCTTTGGGGTGCTGTGTCTGCCTTGTGCCCCACAGTCGTGGGGATCCCACACCCCGAATTTCGTGCCCTGGGTCTCAGTTCCAAAGCCCTCAGGTCCAGGATATGGGCTGTAGCCCAGTTCAGTGTCCGCAGAAATGGCACCTTTAGCACCCCGCTCCCGTGTCCAGGCACCTGGTTTCTGATTACGCAGTGAGGGACATTCAACTCAGTGAGGGCCCCCCCCGCATCTCCCCACAAACCTAGGTTGCAGGCGCGGGGACCTGGGCAGCCACCATCCATGTATCCTTTTCAAGCGTTCAGCTTTTCCGCACAAGCTTACCAGCTGGCCCGGGGCTGTGTGCAGGTCTCCGGGAGTCTTTGTTTTTCTCTAATGGTACCTGGAGCTGTTTGCTCACCTCCGCGGCAAATCCTGCAGGGTTCTCCATAGCTCCAGTTCACGGGGTGTGGTGGCTGAAATAGTTCCTTTCCACTCACAGTCCTGTGTAGTTTGTTCTTGTTGGTTGTTTTAGTTTTTTTTGTTTTTTCCTCCTTTCTGTTGGTGGGAGAGTGCCGACTTTGTGGGTGGGGGAGGGTAGCAGGGTTCTGAGCTTTCCTCCCTTCTAGTCCTCTTTTATGGCAACTTTCTTCTTCAGGTAGTTTGCTGGAGTCACCGTTTATCTTCCGTGTCCCAGTTCTCACTCTATTATTTATCTTTTTCCTTCTGACTCATTTCACTTAATATACCTCCTTCCAGTTCCATCCATGTTGTTGCAAATGGCATGAATTTATCTTTTTTGATTGCTGAGTAATATTCCATTGTGTATTACACATATTCTCACATATTCTCTTTTTTTGTGGGACCCTCGCCCGCGGCCGGGGAACAAACCAGCGCTGCAGAGGCTGTGGGCAGCCTTGCAGCCCAGTGCTCAGCCACTGTGCCTGGGGAGGCCCATGCACATATTCTTGATTCACTCATCTTTTTTTGGGCACTTATGTTGTTTCCATAACTTGACTATTGTAAATGCTATAAACATAGGAGTGAATCAGTGGTTTTATATTATTTGGGTAGAAACCTAGGAATTGCTAGATTGTATGGTAGATACATTTTTAGTCTTTTGAAAAGGGCTGGACCAGCCTACAATCTCACCAATAGTGTATTTGGTGATTTCTTTTTCTCCATACACTCTTCAGAACTTGTTTCTGGTCTTTTTGCTATGAGCCATCCTCACTGGTGTGAGGCAGTATCTTACTATGCTTTTGATATTCATTTCTCTGATGATAAGTGATGATGAACATTTTTTCATGTGCCTGTCAGCCATCTGAGTGTCTTTGGAGAAATGTTTATTTAGCTCCTCTGCCTGTTTTTTTGATTGGGTTGTTTATTTTCTTTTTGTTGAGTTGTTTGAGCTCTTTGTAGATCTTTGATATCAGTCCTTTGTCAGATGTAAGGTGTGCAAATATTTTCTCCCATTCAGTAGGGTGTCTCTTCATTTAGTTACAGTCTCTTTTGCTGTACAGAAAGTTTTTTAGTTTGATGTAGTCCCAATTGTTTATATTCTTTTTGGTTTTCCTTGGTGCTGAGGATGAATCTGTAAAGATATCTCTGTGGTTTATATCTTTGCCTCTCCTTTCACGAGTTCAGGTCTTACATCCAAATTTTATCTGTTGAAAATACAAATTCTATGCTTGTTTCCTTTAGGACTGGTTTTTATTTTTTTATTTTAAAGATTTTTTTATTTATGCGTACAAGAACTGGGGCACAGATCAGAGATGTGGGGTGTGAGAGGACTCACCAGAGAAAGAGTGGGTAACAGAACATGTGGGTTGACTGAAATACACTGGGAAGGGGAGCAGTGGGCAAGGCAGGAGAAGTCTGCTGTGGCATGTGGGTCACCTCCTGGTGGGCTGGGAATTGAACTGGTGCTGCAGTGGCTGGCAGTAGTTTGATAATGCTGTCTTTAACCCCTTTACCCCCAGGGAAGCCTTGGACTGGTTTTTAACATTTTGAAATTTGAAGAAATTTTAAGTAATAATTGTCACCAAATTATAGAAAAATCTTAGAAATTATAAGACTTATTTTATCACATTTTCTCCTCTGTGGACCTCATTCTGACAAGCCTGAACTCTGCTTCTGATGATGTATGTTTTGTGGAAGAGACAAGATAATGAAGCTTTCAATCTCTCTTTAGGTCCCTACTTAATTTCTCACACTTGGTAATTAAACAATAGCTGGCTGTTTCTTATCCTAAAAGCTCACTCTATTTGTCTTCTCATTCAAAGAATAAGACCAAAATGGTGGTAAATATGCACTAAAGGATAACTGTGAATATAGTTTTGTGGGAAGATAGAGAAAACTGAAGATCTACTTGAATGGAACAATTTCATTATATTTTTCAAGAGCTTATTTAACAAAAAAGCTGTATATAGAGTTCAAAAGGATGGAAGAGACAAAGTAAAAAAAATGAGGGTGGGAATTTCTGAATATTAACATTATATATATGTATATATATTATACACACACACACACACACACACACACACACAGAATCTAGTCTGGATTCTACAGAAAAGGCCAAGTATATTTATTTATTCCACTCTGTATGCTTACAAGGTACAGAGATCTGTAAGGGAAGAAAGAATGAAGAATTTGAGTGCAGTTTTACACAGATTCTTGGTTACAACCCACAACGTTAACTCAGAGAACTTTTGGCTCCATTACATTTGACCATGTGTTGTGTCTTTGAGTCACAACTTTCAGATTGGAGTAGGCAGCAATTGGATAACTGAACCTCTTAAGTGGAAAGAGTAAGGGTTTAAAGCAGAGTGGAGTTTAATATTAAAAATCTGTCTTTTTTTTTACTTCAGGGTTTTGTATATCAACAGCACATTGATAATCTGGACAAATAATATCACCTGTCATGTTCAAGTTCTTTGGAACGTCATCGAAGTCTTCAAAAGCTCACCATTAGCTTTCTTATCTAGATTTACTTTCCAACTTATTTTTTGTCTTCTGTCCAATTCCTGGCTACATTGTCAGTCAAGACATGTTCACCAAACATTGACTCTAATATACTTACTGTTGGTCTGTCCTCTTATTGAAATTCTAGTCATTTTTCAGGATCATCACAAATGCCATCTTCCCCTGAAGCCATCTCTATTGATAAATATTACCTTCCATTTCTGTACTGCTTTATCTTTTCAATTACAATCCTTAACATATTTTGTACAATCACTACAGTGAAACAACCCATAGGAGATTAGAATCTCATCTTGGGAAGACCCTACTATTATTAAACTATGTGTCCTTCATGGTACATTATAGTGTTATATATGTAGTTGGAGCCCAATAAATGCTGGTGGAAGTTATGTGTCACAAAAGAACGGTAAAATTTCATATTCATCTATGTAGGTTATAACCTTTCAAATGTATTCATAAACTTACTTTTCTGATCATAATGGAGTCATACAAATTGGATTTAACATGGCCTTCCAAATTAGAAAACTGGAGAATATATGAAATACCCTTTTTCATATATTAGCTGAGATAGGACTGTGATTTTTGAGAGAAGGGAAATAGATAAGCCCTATAATCACTCCAGTTTTCTGCCCGGGGGGCACTTGTCACCTCATGTCACAGAGTGGCTCTATGTTTATCGTAAGCAGACAATGTTGGTTTTACTGAGTTCAAGAGACAGTAATCAGAGCCAACAGAGACCAAGGCAGTTGGATGTTTGGGGAACTACACAGAAAAATGATGACAGAAGTTTTCATGGGACCCCCTGTGTCTTTGCCAAATATTAAGAAATGCAAGGAATCCAATAGGGAACGAAGAAGTCAAAATATTACTATTCACAGATGATATGATAATATACATAGAGAACCCCCCAAAATCCACAGAAATACTAATTAAACTAATCAATCAGTTTAGTAAAGTAGCAGGAAATAAAATCAACACACAAAAATCAGTAGCCCTCCTATACACAAACAATAAATCTGAAGAAGAAATCAAGAAAACTATCCCTTTTATTATTGAAACAAAAATCAAATACTTGGGAATAAACCTAACAAAAGAGATGAAAGACCTATACAAAGAAAACTATAAAACACTGTAAAAGAAATAGAAGAAGACACAAAGAAATGGAAAGACATCCCCTACTCATGGATTGGAAGAACTAACATTATCAAAAAGGACATCCTACCAAAAACAATTTACAAGATTCAATGCTATTCCAATAAAAATTTCAATGACATTCTTCAAAGAAATAGAACAATTATTGATGAAATTCATATGGAACCACCAAAAACCAGAATAGTGAAAGCTCTCCTGAAAAAAGGAAAAAAAGAAGGGAAAGGTGTCACACTCCCAGACTCCAAACTATACTACAAAGCCATAATAATCAAAACTGCATGGTATTGGAACAAGAACAGACACACAGACCAATGGAACCAAATAGAAAATCCAGAAATAAACCCACAGATTTATGGTCAACTAATTTTTGACAAAGAGCAAAGAATATGCAATGGAGCAAAGAAAATTTATTCAATAAATGGTGCTGGGAAAACTGGGTTGCTACATGCAAAAGAATGAAGCTTGACTACTACCTCACTCCATGCACAAAAACCACTCAAAATGGATTAAAGAACTAGACATAAGACCTGAAACCATAAAATATATAGAAGGAAATATAGGCAAAATATGTCACACTACATGACATACACCTCAGTAACATCTTTAAAGACACATCACCCAAAGCACTGATAGTGAAGGCAAAGATAAACAGCTGGGACTACATCAAATTAAAGAGCTTCAGTACAGCAAAAGAGACAGTAACCAAAACAAAGAGACACCCCATCAATTGGGAGAAAATTTTTGCACACAACACTAATGATAAAGAACTGATCACAAAAATCTACAAAGAGCTGATGACATTCAACAAAGTAAATAACCCCATCAAAAAAAGGGCAGAAGAGCTAAAAAGTAACTTCTCCAAAGAGGAAATGCAAATGGCCAACAGGCACATGAAAAAATATTCAACATTACTTGTAATCAGGGAAATGCACATCAAAACTACAATGAGATACCATCTTACACCAGTGAGAATGGCACATATTAAAAAAACTAGCAACAACAAATGTTGGCGAGGTTGTGGAGAAAAAGGAACTCTCCTGCACTGTTGGTGGGAGTGCAAACTGGTCCAACCACTATGGAGAGCTGTGTGGAGATTTCTGGACCTACTAAACATAGAGCTTCCATATGATCCAGCAATTCCACTCCTAAGTATTTACCCAAAGGGCACAGAAACATCAATTCCAAAGGGCACCTGCACGCCTATGTTTATAGCAGCACTATTTACAATAGGTAAGCTATGGAAGCAAACCAAATGCCCAAAAATAGATGACTGGATCAAGAAGATGAGGTACATATACACCATGGAATATTACTCAGCATTCAAAAAAGATAAACTCATGCAATTTGCAGCAACATGGATGGAACTGGAAGGGATCATGCTTATTGAAATAAGCCAGAAAGAAAAAGAAAAATACCAGATGGTCTCACTCATAGCAGGAATTTAGAAAACCTAAGTAAGGGACCAGGGAAAAGACTAATTACAATAAAGTAAAAATCAAAATCAACAAGCAACTATAAACCAGAGACACACTACAGGGATGGGGGGAGAAGGGAGTAGGATCAAAACAAGGTGGGTGGGAATTTTATGGGGACTATAACCAAGATGAAAATGCATACATTGTGCAAAAATGAAAAATGATGTAAAAATATGTAAAATTGAAAAAAATAAAAAGTTAAAAAAACTCATAATAAAAAAGCTACAGTAAAAAAAACAAACAAACAGGTGTAGTGGCAGGAAGGCAAAGAGCTGTATCTCTATGAACCTATGCAGATGGTAAAGGAGAGTCCTGGAGCCCTCAGTGGCTTTTTCAGGTTTTTATTGAGCTTTTACCAGGTTTATGGCAGGCAGGCATCCCAGCCCCTGGCAAATCTTCACTTTCTGGGTTCTCTGGCATTCTCTTGTGGTCTCCACTTCTCTGCTGATGCTGCTCTTTTTCTGCTGGTGTCCCTGTAAGCCCAGCCTTATAAGCCCAGCCTCAGCCTAGGTGTGCCCACCTATGCATGCCCACGCCCCACTCCAGGTACCCGCCATCAGGTATGCATGTAGGAATGCAGGGATCCATCATCAATGCTAATGGCGGGAGGGCGAAAAGCCTGACACTTTTTCACTTCCCCTACAACATGCTCTAGTGAAAAAAGAAATGGAAGATAAATAAGGAACTTAAGCATGGTATTTCTATTTAAAGACATCTTATTTGATATATATATTATTGATTCATTAACATTGAATTCATGGTCAGTGACACTAACTCATGCCTAAACAAAGCTTTATCTAATACATATTTTCTCTGCAAGGTTTTTCACAGTCTTCTTGGTCTTAGGAACACTAACCAGAACTTTTTTTTTTAAAGATTTATTTATTTCTTTATACAAGCACTGGGTACAGTCAGAAGCATGAGAGGGTGAGAGAATTCACCAGAACAGGGAACAGAACAGGCAGACTGACAAAATACACTACTGAGGGGAGCAGTGGGTGCGGTAGGAGAGGTCTGTTGCGCCATGTGGGACTCTCGCTGGTGGCCGGGGCTTGAACCGGCGCTGCAGAGGCTGTGGGCAGCTTCGCAGCCCAGTGTTCAACCACTGCGCCACCAGGAGAGGCCCCCATTAACCAGAACTTTAACACTATGCTCAGGAACCATTTTATACAGTGAAATCACTAAAAAACAAAAAGCACAACAGGAGCCTCCCTGGTGGCACAAGGGATTCAGCACAGCACTATGAAGCTATCCATAGCCTCTGCAGCCCAAGTTCGATCCCCGGCCAGGCAGGGAGCTACCCACATGGCACAGCAGACCTCTCCTCTCTTGCCTGCTGCTCCCCTCAGCAGTGTATTTCAGTTAGTCTGCCTGTTCTGTTTCCCACTCTCTGGTGAATCCTCTCACCCCCCACACCTCCGGCCTGTACCCCAGTTCTTGTATGCATAAATAAATCTTTAAAAAACAAAGAAAAAAAGCACAATTCAAAAAACATGATAATTTATAGAACACAGAAAAAGACCCTATTTACAGTCTGAGACCTCAGCTGTTACCAGTTATAACCAGTGACTCAAAATTTTCACTACTTTGCACATGTCCACTAACAGCCATGAAAGTACCCTGTGTTGATTTTGGGGTTACAATAAATTTTAACAAGTTGACAAATGAACAAATATGGAATCCTCAACAATGAGAACTGATTTGCGAGATTTTTTTTTTAAGATTTATTTATTTATGCACAGAAGAGCTGGGGTACAGGCCAGAGATGTAGGGGGTGAAAGATTTACCAGACAGAGTGGGGAACTGAACAGGCAGATTGACTGAAGTACACTGCTGAGGGGAGCAGCGGGTGAGTCGGGAGAGGTCTGCTGCGCCATGTGGGTTGCTCCCTGGCTGGCCGGGAATAGACCTCGTGCTGCAGTGGCTGCAGTTTTCTTCATAGATTGGGTTCTAACCCTTGCACCACCAGGGAGGCCCTTAAGATTAATTATTAATAAGTGATATTTTTATAACCAGGGTTTAATTTGGATAACTATGTGCTTACCTATGCTTAGCTTAAACCCTGTCTGGTTAAATGCAAATCCTTTACCTCAGGCAGCTCTGGCCTAATCTGTAGTGAGAAAGCACAGGGAGACAGCAAAAATAGGGGTTTGCTGACAAATCTAAAAACCCTGCAAAGGACCTTTCACTGGGCCAGGTGTGAAAAACACCAGTCTGAACAATGCCTGTCCCAAATACTCACCACCCTATTAGCAAAACCTCCTTTTGCTCTTCCTACATCATTTACAACAGCTAAAAGCATGTGAAGTACAGAGGGTTTTAATTTTGAGATGATTTTTACCTTAGGAGGGTCAAGAACACAAAGAATTTGCCAAAGTTACTCTTGCCTGTCTCTTGAGATGGGACCATAAATCAAACGACTTGTAAAAGAAGATGCTCCCTGGGGAATGAAAGCCAGGCACAGAATGACCAGAGTTTAACTTGGGTTCTGCTAGACTATCTGCTGAAACCAAAAATGACTGTGACTCACAAAGCCTAAAATATTTACTTTCTGGCCCTATACTTAAAAAGTGCATGAACCTATGCATTGGATTACATGGCCAATCAATTGGCAGGTACATTCTTTTTTATATGATTAAAAAAATTGTCAGAAAATGTTTACATTCTTTTGTGATGGACAACATGATACATTTACAGTTTCACTCTGGAACTCCATTAAGTCTCCTGCTTTATTTTCTAGTAAGTTCCAAAGAGATATGGGCATCTTACCAAATATCACATTAATCTTACCATTGATGACATTATGATGAGGCAGATGAACAAGAGAAGACCAGCGTGCTAGAGGCTGTTATAAGACATACGCACTCCTAAGGCATGAGAGAGAAAACCCTCCAGCAGTGGGTGGGTAGGGAGGACTCTTAACAGGGAGAAGCAGGCCAAGTCTATATTCTCAGAAGTTTCGGAGGAGTCTTAGGAGTGAAACCTCAGGAGCTTCTACACAGATGCCCCCATCCTATGTTTAGGATCCTAGGTTTTTCTATCTAGGGCTGACCTTGCATTACAGACCTGTCTTAACAATCTGGAGTTCAGCACACACATTAAGTCCTGGGGTTGGTGGCTGGTTTCCTCTGCCCTTGTGTTGCAGAAAATGAGCTGTTCTGTATGTGACAACGAGATCCTGGCTTTCAACTGTTTATCTTTCTGCAGAGCACCAATGGCTCTAATAGCCATACAGTTCTGTTATCCTTTTGGCCACTACTTTCTCTGTATGTCTAATATGCTTCTTCAAACATCTTGCCTGATAATGCTGTTCCTTCTTCCTGTGCACAATCCTAGCTCACTACTGGTGAGAATTTTAACAACTGATCCTCACTTTCTATTAGGTTGTGTGTGTCCACCACCACTAACTGGGTTTTACTGTCTACCAGGTGGTGCATGATGTAGCCCTAAAACCCCATCTTGTCTTCTCTTTCCTTGGACTGCTTTCAGGACCAACTGTCATAGGTTAGGTTCTTTGGAAGCAAAAGCTGCAATGGAGTTTGTGATATAATTGTTTATTAGGGATTGACGTCTGTGGATAAAAGCAGGGTGAGTAAAATTGCAGGGGAGGAAGAAGTCAGCTTGAGATTAGGACTCAACTTCTGAGGGAGCTGGGGAGGGAATGCTCCCCACCACAGTGGCCCACAGCAGCGTGGCCTCTACGCTCCTGTCTAGCGCAGGTCCCAGATCTGGGACGGCCTGGGAAGAGTGTGGCCTCCGGAGAGGGGACTCTGGGCTGAGGTATGTCCTAAAGGGACAAACACTGGATTCTCTGTGCTGACTGCTTTCCTCAGCAGGAAGGAGGATCTGGGTGGATCATGTCTGGGTCCCCAGCGAGAATGAATCTCCATTCATTACTCACTTTTTTTTTTTTTCACAGCATGGTGCTCAACTGCCTGCGCCACCAGGGAGGCCCTGCATTACTCTCTTTATGGTGGGCTTCAGTTTTCAGAAGGTCTTGCTTGAAGATTCAGAAACCATATTGTAGTGCCAGGAAGGGCACAGAGCAGGATCTCTATGATCCGGGCAGACAGGTAAAGGAGAGTCCTGGAGCCCTCAGTTGTCCGGGCCAGCCGGGCAGATCAACGGGGTACCCGGGGGAGGAAGCAGGGGCTTGGTATGGGACAGGGGTACGCGAGGAATGGAGACAAAGCCAGGATCATCGCCAGTCTCATTTATTCAGGAATGTGTACAATGTTATATAGGGTTCAGAGGAGGAGGTCTCTCGTTATCTCTAGCAAGGAGAGACCACCAATGCAAACAAGCCACAGTAGCAAGCAGGGGGAAAGGTTCAGTCGTCACAATAGAAAACTTGAAACCTTCCCTGGAGCTAACATTCAGTACCTGCTTCAGGCAAGAACCCGGATGTTCAGGTCTGGGCCTTAGGTCTGGGCCCCGACACTCAGTGGCTTTTTCAGGCTTTTATTGAGTTTACCAGGTTACACGGCTGGCAGGGGTGCTGGGGGCCAGGACTGGCAGGCCTCCTAGCCCCCGGCAAATCTTCACTCTTTCTGGGCTCTTTGGCGTTCTCGTTCTCTCTCTTCTCTTTCATTCTGGTTCTCTTCTGGTGGTTCTGTTTCCCGGCACTTCCCTTATAAACCCTATCTCAGCCCAGGTAAGCCCACCTATGAAGGCTCACATCCTACTCCAGGTGCCCGCCCTCAGGCATGCATTCAGGACCGCAGGGATTCATCAACGCTGATGGTGGGAGGGCAGAAAAGTCTGATAATCGTTTACCCTACACATGTTCATCAATCTAAGTCCAGCCACACATCCCCGATGGGACCCAGGGTTTGTGGTCCTTTTGTGCTGGGATGTTGGGCAACACTGACCATCACATGTCCTGTGCAGAGTACTTGTCAAATAACCCCAATCTCATAGAGGATGGCAAGGAGCAAGCCTATTGCTACTCTAGGTGCCAAAAGTAGACAACATGACAAGAAGACTGCTCAGAGCAGAGCAAGCAGTAGGAGTAGTAGCCAGGTGGGAGCAGTTTCTTGGCCCAGGGTTACTTACGGGACCTAATGTGCTGATGGCTGCTACATACAATGGATGATGCACCTCAGAAACCAGGACCAAAGGCCCAGCACATTTTGAGCAAGCAGCAAATACTGCAGCAAGAAACAAGCTAGTACCCCTCCCAGAGGGAACAAGCAGTTTCATGGCAGTGACATTTGGCCAAGCCTTAATCGTCAGTGTCTGAAGATGGAGGAGACTGGCATCTTGGCCCAGTCAATGACAACATACTTACTGGGTTCTCAGGTTCCAGGGTGGGTGGCCTCTCCCAACAGGAGGTGCTTACTTGTTATTGAGTAAATAAAGGAGCAGATTAGTGAGCTTTGTGTAGAGCAGGAGGCCTCTGCTAGATTTCACAGGGAGGCTTGGGATGGAAAAATTGTGTCTTTCATAGGTATAGTTTTAACTATGCAGTTTTAAATGTAACTTGTTCTCACTACACTTGGGGCCTTGAGGAGTGCTAGAAAGAAATATGGGTGTGTAGGAGGTAGGACACTGGTAGTTGAAATGCACATTTGCTGGGAAAATAGAGAAGCATTTGGGGAAGCAGGTTGATGAGCCTTAGAACTATTTGTAAAACTGCTAGAAATTTCCATATAGTGCCGGGCTGTGATTGGCTATTAAGTTGCAGCTGCAACTGTGGAACAAGCTGCTATCCAAGTTTTAAATAACTCATTGAAATGTGGAATTCTCCTTGGGATGGTAGTTGAAAATTCATGCTCTAATTTTTTTGTACTTTGGGATGTTTTCATTTTAAAATTCACTTCCAATTTGTATTGGGGAGAATAAGAGATACTGAATAGAGTGTGTAAGGTAACCAAGGTAGCAGTAGCCTTAAAGGAGCTTCTTGGGGTTACAAATTAGTAATATCACCTTGTTAACACTGTAAGTACTGCTGGAACTATTTCACCTGAGTGATTAAATGGGCTCAAGCATCAATGCCCAAGACCAGACAGTTATCCACTCGATAAAACTATAATTAAAGTGTCTCAAAATCTACCCTTAAAAGTGAAAAGCAGTAATTCACCCCATCATCAAAATGAAGACTTCAAGATCCCGGGGAAAACATTGGGAAGGAGGCAATAGGATGTGTGCTTTCTGACTGTGGCCTGCTTCAGGTCTCTCTCTCCTCTCCCTTCCCTATTTTCCAAGGTCTAATTTAGACCTGATGCATCTTCTCTGCCCTCAAAAGTCTCTCACCTAGAGTCCTTATTATCTATATCAGTGGTTCTCAACCTTTGACCCGTATCAGAATCACCCAGACAGCTTTCAAAAACACAGACTTCTGCCTCCCCTGGCCCACCTCCCCTCCCTCCCCACACTGAGTATCCAGGAGATCTGGAGGTGGTGATGTTGCATTTCTAAGAAGTTCCCAAGTCAGTCAGCTGCTGTGCTCAATATTGTTGAAGAACCTTTGCACTTGATTGTAGCTGTCTCAGGACAGAACACCTTTCTTCCCATACTGCTATTGAACATTTCTTATTTATATACCTTGACTAGCACATATATTTTATCTATTCAGTATATGTTAGTTCCATTTACCATTAAACACTTCCTTATCTGAATTTTAAATTCTTTGAACAAAGGGGTCTTTAATCTGTATGGCATATACTTAAGAAGAGCTCGATAAATATTTGCTAAATAAATGGATAGGTTCTTGACTTTGGTCAAAGTTTTCTTCTAAGACCTCTAGATTCTAACTTTGTTCTATTATGAATGCCTTCAGTTTTCCTCAAATTTAACCACAGCCATGTAAAAATATCATTTATTGTTTTAGTGTTATGGAAAGGACTGGCAAATTAAAATATCTCACTTTACCGTAGTTTCCAATTGGCCAATAAAGGATATTTTTCTGGGGATCTCACACACTGAGCTAAGTGACATGGTTGCAGGTTTCTCTGGCTGATGTCTTTGCAGCATCCTATATTCGGGTTCTCTGAGGTTTGGCTGAAGTGTTACCTAAACAATACAGTGGTTTTCTTTATCAGAAAAACATTTTTTTCACTCGATCTTGACAGTTCCAGCAGGGCTAACGGTGCCATTTTCTCTGTCCTCAATGGAATTTTATTATTGCAAAAGTGTCTGTTTTTGGAGAATTTGGGGAAAGGTAGCAGGACTTTTCCTCTTGCAGTTGTCAAGTACAGCAGCAGAGTTGCCACTGGGCAGGCAGCCAGAAAAGTAGAAGTAAGTCACTGTATATTTTAAACACATCTGCAGAGCTCGGTACTTTAAAACAATCTTTTAAAAGTCAAATAATTTCAGAAATATAAAAATATGAAAAATAATCTTTTTTAAAAAATGGATATCATATCTAACTTTTTAATTGTTATGTGTAAGTCCATCTCTATTTTGCCATTTAAGGTAGAATGGGGTCTCATTATATGTAATTATTAGGGTAACCACTTTATTGCCTACAACTAGTCCTGTGAGAACAGTGAAAGTACACAGATTTGTGGTCAAACAGACAATAGTTCAGCTCTTGGCTTTACATTTGCATTAGCCCTGATCTGCTGAGAAGCAGATGCCAGGACAGGATTAGACATGCAGAATTTTACTGGGAGAGGGAGCCGGGGTAGCTGGAGTAGAGAGGACTTTCAGATCATGTACACGTCAGATACTAATAGGGAGGGAGAGGGAAGGGTTGTGTGGGAAACCTTTTACAGTCATGTTGAAAGAGAAGCAGCCAGATTTATGGAGATTCTCCAAGCCACACTAGTGACCTCATTGGCATGAGTCCATATTAGGCCCCATTTGCTACTGCCCCTCTGTCAGCTGGGAGAAGGTGCCTGACATGTGGTCTCATCGGAGGTGGTGATGGGTCCAGGGCATCTGCTGGAGCTGCCAGATATCTTTATAGGAGGAAATTGGAGAAGTTCATTTCCTTGGCCAGCACAATCTCGAAAAACATTGTATTTTTAATACCCTATGGATATAGCATGAGGAAAAAACAACTGGGATTCTCTGCCTTCTACTAACCAAGGATGGCTCTGAATGGGTAGAGTGACCAAAAGATTAAAAGCTGAGGTGAATTCATCTTAACAGTCACTCGTTGGTTCTTGGTTTTCCAGATCTTCCCTTCAATTATTAAATTACTTCCCATCTTCCTGCTTGAGTAAAATATGACATTTTTGTTTCTTGAAACCCAAGAGCACTGACTCGCCCATTAGCTATAATTTTTGATATTTACCTAAGCTTTTTGCTTTAGTTATTAAATGCAGGAAAGTTAAATAAGAGAAGATGTAAGACATTTGGTACATGGAAAGTGCCCAGCAATTTTTTCCCTTCAAAATTGATTTCATGTTTCAACAATATATATCTCTGAGATTTGAGTTTGAGTAAAATTATATTAAGTTATAAATGTTTATTTTTACAAACATCATAGCACTGTCATTTATTGAATGTCAACAGTGTGTCAAATAAAAATCTGCAAAGATACTCAGACATATTTTCCAGTCTCAGAGAGAAAGATTCACTTTCTCAAAATTATTAACTCTCTGTTGTCTAGAGTAAAATTCAAACTTCTTTTCCTGTCATTAAATGCAACTCATCCTCTGACCCTGTATTCCCTTCCTAGGCTTATTTCTGATCCCTGCACTTCACATTCTCAGACCACCCACCCAGATTGAACCCACCTTCCCCTACCTGCTCTAGGTATATTATGACATTCTCTTAACTACCTCTTGCCTTGTGCCATGCAGTGTACTGCTGTCAGAATTTCACCTGTCCTCATGGCAGACCTTAGATGTCCTCTACATGAAGCCTTCTACACCAGCTGCCCTGCTGTCTTACTTCCTCCTCTGTTTTTCCCAGGCCATTTTCTTCTGCACATGGAGCTTTTTTTTCTCACAGGGCGGCTATGTCTTTCCATATCTGAACTTCACTGGCAGAAAGATTGTAACTACAGTACAGAAAACTCCTTCAAACCTTTTACCTTCATTTATCAATTGCTAACTTTTGGTCATATTTTTGTTTATTGTTACTTTTTAAATTTTAATACTACTATTTTTTGACCCATTTGCAAATAAGTTGCAGAAATCCTGCTACTTGCTCCTCAATACATCCACATTTATTTGCTAAGAATAAGGACATTCTTTTCCATAACCATAGTGCAGTTACTAAACCCAGGAAATTTAATATCAATACAGGGTCAATGTATACTTTAATTTTTCCATTTGTCTCTATAGCTACTATATACATTTTTACATCTGATTCAGATGCAAGATAGGATCATATGTTAAATTTGGTTTTCATGACACATGAGGCTGTAAGAACAAAGTGGCATTTTTTGAATTCAGTTTCTACTCAAAATGAAGATGCATGGTTTTTACTCATACTACCAAATTATGACAGCAAAGAGGAGAGTCTTGTGCCCTTAGAGAGGGATGTTGCAGTTCTTGAGAATTTTATTTGTAGGCCCCTCAGAGGCTTCGTCAGAATTGGGGCCTAGGGATACTTTTCCTGCTTGGTGTTGGAAAGGCTTTGAGGGCATGAGATGATGGCTGTCTGCTTCTTTTGCTCATATTTTCCAGATTGCCAAGGTGGTAGACTCTTGTGAGACCCGACACAGCAGGGAACACTCCCTCAGAAGTGGTGTTTGTGAAGCAATATTACCGATGTTAATTATTAATCATATTTATTTTAAGATTCCAAATTAACACAATTATCTGTGCCTTACAATTATTCACATCTTACAATTACAGAAACAAAATATTAGTCTTTCACTTACAAAAGTGTAAATACTAATTTTAGCCTTTAATAAGTTGAAAGGCAAATTACCCTGACAATACTGAATGGAGACGGTAAGGGAAAGAGAGACTATAACTTCTGTCTCTTTGCTGTGCTTCTGAAAGGTTTAACGTTTGAAAGCCCTGATGTTTGTTTTATTTTAAATAAGTTCACTTTCAAGAAGACAGCTCATCCTGCTTGGCCCCACCTCCAGTCCCTCTACATTAGCTGTAACTAGACATAGCAAACTGGATAAATTATGCTTCAGGTTTATTTCTTTTAGAGAACTATAGGCATATATTTTTTGTAAGAGAACTTCTGCTGTCATAGACCTTTCACATTCCAGCTCTCCTCCCTGGATAGTCCTTTCTCACCTTATTGAATTTTTCTCTTTCATTGTTAAGACCAAGTTGAGTGGCCACCTCCTCCATGAAGTCCACTGACCTTTCGGCAGTATTTGTTCTCCCCTCCATAACTCAGTGTTATGTCAAATAACCAACTGTGTTGTAAAGTCTCTGTTTCTGGTCCTGAGGATCATAAGTGAATTTCATCTTCATCTCCAGACCCAACAATGTTGCCGGCACATGTGATCAAGGCATGTATGAATCCCTGACACAATGTCACACTGCCTTAAAAACACCTTCAAAGAATACTCATGACTTAATCTTGGAGACTCTAATTCTAATTCTTTGGACTTTCCTTCTCTCTGATGACCTTTGGTGACTTTACTTTTCACTTGGGGAATTTGGCACTGCTGCTTTATTGCAGCTGAGAAGGCTTTTTAGATTGCAAAGCCGATAGGGTGGTTTGGGGAATAATTCCATTTGAAGCCTATTGGAAAGAAGAAACCTGGAGGGATCTACAAATTCATCTTGTCAAGTCTATTTCTCTTTGACTGATGGGTATTTTTCTTATTCTCAAAGACCTCTGGGGACAGCAGTTTTGAATGGCCCTAGATAGAAACCTTTACAATAGCAGAGAGATGAAACATGTGTGACAGTTTAAAAACATAAAAATGGGTGTTCTCTGATGCCCTGACATAGAATACCACTCTTCCAAGTCTGACAGGGCTTGCACTAAAATGAAGTCTAGTCACACTAGAGCAAATCTATCTGGTCTCACAGATATGTTCCCTGATCCACTGTCCTTTCCTTCCATCTTGTCAATTCAATAGGACTGTCCCAGCCCAGATCATTAGCCCTTCTCATACTTGCAAATTTGCTATTAAGCCAGTGATTCATCTTATACAACTGTGTTCTGCATTTGTCCTATTCTACTCCTTAGAATTCTATCTCTAATGTCAGCCTCTGGTCATGAGCGCTGTAATGGCTAATATATAAGCTGTGGCTTGAAAGAGCCAGGGTTACCCAGTTGCCATTAGAGCAAACTTTTGGTATCTTATATAATGATGCATCCTATATTCTAGCAAGTTAATTCAGTAATGTGTCACCTACCCATTTAAATGTTAATAAGAGAAATAACTTCATCCCTAGTAACTATCACACTGGTGGGAGTTGTAAGAAAAATGACCAGATGCAATTTGCTTTGTTTCTTAGTAACCACTAACATTTTTGCTCTATATTTATGTCTCAGCAATGTTGCTTCTGACTGCTAGGCCAAGTCTATTGTTAGCACAACACATGTGGGACACACTGGTAATTGTGTCCTAAGAGGTTTCAGTTCACAAAAATAGGCAAAATTTGACTTTTCACAGTCACTTACTCTGTAATTAAACTGGCATATTTCTTTTTTTTTTTTTTTTTTTTTTTTAAATATTAATTTTAATTTCTTGATATTCCCCCAATACAATTGCAAACGCCCCATCTGACCAATCCTTCCCTATCCCCCCCCACCCCCCAAAAAGTGTCTCTGGTTCATAGTTTTTTGTTGATTTTGATTTTCACTTTCTTATATTCATTTTCCTGGTCTTATTTAAGTTTTCTAGATTCCTGCTATGAGAAGAGACCATCTGTATTTTTCTTTTTCTTTTGGCTTATTTCGCTGAGCATGACCCTTCCAGTGCCATCTCATGTTGCTGCAAATTGCAATGTGTTTATTTTTTTTGAATGCTGAGTAATATTCCATGGTATATATGTACCACATCTTCTTGATCCAGTCATCTATTTTTGGGCATTTGGGTTGTTTCCAAGCTTAGCTATTGTAAACAGTGCTGCTATAAAAATAGGAGTGCAGGTGCTCTTTGGAATTGATGTTTCTGTGTCTTTGGGTAAATATAGGAGTGGATTGCTGGATCAATATGGACTCTATGTTTAGTAGGTCCAGAAATCTCCACACAGCTCTCCATAGTGGTTGGACCAGTTTGCACTCCACCAACAGTGCACAAGAGTTCTTTTTCTCCACATCCTCGCAACATTTGTTGTTGCTAAGTTTTTTTAATATGTGCCATTCTCACTGGTGTGAGATGGTATCTCATGGTAGTTTTGATTTGCATTTCCCTGATTACAAGTGATGTTGAACATTTTTTCATATGTCTGTTGGCCATTTGCATTTCCTCTTCAGAGAAGTTTCTTTTTTAGCTCTTCTGCCCATTTTTGACTGGATTATTTTCTTTGTTGTTGCTGAGTCTCATCAGCTCTTTGCAGATTTTTGTGATCAGTCCTTTATCATTAGTGTTGGGTGCAAAATGTTCTCCCAGTTGGTGGGGTTTCTCTTTGTTTTTGTTATTGTCCTCTTTTGCTGTGCAGAAGCTCTTTAATTTGATGTAGTCCCAGCTGTTTATCTTTCTCTTCACTATCACTGCTTTGGGTGATGTGTCTGTAAAGATGTCTTTGATGTGCAAATCCCGTAGTGTTTCGCCTATATTTCCTTCTATGTATTTTATGGTTTCAGGTCTTATGTCTAGTTCTTTAATCCATTTTGAGTTGATTTTTGTGTATGGTGTGAGGTAGTGGTCAAGCTTCATTCTTTTGCATGTAGCGACCCAGTTTTCCCAGCACATTTATTGAACAAACTTTCTTTGCTCCAATGCATAGTCTTTGCTCCTTTGTCAAAGTTAGTTGACCATAAATCTGTGGGTTTATTTCTGGATTTTCTATTCGATTCCATTGGTCTGTATGTCTGTTCTTGTTCCAATACCATGCAGTTTTGATGATTATGGCTTTGTAGTATAGTTTGAAGTCTGGGAGTGTGATGCCTCCATTTCCTTCTTTTTTTTTAGTAGAGCTTTGGCTATTCGGGGTTTTTGGTGATTCCATATGAATTTCATCAATAATTGTTCTATTTCTTTGAAGAATGCCATTGAGATTTTGATTGGAATAGCATTGAATCTGTATATTGCTTTTGGTAGGATGGCCATTTTAATAATGTTTATTCTTCCAATCCATGAGCAGGGCATGTCTTCCATTTCTTTGTGTCTTCTTCTATTTCTTTTAACAGTGTTTTATAGTTTTCTTTGTATAGGTCCTTTACCTCTTTTGTTAGATTTATTCCCAAATATTTGATTTTTTTTGTTTCGATAATAAAAGGGGTGGTTTTTTTGATTTCTTCTTCTTCAGATTTATTGTTTGTGTATAGGAAGGCTACTGACTTTTGCGTGTTGATTTTGTATCCTGCCACTTTACTGAATTGATTGATGAGTTGAATTAGTTTTTCTGTGGAGATTTTGGGGTTCTCTATGTATATCATCATATCATCTGCAAATAGTGATAGTTTGACTTCTTCTTTTCCTATTTGGATTCCTTGGATGTCTTTCTCTTGCCTTATTGCTCTGGCTAGGACTTCCAGTATTATATTGAAAAGCAGTGGTGAGAGTGGACATCCTTGTCTTGTTCCAGATCTTAATGGAATTGCTTTCAGCTTTTCGCCATTGAGAATGATACTGGCTGTTGGCTTGTCATAGATGGCCTTTATGATGTTGAGGTATGTTCCTTGTATCCCAAGAATTTCAAGGGCTTTTATCATGAATGGGTGTTGCACTTTGTCGAAAGCTTTCTCAGCATCTATTGATATTATCATATGGTTTTTATATTTCTTTTTGTTGATGTGTTGGATAACGTTGATTGATTTTCGGATGTTAAACCATCCTTGTGCCCCTGGAATGAATCCAACTTGGTCGTGGTGAATTATCTTATGGATACATTGTTGGATTCTGATAGCTAAAATTTTATTGAGGATTTTTGCATCAGTGTTCATTAGGGAGATTGGCCTATAGTTTTCCTTTTTTGTGTTGTCCTTATTCGGTTTTGGTATTAGTGTAATATTGGCTTCATAGAACGTGTTTGGTATTGTCCCTTCCTTCTCAATTTTTTGGAAGAGTTTGTGAAGGATAGGCACTAATTCGTCTCTGAATGTTTGGTAGAATTCATTTGTAAATCCATCAGGTCCTGGGCTTTTGTTTTTGGGGAGGTTTTTAATTACCATTTCAATTTCGCTGCTTGTAATTGGTCTGTTTAGGTGTTCTATTTCTTCTTTATCTAGCTTTGGGTGATTGTAGAGTTGTAGGAATTTGTCCATCTCCTCTAGATTGTTGAACTTGTTTCCATATAACTGTTCATAGTAGTTACTGATTATTCTTTTGATTTCTGCTGTGTCCGTTGTGATTTCTCCTCTTTCATTTATGATTCTGTGTATTTGTGCTTTCTCCCTTTTTTCCTTTGTGAGCCTGGCTAGGGGTTTGTCTATTTTATTTATTTTTTCAAAGAACCAGCTCTTGGTTTCATTGATCTTTTGGATTGTTTTTTTAGTTTCAATTTCATTTATTTCTGCTTTGGTTTTTATTATTTCTTTTCTTCTACTGGTTTTGGGTTTTTTTGTTGTTCTTTTCTAAACTGGCATATTTTTAAGCTAGAAAAGGATGAGTTTATGGTAAGAGGAATAATAGTCTTTTCAAAGAGAATGAATTTATATTCTTGAATCATGGCCAAATATAATAAAGGACTATTACTTGAAAGTCAGTTTGAACATTGGATATAACTAGATAGTGAAAATTAGATAAATTATGCTTCAGGTTCTTTTCTTTTAAAGAACATGTTGACTTTTTAAAGTTGATTCTGGGAAAGGAGTGAATGGAATCATTTTGGCAGAAGTTCCTTTTTTTTTTTTAAAATGTAGTTAGGAATATGAATATCTTCCTCTGGAAGGGTAAGGCGAATCTTTTTTCTGTTCAATTTTTGTTTTTGACCGCAGATACTATATATTTAAAGCATACATATTTGTTTTCTTATGCTTGATGCTTTCTTTATTGTAGACTCTAAATAGCCTCCCAATTCAGTTATTGAGACAGTACAATTCTTACCCCATGTATTTACTCATATTACAGTCTCAATTGGAAGGTGTGTCTTATTGTTTTTGGAAAAGGGCCACCCTCACAGGTGTGAGGTAGTATCCCATTATATTTTCAATTTGCATTTCCCTGTTAATAAGTGATCCTGAGTATTTTTCATGTGCCTGTTGGCCATCTATGTCTTCTTTATTTAATTTTTAAAAAAGATTTATTTATTTATGCATGCAAGAGCTGGGGTACAGGCCAGAGATGCAGGTGGTGAGAGGACTCACCAGAGACAGAGTGGGGAACTGAACAGGGAGACTGACTGAAATACACTGCTGAGGGGATTAGAGGGTGAGACATGAGAGGTCGGCTGCGACATGTGGGTTGCTCCCTGGCCAGCTGGGGATAGAACTGGCCATATTGCAGAGGCTGTAGATTGCTTCCCTTGCTCCACCAGGGAGGCCCATTCTTTGTTCAATTTTTTATTGGGTTAATTGTCTCCTTATGTTGAGTTGTATGAGTTCTTTGTGGGTCTTAGATATCAGCCCCTTGTCAGATGTATGCTATGCAAATGTTTTCCTACACTCAGTAGGGTGTCCATTTCATTTAGTGATAGTTTCTTTCACTGTGAAGAGCTTTTTATTTTGATATGTATAGACCAATTTTTTATAACCTCTTTTATTTATCTTGCTCTTGGAGACAAATCCACAAAGACATCAATGAATTCAAGCCATAAAGTGTTTTGTCTATGTTTTTGTGTATGTATTTTATAGTTACAAGTCTTATATCCAAATCTTTAATCCATTTTGAGTTAATTTTTGTATGTGTGCAATAGTGGTCTAGTTTCATTCTTTTACATGTAACTGTGAAGTTTTTCCAGCACCATTTGAAGAAGAGAATTTTCTTTCTCTAAAGTACACATTGATTTTATTTTCATAGATTAACTGTCCATACAAGCATGGGTATATTTCTGGACATTCAATTCTATTGCATTTGTTTGTGTGTCCCTTTTTATTCCAGTTCCACACTATTTAGATTTCTATACATTTATAATGTAGTTTGAAGTCTTGGAATGTGATACCACTGTTTTTTTTTTTTTTTTTTTTTATAATGATTGCTTTGGCTATTAGAGGTCTTTTGTGGTTTCATATGGATTTTAGTAGTTTTATTTTATTTCTTTGAAAAATGTTATTGCAACTTTGATAGGGATTTCATTCCACCTCTATACTGTTTTGAAAAGATGACCATCTTAATGTTAAATGATCAGGGAATATCTTTCCATTTCTATGTGTCTTCTATTTCTTTTAAAAATGTCTTATAGTTTTCATTGTACAAATCCTTGACCTCCTTTGTTAACTCCTAGTATTTAAGTCTTTTTGACATGATTGTAAATGGAAAATTTTTTTGATTTCCTTCTCTTTTAGACAGTTGTTTGCATATAGGAATACAACTGATTTTTTAAAATTATTTTATAAACTATCCCTTTACTGGTTTATTGTTTTAGTTAGTCTTCTGGTGGAGTCTTTGGGGATACACACCACACACGCAGACACACATATGCTATGTATCTCTCATCTATATCTATATCTATATCTGTATCTATTATATCTATTTGCTTCTCTCCTAGCCCCTTTCAATAGCCTTTCTTTTTCTTGAACCCTTGATAGTTTCACAACTATGTATCTTGGTGTAGGTCTCATTATATTTAGATAACCAGGTGTCCTTTTAGCTTGGTGGACTAGTACAGCTAGTTTCTACACCAGCCTTGGGAAATTTTCCTCTAACATTTCTTTAAAAAATTATATTCCATTTTCTCTCTCTTACCTTTCTGAGATACTCAATACCCTTATGTTGGAGTCAGTTCTCAAAGTGTTCCTTCATTTTGTTTTTCTTTGTATTTCTTATCCCATCTGGAGTCTTTGAGAATTACTATGTTTGAGCTCACTGATTTGATCCTCCATTTGGTCTAGTCTACTTCCACAGTTTTCTGCAGAGTTTTCAAAATCACCTCTATTGATCTTTTTACACCTTGCACCTCCCTTATTTTTTATTTAAACCTTCAATTTCTATTTTCTGTCCACTAGTTGCATTTCTCATGGCATTCATGTACTTTTCTGAATTTTGTTTTATCTCTTTGATTAGCTTTTTGAGTTCTCCTGTATCACTTTGTTTTGCTGTTCTACATTTTCTTTGAATTTCTTTATTATGGCAAATTTCAGCCCTCTATATTATAGGAATATAAAATAGTCTATATCGTTGTGGTTGCATTTTGGAGAATTTTACTCCTCCTGTGGTGTCATGGTCCCTTTAAGTCTCAAGGTACCCTGTGTTGTGCTTTTTTGTTTGCCCACTTTATTGTTTCTGATCTTAGAATTTGAACTACTTCTGCCTTTTCAGCAATGCAAAGGGTATATACCAGATCAAGAATACATGCTGGTGTATGTGAATATGGCTTCTTAATATCTTTTTTGGGTCACTCAGAGATATTCTGTCTAAAATTCAGAGGTCTCAGTAATATTCAATGAGTAAAGAATGTGTCAGGTGAAAGAAATTCATGGATTCATATTATTTGCTGTATTAAAATTACCTGCCATGTAGATTTGTTTGAATCAAAATTTTGCTTCATGGCATATTAATTTCCCCAGTGCTTTTTTGGTTATGTGTGTGGGTGATAGTAGGTTCTGCAATGTCTCATGCCTCTGTCTCAACAGTGAAACCCTGGGGCAGGAGGTGAGAAACAGGTGTAAGATGAAGTCCTAATGGATTATAATCCCAATGAGGTAACCAGAATCCATGAAGAACAGGGCACTTACTAGTGACAGATCTGAGGAGATCTGAAGGGTTTTTGGTTGAAGAGGTATCTGATGCACAAAGTTTATAAACTACCAAGTTCCCCCACTGTAGTCCTTGCTCAACAGTTGGGTTCACTGAGATTTCACAGTAGGGGTGAAACTATATATACCCACAGTGGCTATTTTAAAACAGTGTTTTTTCAACTAACTATATCAGAATAATTTGAAGGGGGAGGATTCCTAATAAAATATAGACTTCTAGGTCTACCCTCAGATCTATTGATTAAAAATTTCTGGGGATAGGTACAAAGATGGGTATATTACACAAATAGCCCAGGAAGCTCTTAAACATACTAAATTTTAGTAACCACAAAAGATAGTATATCAGATCCTATTAAAGTTAACTGTGTTGAATCTTGTACTATACATTCAAAAACAGTATGTACCAGAGTAGCCTCTGCAGTAATTTCCATACAAAGTAATTTATCTACCAGACTCCATTTATTTCAAAAATCTTGATAGACTATTACCATTTCAGCTCATTGACTATGTTTTACTTAAAATTCCAGATATGGAAACTACTTTGGATACATTTAACATTATTGATACCATACCTCTTCTAAAAAACCACTTTTGTTGTCACTCATTATTTTTATGCTTTTTCCCAGAGCCATGAACTTAATCTCATAAAACATTACCCAGAGAGCCAATGAAGAGCTGGATCTTTATAGGAAGGGTCATACACAATTTTCCCCAGAAGTTTGGTAGAGTGCTCATAAACTTCAGAATCAGTGAGTTTAGGGATCCCTTTGATCTACCCTGAATTTCTTCTGGAATCCAAACCCATTGAGAGGAAATCTTAGGATGGTGTGTTATGAAAATAATTGCAACTGATTTTGACTTTAACAGTTAAAAATACTAGGTTATTGTAATAATAACTATAGCTGTGATGTGAAAATAGCTAGGAATTAAAAAGCCAGCAAGGAAAGGAATTCGTATTTAAGAAAACATGTAGGTAGACATCATGGAAGAAGACCATCAATAGATGTGTTTGTTGAATAACATTGCTCCATGGAGGAAGTTACCCCAGAATTGGACTGATGGTGGTGCCATTGACTGTTAAGATATCCTGGAATGCAGGGATACCAGTGGGTACTGAGACTCACATGGAACCACAAAAGACCCCAAAATAGCAACTGCAATCTTCAAAATAAAAAAGAGTGATTGTATTATACGCCTAAACTTCAGACTATAAATTAAAGTAATCTGAGCAGTATGGTATTAGAATAAAATAGAGTGACCAATGTAATAGAATTGAAAGTCCAGAAATAAACCCACACTTATTTGGACAGTTGGTGCATGACAAAGGAACCACAAGGATACAAAGGAGACACAAAAGACTATTAAACAAATAAGGAAGGCCCATATTAAAAAAATAAAAAGAAACAAATGTTGGCAAAGGTGTGGAAAAAAAGGAACACTTGTACACTGTTGGTGGTAATGTAAACTGGTCCAAACCCCATGGAAAATAGTATGGAGCTTCCTTAAAACATTAAAAAGTGATTAACCATGTGATCTAGCAACCCCTCGCTTAGGTATCTTTCTGAAGAATGCCAAAGCACTATTTCAAAATGATATTTGCACTCCTCTATTCACTGTAGTACTGTTTTTAATATCCATTTATGAAAACAATTTAAGTACACAACAACAGATGAGACAATTTAGAAGATATGGTATAAAATTGAATAAAATTGAGAGCTAAGATAGAAATTCCCACATATACGGACATTTAATCTACAACAAAGTAGCCAAGCAGATAAAATGGAGAAAGGAAATTCTCTTCAACTAATGGTGTTGGGAGAATTGGACAGTATCATGAAAAAAAAAAGTAACTAAATTTCTCTCTCATGCATTACACTAAAATTATCTCAAAAGGAATTAAAAACTTGGAATGTAAGACCTGAAACTACAAAATACATTGAAGAATACAGAGGCAAAATACTCCATGATACTGACTTCAGTGAGTCCTTGTGGTTTTGCAAGAAAAACAAAAGGAAATAAACAAATTAAACTACATTAGACTAAAAAGCTTTTGCACAGTCAAAGAAACTATCAGTAAAACGAAGACACTCATTTGAGTGGGAGAAAATATTTCCACATCATACATCTGACTAAGTGCTCATATCCAGACAAATTAAGAGCTTATGGAACTCAACAACAACAAAACAAATTACCCTATAATAAATGGACACAGGAGTTAAATAGGCATTTCTTTAAAGAAGACATAGATGGGCAACAGGCACATGAAAAAATGCTCATCATCACTTATCATCAGGGAAATGCAAATCAAAACTACGATGAGGTATCACCTGTAAGAATGATAAAAAAAAAAAAAAACCCTCAAAAAAAAATATTGCCGAGTTTGTGAAGAAAAAGGAAACCTCATACACTGTTTGTGGAAATGTAGACTGGTCTAACCCCTGTGGAAATGGGTTTCTCAAAGCATAAAAAAATAGCTCTATTATATAATCCAACAGTTCCCCTCCTAGGTGGAAAAAGCAAAATGCAAAAATACTAATTTGAAGAGATATTTGCAATCCTATGTTCATTTGGGTCTTATTTACAGTTGTTAAGTTATGGAAATAACCTAAGTGCCCAAGGACAGAGGAGTGGATTAGAAAAAATACTAATTTATTTAAAAAAAGATGAACTCTTACTTTTTGTTACAACATGGATGGAACTGGAGGGGATAATGCTAGGTGAAATAAAGTCAGGAAAAACAAAAATACCAGATGGTGTCATTTATATGTGGAATATAGAAAAACAAACCAATAACAGACCCTAGAAATCTTACTGTGGAACTGAGGCTACAAGATGGGGAGGGCTTGGAGGGAAGTAATGGGGGGGGTAAGTGACACAATGGGTATGGTGGAGGACTGACCATCCCTTGGGAAGGGGTTGGTGTGACATTACCTTTATTCCAAAAAAAAAAAAAAAAAAAAAAAGAAGGCCTCCCTGGTGGCGCAGCGGTTAAGCGCTGGGCTGTGAAGCTGCCCGCAGCCTCTGTAGTGCCGGTTCGATCCCCAGCCACCCGCGAGGGTCCCACAAGGCGTGCCGACCTCTCCTGCCGCGCCCGCTGCTCCCCTCAGCAGTGTACTTCAGTCCTTCTGCCTGTTCTGCTCCCCGCTCTGGCTCTGGTGAATTCTCTCACCCTGCCGTGCTTCTGACTGTACCCAGTGCTTATATGAATTAATAAATAAATCTTAAAAAAAAAAGAGTTGGTGCACATGCACAATGGAAGAGCACTCACCTATAAAAAAAGATGAAACATTACTATTTATGAAAACATGAATAAACTGGAGGGGATTATGTCAAGTGAAATAAGTCAGAAAGAGAAACACCAAATGATTTTACTTATTTGTTGAATATAAAGAAACAAAGCAAAGGAACAGACTGAAACAAACCCATGAAATTTCAATGCAGAACTGAAGCTATCAGCAGGGAGGGATGAGGGATGGGGAGCCAAGGAAAAGGGGGCCCGATGTACTGTGGTGGTAGGTAGGCTGTGGCACCATAAATATGAAGTGGTACGGATTTATACTTCTAAAATATATACAGGTATGTAAACCCAACATTACCTCAATAAAATAAATGATTAAAATTAAAAAGCTAAAGTTGTTTCTGACTAGTGAACTTGAGATACAGGACAAAACTGACTTTCTTTCAATCGTTGAGTGATTTATTCCATAAAAATCCGCTGAAAACCTATTTATGTCCACCAATATGCAAAGTTGCTAGTGACAAAAGAGGATTCTTTGCTTTAAGGAGTTTCTGATCTAATATAGAAAACAGACACCTGGGGAGGAAAACCTGCTGTCAAGGTCATGCTACTACAAATCCTTCACATAGGAGCTGTGGCATATGAATGTCAGTGTAGTGGCCCTGTAACTGCTGCTCTTTTGACATGGTAAAATAATATCCTAGGTACAGAAAATAAGTACATTCGCTTGAATAGACTTATAAAAATGTTATCTGAAGCCTCTGACTTGGAAAAAAAACCTCAAGAAATAAAAATATAGATGCAAATTATTTCTTAAATATATATGTGTATATATTTTTCTTTATGTTTTGAGATTATTTACAAGCTGTTGAATTATTTCTCAAGAATCACTGAAAATTTACATTCCATTTTGGTGAAATTCTAATTTAAATAGATATGGACTTAGAGGCAAAATCTCATTAATTTTTCATATTTTCCACTTTGAAATTAACAAAAACGTTTATGAATGAGGGACAGAAGAAGAATAATGAATTTCTGCTTTATTTCATTTCATCTGCTACTCAGACATTATGATTTTTAAGGCAAGGAAAACCACTTAGTTTTTGATAATTTAAGTTCCTCGCATAATTAATAGATAGTTTTGCCAGTCCATCAACTTCATCACATTTTCCCATTCTTTTGCGACTTGAAGTTCTAAGTAAGCACTGTAAAAATAGTTGAGTAAGGGGATTAATTTTACAAAACATACACTCATTTGATAATTTTATCTAATTAAAAATTTTAGAATTCCATTTAAAACATGAATAGCAACAAAATTGTTTTGGAACAATTAAAAATAAATTATGGTGTATAAAGGGTCAGTGATACATATTTGAGTGACTAATATTGAAGAAGAAAACTTATAATGTGGGAATGCAGTCATTTCCTTTGCTAAACAATTATATTCTATTCCTTTGAATTAGAGGAAAGTCATTGACTATACATAATGAAATGGAGAACTCTATTAGAAGTGCTGAATTCTAGTATCAATACCTTGATGTGTTTTTGGTTTTGTTTTGCCAAATGGTATTAAAGAAATGCAATTTCTTCCTATTGCGAGAACAACAGTATTTTGAAAACATGTGTATTTTCAAAAAAGGAAAGATTACTCATAATTGCTGCACCAAAACATAACAGCTGTTAATATTTTTGGTGTCTATTATTCTAATGTTTTTGTATGGAACCATTATATCAAGTGCTTTTAACTCAGTAGTGTATAACCAGGAAAAGGCATTATTTTACTCCAATGCTTCACTTGTATTCTGTTATTTCTTCCTTCCCAGTCTTTGATAATACCTTTGACATTATTCATCGTTTTTACTACCTTTCTCATTCACTTACATTACAGGCTATGGTGGAAGTATTTTCTCCATTGAAATTGGCAAATGCTACATATTTTAGTCTTGCCCTGCCTCCTATTTACTCCCATTTATTGCTTTAGGTAACCCCAGGTCTAAGCAATTCACTGCATGGCATTCTCTTAGCCCTAGGAATTGGTTCAGAAATTGCTTAATCAATGTGATACTTGAAAAATTTGTTGGGAATTATTAAGACATAGGAAATATCTCTTCCTCCCTCATTCTCATCTCCCCCCCACTTTTTTTCTTGCTAATATGAACATAGAGACATTACTTCCTTCTACCATTATGTCATATTGCAATGCCATCTTGAAGAAATTTACACAAGAGGAGATAGTGAGCTGGAGTCCTTAACAAATCATACCTAGGAACTGAGCTACATTTGAATTTTATAGTAAATCTTGTTCAATGTTTTAACCAGTTTGAGTTTTCTGTTTAAACTACTGAAAACATTCATACTGGCTCATTTGTGACTTAAACAGATGGTAATTGGAGACTATGCTTATTTCCTCTTGCTGAACTGTCCTGAGTTTAGTAGAATCATAAGCATTGTGGAATTCCACAGCTATTTTATGGAAATGAAGACATAATTTCAGAAGAAACTTACAGACATTTGAGGAGTATGAATTATGCATTAAATTTCTGCAATAGTCTTTCAAGTGCAAACCTCAGGATATGATAAATTCTCAAGAATCTATCCTATTAGTTTGGCTTGGTTTTGAGGGTACTTGATTGAGCTGAAGAATAATTACATCTTCCAAAGTGGTATAGAATCTCTATAGTACTAAGGACAGTAATTAATTCCAGAACTGTTATAAAATTTATAAAACTTTATGAAAATATTTTCTTTTATATGAAGATGTTTGTATAAGTTAAATACAAGTTGAGATACAAGTGAAGAGCTTTTATCTATGAGATACTGTCTGAAGTCAAAATTAGCCATATGCTTATTGAATAGGTCTAAATTATTTTTGAGCCCAATTTATTTTTGTTAATGGCACTAGTTTCATTGAATTGATCAGTATTATAATGCATTGTGAAGGGATAAATTTGATAATTATTTTGTGTCTATTGCTTTTGTATTCATGCTTTAATCTACCCATTATTATTGTTATTAAACAGTTCAAAGAGCTTCAGATACTTGATTTTATCATTAGGAGACTCAGTGTTAAAAACTTTTAAACACTTCTGTGGTAAAATATGTGCGCGAGCATGAGCGTGCGTGTGTGTGTGTGCGTGTGTTTGTGTGTAATTCAAATATGCTTCTGTTACTTTTCTTCATTAGTCCCAGTTAATTTTCTTTGATTATGTTCAGTCCTGGAAATACTGCAAGGACTATCTGTCTTTCCAAGTCTCTTTTCCTAGCTAAATATTCCCAATCTTTAATGCTTATTCCACTCATCATATACTTTTGGGTATTGTCAACTTAGTGAGGTCCTTCTTAAAAAGAATGTTTCAATCATAGGAAGAGTCCAAAAAAAGTGGTAATGGCAGAATCAGCACTAATAAATTCATGGGGCAATGCTAATAAGAATTCTGTGACTGTGTGGATAATTTCCTGCTTATGTAATTTGAAAAACTTATCTGGGAAATTATCATAACCAAGTCTGTGGCTTATGGAATGATTTTTGAGGAATAATTCTTAGAAAGGAAGCTAAATTTTGCTGTCACCTCTTACAATTTAAATAAATCCTTCATATTGTTCAAATTATTCATAGGCTTTTCATTTATTTTTTTGTTGAAATTCCTAAATGGTATTATTTGTTGACCTACAAGCACCTCTGTTAACAAAAGACTTTTCCTTAAATAGGTTAGAATATTCATCTGAAAAGGTTGCTTTTAAGTGTTTGTCATTTGAATTTTTGTCACAAGTAAGGAGTTCAGTTCCCAGCCAACACTTTCCAAAACTGTGCATTTTCACCCTCTCATCCCACTATGTTTACTATTTTTGGTGTCTCATTTTACATCTACTTTTTTTTTTATTTTGCTGCTTTGGCAGGGTGAGTTCTATTATTTTATCTCCCAAATCACTTATTCCTCTGCTTTATCCAGTCTCTTATTGGACCCCCTCTGTTGAATTTTTTTGTTCTATTATTGTATTATTCTTCAACTCTTTGACTTTTGTTTGAAGGCTTCTTAATTTTTCTAGCTCTTCCATTCTTTTCCTGAGATCTATGAACATCTTTATAACCATTTCTTTGAATTCTTCCTCAGGTAGTATGATTATCTCCACTTCTTTAGGGTCTTTTTCCAGATTTTTTTTTGATTTTTCATTTTCCCCATTTTCCCTGATTCTCTGTGTCTGCCTCTATATTTTAGGCAATAGTATTATTTCTTTTAGTACTGAAGGTTTAATCTTGTACTGGTGATGTTGAGTGTTTTTCTGGAGCATCATTCATCCTGGTTTCCCAAGATGGTTGTAGGAGTTGTGTCCCCTTTGTGGACTCTCCTCGCTTGCATGTTGTCAGGGCAGCCTTGTGTGTTTGGCCTTCAGTCCTACCAGATAGTGGAACTTTGTTGGTTTAGACTCAGTGCTGGACTAAGGTGTACTCAGTGGATCCAGTCTCGCTGTGGATGCCTGAGATTGCTGTTTGATGTCCGTGGTGTATCTTGCCTGTCCAGTGGTGGTATGTGGTACAAGTAGCAGAGGGTGATGTCCTAAAGGTGGCGGTTGCTAGAAGCATGGTCTGCAACTAACTGGCTAGATTTTAGGAGGTACCCTAAAGAAGCAGGGCTGCTGGTATACCTGCCCTGGAGCTTTGTTCCTGGGGCTCTACTGGTGAGGCTTGGGTCAAGAGACAAGCCTAGTGCCAGTGACTGAGGCTGCTCAAATAGGACACTATTGTTGACTTTTAGAGCTGGGTACTCCAACCTGTTTGCATTGGTTCTGGCCACTGGAGCCCACTGCACTGATGGAGGGGTTGGGTGACAGCCCTTTGAGGTGAAAGCACAGGTATGGGGGGCGGTGACCTGACTTGTGCCACTGACAGGGTGGCTGGCATCTGCCCCACCAACAGCTCTACAGTTGGAGGCATGGCTGCTGGGGTCTTCCTGGGGGATATGTATTTTGTCATTTTAAGGACTATCATTCCACTCCAGATTTAAAATTTTAGAAATATATTCTTTCATTCCAGATAGATGGAGAAGCATTGTATTATCTCATTTAATCCTTATAATGATCATGTGAAGTAAATGCTACTATCATACCTCATTAACTAATGAATAATTCAAGGGAAAGAGCAGTTAAGTAACTTTCTCAGGATCATACAGCTAAGTGTGTGCTGAGTGTAACAACTTGCTCAGGATCATACAGCTAAGTGTGTGCTGAGTGTAGCAATGTTGAAATGTGAGTCAAGACATTTAACTGCATAGCAGCAGGGGTTGAATTTTATTCCAGGGTTGGATTCATTTCTCTTTATCAGCAGATGTCTCATGCTAGCATTCATGTGGTCCCAAAAAGGCCCTAATGAGTCATTTGTATAGACTACTTGCAGTTGTTTTTGTCCCAATGAGTCTGGGGTGTATACCTGCCTTAGATGTGTTACTTCTACCCCATAATGAAAGATATTCTGCCTGGGTAAAGAGAATTTCTGAGTCTTCACAGAAAAGTCACTATGTTCCAAGATATTTCTGTGTTGGACATAATTTTTAAGAAATCCAATTCTTGTTAGAACAGTGCTTACCCAAAGCAATTTGCCTTGTACACTGTATCAATTTTCAGATATGTAACTCCATTTATTTCCTAGCATTCTGTCTCTTCAGAACTGTCTCTATTTTCCACAGTCATCTCAGACCTGGAAATAAAATGGAATGAATACAAATTTTTGACCCTGATGAGGTATAAATGCCTATATGCAAAGAGCTAAACTCTGGGTCAAATCCCTCTCACATTTTCTTTTCTGTGATTCTTCAGGTACAAGAGTTAGAATGAGACAAAAAACCAAGCATCATGAGAAATCATTGGTATAGAGATAATGGTTGGTTGTACAATGTATTTCTTTTGATAAAGAGTAAGAAATAGATGTACTATCAGGAAACCAGTAATGGTCACATGTGTTTGTCTCTGGGGAGTGGGCCTGGGTATGGGGAAGGGTGATTATAAAATTACTGCTTTCTAGGGCCTCCCCGGTGGCGCAGCAGTTGAGCGCTGGGTTGTGAAGCTGCCTGCAGCCTCTGCAGCACTGGTTCGATCCCCGGCCACCAGGCAAGGGTCCCACATGGCGCGCAGACCTCTCCTGTCACCTGCTGCTCCCCTCAGCAATGTACTACTCTGCCTGTTCTACTCTCCGCTCTGGCTCTGGTGAATTCTCTCACCCTCCCATACTTCTGACTGTACCCAGTGCTTGTATAAATAAATAAATCTTTTAAAAAAATTACTGCTTTCTAATATACACTCTTTCCTATAATAATAATATATGCATATATATTTTATCATGAGACATATTACTTTGACCAACTAAAAACATATCTTAGTTGGGTTTCCCACCTCCTCTACTCACCCCTGAATTTCACTGCAGTATTGTGAATGCTTTCTACAAGTTCTTTCTTACTTTGCTTCTGCTGATAGCATCTTGCCCCAAGCTTAGATTTTTTTTTCCCTTTTTTCCTCAAAGGCCTTCTTCACAGTTGTGGGAGCCCTCTTGATCCATGCACAGGAGCAACTGGAAAGTGAAGATGCACATAGATTCCTGTGCACAACCTCTAAAAAAGGATGGGATTCATATGGAACTACAAAATATCTTGAATAGCCAAAGCTCTCCTGACTAAAAAGGAGATGGAGGTATCACACTCCCTGATTTCAAACTATACTACAAAGCCATAATAATTAAAACAGTATGGTACTGGGACAAAAACAGACACAAAGACCAACTGAATTGATTAGAAAACCCAGAAATAAACCCACATATTTATGGGCAACTAACTTTGACAAAGGGGCAAAGAATATGCAATGGAACAAGGACAGTTTGTTCAATAAATGGTGCTGGGAAAACTGGACTACTACTTGTAAAAGAATGAAACTAGACTACTACCTCATACCATGGACAAAAACCAACTGAAAATGGAAAAAAGACCTGAATGTAAGACCTTCAACCATAAAATATATAGAAAAAATATAGGCAAAAAATTTTATGACATACATTTTAGTAAAAACAGCTGGGATTACATCAAACTAAAAAGCTTCTGTACAGAAAAAGGGGTACTAACCAAAACAAAGGGACACCTTGCTGATTGGGAGAAAATTTTTGCACACAATACAACTGATAGGGGACTGGTCACAAAAGTCTACAAAGAACTCACACAACTCAACAAAAACAAGGTAAACAATCCAGTCAAAAAATGGGCAGAAGAACTAAAAAGACACTTCTCCAGAGAGGAAATGCAAATGGCCAACATGTATATGAAAAAATGTTCAACATCACTTGTCATCAGGGAAATGCAAAGCAAAACCACACTGAAATACCACCTTACACCAGTGAGAATGGCACACATTAAAAAAGCTGGAAATAACAAATGTTGGCAAGGATGCGGCAAAAAAAAAGGAACTCTTCTACACTGCTGGTGGGAATCCAAACTGGTCCAACCACTATGGAAAGCTGTGTGGAAGTTCCTCAAACTACTAAAAATGGAGCTACCATATGACCCAGCAATTCCCCTCCTATGAATCTACCCAAAGGACACAAAAACATTAATTCAAAAAGATACCTGCACCCCTATGTGTATTGCAGCACTATTCACAATAGGTAAGCTATGGAAACAACCAAAATGCCTCAAAATAGATGAATGGATCAAGAAGATGTGGTATATATACCATGGAATACTATTCTGCAATTAAGAAAGATAAACTCATGCCATTCACAGCAACATGGAGAGAGCTTGAAGGGATCATACTCAGTGAAATAAGCCAGAAGGAAAAAGAAAAATATTGAATGGTTTCACTTATAGGAGGAATATAGGGGGAAAAATGATAATAAAACAACAAAACCAGCAGGCAACTATAAATAAGAGACATTCTGTGAGGGAGGGGGAGAAAAAGGGATCAAAAACAAGGGAGAAAAGAGTGCAAGGGAGACTATGGTGATGGTTTGCAGGTGAACTGGTAGTAGGAATTTTACTAGTAATACACAATGATGTAAAAGATCATTAAAAAATAAAAATAAATAAATTATATAAAAAAAGGATGGGATGGAAATATGTGTATCTAACCTCAGCCTCCTTCTCTTTGGGCTGGTAATTTGGGAAGGAATCTGAACACTTGCCAGGGGACCCCAACAGAATTGAACTCCTGTTGCTCAGTAACATACTCTTTTTTTTTTTCAGTGGAAAATGTGCATTTTTATTCTTTTTTAAAATTTATTTAAATTTTATTTTTACATCCCCCATACAATTATAACCCCCTTATTTTGATCCCAACCCCTCCTTTCCCCGCCCCCCATCCCCCATAGTGTCTCTGGTTCATAGTTGTTTGTTGATTTTGATATTTTCTTTTAGTTATTCTTTTTCCTGGTCCTTTATTTAAGTTTTCTAGATTTCTGCTATGAGTGAGACCATCCGGTATTTTTCTTTTTCTTTCTGGCTTATTTCGCTGAGCATGATCCCTTCTAGCTCCATCCATGTTGCTGCAAAAAAATACTCTTAAAATATACTCTCTCTCTCTCTCTCTCTCTCTCTCTCTCTCTCTCTCTCTCTCCCGCCCTCCCATTCCTGCACCCAGGGACTACCTTCCAAGTAAACTCCTCACATCAGTACTGCTTTCAGTAAAACCAAAGTATGACAGGTTGTCATGTGAAAACTAGGAATCTTGAACGAAATTTGCATTCTGAGGTCTCTGGACCCTACTTTCTGCAATACAGTTGAACTGCCCAATTGGCCCTGGGAGCTGCTGCTGCTTGTGCCTGAAATCATACATCATAATGATTCCACTGCAATGATTCAGTTATAGAGATGTACCATGGGGGAGTTCATGGTTGGGGGTGGAGGTAAGAAATGCCATAAGGAGGACTATAAGTGACTTTCTGGCCAGCCAAAGAAATGTCATAGAAGAAGAAAGAAGGAAGATACAAATGAGAAGAGAAAAGAAGTTGGCATCTCAGAGAGAAGCAGAAAACCAGTCTCTCCCTTTCCTTCTGTCAAGAAGGCTAAGAGGTGTGAGCAGCAGATTGCAAAATAATCCAGGGAGCCGAGGACATTGCCAACTTGCTATAGATGTTGGAACTGTCTCTTGATTTTGGGAGGCTAACAACTAAAGGCTTGAGAAAATGACCAAATCGAGACATTGCTTTCTTCTGCCATGTGATTGGGGGAAAGGATAGGCACCTACAGGCGTTTTGGCAGGTTTTAGAATTCTGCCCTCAGGGTGCTTGCTAGATTTCCAGTTTCTAGTTTGGCTCCTACCTGGCTATGGACGACTTCAGGCTCCTGTTATCCTTGTGATACTACACCACCCCCTTTTCTGTATGCTTACATGGGCTGCTGCTTGTTATCTATAGACAAGATCCTCAATGTTTTGATTTCCTCCCCACCAGACCCAGGGGTACTTTGGGGTTCCCCATCTCATTCATGTATTGTTGTTTGGTCCTATATATGTGGTTTAAGCTATTTCCTTCCTCAGTCAGATCTTGTGGGGGAAGGGCTCTACTTGTTTTTGTTTTCCAGCTAATTAAATTTTCTTATTTGTTTCCCTCCACAACCTCTCAGATACCTCTCAGTACATCTAGAAGACCATGCGTGAAGTTAGTTAAGAGCAACAGCAATAACGATCTCCAAGTCATTGACTAAACCACCAATAGGAGGCAAGCTGTGAGTCATTCTAATAAATTTTGTGTCTACCTTAGAGGGAAGGGCAGCAAGATGGGATTCTTAAGATCTGCTTGACCTTTGGGTATCCACAGCCAATATGAGACTTCATGCTTCTCCCAATCTGCTTCCTGTTCTCCTTGTTGAAGGGAGGTCTTACTGGAGAGCTCCCTTGTTTAAGGGTTGCCTCCTGACTCCTCATAGATGCATCTCTAAAAAGCAGGATCTCTAAAGTCAGCTCATGCTCTTGAGCTAGATTTTCATAAACAGGATGAGTTGAAATGCGTTCTGCTTTTTCCAGGCCTTAAAAGGCAAATAACTTGCTCATATTTCTAAATTCTGTCCTGAAAACCTGATCTGTGAAGCAGCAACATGTTTTTATGCTTCATAACAACAAATAATACACCTCCAATGAGTTCAGAATGTTTTTTCTATTAATGGTGAAATTTTAATATAAAAGCAATACATGCTTTAAAAAAATTAAAGTAGTACTTATTAAAAAAGAATTAAACCAGCACTGACAAGAAGGAACATTCTCTAACAGTTAAGGAGATACTGGACAAAACTGCCTGGATCAGAATCTTAGTTGCAACCCTCACAGGCTATCAGTATGTGACCTTGGGCTCCCTGAGACTCCTGTTCCTGATCAGAAACAGGAGCAGTAATAGCATACTAGCCTCAGGGGGTGTCATGAGGATTAAATGAGTTAATATTCATAAATAACATGAAAAAGTGTCTGGCACATTGAAAGCCTCATAAACATTTAGTATATGAAATAAAATATTCTCAACTTTTCCTATATTTCCATGTTCATATGAGAATATTAACAATTTAATCTTCTGTTTATATCAGTAGGCTTATAATATATAAATTGATCTGTTTCACTACCCCTTTGAAAATATATTAGACAACTTTATTATCTCTATTTAGAGCTAACTTCATTTTCTTAATGACTGCTTATTTACATATAGCAGTTGTATGAGTATATAAAAATTTTTTATTCAGTCCTCTAAAGATGGATTTATGTTCTTTTAATGTTTTCATTATAAACAGTGCTATAATTTATAGGTATGTACCAATATTTCTGTGCACTTAAGCAAGTGAATTTTACTTTTATTTCGTTTGGTAGGGATTGCAAAACTGCCCTCCAAAAAGCTTTACCAATTTGTACTTGATTTGAACTCTTTCAATCCCCTGGCAGTGCAAGGAGTTAAGACACAACCTATGAAGGTATCCGCAGCTGCGGCAGGAGTTTGATCCCTGGCCAGGTTGCTACCCACATGGTGCAGCAGAACTCTGCTGTCTTGCCTTCTGTTCCCCTCAACAGTGTATTTCAGTCAGTCTACCTGTTCTGTTCCCCACCCTGTCTCTGGTTAATCCTCTCACCCCCCACACATCTGGCCTGTACCCCAGTTCTTGTATGCATAAATAAATAAATCTTAAAAAATAAAATATGATCACAAAAATCTGCAAAGAGCTGATGAAACTCAACAACAACAAAGAAAATAACCCAGTCAAAAAATGGGCAGAAGAGCTAAAAAGAAACTTCTCTGAAGAGGAAATGCAAATGGCCAACAGACATATGAAAAAATGTTCAACATCACTTGTCATCAGGGAAATGCAAATCAAAACTACCATGAGATACCATCTTACACCAGTGAGAATGGCACATATTAAAAAAACTAGCAACAACAAATGTTGGCGAGGGTGTGGAGAAAAAGGAACTCTCCTGCACTGTTGGTGGGAATGCAAACTGGTCCAACCACTATGGAGAGCTGTGTGGAGATTTCTGGACCTACTAAACATAGAGCTTCCATATGATCCAGCAATTCCACTCCTAGGTATTTACCCAAAGGACATAGAAACATCAATTCCAAAGAGCACCTGCACCCCTATGTTTATAGCAGCACTATTTACAATAGCTAAGCTTTGGAAACAGCCCAAATGCCCAAAAATAGATGACTGGATCAAGAAGATGTGGTACATATATACCATGGAATATTACTCAGCATTCAAAAAAGATAAACACATGCAATTTGCAGCAACATGGATGGCGCTGGAAGGGATCATGCTCAGCGAAATAAGCCAAAAAGAAAAAGAAAAATACCGGATGGTCTCACTCATAGCAGGAATCTAGAAAACTTAAATAAGGGATCAGGAAAATGAATAACTATAAGAAAGTGAAAATCAAAATCAACAAAAAACTATGAACCAGAGACACTTTTTGGGGGGTGGGGGCCGGGAGGGGAGGGATTGGGGTCAGAATGGGGCATGTGCAGTTGTATGGGGGAATATAAAAATAAAATTTATTATTTAATAAAAAAAAATATGATCACAACACTAAACAGTGAGTCTTGGTTGATGGGAATAAATGTGGAGTGCAGAGAAACATGTCCATGTCAATGTTGGGTAGAATGCTCAGAAGTACATGGATTGATATACATTTAGGCCTTATGTTTTCAAACAGTAACTTACCTTAAGTCTCAGTCCAGATTTAAGAAACTATAGTGATAATGCTAAGTGAAATAAGTCAGAAAATTAAAGATAGATTTTGGATGATTTTACTTATCTTTGGAACATAAATAACCATAAAAAAGATAAATTGGCAAAATATAGTGAAAACAAATCTTGGACCTTGTGAAAAAATTTACTGGTCACTAGAGGGAATGGAGGGGTGGGAGGAGAATATGGGGAAGGTAGGGCATTGGCATGAGTAACCATTGTGGAGGGTGAGTGGAACATGTGCACATATGGGGGAGTAAAAATGTAACTCTTGAATTAGAATAACAATAAAAAAGTTAATTAAGCTATCAAAACAAAAAAAGAAAAAAAATATGGAACACCATTAGCACCAGTGTTCCTCTCCCTTAACTCTGGAAAATTCAGATTCATCAAGCGTGCCTGTAACATTGGAGACATAGAAGACTACATTGGAATATAAGTGTGTCTTTAGCTTCAGTACTAATAGATAAGCCATGTATCCAATATGGAGAAAGGGAGTCTTTATCTAGCTATACTTCAGAGGAGATTGTAAAATGTGTTTAAAGAAAATGGATGTGGGAATTCCCCTAGAATAGTGGTGTGAGGCAAGGAAGGCAGAACGACTGGAGGCCCAGGAGCATCTGGCCTCTGACTCTGATCTGGGCTGGGCGCTCACCTCTCTTCATCCAAGGGTCTTGTCTTCCTTTCCCTTCAGACTTCTTCTATGTTTTTCTCATGGATGCTAGCAAGATTTAAGATTAGAGCTCTGAATGTTCGTTATACAGAACTTGAAAAAGCTTTACTGCTGTAGAATTTCTGAATCAGGGAAAAATGTGTCTAATTGGAGCAGTTCATTGCGCACTTATTTAATCTCCAAAATACATAAATTAGGTTTAAATACTTGAATACTGAACAGATACAAAAAAGAAGGTAAATATTGCTCCTAAGCTCTATATTTACATATTATATATAATTAAAAGTGAAACATCTACTTTGACCACTTTTTTCTTTCTCCCTTTAACTTCAATGGCTGTTAATAATTGAAGGTGATCTTGGAATTTTTAAGCTTTAAAGTACTTCGTATTAAAGAGAAAAATTAAGCCTGTGTGTTTTCACACTGAGCAGCCAGCAGCTCATCTAATGTTCTAACACCTTCAAGAGGTGAAGGAGAGGAACAAGAAAGGAGAGAGATATGGGAGGCAGTGGGAGAGGGAAGGTAGCGCAGGCGAGGGCTAGAAATGCCAGCCCCCCACCCCCAAGTCAGACAGCATCTTGTTTATTTCGTTTTGCTCCTTATTCATGGTTGTGTTCCCCAGTCATTAGCTCTCAGTGCATTCTGGGGAAGATTTCTGACTAATAAAGATAATGAATGTGATAATAACCACCTCAGGAATAATTTCTTGAGCATTTATTCTATGCCAAGTATCAAAAATGTGTCTTCTAATTCCCACAACAATCCTATTATTATCTCCACTTTGTAGATGAGGAAACCGAGGTCAGAAAAGGGAAGTACAGCCCAAGGTTACCCTGGAGTTCAGAACTCCAGCCCACACAGCTGGACTATAGGGCACACGTTCCTCCCACCATGTTGTAAACCCTAGACACAGTTAGGCTCGCACTGCTTATTCTGCAGAAAAGAATTTTCCACAGCTATGTTGGAAACCATGGGGAAACAACATTGTAAATAGCTTCAGAAATCACCCCCACTCCCAATATAAATTGGCGAGGTCTCCTATATGCCCTTTCCTCCTGGTAGGGGATTTCTAGAAGATGGGAAGAGTTCTTACCCATACTTAGACTGATCAGCATTGTAGACTCTGTGGCTTAAAAATAATAGACCAGGAAGACTTCCAAAATGATGTGTTAGGAAGAAAGAATATACCAGACAGAGGGCAGGGGCATCAATAAAGGAAGCTAGTGGGTGACTCAGGCGTGGTCAGGCTTCAGAACAATGCCCTAGAAGTTGGCATCTGGGAGTTAAATCAAAGGTTTGGGCAATCAGGAAATAATAAAACCCAAGTGTTACTGACATTTTTTTTTGGTAGTGATGAACATTCCAGCAGGGAATGTTGAAATTGAACCAACAAGTCCATCTGGGAGACTCCAAGAGATTGGGAAGCAGCGTTTGCAATGTGCCCCTTGGGTGAATGTAAACTCAGGGGGAGCAGATTTCTTTACAGATTGTTGTGGAATAATGGGAAAAGGAAGTAATTTAGCTTGTATGTGGAGTCAATGAGTTGATAGGAAGGTAAGAAATGAGGCTTAGTAGTGCAGCCTTTCGGGGCAATGACTCTCTCTGGGGTGATGTTCCCTTCCTGTGCCTCTGACACTTGCTGCCACTTCCCAGCCTTGGCTCTGTGGGCTGGCCCCAGAGGCCAGTTTGCCAGGCCTAAATGAAAGGCACAGCTGCTCACTAGGCTGATGGAATCACAGACATGTTGCTCAGGAGAAAATAATCCCCAAGAGACCTGAGAAGTCAAACTGAATTAGGGAAACATGGAAATAATATTGACAGTAAGCACTGTGTCCTAGGCACTGTTCCTGAAACTTTACTATTTTGCTTAAGCCTCTCAACACAGAGAAGATAGAGGCAAAATCACTTCAGTAGTTGTTATACACACCAAGTGGTTCTCGAGCAGATGTGCAAAGAGAAGAAGGCACTGAGATGTCTCTGACCATTGGGAGAGACTGGCAGATGGATCTTGGGGTGATCTGACTTTATTAGTTACCCCCCAGTTGTTGCCTTAGACCTCGGGTTTGTAGGACAGAGTTTAGAAATGTGAGCAGGTGGAGGTACACCAAGGTGAACTTGCTGTCAGGTAGAATAGTTTGAGAATCAGCACTGCAAGTGGTTGGAACATGCGCGGAAGAGCCCGCATGGGCCATGTTACTTACACACTGTGGCGCCTTGGCAAGTCACCCAGGCACTCTGTGCCTCAGTTTGCTGCTCTGTAAAATTAGCTTTGTAATTGTATTCCTTTATTAGGTGATTGTGAAAATTGTATCAATATATATAAAGTACTTGAATAATGCTTGGAAAATATTAAGCCTATGTAAACGTTAATTGTCAAAATTAATTATTACCAAAAAGAACTAAGAATGGCCACCAATAATCAAAATAGCAAACATTTACTGACCACATTATTTGCACTGTCACCTTTAATATTCTCAGTGCCATTCAATAGGGGGTCAGCATGCCTGTTTTATGGAGGAGGAGACTGAGACTTAGGGAGTTAAGTGTGTAGTTTATTAGTGGCAGAGTCAAATCCATACTTTTAAGAACCAAACAGCAAGCCTTGCAGGGAACGTAAAGAAGTCAGCTCACTGTGGAAGTGTGAGGAATGACCTTTACATGACTATTATTATGCTTGGAAGGGCTCCAGATGGAGGCAGAAGTGCTGGTTTCTGACTGTTCGTTCAGAGGAGTGTGAAGAGTTTTGTTTCTTACTTTTTTGACTTGTTAACTGTCATCATTTTATACTGGATGATAATTTTCTGTATGTTCTTTGCAGTGGTTCTCAAGCTTGGTTGCGCGTTGGAGTGACCTGGGGAGATTTTCACACCCTGATTCCCAGACTCACTCTGGACCAGTTATGTGGAAATCCCTAGGATTGGGACCCAGACACCAGTACTTAGTCAATTTCCCCAGGTGATGCCTATGTGCCTCACTGCCCCAAAACGTCTCTGTCTTAGGGAGCCCCTTTGAGTCACAGAGAATTTTTTAATAAACAATTATCAGGCTCTACCCTTCTGAGACTGTTCACTTGGTCTGGGTTGGGACTCAGACATGGTGTTTTGCAAAAGATCCCCCGGTGTTTACAATGAGCAACCAGATTTGAGAACCAGTATCTTTTTTTTTTTTTTAATAATAAATTTTATTTTTATATTCCCCATACAATTGCAGCCCCCCCATTCTGACCCCAACCCCTCCCCTCCCACCCCCGCCCCCCTAAAAGTGTCTCTGGTTCGTAGTTTTTTGTTGATTTTGATTTTCACTTTCTTATAGTTATTCGTTTTCCTGGTCCCTTATTTAAGTTTTCTAGATTCCTGCTATGAGTGAGACCATCCGGTATTTACCCAAAGGACACAGAAACATCAATTCCAAAGAACACCTGCACCCCTATGTTTATAGCAGCACTGTTTACAATAGCTAAGCTTTGGAAACAACCCAAATGCCCAAAAATAGATGACTGGATCAAGAAGATGTGGTACATATATACCATGGAATATTACTCAGCATTCAAAAAAGATAAACACATGCAATTTGCAGCAACATGGATGGCACTGGAAGGGATCATGCTCAGCGAAATAAGCCAAAAAGAAAAAGAGAACCAGTATCTTAAATGCCATTAGATAACAACCCAGGAGAAAGTACATGGGATTTTTAAGTAAAAAAAAAAAAAGGTAAAATGGAGGACATATATCTCAGTACTTTATATGTTGTGACTTTTACCTTGACTTCACATTTAACATCATTCTGGTAGTAAAGCTCAGCCAATAAATATGACCTACTGAGAAGGAAAAAGGTCATATAATACATAACATGTACATTTTTAAAGACATGATTCAAAGCGATTCTTTTTGGACATTGTACGAGTTTTGGGGGCACATGCAAGATGATAAAGTAACAAGGAAGACCCCTCTCTTTTCCTCTACCTAGCGTCACACTCCGCGCATCTTTCATGAGGTTAATAAAAGTTGCAGTCCCTGTCATGTCCTCTTAAATCTAGCCCCTTAATGTCTATTGAACTTATGGAAAGGTGGTGATGTGATGACAGATTCAAGTGTGGCAGTGAAGGCGGAGCAGAACACACATGGTGAAGGCAAGATGCGGCAGGGTCTGCTGTTGAGATAATCTTGACTGATGAAGTGCGAGCCTCCTTCTGTTCTCCCAGCCTGGTCTCTGATCTGACGGTGAGATAGGCTTTAAAATGGGCAGCAAGTGTCCAATATTCTACTGCTTTCTCCCAGCTTCTTCACCCACTCACTCAGTCACCCACACTCTCCTGTTGTCCCACATCTGCTCTGGAAGGCAGATGCCCGGACTGGTGAGCTTATGCCCACATGACCTTTTTAATTCCTTACTTTCCTGAGCCTCAATATTCCCAGCTGTAAAATGGGGCCAATAGCACCTCTTTAAGACATTGTCATTATGATTAGAGCAAAGGTATTCAAAGTGCCCCATACTAATATCTCATTAAATTTTATCCCCTGTAGGCTGGTGTTTAGGCAGAAGGCTTTGTAGGCCACAAGGGTCTGTGTGCTGGTGATTGTTGAAACCTGGCCAGCGGAGAGAGAAAAGTGTTAGACTGAGAACGGGTCCCACCACTGGTGGTACATCCCTCTGTCAGATGGGCAAGTCTTTCCTGCTGGTTTCCATGGAAACATAGAAATTCTTCTGAGTTTTATTTCACACAAGGATGAATTAGGGACTTAGAGTTTCTGGAAAAAAAGTACCGTTATATTGTAAGTTAAAATATATTCATTGTCAATCACTAGTGTTCTTGACAAATAATGCTGAAAGTCATTGTACCATTTATTTGCTAACTGTGTGTACTGGGGAAAAGACCAGTGCACATTTAGAAAATCTCACTTGTAGGAATGTTCTTCATGCTATTTTCTTAGGCTATGTGCATCAGCAGAATAGGATCCAGGTTATATTTATTCTCTGGATCGGAGGTATTCTGAAAATTAATTGGTAAACCAGTGATTTGGAATTTAAGAGCATTTCCTCTCAGAAAACTTGAAATGTATTTGCATGATGATAAGAAAGTGTTTAAATGTCTTTGAAACACAATGTAACTAAATTAATGAAGTCCATTCATTATGGAATAGGATTCAAGGTATGCAAAAAGGGAAAAGGGACTAGATATTTCTTTGGCACTGACCTGTGGTAGGTAAACTCAGCGCGCTCTTACTCCTTTTACTCAACTACCATCGTCCTAAACTCTCAGTGTCCTAAATTCTGCCCCAAGAACCCCACAGTGTTGTTTCCCCATCAGTGACCCACACCCTAGTCTGCCTCTCCTGTCTTCTCCTGCTGACCCTGTGGAAGCACTGCAACTCATTTCACTCATGAGTCAGAAGGAAAGCAGGTTGATTCAACTAATTCACACTACTGTCTGCATGACTGATATTTATAGAGGTATTTTTTTAAAAATATATTTTTTTCCTCTTTGTTCTTCACCGTTATTCTCCAAATAGAAAAACATTTCAGGCCATTTGACAAAGTGAAATGAAACAATGCAGACAATTTAAAGGCATATTTTGTAGACTGGTAACCACAAGAGAGGCAAAATATCCCATCAGGGAGTTTTTCATTCTTTTAAGCCAAGTCCCTCAAAAGTATGTCCCCTGGTTGTTTAGAGGTATTGCTGTGTTGAGAGAAACCCTATGGCAGGATTGACTGCAGAACTTGTGCAAAGTGAACGAACCCCTGTTAAAAATAATTATTAAGAGTTTCAAGATGGTGGCCACAGAGCATAACACCAAGCAGGGGCCCTTCTCCATACAGGGCCCCACGTCACACACCTGGTTACTCATCTGTGCAGTCAGTTCTCCCCAGGGTCATTGATGCCACATCTTGATTTCAGTTCTCTTGAGAGCATTTAAAGGGTTTTATGTCTGTGACTCTACAGAAAGAATGTAGTGAGAAGCATTTCCTTCATTTTTAGTCTGTGGTAACTTAGACATTTCTTGGGGAACTGGCAATTTATAGCTCCTCTTTTGGGTGCTCAAAGCTGTCCCTGCTTCCTTCATCCACTAGAAGATACTTCAACCAACTAAGACACAGCAAAATCCAGCTCTTGCTTTCTTTAAAGTTCCATTCGTGTGTCTTATAGATCCCAATGTTTAATATAAAACTCCAACATAAATGGAAGTGTAGGGAAGGGTAGAGGGGGTCCCCTAAAGTAGGCTGCAGAGCAGCATCTGGCTGTGGGTGACTCCTTGCCCACTAAGGTGGCTTTGGCATTTAAGTCTCTGCTGACTTGGAAGTAGACTGGGTTCTGTCTGTGATGCCTGTCGCAGTTGAATGATGGCTTCTGCTGAGGCTTGGCACAAGTGCTCCTCTGCTGAGCTCTATCCACCCTGCTCTCTGCAAGTCATCACAGCCTCTTGAAGAGTCCTTTGGGCAAGAAGGTAAAATGCTCCATCTGTGGCCCTGCTGCCCTGGAAGCCAAATACGAACAGGGAAACTTGATTGAAAGTGAGAGGTAAGGACCAGGAGTGCTGCCCTTGTTAGTGGTTTTTAAAAATTGAAGTACGGTTGGCAAAAACATGATGTTAGTTTTCAGGGGTACAGCATAATGATATTTGATATTTGTGTACAATGTGAAATGATCACCACAATAAGTCTATTTTCCATCTATGCAGTTTTTTGAATTTGCGATACAATCTTATTGCTTGTGGACCCATGTACACTACAGCCTCATGATGTATTTGTTTTATAACTGGAAATTTGTACTTCTCATATATGTGTATGTAGATATCTTTCAAAAATATACATTGCAAGAGGATTCATGGAGGAAAACATGGGAATATAAGACAGGGTGTTTTCTTCTACTTCTGTATGTCTTGCACAGCCCCTCAACTTGATGTTTGATTTTTGAGACAGAGACTTCATAGTTCTCATTTTCTGGTGTGTTTTTATATTCACTCCACGAAGAAAAGAAACAGGGGCCTCATTCCAGTGTATGCTCTTGGTCCTTTTAGAGGAATCTGTTTACAGGAAATAAATGTGTAATGGGTTTATAACACACTTTCTCAATTTTATTTCCCAGTAAGAACTGCTTTGCCTCAAAATTCCATTTACTTTTTTTTTTTCTAGGATAATGTTATCTACTTTACAAAAATGAAAAAGAAATAACTACTTAATATAATTTTGGGGAGAACATACAGTTCTGAGATCAAAGTAAAACATATCCTAGGGCCTATAGACTTAAATTTTGAGTAGCGTGGGGCTTTAAATCAGCAGTGTGAGGTTGACGTTATGGGGTAGCATATTCATTGGTACAGCTGTGATTTGGATGGTAATTAATGTCTTGAAATATTGTTCAGTTTGTATGAAACCAGGTCTGGAGATGACTAAGATAGCCCCAATTTCATGGCCAGTCTTCCTCATCAGTGCTTGGGTAAATAGGTGTGTAGGTGATATTGCGTCCAGGGCAAAGTAAAAGCAAATTATAAATTGTGACCACTGGAAGGTAACAATTCAAGCCAGGGGCCCTAAGGGATAAATCTGAAAGCTAACTCTGAATACGAGTGTACTAGTCAGATGAGAAACTTGAATGAATCCTATTCCTAAGAAGGGGCAAGGTGAGGAGTTGGGTAGTTCTTGCTTTGGGGTCAGCCCAAGGAGCTCGCTCTAGTGCTCTCTCCCTGTCTCTCTCTGCCTCTCTGTCTCTCTCCCTGTCTCTCTGCCTCTCTGTCTCCCTGTTTTTTTTTTTTTAATATTTATTTATTTATTTATACAAGCACTGGGTACAGTCAGAAGTGCGGGAGGGTGGGAGGATTCACCAGAGCCAGAGCGGGGAACAGAACAGGCAGACCAATGAAATACACTGCTGAGGGGAGCAGTGGGTGCCGCAGGACAGATCTGTGCACCATGTGGGACCCTTGCTGGTGGTTGGGGATTGAACCAGGGCTGCAGAGGCTGTGGGCAGCTTCGCAGCCCAGCGCTCAACCGCTGCGCCACCAGGGGAGGCCCTGTCTCCCTGTTTCTCTCTCTCTCTTTTTCTCTCTCTCTCTCCCCCCCACACACACACATACAGACAGCTCTGCCTCTTAGAAGAGCCATGAAGCTCATCCATACTTCATTTCTCTTACAGCACAAGCCCATCTTTGTTTTCCTATATTTAGATTTCTAAGTTGAATGATTATGATACATTGGATAGAAGTGAATCCAGGTCAGGCAAATTCAGTAAAGGCACTGCTTGTTTGGCTTGTTTGATGTCTGCTTTGACATCAGAGTTGTGACTGAATTTGTTATGAGACACTGTCCAATCCAGAAAATTTATGATAATCTGTTCCTGAAGTGGTTCTCTAAAAATAGAGCACTTTTTGGTGCTTCAAAAATAAAATATTTGACTTCACACCATAGAAAGAGAATGATACAATTTAGCGTGCAGCTACCATGCTAATATATGTACATGCATATGTACATATGTATATGCATGTACATATATTAGACTAGTCTATCAGAGGTTAAAACTTGTGCTGTGATTCTCCCCAGCAGGGAAGGTTCAGGGACCACCTTGGTACTGTGGAAATGAGTCATTGCTGTCGTGTTGGAAGATAGGAAGGATTCGCCTCCCCTACAGAAGCAAATGAGCAGGAGCTTGTGCTTATTCCTTTCATTTTAAGGACTTATGTGGAGGGTGAAGCAGGAAGGAAAGGTTGTCATGGACTGCCAAGTGTCTCCCATGCTCCTGTCTTGATGGATCCCCCATCAGGCTGGGGCAGGAGGAAGTACTGTGACTGGGTATTTTCCTTCTAGATCTGGAGCAGTGCTAGGAATCAAGGGCCCAGTGCCACAGCTCAGACTATGGAGGCATGTGCCTGCGACCAGGGCTTGTGATTACTCAACTATGCAGCTGCCCCTGTGAGCAGCCACTCTCATATTTGGATACTCTCAAGCCTTTGGTGAAGGGAGGTGGTGACTGGGGCTTGGGTTGCTACTCTGGGAAAGGCCCTGAGCTGATAGGGGCCGAGGGAAGGGGAGGCACGGGTGGCCCTGAGAGAGTTGGTATGAGAGAGTTGGTACTGATGAAAATGTCCTGTTTCTTTTCCTCTTCAGTCTGTGTGGAGGGAATTGCTTCTGTTCTGGGCTGGATGCTTCCTGAACTGGTTGAATCCCCTCTGTTCTTTTTTGCAGGCCACACTCTTGCCCTCCCCCATGTGTATAGGATGCGACTTTACAGTCAGGCACATGGATCTTCTACATCTGCAATGGCTTTTGCTTTGGGTTTTCCTTAAGTACCTTATTTATCATACATTGCTACAGAGGCGTTTGTTTGTTTGCTAATTCCTCTGAAACACATTAGAAAGAATACTGTCTGATTGCTTTACATTTCTGTCTATTTCCCTGGAATAGTTTCTTGTTTGCTTGATATTGTAACTTTGCTTTCCAAACCTAAATGTCTTTGCTCTGGGATTCTGTTGCCTGATGGGCTACAAAGGGAAAGAGGTTTAGATTTCTTTGGGTGTGAAGGGGACCTTCTGAGTGGCATTGGAAGTGAAAGCAGGTGGGCACAACTATGGAGCCACCTTGTCTCTGTTGTACATCCAGTGATTTGGTGGCAGTTAAACTCCTGTGTTTAACCATGTGTGCTTGATGTAGAGTAGGAAAAACTTTTAAAAACCTTGAACAAAAGCAGTTCTGAGCCAGCTGGAGACTATCATTGCCTCTCTCATTTTTTGACATTGGAATGCTGATCTAAGTGAGACTGGTTAAAGAGTATGTTCCAGAAACAAGGGACCTTCTTTTGTTTTTTGTTTAACTCCTAAGACCTCAGGCACATGCCACCTTTCCAACTTGCTTCCTTGTTATGCCACTTCCCTCACCTTTGTTCTTCTTCCAGCCACCCTGCCCTAATTCCTCCCAGCCCCCACATTGAGCCTCTGCTCACAAGGCTCCCTCTATCTGGAACTTGCACCCCCCCACTGCATAGTGAATCATTGTTTATTTGGCAAGGCCCTGCTCAAGGACTTAAATTTTTCTCTTGACCTTCCTTCTGCAATTTGGGCCCTGCTGTGGTAGGTACTCACTTCTAATATCTCATACTAGGGATGTGCCATCTCAGTTGCTCATAGTTCATTTCTATCGCCTATGGGATAGAATATTGGGTAAGAACAGCCCCTGCAGCCAAGTTGCATGGTTTGAAGTTCCAGATCTTCCACTTACTCTGCGTGTAATCTTGGGCAAGTCACTTAACCTCTTAGTGCCTCAGTTTTCTCATCTCTAAAATGGCAATGATATAACACACTTGATGTTATAGAATTTTTGTGAGGATTAAACTATTTATTATAAGGAAAGTATCTGGCAAGGAGTAAGTTGCTTGTGTTATGATACTAATCTGAAAGTCCTTTGTGGGCAATGATCTCATCTTATTTGTTTTTGATCCACGATGGATGGTCTAAGGCAGAGCTGAGAAATGTTTATAGAATAAATGAATGCTTAGGGCATCATTCTTCTGTTTTTGAGTTCAATTTTACTTCAGTTGCCCACACATTCCTAGAATCTGAAAAGAAATGGCAGGAATGATTCTTAGAAATAGAAATAGGTGAGGTGAGAAACATATTTACCATTATTGAGGCAAATTGATCATCAGCATCTGGAGGTGATCCCATGTAGGATGTTATTCTAAAAATCAACTTCATCATTTTCTTCTTCTGCCATTCTCTCCTTTATCAGCTAGGACTTTTTCGTATCTATGTAATGGTGCTTTTAGCTTAACTTATCAGCTCTTGTTAGTTCATTTATTCCCTAAAATGCCACGTTGATTGGATTAGCCAAACACTTACACACGTATGGCCTGGTTCATGTGGCCTAATCTTTATATCATAATACTGCCCTGCAATGTTTGAAACAGCCAGTTAGTTTATTTTTTAAGATTTATTTTTTTTATTTATGCATACAAGAACTGGAGTGTAAGCTAGAAATGAGAGGGTGGTGAGAGGATTCACCAGAGACAGAGTGGGGAGCAAAACAGGCGGATCTACTGAAATATACTGCTGAGGGGAGCAGCGGGTGAGATAGGAGGGTTAGCTCCCTGGCCAGGGATCGAACTCATGCCACAGTGGCTGGCGATAACTCCTGCACCACTAGAGAGTCCCCGCAGCCAGTTAGTTTTTAAGTTTCTTTTTATCTACCAGGGGGAGGGGGCAGGAACATATATAATAGTTTCTTGATTTTCCTTGTATATTTTATTAATTACCTCTTGTATTTTTGACCTCCATTTTTTCTGCTAGCCAGAAAGATTACTGGTTTCTGAAACCAAATGTACCTAAGATCACGAGAATCCATTAATATCCCATCTGCTAGTTTACATTCTGTATTCCCTATATATTTCATGATGTCATTTACTCAAGTTCATTTTTTTTAATCTGACCCTTATTGCTTTGGCCTCAGAAGCTTAGGCTTGAAAAAAAAATCTAGTACCTATTCTATCTCACTATTTGCTATTTTACTTCAGGCTTTTGTAATTTTGGACTAGATTTACCTCTAAATCTCTAACCAGCTTCTCGTCAATCCACACTGCTGCCAAAACAGTATTTTTATAAACCAGATCTTGGATTATAAGATGATCTTAAAATGTGTGTTTTCTGATCTGTGCTTTAATCATTTAAAATCTATTTATTTATTTATTTATTTATTTATTTATTTATTTATTTATTTATTTATTTATTTATTTATTTATTTATTTATTTATACAAGCACTGGGTACGGTCAGAAGCGCGGGAGGGTGAGAGAATTCACCAGAGCCAGAGCGGGGAGCAGAGCAGGCAGACGACCGAAGTACACTGCTGAGGGGAGCAGCGGGTGGCAGGAGAGGTCTGCGCGCCATGTGGGACCCTCCTCTGGTGGCCGGGGAGCAGCCGGGGATCGAACCGGTGCTGCAGAGGCTGCGGGGGCAGCTTCGCAACCCAGCGCTCAACCGCTGCGCCACCGGGGAGGCCCTGTGCTTTAATCATTAAAAAAAAAATGTTTCCTGTATTAAATTTTCCATTATTTGTAGTTATTAAAATGTGCTTAATATAACTGTATACTGGGCATGTAGAGGAAATGTTGACAAACCAAGATATTCATGAGGATCCTGAGCTGAGAACAGTTTAAGAAAGGTCCATGAAAATATAACTTAACATGGGGCTAAGGGAAGAAATTCCAAAAGTAATTGTTTTATGGGTGAATTTATTGTGGACTATTGACAATGTCCCTATCTTGATTCACGGGTAATGTTTCCGTCTCTCTGACAAAAAGCAATAGGGAAAGGCAAGAGAGAGAGTTTAGATTATTTTCAGGAGAGACGTCTATACTGGAGAGATACATTTGAGAGCCAATAGCTGATATTCGAAGCTACGGATGAGGTCACTAAGGTGTGAAACAGATGTGGAGAGGAGAGGGTGTGAATGCTAAGGGACTGCAGAGCACCTGGGGCGGGAAAGCTGCTGTGAAGGAGCACCAGCAGGCCGGCGTCTGGCTGAAGGCAGGCAGTGTGAGAAGAGGAGTGAGTCTGTTGCTGGGGGACACCACTGGAAACTTAAGTGAGATGGGAATTGAGAAGCGAAGATTGGGTCGGAGCTGAGAGGGAGTTGCGCCGCCAAGGTCAGCTGTGGGCGCAGGGAAAACAAACAGCAGGCGCTGTTGTTGCAAGACAGAGAATGCAGGTCGGGGACCCCACAAAACCTCTGTGGAACCGAGAGAGGGCCGGTCCTGCAGAAAGAGGTGAGCGGGAAAGGGGGAAGCAAAGCCCCTGCGCCATTGTGGCAAGACAGGGAGTTGCAGGACAGGGCCCTCAAGATCCTGCTCTGGAGCTAAGCAAGTGCAGAGGGAGGGGATCTTCAGGGACAGCGCGCATCACTGTATCCACAGCCACCGCTCTAGTGGAGTTTTGGCATAACAGTGCTGGACTCCATCTGGTCACCAGCTTCCCACATCCCAGAAGGAGCACCCCGAAGAGATGCCCCCCAGTACCAGCGGCACAGTGTCCCAGCACATTGGACAAACTCATGCCATTCGCAGCGACATGGATGGAGCTTGAAGGAATTATGCTCAGTGAAATAAGTCAGAAGGAAAGAGAAAAATACTGGACGGTTTCACTTATAGGAGGAATATAGGGGATCAAGGAACAACAACAACAACAACAACAACAACAACAACAACACAATGAAACAAAACAAAAATAAACAGACAACTATAAATCAGAGACATTCTGCAGGGGAGGAGGAGGGAAAGGGATCAAAATGAGGGCGGCAGGAGCACAAGGCACTACGGTGATGGAGCACGGGTGAATTGGTGGAGGAAATTCTATGGGGACTACACCTGAGGAAAAAAAGCAAATATCATAAGAATTAATACATAAATAAATAATAAATAAATAGAAAGAAGGGAAGATTGGATTTGGGACGTGGAGGTCCGTTTGGCCAGAGCTGTCATGTTCAGTCCTGATTTTAGCGGGTTCAAGAGAGGAGGATCAGAGACAATGATCTGAAAGACTATTTGCCAGAACTTTTAATTAAAAAGAAATGGAGAAATTGGGAAGCAGTTGAAAAGACAAGGGGGACCCAAAGTGTTTTCTTGGGGGAGTGTGGCTTCGGAGGCTTCGGAATGTTCCTGTGGCCTGGGAATAATGTATACAGCTTTAAAGCTTTTATTTGACTTTGAGGGGCAGAGAAAATGTCAGAAAATATGAGGAGTAGAGATATTTCTATGCACTTATGGGACATTTAAATGGCCTGTAATTGAAGAAAGAAGTAGTTCGCTTCGTCTTTCCCATGTGGAATGGGCCAGCTTCTCTGAGGGCTCTGTAGGGAGCAAGAGCCGGCAGATGGACTTTGCTTGCTCTGGTGGCCTCTGCTTACTTTGCCCCTCCATGCTGGGTCCTGTCCTTCGTCGTGATTGGTCAGGGACTTCATTGTTTCCCTGACTGGCCACACATAGATGGAAATAATATTGCCAAGACCCAGTGGATGCCTTAATACATTATAATAAATTATAATAATAGTTACAACTCTGGGGCAATGCACTGGGTATTTAATATGCATTTGTTTCACTCCTTACAAGGGCCCTGAAAGGCAAGTGCTTCTCTCTTCATTTTATATATGAGGAACCTGAAGTGCATCTGGATGTAGTAAAGTCCCTGTTCACTCAGCAAGGCTGCCGTTCAGACCCTGTCTGTTTGACTCGGAGGTTTACACAGTGCAACGCTATTTCTCTATTGATTCTAGTGACCTGGAGTTTGCTTACCCTTTTTTAGATACTATTTTTATATCCAACTTTTAACTCTCGAGGTAGGAAGTAGAGAAAGGTTCCGTAATTGTCATATAAACTGCTGAACATGTGTAGTAGGAAATGCTCTATTTTATCAACATATTTCTCTCAGACATTCAGAGATACTCTCTAAGCCTGATATTCTGAAAGGTGAAGAGCAAAGACAAGTATCCCAATTATGCTATTTATATATTTATACATTTCCAACTTGCTGCTTTTCTGTCCTTCCCCTCCTCACAGTGGAACTGACCTATTATGTCTTCCAACAGGTGACAAGTCTCCTGCTCCTTATCCTGCTTGATCCTCTCTGGAAACCCCACAGCACCATGGTGTCATTCTTAAGTAGAACTTCACTGGGGCCACCTATAGGGAATGAATTATGGCTAGAATAAGGCAGAAAGTTCTATAAAGAAAAGGCCAAGAGGGTCTCCCCTGGTGGCGCAGTGGTTGAGCACTGGGCTGCGAGGCGCCCGTTCGTTCCCTGGCTGCAGGCCAGGGTCCCACAAAAAAAAAAAAAAAAAAAAGGCCAAGACCTCAGGAGCCCTTTATAGCCTGATGTTTTTAAGATTGACTTACAGTAACTTTTAGATCACTTTTGGGGGCTACAAACTTGGAGTCTCGTCTTTATGACTCAACCTAGCATTTCCTTAGTTGGGTTTTATGGAACACCAGGCAGGGAGATGTGAGGGATATGCCATAAGAAGGTGGACTCATTGTCAACAAATTTGGGGAATGCCGTGTCTGCTCTTCCTTTCTTGAAGGTTGATGGTATTTATTGAAAGTTAAAAAATCACATAGAATATCACAGCTTATTTTTTTCTAAAAGTAGATCCTGTAATAACAATCCAAGGGCAAATAATTAACTTGGGAGGTCTAGGAAACCACAGAAGAGAAGTGGGAAGTAATTTAAGGATGGGAAAGAAGCCAGTAAAACGTATGTTGTTAGCTGGTTATTTCTGGGGGATACTAGAGCTTATGTCCAAAGGGAAACTCTGAGTGACTGTGACGTGTTTGCCTCAGAATTATCCCAATTGAGGGACAAAGGAGCTGGCTGTCTAACTTCTGTCTAACTTCTGTTAGTCTTCACTGTGGGTGGCTCTCAATCTCTTGCACCTCCAGCCTGTCACTGCAAAGCAGCCGCCTTCCTCTCTTCAGAGTAATCTGTTGGGAAAGAGATGCATCGAGTGGCTATTTGAAGTGAGAGGAATATAGGAGTACAGAACATCTTCGTTAACTTCTATGCAGAAAGAACTTGTTTAATTTGATTTAATCCAGTATTTTCAAACCTTAGTTGAACATGGAACACTTGTTCCTGAGAACACTTACAAATGGACTGTGGGACTCCAGTTTGGAAAATATAAGTATAATTGGGTCACACATTTAATACAGTGTTCATGCAGTTTCAAGGAAATAAAACTGGTTATTCTACAAGCCCCAAGTTCTAAGGACCCTTTCATCTTTCACTAAGGACCTTTTCACCAACATTCTGGATGTTCTGAATGTGTCACAGAGATTGTGAGAAGTCCCCAAGAGGTCCTCAGGGTCAAGCGTGTCTAGTGCTTGACTGAAGCTCCCAAACTGGATGGAAGGGGCCCAGGGCAGTAGTGGCAGCTACTGGTCTCATGGGGCAGTCACTTGAGATCTGGCTAGTACAACTGAGGAACTAATTTTTAGAATTTTATTTAATTTTGATTATTTCAAATTTGAGTAAAAATGCATACAAGTGGCTAGTGGCCACTTCTGGGATGGTGTGGGCCTAGAGACAAGCCACCCCTCCCGAGCCCACACGAGATGTGTGCCTCACTCCTGCACTGATGTCCTCTGGCTCCCTCTTACGTCTAGGGATGGTTCACTATTCCTTCCCCAGCTCTGAGTTCTACCTCCAGGGGCTTCTTACACTCAATATTTTTGGTTTTATCTCAACTTTTCCAGTAACCTGCCATGAATAGCTTTTCAAGCGCCCAGCTCTTATTCTGTGTATAGCCAACACCTTCCCTCAGACCCCTTTCTAGATGACTCTACTTGCTTACTAATGCCATCAAGGTAGTGCTAAATTGACTTCCCACACCCCTCCTATATCTTTGAAGTGAGGCCCAAGGGGAGGCATCTCTTTATGGATAGCTTCTTTGGAACCCAGAAGGGCTGCTTTCCAGGAGGTGCAACTCCCATGGCATTTCAGCAACTTTCCCATCATGCAGTGGAACTGCTGCCAGGGGGTCTGAACCTCCATTCTGGGGTGTAGAAGACCTCTTTCTTGGGTAGTGCCAGAACATCCTTTCTGTACTTCCTCTTTTTTAGAGTTCTTTTTATTTCTCACAAGCTGCTATGGACTGAATGTTGTGTCCCCCAAAATTCATATGTTCAAACCCTAATCCTCAGTGTGATGGTGTTTAGAGATGGGACCTTTGGGAGGTAAATAGTTCACAAGAGTTGCTGCTGGGAAGGGAGCAGATGAGTCCTCTGGGGAAGAAGTGCCAGGACTGGACCTGAAATTATTGAAAGGTCAGGATTCTGATTAGTGCACATCTTTGTGGGCAGAAGCACCTGTAGAATTCTGAAAGGGTGGAAGTCCTGCTGAAGTCTGTGCTATGGCTTCCTGGGAGGTTGACAACAACTCTTGCCTACTTACAGGCATTCTCTCATACTGGAGTGGGGGATACTCATTTAGTTGATAAGCCTTGTTTCCTTAGTTGTCTGGAATACTCCTCCTAATCCCCGATCCTCAATCTACAAATTAGCTGAAGAATTCAAACTACTAAGGAGGCATATAATCATGAATAATGATTGTGATAACAACATTACCAGTGATGTCAAAAAAGTTATTAAGTTGAAGTTCTGAAGCTGGAATATGAATGCTGGCCTATGGGCACCAAGATCCATGCTGTTAATCCTGATGCTATCGCAGGGGTTGGGACTGGTTGCCTGCCTTCTCCCTCCCCCTTTCCTCATAGTACAGGACCCTGATTTGGCTCAGGTTTCAGTCTCCCTCCATTTTAGTCCTAAGACTTAGGGGAATCAGTTCCATTGCCAGCTCCTGGGTGGGTCTTAGTTAGTCTAAGCAACAAATGTGTGACATTTCCCCAAGTCATTATTGTTGGTCTTGGTGGGAGCCTGAGATCTAACATAGGCCTGAGATCTAACATCTAATATGGGCCCAAATGTGGCCTTATATTCCATGTCTGGGGAGAGATTGTCTCTCTTACAGAAAATAAACAATGGCCACCAGCAGCACTTGAGACCACTGGCTACCTTGTTTATTTTCTGTAAGAGAGACAATCTATCCCCAGAAAATCCATTCATTCTGTTTGTCTACAATCATTCATTTGACTCTAATGTCTACATCCATTCATTCATTTGACTCTAATGTCTATGAGGAAAACTGATCTGGAGACATTAGAGTCAAACGAATGAATGGATTGTAGGCAGACAGATCTGGAACCCTGATCATTTCATGCCTGCAGCCCTCAAGTATGTCTACTGACCTTCTCTTATATAATCTAATAAACTTCCTTATTTATTTAAGCAGCAGAATTAGGGTTTCTGTTACTTGTGCTTTAGCATATCCTATATGATAGCACTTTGCCCTTCCTCAGTAACTTGCAAATGAAGCTTCCAGTATCTTTAAGGGGCATTTGCTATCTAAATCATATGAAGCATTTTCTTGTTTTCTTTAACCTTTAAACATTTCTTAACATCTTAAAATGCTTTAAACATACTCCCAAGTTTTCTAACGATCCTTATAGCCATGTTTTCGTTTTTCCTCTTTTTGCAAATATTCACTACTCTTCATCAAACTAGTCAGGTACCCTAATGATATTTCTTAGCCTGTCTTTTGTCTTCTTCTAATTTTATCAATATTCTAAAATAAAAGATCCCAAAAAGCCATCTTTTCAAGGAAAGCAATGATAAGAATTGCAGGGAGCAAAACACACCACCCATAAAAAAGCTTTTTTCTTACAACATGCTTGTGGCACGTTTCCAAGCACCACAGAACATGGAGAGGGCGGTCAATGAAAACTGATGATACTCACAGAGCAGGTGTGAGTGATGGGAATAAGGAGGTGGGCTCAGAAAGGTCAGCAGCCAGCCCCAATTATTCCATTGCCCTGAAGAACAGAAGGTTGAAAAGAGAGCACTAGTATTCTATTCTTAAGTTCTGAAGCCCTGCCAAGCCTGGGTGCACGAAGTACAAAGAAGCCAATTAGAAATAACTGCAATCCAAAGTAAGCAACAGAGAAGAGCTGTATTATGTGAAAGCTTGAGGCTTGGGAAAATGGTTCTGAAGGACAGCTGGCTGACATTTTAGGGAAGATGTAGCATACTGAACAAATAAGGTTAGTACGAGTTGGAAGGGACATGGTAGGTTGTCACCAGATTCTAGATGACCTTCATAATCTGAGCAAATTGTCAGTGGAGGCAGAATAGTTTACTCTGCATCATACAGAGAGAAAGGGAACAGCAATTTTATAGATGCTTGATGACATCCAGATCTTGGATCTATATTGTTAGTTTTTTAATACTGTTTCTTTGGTCAGGTCACCACTGCTTTGGAGTTTAATTTTATAACACATGATTTCTTATCAATAGAATAAGGGAGTCCTGACCAAGCATGATTGTGTTAATTATATTTTTTCCCTAGAGTCTGGCAACACCATCAGCTGTTTTCTTTTATTTCTGCATTAACCTTTTGATATTCTTCTTGGTAGAAAACAAGAACTTCACTGCTCCCTCTTTATTTGTCAAAAAAGGCAGTGGAGGAGAGCCACATAATTATGTCAGGAAATTGCTTTATGAAGGGTTAAATAGAAGGTAAAAGGTGGAAATAGGAGAGGGTATGGGGCTTTATTCTTCAAACTTGCTTCTTAATTTCTTCCTGTGTGATGGTTGCATTAAATCCTGAGTCTCTCTAAAGCAAATTAGAACTTTATTACTGGAAACTCAATAAATAATATAAAAATACAATATTGACCACAAAAATAATAGGAAAATATGTAATAGGGATAATATTTTACAAATAATAACTGGATGCATTTAATGTTTCTTTTAAACAAAATGCCCTTTGTAGTCTTTCATCTCTTTAGGACAACCAAAAGATTTTGAAGACAGGCTTGGAAGAATTTCCTAGATTTATCTATCAGAACAAGAAACAAGCCTGGAGCATTCAGATTCAGGAGCACTCTTCTGCCTTTGAAGGCTATGAGTCCTGTTTTCAGATTGTAAAGGAAGGCAATGAAGCAGAAAAAGTAAAAAAGACAAATCCAGTTAACTGCAGAGAGCAGCAATGGAAACATGTGGAAGGACCAGATGTTTTCTCCAATCCATCTGAACAAGGAACAGACCCTAGGCTATTTCTGTTGTCATAATATGCTAGTGGAAATGCTTTTTAATGAACACTGAATGAAAGCTATGAGCTCTGAATGTCTGATGAGTAGGGAAGGTTACTGAAAGCTGTAGTGTTTGCAAGTTATCATGGAAAGAGCTAAGATTGTTATTTCCACATTTTACTTTTAATATTTTTTTCTGTTATAAGTAAGACTTGTACTTGGAAAAAGAAAAAAAAAAAACCCAAAACTGAAGTATCATCATCCACAGCAATCACTACGCTTTAGCTTTCTCCTAAGAATTATGAGGAGTTTCTTGGAATTTAAGAAAAAAAGTTTAAAATGAGAAAATAGGAGATGAGAGTAAGTAATGTATGAAATACTCAGAACAGAATGTAGAATCTTAGAAAGCTGTTTAAAAGAAATCTGAAGGAGTGATTTAGTAGTATTTTGTCATCTTCATTTATATTATCATGAGAAGTGGAATGAAAGTAACTTCAAAGTTCTCATCTCCTCCCACTGTTTTAAAACTATAGTAAGAAACAGCCCATTGCAATAGAATTATTGCATGAGAACTAATGTATCAGAGCCAGGGACAAGTAAATAAGATTGTGTGTATGTGTGTATATATATGTATATACATATACACATATATGTATATACATATATATATGAGCACCATTTGAACATGACTGTAGTATGAATCATATTAAAGAAGCACAAAGTAAATTACTTTTATGTAGGGTGTCTAATGTTCCTTGCCTAAAACAAATTTAATTGTTACTGTTTCATTAGATTTTTTTTCATATTTCAGTGACCTGGAAATTCCTTAGAGAATTGCAAGTTTGGAGAAATTAAATTGCTGTTTAACAAGCACTGACTTTAATATGTTTTCAAATTTTGTTTTGCATGAAATTGTTAATAGCAGAATAATGAAAAATGGAGTAGACCGATGGTTTGCAAACTTTTCCAAGGACAGAGCCTTTTCACAATGTAAAATGTGACAGACTCTTCAGATCTTACATTTTTATTTACCTAATCCACAGTAAATGTGCATTTGGGTAAGTACAGTCTCTGAAATAATTACTTAACCCAAGTCCATAGAACAGGATTTAGCCAGTTAATTACTAAAGAACACTAAACAACTTGCAAAGAATGACTTTTAGTGGGTGAAATGGAAGTGGACCTGGGGGTTCCAAATACTCAGAAGTTCTACTGGAAATTTCTGCAAGTCTGGCTATTTCAGGATTCCCCCCACCAATTTTATTTTGGAGTTAGTTTTCAATTACTCATGTCAGGCCTGAGCAGAAAATTGTATACTTGCTGCATGTTTCTGTGACTCCTTCCTTTACTGTCTAGTAAACACCCACTTTGTCCCCATAGAATTAAGCCATTTGAGTGACATGGAAAGGAGCCCTTTGGCTGGCTTTCTTTCAGTCCTGTTTTTATAGGTATTTGCAGACCAAGTACTTAAAAAATGGCTTCATAGTCTAGTCAGTGACTTATTAGGTTGGCATTTGAGCAATAATTCATCTTCAATGGGATCCCACAGGTTTCCTTCCAAATTTGAGAGAAGAAATAGAATCATGTTTTGAGTATTTATTACATGTTGACACTTCTTTTTACTTCTTTCAGGCATAATTCCTACAACTTTCTGCCCTGTTTTGGTGGGGTGCAACTGTTCCTGATTATTTTTAGTTCAGAAAAGAGAGAGATGTTTTGTCCATTAAGTCCATTCATTGCTGGCTGTGGAACATTCATGACACAGTTGGAAAAATGGTCTGTTGCTTTTATTGAAAGAGTGATTTTTCCTTTGGCAGGAACAAAACCTATATTCTGTCTAGCAGAGAAACGCTTATGTAGTCACTTAGCTTTAAAAACTATACCAAAGTAAAACTGGTTTTGGGTTGCAAATATGGTACAAATAACGAGGTTGCTTTGAAGTGCAGAAGTTGCCAAATGGTAGGGCAAAGGCCTGCGGGCTCCAGGGATGTCCTAAGGGAATGCTGAAATTCTCATCTTACTGGATTTCAAAGGTTACCATTTTCACACTGAACACAGTATTTTTGTGAAGTCAGTTAAAATTTAACTCCCTTTACAAATAAGTTCCTGAAAGTCGGTATAGTGGAGATTCTGGATTTGAGTGCCTATTCTACCACTTAGTAGCTGAGTGAATTCAAGTAAGTTAATTCATTTAAAGGCAGAGCAGAGAAGATAGACTCTACCTCAAAGACTTGTGGGAATTAGATTAGACATGCACGGTGCCTGGCATTGTGGAGTGACCCAAGTTATGCTAGCAATTATTATTCTATTATTAAAAAATTATTAAGTTCTGGATTCTTGTTCTTGTCTCATGCTTTTTTGGTGTGAATCCTGCTAATGCCCTTACATCAAACACCACCAGGAACATATCTGTAGTTGAATAAGTTGGGTGCGTTACTATTGCAGTGTGAGGGCACACACACCATGGGAAATTGTTACATGATTTGGGCACTGGTTGGGTGCATTGGGGGAGGGTCCCCAAAAAGCAGGATTCACTCTGGACTGTAAGAAAACAAGCTATTTTATGACTGTACCAATGAATATTATGTATAGGGAGAGGAAACTCATGTGAGATAAAATTGCAATTTAGTAAAGAAGTAGCAGTCACTCATTTTGGCTAAGAGATGGAAGCTTGGTATTTAAGGAGTGGCACAGAGAACTGATTTTGTTTGTACCTTGCCTAAATCATGAATTGACCATGTCTTGTTTCATTTTATGATGGTCTTACAGAGGAAACTTGTCTGAGGTTGGTATTCTGTGAAATTGTTAATGTCTATTGGGGAAAGTCACATGGTCCAGGGTGAGTGGAAGGTCAATTTTTGAATGTCAAGGCTGCTTTTCTTTTTGTCTCAATTGTTATACCTAAAATTCTGATTTCATATTGATCCAGTTATTTCAGTGAACATACTTCCTTATTTCATGAAGAGTTAAAGCTTTCAGAAATGTTATCATGTATTCATTCAATAAAGATTTTTTGAAATCTACTACATTGTTCTATGTGTTGAGGTTTTGGAAATGAAGGAGGAAGACAAATATGTACTAGAGGATGTTACATTTTAATCAGAGGAGACAGACAAACAGGAAACAAGTGAACGAAATATTTTCAGCTTTTAATAAGTGCTATGAAGAAAATGACAAAGTGATAGAGAATAATGAAGGAGGGACTTCTATTCAGAAATAGGGCTTAGTAGGGCTTAGTAGGAATTTTATGGACTGGCTGAGCATAGAATTCAGATTTCCTATACCGTAGTTTGTGTTTAATTTCCTTAAGCCAAATCATCTTGGCTGGGTAAGTTTGGATCTCTTATGGTGCTTGCATACAAGCACACAGGTGCACACACACCTTTTTTTACAGTTGATACCAAGCTTATCAACAATATGAACTTGGAATATAAATTCTCAAATCTGCTAGGGAAAAACCTAGGATGATGATGAGTCTTCTGAAAATCTACATTTATAGATTGTGTAGCTGGTAATGTACTGATTTATCTTACAATAGTACATGAGAAATGAATCAATATTGAAAGCTATTTTGAAGGGAAAATTATTTTTTCAGTTACTTTAAGTATTTGCATGACAACACATTTGTAAATCCACTATTAATCCACTTTTCCCTGCCTTCTTGCAAATTAAACAACTTGAACCTAGTTTTTCAATTTCTGCTTCTAGATTTTCTTTAATTAAAGTGAAATATAATTTCTTTTTGTAAAAACACATAATTTGTTATTTAAAATCTACTTAATTCTCCCTTGATGTTCTTTAGTCTCATTTCATATCAAGTGGCTTGTCAAAAAGCCTAGATCAAGCAAGAGTGAATTATTTCTGAAATTTATTCACCTCCTGCTAAATGGCCAACAATTCATCTTTATATCACTTAATATAATTGATGTACTCAAGTGTGCAAAGATAATTTATGCCATACAAATTTTATTTTTCCATAGGTGACCAACATCAAATTACATCAAATGAGTCATTCCATTAGAAGAAATTATGTTGTTTGATTGTGTCAACAACAGTATGAAACAAAAATAAAGATCACTCTTAAAACAGTATTAGTACCTTAAAAATTAAGGTTCTTAAGTTAAAAACACTTCTTAAAATTTTAATAGCATTAATTCCATATTGCTTAAAGTACCTTAATTTAAAATAATTAGAGTTAGAAACTAATATATCAAACAGTCAGTAGTGATAATCTCCTTTACATTTGCTTCTAACATGGCAAGTCCTTACCCTTTAGCAAGTCTTCATTTGTCTAAGTACCTAAACATTTATTTAATTATTTAAATTTAGTTATTTAATTTAATTATCTTTCATGGTATTAATATTTTGCTGGCCCTTCCTTTCTTATAATTTTAGTTGATCACACTTAAAAGGATTGATGCGTATACATTTTGGTAGGAAAAAGAGCAGTGCAAAATTAAAGGTGTAAAGCTTCAATCCTTCCATAGCAATGAGAGTTTGACCAAAAAGTTGCTAGGATATTTAGCTATTCCTTTGGGGATAGGTATCTTCTTAACATGTTAGGAGTCTGCTTTGACTTTTAAACCTCTAACTTTAAGTGATAATTTATGTAATACCTTTTTAAGGAAGTGTTAGGGAAGTTGACCTTTGACAGCCATTAAAAGAGGTTGAAGGTTGTTGTTCACACAGAGGGAGAGTTGGAGAATTCAGTTGTCAGTGAAGACAGGAACACGGTGGTACCAAGAAAGCACCAAATTTTGCGGGTTGGAAAGATACTGCATTTTAAAGTTTATTGAAATGTTTCTGTGGATTGTCTTCCTAAGAAAAAAATATTTACACTGCTTTTGTTTTTCTTTTTATAATAGTATTTTATTTTGGTTTTATAAATGTAAACTTTGTTCCTTTTCAGTCACAGTCATTTCTGTACCTAGTATTGAAATATTCTTTTTTTTTTTTTTAACAGATATTGTTGCTACTAGGTCTTTCTGTTTTGCTTTAGATGCTACCTAACAAATTCAAATATAAGCAAATTTTACTGCCATTACAGAATTATTCTTTCATGTTACCACCTTTTACACTAAAGTGACTAGACAGTTTTTTTAAAAGAAGGGATTTCATATTTTCTGAATCCATCAAAATCTCTAGTTCAAAATTGGCAAGATGAAAGGCACTCTATGCTATAAATCTTTATTTTGAGAGATGACTCTCTTTTATTCCTGGACTTCACATCCCTTTAATGAAAAGTTGCAATATTCTAAGCCACAAATACTCATACCATATATGACTTCATTTTTTCCCTGTTATCCTGGGATAGAATGAAGTGAAAAACACAGAGAGGTGAAAATAGGATAGGAGATAATGGAAGAGACCGCCAGACATATAACATACAAGATGAGTGAGATAATACTTTTCCATTTTGACTTATTTGTAGTGAAAATGTGGTGATTATATTCCTAAATTCCTGTGCTCTTCTGTACTTAGGCTATTTCTTGAGCTAAGGGTATTAGCTTTTATTCTCTGGTTTTGTTACCCCTAACAAGTGATGCTTTGTGGGTGAGTTTTTCTCTTCTATGCTTTTCTTTCCTGCCCCTATATTTAATTTGTTTCCCCACATGGGCAAAGACCTTCTAAGATGGGCCTGGTGTTAGGTGAATGTGTGTGGATTGTTTCTTAGATTACCCCTGATTCTGTGACACAGATGTCAACTGTGCTCTCATTCTCTAGAACTGGAAACCACAGCTGTTCATCCTGTGACTACTTGGATGCAGACCCAAAACCTCTTTGTCATACCTTAAAGAATCTACTTAACCAGAAACCAAGTAGTTCAAGAAGATTTCACTGAGGGCTATTTATAGTGGACACAGAGGTTGGTTAACCCCAACACTCCACATCACATTACCCTAGACACTTCTGTTTTGTCTCCGCTTGGTGTCAACTTACGTTTTATGCTATATTTTCTCTCAACTGGGGCTCTTCTCCCACTTCCTGCATTTTCTTTGGGGCTCGTAAAATGCTTACCTCTTTAACCTAGAGTGCAGTGAAAACTGTAATCATGAGGCCTTCTGTTACCAACTATTACCAAAAAAAATAACTTCCATCAGTTTCATTCTTAAGCCACATTTTTTTTTTTTTTGAAGATGCATCCTTTGCTCTCCAGCTGTCCACCTCCTCCGTTTGGAGTAAATATAGGAAGCAAATGGGAAAAGTGTGTATGGAAATATGGTTTATGTTTCCATAAATAATAACTACATTTTCTAGGCCATCAGAATATTTTAGTACATTTTAAATATTAATTTTAGAAAAGAGGACAAAACACATTAAAAAACTCCTCTTATCGCTTGGATTCAGATCTTTTCTCCTATGGCATTTTTGGGCTCCCTTATTTCTTGGCTGCCTCTGCCATTTTTTACAGATCTTGTCACCATATTAACTGTTTGATTACACTTGGTTGAAGTTTGGCTTTCCATTGAAAAATGAACTTCAACATTGTTAAACTATTTTGATATTTATTTGAGCTTCTTTGAGCAGTATTGCAAAATAAACTTATTTGAATTTTATCTTCTTTGCATTCCCAGCCTGTCTGGGGAAAAAATATGTTCCAAAGATGAATACAGATGACTGAAGTAAGTAAAAAGTGCTTGTATTGATGGTTTACTATTCGGCACAGAGACTTGTTCAGAAAAATTCATACCGAAACTTTCAAGAGAAGCAATGCAGAACCTATATTCTCTCCCACATGGAGTCTTTCTTACCTTAATTTCTAATTATTTTCTGTGTCTTTGGAAGCTATTTGTGATTACAATGCATTAGTTACCACTTAGACATCTCTTTTGTCAGAAATGATTTATAGTGGGTGGTTGCATCTTGAATTTATACATCCGTCTTCTCTTTCTTTATAATTAATCTTTAAGAATTAGAATTTGAGGTGGAATTCATCTCCAAGAGACTCTAAGAAGGGGATGTTAATGGTGGAAATAGCTGTTCTTGTGAACTATGTATTTGTTTATTTAAGAAAATACTCTAAGCAATGGGGTAATATGCAGTTCTTCTTGTAGTTATGGAATGAATGTCTTTTAAAGCCCTTAACTCTCAAGTTTGATACTATTTCTGCTGAGGTCAATCTTCTGTGCTTTCTATTTCCCCCAGCTGCTGCTAGTGGTCCTGTGATGAAAGGATAGGCGATAAGAATTATATAATTCACTGCATTCATTTTTGCCTGTTCTGTTGAGATGTTATATGAGGTGTTTTATGAACATTTACTTTATTTTCACAACAGTAATAAAAATTAATATTATGACTATAACTCACTATAGACGATAGGAGCCAGTTATGCTGGTATGGAGAAACAAAGCTGGACTTAAAAATCTTTCTCTTGTTCCATGACAGAACTCTCCATTATACTTTGCTGTTTATTCTTTTCCAGAACAGTGAGTTCTGTATGATTTGCATTATTCCATATTCCATGGGCTCACTCAGTCATTTGTCTTGGCTGCCAGATGAGAGTCCCAAGGCCATATCCGAGCAAGCTGGCCACATCCTTTGGATACTTTGGGCCATCTGACTGAACCCACCCTCACCAGCATTTCCTACCAGGTCTGTTGTCTCAGCCCAGCCCAGTTTGGCCTACATCCCAGTTTTGGTTTATAACACAGTTTGTTGGTCACTGAATTGCTCTCACATCCCAGCATGTCTTGCTTTTGAGTTCATTTCTATCAAGATAGAGATAAGAGTTGGGCCATCTTGAGAGGTGAATTTTGGAAAGAAGCCCATAATTCAATATTTGGAAAATTCAATATTTTTGAATTAAATATTTTAAAATCAAAGAACATATTGAGGGATTTTTAAAACCTTCAAGTAAACCAAATCAAACCAAACCAACCAGTTCAGATCACAGCTTTGCTTGAGTTGCTCCTGCTTTTTTGCCAGGGTCATCTGGTATTGACCCTCAGAACCTGGAATTTTCTGCTCAGTTTTGGGTTTGCAAAAGGTGGGGGACAGAGGAGCAGCAGTTATTACCTTTGTTAGTCCTATAGCTGCAGCTGCAGAATTGTAGGTTCCTTGGTCAGTTGCAGTGTCATCACATCCTGGTGAAGCAGAATCTGCCACCAACCCCAATAACCCTAAGGGCTTACCTTGGGTTCTGTCCACAATTGCATTCTCCAAATGTTAGAAGAAAATCAGAGATCAAGTAAACTAGCTTAGTTGGAGTTCTGATCCCTGAATACCTAAAAGAAATCTCTCTTCAGTGTATCAAGGTATGAGCATTGGGAAATTTTCCTGAAATAGCTTAAGAAATCTCACTCACTGGATTTGAATTGAATTCCTTGAAATGACTAATATGCACCCTCAGCAGCTCCAGCAACAGATGCCAAAATGATAAATGAGAACTAGCAGACTGCTAATCACTATGAGCCTGGGAGCTATAAAATGATAGAGCCAAAATCTCTGTTGAGTCACCCTAGCTGGTGTGGCAGAGAGAACTGAGCTTGGATTTAAAGCCAGAGAAACTTAGCAAATTCAGGGAATCTCTTTCTAATTGTCAGTGATTTTTAGACCAGTTATGTAATCTTATTATAAGACAGGGCCAATACAAATACTAATTTCACAGGATTATTATGAATATTGAAATATTGCATATATTATAAGTACTTCACAGATGTTTGTTTTTGTATTATTATTATTATTTAAAGGTTTATTTATACAGGAACCTGGGTACAGGCCAGACGTGCGGGAGGGTAAGAGGATTCACCAGAGACAGAACAGGGAACAGAACAGGTAGACTGACTGACTGCAATACACTGCTGAAGGGAGCAGCAGGTGAGACAGGAGAGGTCTGCTGTGCCATGTGGTTGGCCCCCGGCCGGCATCAAACCCGCACTACAGAGGCTGTGGACAGCTTCACAGTGCTGCGCTCAACTGCCTGTGCCACCAAGGAGGCACTGTTTTTGTATTATTATTGTTATGATGATTGTTATTGTTGTTACCTTGTTAAAGAGAAGGGAGCTGATTTATCAATATTTGAAAGGTGATTGCTCTAAAGAATAAGGGAGGAGACGTCTTGAAACTTGGGATCTTAAATTTCTAAAACAGTGGTTCTGGATTAGAAGAGTTTGGAGAATCAGGATGTCAAGAATCTCAAAGACCTGAATTATTGGAATTTCACTTTTGGCTGCTTGCACATGCTTTTAAAAGGAAACTTCAGGTCTGGGTTTAGTTAGACTCAAAAAGCATTTACTGAAATTCTTGTTCCAAGTACTGTAATGTATGCTGAGATTCTGAGATAAATGAGACATCATTTCTGACTTTTGGAAGATAATAGACTAAGAGGGAATTAATGTAGCTCAACTATTCTGACATCCATGTAGTGGTGGTACATTCTTGGTGGTCTCCCATCTCCAAATCCAATGGTGATTTTTCAATTATGCTTTACTGATTTTTCCAACTTGATGCTCCTACCATCGTGAAAGTTGAATACTATTTTCACTTCCTTTATGAATTCATCTTATTCTATCCTGCTCTTAAACATCAGTCATTCCAAAGGCTTTATTATTAGCCCTTTGCTTTTGTCAATATATATATTTTCCCCCTGGTCTCTTATTTGCAATCATGGTCTTAATTATTACTTTATGATATGATCCCTTATCTCTGTATTTCTATGCATGAACTCTCCAATGAGCAACAACCTCCTACATTTATTTATTTTTATTTTTAAATTTTTTTCAGTTTTACATTCTTTTTTTAATACTTTATTTTATATAATTCTTACATCATTTTTCATTTTGCACAATGTATGCATTTTCATTTTGCTTATATTCACCATATAATTGCACCCCCCCCCATTTTGACCTTAATTCTTCCTCTCCTCCCCCATAGTGTGTCTCTGGTTTATAGTTGCTTGTTGATTTTGATTTTTACTTTGTATTAATTAGTCTTTTTCCTGGTCCCTTCTTTAGGTTTTCTAAATTCCTGCTATGAGTGAGACCATCTGATATTTTTCTTTTTCTTTCTGACTTATTTCGCTGAGCATGATCCCTTCTAGCTCCATCCATGTTGCTGCAAACTGCATGTGTTTATCTTTTTGATTGCTGAGTAATATTCCACTGTGTGTATGTACCACATCTTCTTGATCCAGTCATCTATTTTTGGCCATTTGGGTTGTTTCCATAGCTTAACTATTTCTTTTTAAATGCTTTTTTTCTCAGGATTTAGCTGTCCATTGCTAACTCTCACTGCTATAAGTTGATACCTAAGTCACTGTCATGCAGCCATCTCAGGCTGGTAGGTTTGTTGTCTGTTCTTGTAATGATGAGAGAATCTGGACCGTTTGCTGGGTTTTGCAGTCCTTTAATGCTGAGACAGTGGACCATAAACAAAGGCAAGAAGACAGAGGAAGAGATACTCCAACACTGAGAGGCAGAACATGGACTCCCTGCCTGGCGCTCTTTACACTGGTATGTGCCCATAGCCACACAAGGATGCATTGTTGCAAACACCAGGCCCATCTGTTTGTTACATGTCTGAAGGGTGGAAAACAGCATTTTAAGGTATGGGCTGTCTGTTGTATGGAAGGTGAAAAATAGCCTGAGTTAGTGGTTTTCCATATAGTCACTTTCTAGATTTCTAGGTATCCTGTGTTTTCCCAATTTGGTAGTCATGCATGGCATGATAGAATGAATTTTTTCCCCAGACCTTTTGAGTTAGGTGCAAGAAAGTGCAATAGGAACTGCTAGTCATTTACATTTTGCACAGGACTTGGATAGGGAAGAAAACAACAGAAGGAGGCAGCTGTGGGAAGACCAATCTTCTGGCAAGTGGTGGTGGAGACATCTGGTTCTTCTGTGACTCTAGACACAGTTTCTGGCATCCAGCTCCTGTGTCTTCAGGGCCAAGTGCCTGGTGGCAGTCGTGGCCAGTCTCTCCTGTGATTGAGCATTGCTTTTGGGTAGTTTCAAGATGTGTACCATCATAGTGAGTCCTCTGGTTTCTCTATAAATTCTACAAGCTAACAAATATCTTTTAATAAATTATTTTCTCCTTAAAACAGGTAGATCATTGTTTGTAACTGCTAAAGCTGATTGTGTTGGCCTCAAATTAAGAGTTTTGATTTTATCTAAAAACTTATGCACATATTTTTATTTATTTTTTGTCTTAAGTATTGAATTTTAAAAGTAGACTTCATTTTTATGAAACGTTTGAGACACATAGCAAAATTGAGTCAAAAATACAGAGAATTCTCAGATACTCTTTGTCCCCCACATACACACAGTCTCTACCACTATCCGTGTCTCACACCAGAGTGGCACATTTGTTACATTGACATGTCATTATCACTGCAAGTTCATTATTTGCATTAGAGTTCCTCTTGGTGGTGCTGTATGTTCTATGGGCTTTGATAAGTGTATAATGAAATGTATCCATTATTACAGTATCATACAGAATCGTTTTACTGCCCCAAACCCCAAAATTATCTATGCATTTCCTATTCACACCCTTCTACCCCCAGGTCCTGGCAACCACTGATCATTTTACTGCCTTGGTAGTTTTTCCTTTCCTGGAATGCTATATAGTTGAAATAGTACAGCATATGTTAGTGTGCATTTAAGTTTCCTCAGTTTCTTTTCACAGCTTGATAATTAATTTGTTTTTAGTGCTGAATAATATTCAATTGTCTGGATGTGCCAGTTTATTATCTATTGACCTATGGAGGGAAATCTTGGTTGCTTCCAAATTTTTACAGTAAAACTTCTATATGTATGTATGAGCAGATCTTTGTGTGGACATAAGTTTTCAGACATTTGGGTATACCAATGAGTACAATTGTAAGATCATGTTAGTATACTTAATTTTAGCAGAAATCACCAAGCTGTCTTCCAAAGTGACTGTATCATTTTGTATTGGCTCCATCACCCTCACCCCCATTTGGTGTTTTCTGTGTCTGGATTTTGGCCATTCTATCAGATATATTATATCAGGTGAGATCTCATTTTTAAAAGATTTATTTATTTATACGAGAATTGGGGTACAGGCCAGATGTGCAGGAGGGTGAGAGGACTCACCTGAGACAGAGCAGGGAACAGAACAGGCAGACTGACTGAAATACACTGCTGAGGGAGCAGCAGGCGAGACAGGAGAGGTCTGCCGCGCCATGTGGGTTGTTCTGTGGACGGCGGGGATCTAACCGGCACTGCAGAGGCTGCGGACAGCCTCACAGCACTGCGCTCAACTGCCTGTGCCGCTAGGGAAGCCCCAAGATCTCATTATTTTAGTTTGTACTTCCCTAAAGAAAAACAATGTTGACCATCTCTCCATATGCTTATTTGCCTAAATCAATTTTTAAAATTGTAAATTTGCTATCTTATTTTGTCGATTCTTTACATTTCATGATATTATAGAGGGAGCCTAAAAAATTTAGAAATGGCCCAGGGATCTTTTGAGCTCTGATAGACTCTACTTAAATTGAAGAAAAAAGAATAAGACACGAGGAACAGAGGGATTGGGAAGTGGTTGTGAAGTAAATTACCAGATGTAGAAAATAATAAATCACATCACTCCTGAAATTGAATATTACTTAACAGGCAATATTGTTTTCTTTCATGAAGTTTTTCATTTACTTCTAGTTGAAGACTGAAGTAGAGTCTCCTGAATGTCTGTTCTTTGGCTACTTGGTGAAGAGGAAGAAAGATGTAAATGAGGCTTTTTTGTGTAGTACTTTCCCTATAATCACAGGCCCTAAGAAGAGTAATTTTCAAGAAGGTGGTTATTTTTATTATATAGGGAATTCCTCTGCATGCTTTCACTTTGACCAAGTCTACAAGAGAGAGCTTCTAAAATGTACTGACCTATTAGCAAATCTCATATCCTTCTTTTTTTCCCCCTCACAAAATCTACCCATTATAGAGACATTATTAAAATACACTGTAGTAATGGTGTGAAGATGTTTTAAAAAATAAAGTGTTTTGCAAATGAAAAATCTTACAGGATTGATTTTCCACACTTTTCTCTCACTGATTCAGTCAGAAGCATGGGAAGGTGAGAGAATTCACCAGAGACAGAGCGGGGAATAGAACAGGCAGACCGACAAAATACACTGCTGAGGAGAGCAGCGGGTGCAGCAGGAGAGGTCTGCTCACCATGTGAGACCCTCGACCGAGGCCAGGGATCGAACTGGTGCTGCAGAGGCTGCGGGCAGCTTCGTAGCCCAGCACTCAACCACTGTGCCACCAGGGGAGGCCCAATATTCATCTAAGTTTAATGGAAAATTTATCTTGTTTCCCAAACCAATCTTGTCTATGAACACCTCACCACTTTCTTTTCTAGTAAAACGTAACTTGTGGCCCAGTAACACACTTAATAATGAAAAAATGAAAGTATTACTTAACCACAATTTATTACTCTCCCCATGAGTTTTAAGTTAGTAATATCTTTTTTTTTAATTTCCTCTCGCATAAAAGATCTTCCTTGACACTTACTTCTAAAACTTGAAATTGGGGTTTTGATGTGCTTCTGTTTTCATAAGTAAAGAAAAAATAATAAACACTTTTTCTTATTAGCAGCAAGAGCCTTCAAGTGCTGTCTTAAATACTTCATTGTCTACATGCTACACTGGTTCATGTTTAACTTTTAGAAAGAAGGTTTCTTTTCTGTAATTTTCATGGAGTACTTCTAAAATGACTACATTTTAGAATAAAATATCTTAAAAGTGACCCTACTAAGAAATGTTAGATTACTAAACATTTATTATGGCTAATGTTTATGATAAGTGTATATGATTATAAGTTTTCCATTGAGTTGTTAAAGTTTAGTAATTGGTAATACTTCAGGACTGTGGGAAGAACTTTTAGTTCAAATTTTTATGTACAAATGCATGAACACTTCCAAGGTTTAACAATAGTCAAACATACTGATATTGGTTGATTGGATAATTTACCACTGCATACCATGGCATACAACTCTAGCTTCTGTACATTTTGAAACAATTCATCAGTGTTTGAATATTACCAAAATAATATATCTAAATATCTCCAGACTTCCTAGTTAGAAAATGTTGTGCATTTAGTTGTTGTGCTTTTAGCCTCAGGATAAAACATTTTTTTATCATAGAATTAATAGTCTTGAGTTGATTGTTTATTTAACTAATTTTGAGATCATCAGAGAACTCTTCAGCTTTTCATGATTTCAGTGGGAGGCTACTTAGCTTTAAAAGCTGGCACCAAGGTACTCAGGTTGTACACATTAAAATGATTTTTTAGAAAAGGATTTAATTTTTATTATCAAAGAGCAGTTTTATTACCTTAATAATTGCTAAATCAACACATACTAAGACTTCAGTACTTAGCACTGCATAGAAATCGCATGCCATTTAGTGGTAGGAATGGTCATCCAGGCACTGTGTCACTTGTAAAATAATAAATGACATTTCAGGGGAGAAAGTTAATGGTGAATATGGAATTAGCATGACCTTGTGTTGGGCACCTTAGTCCAATGGGAAGCAGAAGAAAACAGAAGAATAAATTAATTAAGAAAATGTTGACAATGCCCAATCTATACCAGCAAGCCAAAGGAATCTTAGTACATATGAAATTAAATCACCTTTAAAAATGTGTGCAACCGCAATACTGATAAGGGACTGATTACAAAGATCTACAAAGAACTGATGAAACTCAACAAAGCAAAGTAAACAACCCAGTGAAAAAATGGGCAGAAGAGCTAAAAAGATACTTCTCCAAAGAGGAAATGCAAATGGCTAACAGGCATATAGAAAAATGTTCAACATCACCCATAATCTGGAAAATGCAAATCAAAACCACAATGAGTTACCATCTTACACCAGTGAGAATGGCACGTATCAAAAAAAACCCCAAAAACAAAACTAACAACAACAACAAATGTTGGTGAGGATGTGGTGAAAAAGGAACTCCCCTATACTGCTGGTGGCAGTGCAAACTGGTCCAACCACTATGGATAGCTGCATGGAAGTTCCTCAAACTGCTAAAAGTGGAGTTTCTGTATGATCCAGCAATTCCACTCCTAGGTATTAACCCAAAGGACACAAAAACATTAATTCAAAAGGGCACCTGCACCCCTATGTTTATAGCAGCACTATTTACAATAGGTAAGCTGTGGAAACAACACAAATGCCCCCAAATAGATGACTGGATCAAGAAGATGTGGTATATACATCTTCAGCATGGAATATTACTCAACAATCAAAAAAGATAAACTCATGCAATTTACAGCAACATGGATGGAGCTGGAAGGGATCATGCTCAGTGAAATAAGCCAGAAAGAAAAAGAAAAATACTGGATGGTTTTACTTATAGGAGGAATGTAGAGGATCCAAATAAGGGATGGGGGAAAAAGTAATTATAATAAAGTAAAAAATCAAAATCAACAAGCAACCATAAACCAGAGACATTCTACAGAGGGCGAGGTGGGGAGAAGGGAGTAGGATCAAAACAGCGGGGAGGGAAGAGCACAAGAGACTATGGTGATGATACATGGGTGAATTGGTGGTGGGAATTTCACAGGGACTATAACTGATATGAGAAAGCATACATTGCAAAATAATGAACAATATAAAAATATGTAAAATAAAAATAAGAAACATTGTGAAATATTTTGAATATAGCATTATATTTTAATTTATTATTTTGGATTTTTTTAATTTATAATGTGTTCATATATTAAAAGAAAACTATTAGTTTAAAAGAACAAAAATGTGTGCAACTTGATATTTTAAAATCTAAATTCAATACCTCCACATCCCCCCATTCTCTAACCAGTTCTCCTCTTGATTCTTTCTCTCAATTGGTGGCTTTCATGTAGTCCCAGATATATAAGTCCAGGATCTGGAAGTCATCTGAGGTTCTTCATTGTGAACATCTTCTTTGGTGCAAAGTTTTATCAGTGCTACTTTTTAAATTCATTCCCTTTTCTGAATCTACCAGCTTCATTAAATTACTACAAATGTTCCTCCTTTATCTCATTTTCTTGTCGCACTGAGAAAGCCCTGCTCAACTTGCCCTAAGGGTTGCCTTTTTTCCATTAAGATTGACTCCTGTTCCAGAAATATCTGGGGTTCCTAGCCTTAATTGCACTTTGAAGTCACCTGTGGAATCCAAAACTCTAATCCATTTCCAGATATTCTGAGCTAACTGGTTTGTGGTGCTGCTTGCAATGGGATTTTAAAAGCCCCCCATGTGACTCTAAGGTACAAAATGAAAAACTGCAACAATAAAATAATCACCCTTGTTTTGCCTTCTCTATGGTATCTTAGAAGCCTGATTAAATATCAACATTGTGTGGGTGTTTTAGAAAAAGACATATTCTTGGGGTTGTGGTGTACAGACTCTAAGTTTACCCACCCTCCCAATGAGCCCACTTTTTAGTGTCATGTTCCTTGCAAAACCTCTTCTTGACTTTGTGCAGGACTATGACCTATTTCTAACTTACAGAACAAGGCAAAAGTGATGGATATCATTCTATGATTATGTCCTTGCTGACCCTTTGCTGTCTCTGAAAAGCAAGCTGTATGTTCTGAGCTCATGTGGCAAAGAACTCTTAACAATCTTAGGAGGTGAAAGTGGCCTCCAGCCAATAGGCAGCAAGAAGCCCAGAGTCGCAGTGTAACAGCTGCAAAGAGATGAATTTTGATAGCAGATGGAAGGAGTTTGGAAGCAGATTGTTGCCAGTCATGGCTTTGGAGGAGAACTGAGCCTGGGTCACACCTTGGTTGGAAGTCTAAGTCTATCTAGGCTTTATCTGGATTTTCCTAACCTGAAGAAAGAGGGAAATAATAAATTTATGTTGTTTTAAGCTGTTCAGTTTTTAGTAATTTGTTAGCGGCGTTGAAAACTAATATAGGGCTAGTTACTCTTTTTCTTTATAATCTACCTTATAGAAGACTCATTTTAAAGTGAAAAGATAATGACTGCCTTATTGATTAAACATTTGGCTGCTTCGGTAATAGCCCAATAATAGTCATCCTCAAATCCATGACGTTTGAGCTCTAAGGTCCCCAAATCAGCCCTTGTACCCCAAAAGCCTTTGAGTGAGTGGAATATGCCACTGATGAATGCAGAGACCACGTCCTCAGTGTTTGCAAAGGCATCTGATCATGTTGATAATGCTAGGAGTTACTACATATGGTAGGAAATACTACAGTTTACTTTCAGAGAGGTGGTTCTGAAGTAGAGAGCCAACCTGATTAGTAGAAGCTTAAGTTCTGCTGTCACATCTTAATGTCTAGGGTGAAGTAGAATTGAGGGATCTTTTCATAGGCATTTTCTTTTAGGATAAGCCAGTTGGAACGGATTCTAGGACCCTAAGAATCTAATCTGTTATTCCTAACTGGGCAATGGACTCAGTGCCCTTCAAAGCAGAGTTTCCTGTTGTCAGCTACATTTAGGCAAAGTTCCTCATGGCAAATGAGGAAGGAAATGAAGGGGATTCTATATTGGGTAAGGGATTGGATGATGCTGGCTTTCAAGTTCCATTCTAATGCTAAGATTATTTGATAGTAGAATCAGCAATACTCCTAAAATAATTAAGTGAGAATGAAATTAATATCTAGGTAAGTCAGGCAGTCTTTAGTACTGTGTAGATAAATGTTCACTCTGCTATCTTACTCAAATAACATCTACAAGTAGGCCGGGAACTTCCTTAGGCTTTCTAAATCAGTTGCCTGCTAGAATCTCAGCGATGTTTTCTTCACCATTATTTTCGATTCCTTCTGCAGATTATCAAAAAGTGAGATATTACTTTATTAAAAATGTATTTCAGGGGCCTGCCCTAGTGGCCCAGGTGGTTGAGCCCAGTGCTGTGAAGTTGTCTGCAGCCTCTGCGGTGCCAGTTCGATCCCGGCTGGCCGGTGAGGGTCACACATGGCGTGGCAGACCTCTCCTGTCGCGCCCACTGCTCCCTTCAACAGTGTACTTCATCAGTCTGCCTGTTCTGTTCCCCACTCTGTCTCTGGTGAATCCTCTCAACCTCCCACACATCTGGCCTGTACCCTGGTTCTTGTATAAATAAATGAATAAATCTTTAAAAAAATGTATTTTGGTTAATTTGCATTTGGTTTTCATGAGTCACCTTACTCATTAGCATTTAATTCACCCATTTTGTTATAGCAAACTTTCTAGTAATCTAACTTGAATTTCGCATTAAAATAAACGAAATCATTTTACTTTTGAAATACAGTAAAGAATAAAATACTTTTTTAATAGCTTTTGTTTAGTTGTATCAGATTAATAACACTGAGCATACTTTGAACTCCCAAGGGAAGAATCACAGGGTGCTTTTTGAAAAATCGCCTTTGAAATTAGTAACTCTTTAATACAGTTGGCTTGTTTAGCACATACTGTGAGTCCACACTGGATCAAGGAAAAAGGAACACAGATGAATACTTGATGAACTTTTGGCCTTTTGAGGAGGAAAGATGTGCACACATGACAATAAAATTCAAGGGGACAAATGTACAGAGCACAAGTATCTAGTTCAAGGAGGCAAGAGATCAAATCAGGCTTGACAATTCAAGGAAGATGCTGGAGGAGGAACCACTCTGGTGGGCTGACAAGGGTGGGAAAAGAAGAGGAAGGCAGGTGCTATAGCTGGAATGGGAACACCACATTGGGAAGAGGAAAAATTAAGTGACATTTGGCTAGTTTTAGGACTGCTCTAACAATGTGCCACAGACTGAATGGCTTAAAACAGCAGAAATTTCAGTTTGGGAGGTCAGAAATCTGAAATCAGGGTATCAGTAGGGTCATTCTCTCTGAAGGCTCTAAGAGAGAATGTTCCTGGTCTCTTTTCTAGTTTCCTATGTTTGTGGCAATCCTTGGCATTCCTTGTCTTGTTGGCACATTTTCCAATCCCTGTTTCCATCATCACCTGGCATTATTCCCTGTGTTTCATCATGCAGTGTTCCAGCTATCTGTACATGCATGTCACCGTATTTCTTTTCCTTTTACTGTAAGGACAATAGCAATAGTCATGGTAAATTAAGGGCTCACTTTTTTCCAGCATTGACTTCATTGTAACTTACATCTTAATTACATTTGCAAAAACTCCATTTCCAAATATGGTTATATTTATAGGTTCTGGCAGTTTCAGTTTCAACTTATCTTTCTGGGGACACAAGTCAACCCACTGTAGCATCTATAGGACTTAGGAAGTACTGGACTAACCTCGAATACTGAGTTAATGTCTCAGGAGCCTCTGAAGAATTCCAGGTGCCTGTGTGTGTTGTAGTGGAGTGACATGCTAAAAGCTTAGCAAGGTATTAATAATAAATATGCATTTGGGGAGAGGGACCAAGATGTGGAATAGTGTATATAGTATGACAGATTTATATTTATAAAATGATACAGCCTTTTATATGCAGAAACCATTTCTGGAAAAATCCAAAATCTAGTCATAATAGTTTCCATTAGAAAGAGGAACTGGGGGCCTTTAGGACAAGAGTCAGATTCAGAACTTAATTTCCTGTGTCTAATCTTTTTTCTTTTTCTCACTGTGTACCTCTATAATCCATATAATAAGAAACTTAAAAAGAAGTAGATCTAAAAATACTTAAGGTGCTTTACAAGGTAAAGAAAAAGAGGGAAATTTAAAGGTTTTTTTTTTTTTTTTTGGTAATATCATCATAGGGAATGTATGTATTTGTTCTATAGACTTAGATTTCTTTTTATTGAGTTTTCTATATTGGGCAATCCCTGTGTGTCAATTCCTGACCTCAGTGTTAGCTAATAGAAATATCTTCTTGGCGTGGGTGTTTGAATGCTGATGCTTTATCCGTGGCTGCCTTTTCTGATGTCCTTGCTGCTTTAGGGGTTTAACTCTATATTTTATTCCTTGCTTTAAACTTTAAAATTACACTGTGTTCTTCACCGAGTGAGAGATAAGACTAATTATACTGCCAGTCCAACTGAGAAAGGAGGGTGACCTTGTCCTGTATGCTAAAGGACCTGGGACCTAGAAACAACTCAACACATCTATTTCTAGACCTCTGGTGACGCCCATAGAGACAAAGAGGAGGTGAGTCTGGTAACTTCCTCTTGACAGTGGTGAGTGGGTGAGATAGATGAGGCAGCTTAGATGATGCCACTGTGCATACGCCTGGCTGAAAGGAGAAATGTGGACCAAAATGTATGTACCGTGGGTGTATCATGAAAACTGCTTTTCCTGCTATGCCTTAAGCTGTGTCTCTGCCACCAGGCTGGTATAACCAAAGAGAAGAACATTAATACTTATGGGGACTGGTTTCCCTAGATGGGACATATGTTATCAGGGCATTCTAGAAAATTGCTAACAAATCTCCAAACAAGATCGCAAACATCTTCATCTTCATCATCTCTAGGCAGCTTACACTATGGCAACACTTGGAATTGGGCAAGGTGAAATGTGGCAGAAAATTCACTTTCTTTTTAACTCGTTCAATTCAAAGTGGCTCAGAATACGTTTGAGTAGTCTCTCTTGCTTTTACAGTTTGCATCCCCTTGGGTGTCTAGAACTTTAGTGTGAACATGAGAGACCTAAAGCCTGGGAATTGGTAAATTCAGTGCACTCTCTGTGCACCAGGTCCTGGGGAAGATCAGAAGGGCATGGTTCTCTGTCTCTGGGGCCAAAGACAGACTTGTAACACAAAAGATGGGTCCACAGATCCTTATTCACATTTCTGAAACTCTTAAACCTCATAAAATTAAAGTCATTTTTTGTATAACTCACATGGCAGCAAAACTTGAATAGATGCAGATCTATTATATAATCCTTCATCTATCCTACTTACTGTGAATCTTCATATGTTTTGCTTTAGTGAGATTAATGAAGCGTTGCCCCAGGTCCTACTGGAAATGTTTTATAATATTGATTTTGCACAAAATTTCTTTTCCAAAATTAAAAAAAAAATCAGAGTTCTAAAGCACATTTGGCGCCAAGGAGGGAAACTTAGGGTCTGTGCATCCATAGTCACTCAGTTCTCTGGAGGACACCCTGCTGCTGGGGTACCTGGTTTCTTCTGGTATGAGGATGAAGACTACTTTGTCTTTGCTTATTGTGAAGAAATTTTATAAGTAGCAACATCCTCCAGTTTCTCTAGAACTAAGGTTTTCCATCATTTCTGTTAAGAGCCTATGGTTTTCTGAATAATTTTCTTTCTTGCCAAGGACTTATTTCCTTTTCTTATTAGATAGATTAATCCCTCCCAAGTTTCTCCTTATAAGTACTGTTTCATTCTGGTGCAGTTTGATTGTTTCTTTCAGAGCTCTAATTAGTCTGTGTCCTACTTATGCTCCAGGGGACGCCACTTGAAATATTAGGTATAGAGACACCAAGGAGTCTGTCTCAGAAACAGGGAGATTCATGTCTTCAGATGAAATAAGCTTCTGTCTTAATATAAATATTTCTAGAAAGTGTTCTTTCCCCTTCTCCTAGTCCTCCCCTTTTCTTCCTATAAATGAAAATTGAGTTGTTTAAAATTTAACCTTAACAGAAACCAAGTTCTCTTTCTTTGGGAATATAAGAGCAAGCTCATATGAGAATGTGTGAATTCAATTCTCTCAAGTAAGTGGGACAGAATGACTCGAGGCGGCCAGGAAGCTGAGCTGGGGGGAGACCTACTTTAGTGCGCCTCTGATGTTTGAAATGTAAATCACTCACTGGAGGACAAGGGAAACTTTTCAAGGGACTTGAGGAGACATTTTACTTGTAATATTAATTCAGATATGTCTTTAGGGGTTATTTGCCTGGTCCAGAGGTCATAAGACCAAGGGAGTAGTCTTGATGGATTTAGCCTATAGGAGTCAGAGAAGAGTAGGAACACTTAGGTTTCTAAGAAATATCTGGTATTTAAAAAACCAGAATTCAAAGCAGCAAACACATTTTCTGCTTCCCATGTATAACACTTAGGATTAAAACTTGTTAAAAGAAAAAAATAAGCTAGTGTGGGAGTTTCCTCCCGTGGAATAAGGAAACTCTGATAAGCTGCTCCCTTGAGCACAAACAGAAATCAACCATTGCATATAGGAAATCTCACCAGCTCATCATCTGCTTTGGGAATTGACCCATGGATATTTTCACCTGAGGCAGGTGGTTGGTGGCTCACTGTGTTGGAGGGACAGAGAGGAGGAGAAGAGTTGTAGCCCGGGTGGTTCATAGACTGGGGATCGGGCATGGACTGGGTAGCACACAGACCTGTGCAGGGTATCATCCCAGTGAGAGTGAAATGCAGAGCTTCAGCACATGGGGCTGGATCTTCTGTTCCGTCCTGGAGAGTTTGGTTGTTAGCAGTATGGACATCAGAGGCCCATCCTCTTTTGCCTCGAGTATTGAGCAGTTTTGAGATCAGAGAAAGATACCTTCTCTGCACCATGGACAGGAGCAACAGGAGGCAGTTATCTGTAACTTGGGCTTCATGCAGTGACAGACAGGTACTTGGTCTGTACTAAGCAGGGGAAGAGGCTGTAGAGCCTCTTTGCTTGCATTGGCTCTCCCCCACTCAACAGTCAGTAGAAAGAAGGAAGTAATAAAAATCAGAGTAGAAATAAATGAAATGGAAACCATAAAGATGGCATTAAAGTTCAATGAAATCAAGGGCTGGTTCTTTGAAGGGATACACATAATTGATAAACCCTTAGCTAGCCTCACTAAGAAAAAAAGAGAGAACAAGAACATGATTTAAAAAAATAAGGAAAGGAAGAGGTAAAATCAATTCAGATACCACTGATACACAATGGATCATAGGAGATTGCAGTGAACATCTATATGCAAACAAACTGGACAACATAGAAGAAATCCTCCAACATTGAATCTGGGTGAAATATTTCAGACAGGCCAGACATTACAAGAGAAATCAAAACAGTAGTTAAAAGTCTCCCTAAAAATAAAAAACCCAGCGCAAGATAGTATCTCTGGTAAATTCTACCAAACTTTAAAGAAGACCTAATATCTATACTTCTGAATCTCTTCCAAAAATTTGAAGAGGGGAGATTGCTCCCCCAAGCACATTTTACAAGGTCAGCATTACTCTGGTTCCCAAACCAGACTGGTATTTCTGATGGACATAGATGCAAAAATCCTCAAAAAATATTGGTAAATCAAATCTAGCAATACATTAAGAGAACCATACATCATGATGAAGTGGTATTCATTCCAGGGATGTAAAAAAAAGAGAGAGAGAAAAAAAATCACCTGATCATGTCAGTAGAAACTGAAAAAGCATTTGATAAGATTGAATATTCATTTAAGATAACAGCTCTCAATAAATTGGGAATATTAGAAAAATGCCTTGAAATAATAAAAACCATATTATGGACCATAACTATGGACAAATCCATAGTTAACTAATACTCAATTATGAAAAATTGGATGCATTTCTTCTAAAATTAGGAATAAGGATATCCATTCTTACCACTTTTGTTCAAATCCTAGTCAGAGCAATTAGGTAAGAAAAAAATCTAAATAATTAATCATAAACTATAATTTAAATTGGAGAAGCAAAAATATCACTGTCTGCAGTCACCTGATAATGTACATAGAATATGCTAAAAAGTCTACCAAAAAGTAATTAGAAATCGTAAGTAAATACAGTAACATGTCAAGATACAAAATAAGTATATGGAAATAGATTTTTTTTTATATTTAGGCAATGAATTAGAAGAAAGGGAAATTAGAAAAAAAATCCCATTTACAAGTGCACCAAAAAGATGGGAAAAACAAAGGCGGTAAGGGTCTATATACTGAAAACTATAAGATACTGTTAAAGAACATAAAGAGACAAATTAGTGGAAAGATAAGGACTCTCTGGTAGCCTAGGGGTTAAGTCTCAGTGCTACCACCATGGTGGCCCACTGCAACAGCCTGAGTTAGATCACTGGCCAGGGAGCAAACCAACATGGCACAGGCATGGTCCATATTTGCATAGTATTTTACAAACTCAATGCACTATCTCTCAATATTTTCCTCTGCCCCTACTAAAATATTTTTACCCCAAAATGTAATGCTTCATAGAAAGTTTAGAATATACAGTTTAGTTAAAGAAAAAAAGAGAAATTCTATAACTTGCTACATAGAGATGCCCACTTTTACATTTTGGTGTACACCTTTATTTATTTTTTTAAGCTGTTTTAAAACATCAGTGGATTGATATATTTGTATACTATGTGAACATGCATGTAGTATGTATCTGTGCATGAAATATGTAGATCCCCTTTGCCCACCACCCAACCCTCCTCTCCTCTGGCAACTATCAGTCTGTACTGTCTCTATGACTTTTGTTTACTTTAAGTTTGTTTTATGATTTCAAATGTTAAGTGAAATAATATGGTATTTGTGCCTCTTTGTTTGATATAATTTACTCATAATAACATACTTATTGTAATCCTTGTTGCAAATGGCAAGTTTTCATTCTTTTTCATGGCTCAATAGTATTCTATCATATATATGTAATTATGAGTAGTATGCTGTGTATGTGTATCACATTTTCTTTATCCATTCATTTGTTTCCATATCTTGGTTATTGTAAATAATGCTGTAACATTATTACAATAAACGTTGGTGCATGTAACTTTTTAAATTAGTGTTTTTTTTTTTCCCTATTGGGTAAATATCTAAAAGTGGAATTGCTGGGTCATCTGGTAGCAATATTTTCAATTTTTTAAAAAGATTTATTTATTCATGCACACAAGAACTGAGGTACAGGCCAGATGTGTGGGAGGGTGAGAGGATTCATCAGAGACAGAGGGGGGAACAGAACAGGCAGACTGACTGAAATACACTGCTGAGGGGAGCAGCGTGTGAGGCAGAAGAGGTCTGCCACGCCATGTGGGTATCTCCATTGCAAGCCCGCATTGAACCCGCACTGCAGAGGCTGTGGAAAGCTTCATTCACAGTGCTGCGTTCTACCGCCTGTGCCACCAGGAAGATCCTCTATTTTCAATTTTTGAGGGACCTCCATATTTTTTTCTACAGTATATGTACCAGTTTAAACTTTCAACAATAGTGCATGAGGGTTCTTTCTTCTTCACATGTTTGGGAACACTTATTTTCTTTTTGATAATAGCATTTCTGACAGGAATAAGGTGATATCCCATCATGGGATTTTGATTCAGTTCCCTGATTATTAATGATATCGAGCATTTTTACATGTGCCTGTTGACCATCTATATATATAATGCCTCTCTCTTTGGGAAAAATATCTATTTGTTTCCTCTGCCCATTTTGTAATTTTTTTATGTTTATTGAATTGGACAAGCTCTTTGTATATACTAGATAGTAATCCTTCAAACACATGATTTGCAAATAACATCTCCCACTCAGTAGGTTGCATTTTCATTTTGTTGATGATTTCTTTTGCTTTGCAGAAATGTTTTAGTTTTGCATAGTTCCTTTTTTTATCCTTTAAAATGCAGTTGTAAATGGAATTATTTTCTTAATTTCTTTTCATTTGGTGGAATATCTTTGTGCATCTCTCCATCTTCAGTCTCTATGTGTCTTTATATCTGAAGTGAGTCTCTTTTAGGTAGGGTATGATGAGTCTGGCTTTATCCATTTAGTCACTCTGTGTCTTCTGATTGGATAATTGGCTCATTTACATTTAAAGTAATTATTGATAGAAATATATTTATTGTCATTTTGCTAATTGTTTCAACAATTCTTCTTTGTTCCTTTCTTCTTTATTTCCTCTTCTCTCCTGTGGTGTTGGTAATTTTCTTTTGTTATACTTTGATAACTTTCTCATTTTCTTTTGTGTTTCAATTGATAATATAGGTTTTTGCTTTGTGATTACCAGAAGGTTCACATTTAACATCCTAAGTATATCACATTCTATTTCCAGTTATGGCAAATAATTTTTTTTTAAAAGATTTATTTATTTATTTATTTATTTTATGCAAGCCCTGGGTACAGTCAGAAACGCGGGAGGGTGCGAGAATTCACCAGAGCCAGAGCGGGGAGCAGAGCAGCCAGAAGGACCGAAGTACACTGCTGAGGGGAGCAGCGGGCGGCAGGAGAGGTCTGCGCGCCATGTGGGACCCTCCTCTGGTGGCCAGGGAGCAGCCGGGGATTGAACCGGCGCTGCAGAGGCTGCGGGCAGCTTGGCAACCCAGCGCTCAACCGCTGCGCCACCGGGGAGACCCTATGGCAAATAATTTTGAACTCATGCATCTTTGCAGTTTTACTTCCCCCTCCGATATTTTTGACATCACACTTTACATCATTTTTGTGTGTATCCCTTAGGTAATTTTTGGAACTTCATTTAACATTACTACTTTTTGTTTTCATGTTCATGCTACTGGTTAATCCACTATCTTTGCCTAATTTAATGTTACCAATAAAAATTTTTCTTTCATATGTTTTCTACTGCCATCTCTTTTCAGCTTAAAGAAGATCCTTTACTATTGCTTGCAAAGTTAGTTTAAGCATTGATAAACTCTGTTAGCTGTAGCCTGTCTGAAAACTATGTCTTCTTTGATTTTAATTGATAACTTTGTTGTATAGAATAGTTTTGATTTGAAGTTATTTTTCTTTTAGCATTTTGGATATATAATGCCACTCTCTTTGGCCCATAAAGTTTCTATTTATTTTTTTGTTTGTTTTTTAATTTTATATATATTTTACATCATTTAAAATTTTTTATTATTATTTTATTTTATATTTTTTACATCATTTTTCATTTTTGTACAATGTATATATTTTCATCTTGGTTATAGTCCCTGTGAAATTCCCACCACCCATTCACCTGTGAACCATCACTATGGTCCCTTATGCTCTTTCCAACCCTGTTTTTATCCTACTCCCTTCTTCTCACTGCAGAATGTCTCTGGTTTATAGTTGCCTGTTGTTTTTTATTTTTACTTTATTATAATTATATATTTTTCCCCCGATACCTTATTTGGAACCGCTATGTTTCCTCCATAAGTGAAGCCATCGGATATTTTTCTTTTTCTTTCTGCCTTATTTCACTGAGCATGATCCTTTTTAACTCCATCCATGTTGCTGCGAATGGCATGAGCTTATCTTTTTTGATTGCTGAGTAATATTCCATTGTGTATATGTACCACATCATCTTGATCCAGTCATCTATTTTTGGGCACTTGTGTTGTTTCCATAGCTTACCTATTGTAAATAGTGCTGCAATAACTGTAAGGGGTGGAGGTGTCCTTTTGGATTAATGTTTTTGTGTCATTTGGGTAGGTACCTAGGAGTTGAATTATTTTACATCATTCTTTTACAATGTATGCTGTTTCCTCTCAGGTATAGCCCCCATGAAATTTCCACCACCAATTCACCTGTGTCCCATCACCATAGTCCCTTGTGCTCTTCCCACCCCTGTTTTGATCCTTCACCTTCCTCTTCTCCTTTAGAATGCCTCTGGTTTATATTGCCTGCTGATTTTGATTTTAAATTTATTGTAATTATTTCCCCCCACTCCAATCCCTTATTTGTTTTCTCTACATTCCTCCTATAAGTGAAACTATCTCATATTTTTCTTTTTCTTTGTGGCTTATTTCACTGAACATAATCCCTTCCAGCTCCATCCATGTGGCTGTGAATGACATGAGTTTATCTTTTTTGGTTACTGAGTAATATTCCATTTTGTATATATTCTACATCTTGATCCAGGCATCTATTTTTAGGCCCATAAAGTTTCTTATGAAAAATCTGCCAATAGTCTTAAGGGTCTTTCTTGATAGTAGTATAATGTTTACTCTGCTTTTAAAATTCTTTCTTTAACTTTGACATTTTGATTATAGTATGTCATGCCATGGATCTCTTTGCATCATCTTCTATGTGACTCTCTGTTTCATGTGCCTGGATGTCTGTTTCCTTTCCCATATTGGGGAATATTTAAACTATAATTTCAAGCAAATTTTCTAAGACTTTGTCTGTCTCTTCTCCTTCTTGGAACCTTATAATGCAAGTGCTATTCTATTAGATGTTGTTTCATTGGTCCTGTAAGTATCTTTTTCTTATATTCCTTTTTTTGTTGTTGCCTTGTTTGTGACTGCCATTGCCCTTACTTTGAGCTTGCTTATCCATTTTTGCTTCATCAGTTCTGCTGTTGAACCCCTCTATTGTGTTTTTTCAGTCCAGTTATTGTATTCTGTAGTACAATCTGCGAATTACGTTTAGCACATTTGTAATGTCTTTGTTGAAAATTCACTTTGTTCATTAATTCCTCTCCTGAGTTCAGTGACTATCTTTCTGAACATCACCTTGATTTCTTTATCTGGCAAATTGTTTATCTGCATTTCATTAAGTTCTTTTATTGAGACTTTATCTTATTTTTTGGAACATGTTAATCTATTTCTTCATTTTGTTTAACTCTTTGTGTTGTGTGGTTTTTTTTTTCTTTTCATTTTAATGCATTAGGTGAGACAGTTGTCTCTCTTAGTCTCGGAAACAACCCAAATGCCCAAAAATAGATGGATCGATCAAGAAGATGTCGTATATATACAAGGGAATATTATTATTCAGCAATCAAAAAAGATAAACTCATGCCATTCACAGTGACGTGGATGGAGTTAGAAGAAATTATGCTCAGTGAAATAAGCCAGAAGGAAAAAAAAATATCGGATGGTTTCACTTATAACAGGAACATAGGGGAACCAAGTAAGACATCAGTGTAAAAAAATAATAACAGTACAAACCATAACAAAGCAAAAACAGACAATTATGAACCAGAGACATACTGCAGGGGAGGAGGAGGGAGAGGGGTGAGAGGGAGGGAGTGAGGAGCACAGGGGACTGTGGTGATGGTGCACGGGTGCCTTGGGGAAGGAAATTCCAGGGAGACTCAATCTGAGGGGGTGGGAGGATGCAAATATTGTCTAAAAATGTAAAAAAATGATAAATGTCAAAATAAATAAATAAATAAATAAATAAAAGTAATATAAAAGAGTGGTCTTGTCTAGGTGTTGAACTTTTTTGTTCAACTTTATCCTATTTTTTGGTTGTTTCTTAAACTTTGTGATTGTCTAGGAAGCCTGATTTATTCTTAATACCTTTGATGAGGATGTGTCAAAACTTGTCAGTATTCCCAGGGATTCTCTTTTAGCATCTAGTTTCAGGCTGATTGGAAGTCATACCCACAGACACCAGCTTTTAGAGTATGCCACTCTGCATGGTTCTGTGGGGACACCATCATAAGCCCTGCTGGCCTTTCAGTGCTTGCAATACGCAGGTGTCCTCTTGTGGATAGCTACAAGAATAAGGATTTCAGAGGGGGTTGTAATCTCCTTTCTAGGGAGGTACTAAAAAACCTGTGTTTAGGCCAAGGTGGATGCAAAGACAGTATCTTTAGTCTATGTCCCCTGAGAGCTCCTTTGGCTTAAGTATTGCGGTGTCAGGGCAGTAATGGGGCTAGGAACCACCTGGTCATATTGAGAAGTACCTCAATAAGACCATATGGTTCTGTTGAATGGTGCCTTGCACACTAGTATGGAGTTTCATAACCCTAGCTGCATCCAGGGAGAAAACTTATCATTTGGTCACTATTAGTTTTCCCTCAGGAAATGACTCAGAGGAACAAAGTATTTGTTTAAATGTCTTCCTTTATGAGAATGTATTGTTTAGCATCATGTTATTATGTTTTACCAATGTAGCATATGATAGAATTTCCCTCCTTTTTAAAGGCTGAATAATATTTCATTTAGGTATATGCCATTTCCTCTTTATCCATTTATCTGTTAGTGGACATTTATGTTGTTTCATATCTTGGCTCTTCCAGATAAAGATGAAGTAGATATGTGTGTGCATATATGTCTTTGAGATTCTTTTCCCAGTTCTTTTAGATAAATGCTTAGAAGTGGGATAGTTGGGGAAAAACTGAAAAAAAAAGTTAATGAAATCATTTTAATTTTTGCTCTCTACAAGTAGTTTCTGACCAGTAGAAAAGGATACATAAAGTATTTATGAAATAACTGATAAGACAGATGAAAAGATTTTGGAGTAAAAAAAAAAGTGCTTTAAAGTTAGGTAATTCTCTTTCCTCCTTCCCAAGTTTGTCCAGTAGGAAGTAGTGTGGTTATGTAGAAAGAGGGAAGCCTTGGGGTTTCTATTTCTACCTGGTCTAAGTTAGGGCTATGAATTAGTTCGTAAATGTATAAATAGAACATTCTTTGGCTGTTTAGAGATTCTCAGAGAATTCTGTGGTCTGGAATGAGCTGAGTCTGCTTTATAGACTGATTACCCACATACTCACTGTGTCACCTTGGGTAAATTGTTTGACCTTGGGGAATTAGTTTCCTCATCTGATGTATCTGTGGGTGAATAATAATGTTCACCTCACAGGTTTGATACAAAGGTTAAGCAAAAATAATATATAAAGTGTTCTGGCATTTAGAGTCTTAATAACTGTTAGTTTCCATTTTTCCTTCCTTCCCAAACTTGTTAGAGCAGAGCCTTTCTCTGGAGAATTAGGAAACAGTGAGTTCTGCTCTGAGTTTATCCTGAGAAATGTTTTGGCCAAGTAGTTTCAAAGAAACCTGGCTAATTTTTGAATTGAAATATATTTGTATGTTTGACATATTACACACTAATATGCATTGTGTCATTTTAAGTTGTACAACATGTTGATTTGATGTATTTATGTATTATGATTGTCATTGTAGTGATAGTCAGTACTTCTATCATGTCACATTGTTATTTCTTTTTCTGTGTGTGGTTGGAATAATTAAGATATAGTCTCTTGGAAAATTTGATCATCATAATTCAATATTGTTGTCTATATCCACTCTACTTTGCATTAGGTCTTTAGGATTTATTTTCTACTAGATGCAAGTTTGTACCCTTAAACACCATCTCTCTTATTTTCACACACCTTAGCCCTTGGTAACCACCATTTTGCAATGATTTTGAACTTAACATCCTTTGATGCTATGGCAATTTACCAGAAAAGCAAAAAAAAAAAAAAAAAAAATCATTGAGAACTACATGTAGCAGGGAGTCCCCTGGGAAATACTTACCAAATTTTGGCAGTTGGGGAAGGTGCTGGGCAAAAGTCATGTATGTTCTGCCTTCAAAGAACCTTAAGGTTGGTCAGACTTGCTAGTGAAGGGCAGTGGGCCTGCAAGGGTCCACGAGCTTCCACCGAGCAGCCAATTCCTGTTCGGTTTAGACTCTAGTCATCTTTTCTGTATATCTTATGAATATAAGCTTGGTTTTGTGGTTGCATCTCAGAGGGGAGCTAATTAAAGATGTTAAATGACCAAGTAATGTGGATCTTCATAATAGTTGAACAAGGTGTGGGAACATTTTCCTTTTAGCAAGAAGGGATGTTAACAAATCCATATTATGATCTTCAAATTCCCTTTTTTTTTTTAGCAAAATCATTGTTTTGGTGATCTTGCAAATATGAAATTACAAAGACATAATCAGGCAGTTAGCTTGATTTTTCTCTTTCCCTCCCATTTATTTTGCATCTCCGATAGCCAACTAACACATGATAAAATGAGGATGCTGCCTCTTTTGCTTCCTGTGTAACACAGGGTGTGTGAAATAAAGTGATAACATGAGGGCGCTTGAGAAACTTTCAGGGGAAATGTAAGTGCAGGCTCAGTTGGTGGAAAGGCACGGTGAGCTTTCTATGTTACAGATTCTTCCTTGTTTTATATATATATAACATTATAGGTATTTTATATCACATATGTTATATATAATAAGGACTACAATGTAGTTTTAGATTTTATTTTATATGTTATATAATATATATTGATTACATATGTTAAGATGAAAAACTGTAATCTTCCCTTATCAATTTATTTATCTGCCTAAAATCTGTTGGAAATCACCAATCACCCTCTTAAATTTCTGGAAGAATTTGCACATGGTTTCAGAATCAAGATAATTCTCCAAACATGCTCTTAATTTAACATGTATTTTTTCCCTCTTGATTGCCAGCAGGTATTTTCTAAGGAAGAAATGCTTTCACCTGACAAATTTCCTTGCACAGATATTTTAAATTGTCCTGGTGAGTTAAATAGTGTGTTGTCTCTGAGCAGAAAATTCAGCTTCTTTGCGGTTGGCTAGTATCCAGATGCTCATTGAGGAGAAATGCCTGGGATTTTTTGTTATTAAGATTTATTTTTTATTTATACAATAGCTGGGGTACAGGCCAGAGGAGCAGGAGGGTGAGAGGATTCACTATAGACAGAATGGGGAGCAGAACAGGCAGACAACTGAAATACACTGCTGCGGGGAGCAGCGGGCGAGACAGGTGAGGTCTGATGCGCTGTGGAACTCTCCCTGGCGGGCAATTGAACCGGCGCTGCAGAGGTTGCAGACAGCTTCTCAGTGCTGCGCTCAACCCACTGTGCCACCGGGGAGGCCTACTGCCTGGGATGTTTTTAACGTCACTATTACAATGAGAATGAATCAATCTTAATTATCATGTTATTGAATATAAGCTGCTGTCTCTCAGCTAATGACTTTTTCCCTTGAGATAGTAGACAAAGCTACAATGTTAGGAGCTTCTTAGAATTGAAATTTTTTTTTAGCCCTTTCTAACCAAAAGTTTATAATTATAAATAAATCATTTGTTAATCTTAAAAGGATAGTATTTAATTCTGTATAGAATCATCCTCTGGCAACTCATTTGTGTTTGATTTTCTCTCAGGATTTCCCTAGATTCTGATTACAGGCTTGTGTTTATGAACTTTCTCTAGAAAATAACCCCTAGGGATCTACCCAAAGGACACAAAAATACTGATTCAAAAGAACACCTGTACCCCTATGTTTATTGCACTATTTATAATAGGTAAAACAAGGAAACAACCCAAATGTCCAAAAATAGATGACTGGATCACGATGTGGTATATATACACAATGGAATATTATTCAGCAATCAAAAAAGATAAACTCATGCCATTCACAGCAATGTGGATGGAGCTACAAGGAATTATACTCAATGAAATAAGTCAGAGGGAAAAAGAAAAATATTGGATGGTTTCACTTTTAGGAGGAATCTAGGGGAACCAAATAAGACATCAGGAGAAAAAATAACAATACAAAACACAACAAAACAAAAACAAACAGATAATTATAAAGCAGAGATATCCTGCAGGGGAGGAGGAGGGAGAGGGATCAGAGGAGGGAGGGAGGCGCACAGGGGACTGAGGTGATGGTGCACGGGTGCATTAGTGAAGAAAATTCTATGGGTGGGAGGAAGCAAACATTGTTTAAAAATAAATAATGATGTACAATATATGTAAATAAAAAAGAAAATAACCTTTAGGGCTGAATGATTAATATTTAAAATTTATGCAATCTGATTACTCTCCTTCACTTAAAAAATAAATTTGTACTTATATTAAAGAGAAATAGTAACATTTTCTTTATAGGTACATCTAGTATACATTGAAATACTCATGCACCATTATAAAATGCCATATTTTATTGTTATACACTATATTTTTTCCATAATTTTATTAATTTTTAATGATTTGTATGCAGCAGTTGCTCTGTATTTCTTATAAACTGATTACAGTACGTACCAATATTTATGGAGCTTTATGGCTATATAATTTCCATATATAATTTATCCATTAAAATGTACTGGTCAATGATTTTTAGTAAATTCCCAGTTGTACAACCATCAGCACCAACTAATTTTAGGCCCATTTTGTCTTTCCATAAAGAAACCCTCTACTTCTCATTCACAGTTAGCCTCGTTTCCCTCCAATCTCACCAACCCTAAGCAACTGCTAATCTATATTCTGTCTCTTTAGATTAGCCTATTCTGGACATTTCATGTAAATGGGGTCATACAATATGTGGTTGGTTGTGTCAGTCTTCTTTCACTTAGCATAATGTTTTTAGGTTTATCTATGTGGTAGCACGTATCAGTGCTTTGTGTCTTTTGGTTGCCAGATAGTGTCCAATTTTATACATATACCACATTCTGTTGATGTATTTAACAGTTGATGGGCATTTAATTTGTTTTTACTTTTTGGCTATTATGAATAGTGCTGCAATGAACATTTGTGTACAAGTTTTATGTAGACATTTCATTTCTCTTGGGTATCTATCTGGTACTGGAATTGCTGGGGTATGTGGTAACTCTATGTTTAACTCTCTGAGTAAATGCCAGATGGTTCCAAAGTGACTGTACCATATACAATTCCCATGGCAGTGTATGAGAATTTCAGTTTCACAATGTACTCATCAAGGCTTGTTACCTGTCTTTGATTATAGTGGCTGTGGAATGATATATCATTGTCATTTTGAGTTGTGCTTTCCTGGTGGCTAATAGATGCTACCTATCTTTTCTCGTGCTTATTGATTATTTATAGCTTTTTTGAGAAATGTCTATTCAAATCCTTTGCCCAATTATTAATTGGGTTGTGTGTCATTTTAGTTATAGAGGTATAAAAGTTCTTTGTATATTTAGATACAAATCTCTTAGCAGATTACTAATTTGTAAATGTTTTCACATTTCATGGACCCTTTTTCTTTCTTGATGATATCTTGTGAAGCATAAAAGTTTTAAAAGCTGATAAAGTCCAATTTATCTATTTCGTTATTGCTTGTGCTTTTAGTGTTTCATTTTAACATACCATCAAGGTCATGTTCTGGGAATCATCGTAGAAGCAATTCTTCTCGATTGTGTAATAATTAGCTTCCACTTGCTTGGGAATTCTAAATAGAGTTATCTTTAGAACTAACCCTAAGTGAAAATGTGATGTAGATGTTATTTGTTTTCAGCATCACTTCTTGCAATTTACTGATGTGTCAAGTATGTTTTGGAACTTGTCCTTCAGCGGATAGATGTCTGTGGTGTCCCACATCACACCCCCTCACCCACTTGTGATTTCAGCCGAGACTGCTGGGGACATTTCTAAGACAGTTCAGGTTTCTGCAAAGTAGACAGTGTCCACTTAAAATGAGACCAATATATCTTTCCACTTTTCACTCCAGAGTTTTCCTTTAGGGTGCAGAAACCCACAAATACAGCCCGAGGAACAGAGCAACATCTAATGGGGGATTGGAGTCTATGGATAATTCTTCAACTTCCCTTCTTTTAAGGCAGGCACAATTCTGGGAAGTGAGAAGGCCCAGCTGACTGAGCCCTCTGTTGCATCAATCTCCTCTTCCCTATTTCTGTACTTTGGGAGACCCTCTTGAAAACATTACCTGATCCCTTTCTCAGGTTTTAATTTGGAAAAATAAATTTAAGGGATCCTCAGTGTATCCCCCTCATCCTGTCTCTCATATCCTGTGGTCTCCTCTGACTCCTGAGTTACCTCTGCAGAATTCAGTGGAAACCCAATCCATATTTTTTAATGAATTTTTCTGTTTCAGTAATTCTGTATATTGTATCCATTTTTTTTTTTTTGTACCTAGATAGGTGGTTGTATAGCTAACCTGACAGAATAATTTTAGTTAAAGAGTCAACTGTACTAATAATTTGACCTTTAATTGCATTTTAAAGAGTAACTTTGGTGACTTTCTTCTAAGCAGGAATTTCTGAGTAGATGGAAGGGGCTGTTCTAGTTAAAGCAACTTCTCCCTTCTTCCTAGGTCACATCTGAAGGGACCTGTCTTTTCTTGTGTTAAGAGAATTTTGTGTTGACCATTTTCTCAGTTCATATTTATTACATCTCTGTGGCAGAAAATAGTACAATTATTAATGTTATATCTAAGTGTAGACTTAAAATATTATTTTCAAGTGAACTAAGTTGGCTTGAAAGAAATATAAATGTGGAGATGTTATGATGACCAGGAAAGAGAAGATGCTATTGTGATGCTCCAGGAAGAGAATGAGGCATGTACAATAAGGCCAAGAACAAAGCTAGAAACATCTCTCCCAACCACCAGATTTTTTTTTTTTTAGGTTTTTTTTTTTTTTATAGAGGCATGTTTTATTTATTTATTTGTTTGTTTTGTTTATGCATGCACTGGGTACAGTCAGAAGCGCGGGAGGGTGAGAGAATTCACCAGAGCCAGAGCGGGGAGCAGAGCAGGCAGAAGGACCGACGTACACTGCTGAGGGGAGCAGCGGGCGGCAGAAGAGGTCTGTGCGCCACGTGGGACCCTCCTCCAGTGGCCGGGGAGCAGCTGGGAATCGAACCGGCACCGCAGAGGCCGCGGGCAGCTTTGCAATCCAGCGCTCAACCGCTGCGCCACCGGGGAGGCCCCCAACCACCAGATTGATGGCAAATTCATGACATTCCCTGAGCCAGATGAAGCTAACTAAACTCTTCTGGATTCCTGATCTTCTGAAACTGTGGGAGATAATATCAATAAATATTTGTTGTTTAAAGCAGTTAAACAACTGAATTTTAGGACAATATGTAGATAGCAATAAGTAAATTGGGTACAAAGGGCTCCTGACCTACAATGCCTCAGTTTAGCATTTTTTGATGTTACAATGGTGTTAAAGTAATATTCAGTAGAAACTGTGCTTCAGGTTTTGAATGTTGGCCTTCTCCTGGACTAGCGCCATGCACCACCTTGTTGAGGTGCCGGGTGGGGGCCATGAGCTGCAGCTTTTAGGAGGCCTGTGGTCACGAGGGTAGACAGCCGATCCTCTGCAGACTGTCTACTTTCAGTGCAGTTTTCAATAAACTACATGAGATATCTAACACTTCATTATAAAATAGGCTTTGTGTTAGCTGATTTGCCCATCTGTGGACTACCTAAGTGTTCTGAGCAACTTCAGATAGACTAGACTAAGCTATGGTGTTTGGTGTGTTAGGTGTATGAAGTACCTTTTCCCCTATGATAACTTGAGGATTATCTGTATGTGGTGAAATCTCACTAAGTGGTACTAGTGGTATGGAATCTGTTTGGTGGGGGACACATCTTTCTTATAAGTTTCTTTTATAGTTTTTCTTCTTTGGCCAGGATGCATCTGAACTTTGAGGCAGAGTGCTGTGGTGGCCTTCAGGGGTGAGGCTCTTGCAGGTGAGCGGAGAAGCTCTATTTGTTCGTGGCTGTGCTGGGTTCTCCTCTGACACCTAATGCTGTGCCACTTTATGAGAGTTTGGAAACCAGTCATACACAGCTCTTCCTTGGTATCACAGACATGATTTTTCACTCTTTGTCAAAGTGCAAGCCATGAGCAGTGAGTTAATCTTACAAAAGTTGCACAACTAGGGCAAATTTTAGGTATACTCTAGAAATATGTGCTTACTTCTGAATAAATGACTGTTATGACTTCTGTCGTCTTCATGCTTTAAAATGAAGAGGAGAACAATTTGGGTTCTGCTGGTCATTCAAATTGGATAAAAGAGCTGTGGAGTACTATGTAATGGTAATGATCACAATAACTGCTGTGTGTTGGCCATATTCTGTACCTAAACATGTGCCTCATCTGTTGTGCTCATCATAACCTGATCACTGGGAAGGATGTGTTTCAAAGATGTTCATTAACTCAAGGTTACTGGTAGTGGTGAAGCTGAGTGTAGGGTAAGGAAAAACGTCAGGCTTTTCTGCCCTCCCACCATCAGGATAAATGAGGGAACCCTGTGATCCAGAATGCATGCCTGATGGCGGGCACCTGAAGTGGGTACACCTGTGCTAAGACTGTGCTTTTTTAAGGGCGGTGTCACGGGGATGCCAGTAGAAGCCAAAAGAGAAGAAGCCCGAAGCAGAAGCAGAGAACGCCAGAAAGCCCAGATAGAGTGAAGATTTGCTGGGGGCTGGGAGGCCTGCCAGCCTCCCAGCCCCCCAGCACCCGTGCCTGCCACTTACCTGCTGAACCCCAATAAAAACCTGCAAAACCACTGAGGACTCTGACTCCTCATTTACCCGGTCTGCATGGGATCAGAAAACCTGCTCAGTGCCTGTTCCTGCCCTTACACTGAGCTTCAACACTTGTTTTGTTAATCTTCAAAGAAATTTTCTCCATTGTACCACACTGTCTCCCTTGTTTATGGTTTGTGATTAGGAAGAAATATTTAGTCATTCAGATGACCAAAATATATTTGCCTTATATGCTTGGTCTTCATCTATGGTTCTTGGCTCACAGTTTCTAAAAGCCTTGGAATTTTATAAGTGTTGAGAATGAGAAATAGGTCTTTTCTTATATGAGGAGGTGACTTTTAGAAGCACCTAAGGATGGGGGTGGTTTGACAGGATAATCAACCATGTAATTAGAGGGTTGAAACTTCCAGTCTTACTCCCAGACTTCCTAGGGGAAGACAGAGGCTGGAAATTGGGTTCAGTTGCCAAAGACCAAATAACTGATCAGTCCTAATTATTGAAGCTTCCATAAAAACCCAGAAGGAGGTGCTTGGTAGAGCTTCCTGCTTGGCGAAGGTGTGAAGATTTGGGGAGAATGGTCCACCTGGAGAGGACATGGAAGCACTGGGCTTTCCCCCATACCTTGCCCTATTTGCCTGATTGTTGATTTGTATCCTTTGTAATAAATCAGTGACCTAGTGATTAGGTTTCTTGAGTTCTATGAGTCACTCTAACAAATTAATCAAACCTGATGAGGATGGTCTTGGAACTTCTGACTTAGAGTAAGTAATTCAGAAATGCAGGCCTTATGACTGGCATCTGAGGTGATGGTATACCATCTGATGCTATCTCCTGGTGGAACTGATCTGAGTTGAGTGGAATTCTTGGACATCTTGCTGGTGTCTGAGAATTGATTGTTGTTGTAGGGGAAGCCTCCACACACACGATTTTGTTGGAATTGGTTTCGGGAAACTCCAAAACATTTCTACACAGCAGGTGCCTGCTTTAAGATGGTAAATAGTTGTGTCCAGTTTATGGACTATTTGAACTTGATTGGGGCAAATATAAGAGTTTGATTTTCCCTCAGTATTGCTTTCAGTTATGCAAAGTTTCATCTTTTTCTCCATCTATATAAAGGAGATTTTAGGCAGCTTTCTGATCCTCTTAGTTATTAAGTCAGTGCAGTCTGTGATTAGCAGGTCGCAGAATGGCTCTTGTGCTAGAGGGGCTCACGTGGCAAAGAACTGAGTGGAGGATAGGGAGAAGCTGAGGCTTCAGTCTAAGCATTCATGAGGATGATTGCTACTAAATGCCACAAGAGTGAGCACTGAGCCAGATCCATCCCCAGTCAAGCCTCAAGGTGACTGCAGCCCCAGCTGACCCTGAACGATAGCCTGAAGCAGAGGACCAGCTGGGCTGTACCCAGATTCCTGCTTCACAGAAGCTGAAGATAATAAATATCCATTGTTTTAAACCACTACCTTTGTTTTGCAGCAGTAGATAACTGATTCTATTTAAACTTTCAGTCTGACACTCAATTTAATGTTAATTTCCTTTTATCTTCTCCTTGCCTTTCTGACTGTGGTTCAGGAGACCTGCAAGACCTGGTCTTTTTCTTTGTGCCTGTTGTTTCAGGTTCCTGTTTCCCCTGGTGGGGTAGGGTTGGGTGTAAGAACATGGAAAGACACAAGTATCTCCTACTTGAATGATGCTTTTGTCCTCTGTGCTGTTGCTATTTTTTTTTGGCTTTGACTGAATGTCTATTGGACAAAGGTTCCTGTTGTGTCTCTCCTCTGGGAGCTGTGTGTTGGTGAGTTTTCTGAAGAAACTTTTGGAGCACTCTGTAGTTTCTTGACTTTTCTGATTTTCCCTACACAGTTTCCACCCCAGACTGTCTACAGTTTCTTCTAGAATGATTGTTGAGATCTTGAATCAGTGTTTATTTGGGAGCAGGCCTGGAGTCCAAGCACCCCAGGTGGCTTCTTTCTTGCTTCTTGTCTTTGGCAAGGGAAGAATTCAATGTCGAGACCTAAGTTACAGAAAAGAAAGAGATTTATTGATAAGAGGGAAGACAAAAAAATTCTCCAAGTAGGGATGGGTTCCAAGTGGGTAGCCACTGAGGTGTCTGGAAGCAGGGTAGCCACTGAGGTGTATTGGTGCAGTGGGCAAGGTGGGGGGGGGGCACATTGGGCAGATCCGCATTGTGTCTCTTGCTGGTTGGCTGGACCCTTGGGAGTCTCCTAGGCTGATGAAGCCCACTGAGTTTTCCCACATTACCCAGCCTACATTTCCAAAGCCAGCTTTGTTCCGCTGCTATTGTGCTATTATAAGTATGTTGGTGTTCTGAATTTTTAATTTAATTGGTGGGGGAGGCACCCTTTTGGTCTGTGATTATTTCTTAATCAGGTTGATAAATAGCCTTGGGACTTGGGGTACCTATTCCTAACTTCCTCCTTCAGTCTTACTATCAGTGGGATCTTTATCTATTTATTTATTTATTTATCCATACTAGAACTGGGGTACAGGCGAGAGGTGTGTGTGTGTGTGGTGGGGAAGGGGGGAGAGGATTCACCAGAGACAGAGTAGGGAACAGAACAAGCAGATTGACTGAAATACACTGCTGAGGGGAGCAGCAGGCGAGTCAGGAGAGGTCTGCTGTGCCATGTGGTAGCTCCCTGTCTGGGGATCAAACTCGTGCTGCAGTGGCTGCAGATAGCTTCATAGGTTGCATCTTAACCCCTTGTGCCACCAGGGAGGCCCTGTCAGTGGGATCTTGCATGACTACCTGCAAAATGGCCCTGGTCTGGCTACTTTCAGTTCTGCATATTTTTGTTATCCTTCTGCCACCAGGTCTCTCTGCCCTGCTACTCCCTTCAATTAGGAAAGCCAGATTTAGTAAATAAAACAAAGCACATCCAGTTAAATTTGAATTTCAAGTAAATAATTTTTCAGGATCAGTAGGTCCCAGACCTGCTGTCTTTTATGTGGTATCCCTTGTTCATGAGTTTGCATTTTTTTCTTATATAGTATGCAGCGGAGGGATCAGCAATACCATTGTTCAACAAGGGAATGAAATGCTAATAACCCCCTGATGGTCCAGTGGAATAAATCTCTTGACTAAATCCTTGCTTGACTTAAGATGGGAAATGAGGGAAAACTCATTGTGAGTACTGCATTCTAATGACTTGGATTTTCAGTGCTTTCTTTGATTATCAGGTTTGCGGTTGTAGGCTAAAAGAAACATGGGCGGGTGATGAATTTTTGGGGGTTGTTGTATGGGAGTACCTGGCCCCAGTGGTATGTTACATGTTGCTGTTTTGGATTCAGCTCAAGAGGCAGGTCTGGGATCCAGGAACATAAGAAAACTCCCTTCCTTTTCCAGTGTAAGTTCCAGTGCTGCTGCATCAGGGCAAGCTCAGATTTTCTTTTAGAAGGTTGAGATTTAATTTGCTTTTGTTTCCCTGAGTCATCCCTTGCATTTTAGTAGCCTGTGGATTTAGAATTTGTTAAAGTTTCCACATGGTAAGGATAAGTGAGACCACCTTATTTAGCTTCCTGCCCTTTCCCTTGATTAAATATTAAAAATCCCTTTTCCTCAATGACTGTCTGAGAGCTTGCATATTCTTGAAGACTTCTGCTCTTGAGTTGGTGAGACATTGTTAAGCTCTGATGTACCTGAAGTTTTCTGTTACATGACTCCACCTCACTTCCTAAATTTATTGCTGATACCTTTTATCTGATAGTGTTACAAAGCACTTACCCAGATCCTTCAAATAGGACTCGGGTATTCATTTCCCAACCTTCCTCCAAGGAATTTCCCTAGACTGCAGGATCTGTCTCAGGCAAGCTCATGTCCCAGTTTCTGGGGAGGCAGCTCACATACCATGTCTGGCCACTAGGGGGAGAAGGTGAGCGGGAGACGCAGGGGAGCAGGGTGCAAAGGCAGGCAACCTGCAGTGTGTTTGGGACCATTTCATCTCTTTTTCAGAATCCGTCTCTAATTTGTCTCTGTTCCCTGTTGCAATTTATTGCTTAAATTCTGTATTTTTTTGGTTAAGATCTGTTTTGTACTGAGCTTTTCTCAAAACTATTGATAGCTTGGAAAATATAATTGCATTAAATTCCAAATGTTTCTATTTAGAATATTATATTCCAAATATTTTCCCAAAACTAGCTTGAAAACACATATTCATTACAACATGCTTCAATCCCTCATTTTCTGTTAAAAATTGTTTTCTACCATATTTTACCCAAAATTTGCTAGGAAGCTATTTTTATCCCAGTAGGCATTCTATACTTTTCTTTTAAGAATCTATTTTATTAGATTTTTTCCTAAAAAATTAGCATGGGAATAAGACTTTTCATCACAATAGGTTTAAGTCCCCTAGTTTTTGGCAAAATTTAAGTCAATTTTGCTCAAAGTAATTTTCCAATCTGAATAAGGGGGAGGGATCTGATATAAAACAACCTTTTTGGTAGAAGAGTGTCTAAGAAATTTCTGATAATTGTATTTCCAAGTTAATCATAGATTAATCTTTTTTTACTATTATTGAGAGATTATTTCTCCTTCTAATGCATGTTTTTGATAATGATTTACAAACAGATTTTATATTTACAAATAGAGTTGGATCAGCATGTTTTCATGTTAAACATGATTCATGCTATTGTATCTGTCAGAAGGTTTGTCTGTCCTTTGATTCTTATAAGCCAGTTGTCTTATCTCCAACTTTGCCTTGTTCTCTTCACGCTCTTAAAACCCTCCTCTGCTCTACACAGTTGATCTGTTGATTTCATCCTTTAATTTGAATTCTTCATGGACTTTATATCATCAAAGAAGCAGGTGTTATTCTATGTTATGCAGGACACTTGGGTTCTGTGGAGGGATTCAGAGACTGTTGCTGAGAGCTGGGCAAATACATAGGGAGTCTGAGTTACAGGGCTTCCAGCCCCCAACTTCTACACCAGCCAGAATAACTCTGACAGTTTCTTCTATAGAGAGTTCCAGAGTTTCCTGCATATTTTCCATTATAAAAAGGATTCTATAGCTTAAAAAATCTCCACCATACTGTTTCAGTGGTTTTTGTTTCAAGTGTTTTTCCTGGGTTTGAATTGCTACATATTCTAGAAGACAATTATGGCCATAAATATTTCATTTTTTATTTTAACAACACATGGAACTATCACATATACGGTTAGGAGGAAGTTCAGCATCTTCCTTTCAGGCTGTTCCCTGATAATTTATGAAAGGGGAACAGATGGGTCAGACACAGTCATTACTTCTTGCAGCCACACGATGTCACTGTGGACAACTGGTCATTTTGCTGCAGTCTGCGGATAGGCTTCAGGCTCATGTCTATGCAAGTTGTTGAGAATTTTTGAATTATAGTCTGTTATAGGGGACAACACATTGTCTCTATGTCATTCTCAGCTAAGGGTCTTCCACACCCAAGTTGATACTTACTTTGGTCCTTCTGAAGTCGACTTCCCTGATAACAGAAGTTCATGATCACTGTTAACGGACAGACTGTGTGGTCTGCGTCTTGTGAAACAGTCCCCTCTGTTTTTCTGCCAAGTCATATTATTAGTCGTTGGGTATCTTTTTCATCCTTCCTTCATTCTTAACCACCAACCTTTCATCATCCTTTATCCTTAAACCTCAAAGTGTTTTATTACATTTCCTTAACTGGAGGATGGGACTTTACTCCCTTAATGGTGGCTCCCCTGATGGTTTCCAGGCACCTCAACACCTTTATTATAAGCTTTGCCTTCCATGGCGATTTCCACGATCTGGGCAATCAAGATGACTTTCTGGAAGCTCTAACTTAGGAAGAGAATGACTCCTCAACCTCCTCCACTCTTTCAAGTTAGTCTTTAGCAGAACATTTTCCAAGTGATCACAGTCATTTCCTTTGAGAAGTTAATATTTGGTGATAGAGAAGTTTAAAATAAAAGTTTATGATTATTTTACATTTCTAAGTACAACAAAAGAAGAAAAGATTATGCAAAAATAGATGTTGTGGAGGTTGTTGAGGACAGGATTATGAAGGTTCTTATATGTCATGGTATGAGTTTAGATTTTATTCTGTATGCAGTGGAACTTGTGTATGCAAAAGAGACCTGTAACAAAGAGACAGGACTGGGTTTGTTTTTCAACAAATAACTCTAGAAGTTGATTGGAGGATGAGCTAAGGTAAGGAAAGACCTGTAAGAAAGGCTATCCTATCCAATGGCTGCTGTGATAGTTTAGGCAAGAAATGTTAAGGACTTGAACTACTACAGTACTAATGTAGCTGAAGAGGAATGATAGATTCAATTTCAAAGGTGTCTGAAGTGGAATTGATAGAAAGTGTGAGGTTATGAGTCAAAGGAAGAGAGGACAAGGATGGCCCCTCTGTTCTTGCATCTTTTCTGCTTTTTTCTTTATAATCCTTAATTTTTTAGTTATGATTATTTAAAATCTCCTAGATGATTAATTTCAACATCTGTGTCATTTTTGTTTCTGGTTCTAAATTTATTTTATCTTTTCAGTATGGTTTTTTCTCTAAGTTTTTGTCATGATTTTTTTTTTTTTTTGATGAATGCCAGTCCTGTTGTATTGGGTACATAAATTGAGATAACTAAACTGTTTGTGTGAAGACTTATGTTAATTTGCTAAGGAGTTAGGCTGTGTTTAATGGTTGCTGTAGCTTTAGGTGTTCGAGGTTTTGAATTCTTCTAGTGTCAGTGTTTTGTCTCCCTGTTGACTTTGGGGAGTATTCCTCAGTGCAGATCCTCAGAGAGAGTCTATGCCTTCCATCTCTTTCATCTCTAATTATACAGGAGCTTTCTTGTGTAGTCAAAATGCAAATGGCCAACAGGCATATGAAAAAATGTTCAACATCACTTGTAATCAGGGAAATGCAAATCAAAACTACAATGAGATACCATCTTACACCAGTGAGAATGGCACATATTAAAAAAACTAGCAACAACAAATGTTGGCGAGGATGTGGAGAAAAAGGAACTCTCCTGCACTGTTGGTGGGAATGCAAACTGGTCCAACCACTATGGAGAGCTGTGTGGAGATTTCTTGACCTACTAAACATAGAGCTTCCATGTGATCCAGCAATTCCACTCCTAGGTATTTACCCAAATGACACAGAAACATCAATTCAAAAGGGCATCTGCACCCCTATTTTTATAGCAGCACTGTTTACAATAGCTAAGCTATGGAAGCAACCCAAATGGCCAAAAATAGATGACTGGATCAAGAAGATGTGGTACATATATACCATGGAATATTACTCAGCAATCAAAAAAGATCAACACATGCAATTTGCAGCAACATGGATGGAGCTAGAAGGGATCATGCTCAGCGAAATAAGTCAGGAAGAAAAAGAAAAATACTGGATGGGCTCACTCATAGCAGGAATTTAGAAAACTTAAATAAGAGACCAGGAAAAAGGCTAATCAATACAAAGTAAAAATCAAAATCAACAAGCAACTATAAACAGGAGACACACTAGGGGGTGAAGGAGGGGTGGGGAAAGGAAGGACTAAAGTCAAAATAAGGGGGGGTGCAATTGTATGGGGAATATAACCAAAATGAAAATGCATACATTGTGCAAAGATGAAAAAAGATGTAAGAATTATATAAAATAAAATATTTAAATAAAAAAAAGTTATGAAGAAGGGTAAATGTCCTTCTAGACTATAAAATTTTAATCTTTTTGTTAGTTTGTGTCTCAGATCTGTGGCTGTTTTCTCTCCAGTGCTTCCTCCCCCAGTCCTTTGTCTGGTTACAATGTTTCCAGCTGATACCCTTCAACATTATCATCCCAGTTGATATGTTCCCCACCTTTTCCCCATTTTAGGTGAGAAAGGATGGCTAGAGGGGTCCAGAGCGGGAGGGATGCCTTTTCCTCAACTGAGAAAAAACTTACTTCACAAAATCTTTTCTCCTGCACAATAGGTATTTACTATGGACAGTGTTCTGGGTAAATTTCAGAAATAGTAGTCAACTGGGTGGTGGTATTTCACAATTTGCTCCTTTCACAGTCCCCTGTCAGAACAATAAAGGATATTTCTAGAATTTTAATCTTGAGAACCAGTGGGATTTCTCAAGTTAATGGCACAAAAGTCTGAGGATCCACAAGCCACTTTTCACCTTTATGTTAGTCTAAGCACAGCCTCCAACAATTGACAAATGTTTTGTCACTCAAATGTTTCCACTATTTTATCATTCCAGCTACATCTGTTCCAGATAGTATTCTCTATTTGTACTTGTTTCTCCTGATTTCAGAGTGGCAGGATTTCCTGCAATCTTGATTTTTTGGTGGGTTCTAGAAAAGTCACTCATTTTGGTTCACCGAGTGTTTCCTTATTATAAAGACACTTGCAGCTTCTTTACATGTTGGGGCTGAAACGGTTAAGTTTGGACATTATATTTCTAAGAACCATAGAGAATGAAATAAATACTGCCTCTCCCTGGCTCCTCTTGCCCCTGTGTTTCCTTTCAAGTATTGATAGTGCCATATGTCCAAAAGACTGCCAATGTGGAATGACGGGGAAAATTTCTGCCTTCCCTTAAAAAAATCCAATCATAGCAAATCTGTCTTATCCACTACCAATGCTTTAATCTTCACCAAAAAGGTATTACTTAAAAAGCATATTTTTTAAAAGAAAACAATAATAATGTAGCCATTTTTCCAAAAAATTATGACTTTCTGATTCTTTTGTGGAAACTTGTTTCGATAGCAAGAAAATTCAAGGATATCATATGTGGCAGGAAGGGAAGAGTGATGGCAGGAGAGAATATAGATATGATCTTGGAAGTTGCCACAGACACATTTACCTTCTAAACACAGTTGGCCTGTCCTTGAACAACATGGGAGTCAGAGGTGCTGATTCTCATGCAGTCAAAAATGTATGTATAGCTTTGACTCCCTCAAAACTTACTAATGTCTACTGCTGACGTTATTATCATGTAAGCAGTTAACACACTTTTCATGTTATCTGTATTATATACTTATTATTAAAATAAAACTAGAAAAAAACAAACTGTTATTAAGAAATTCTTAAGGAGAAAATTCCTTTACATTTCTGTACTGAATTTATTGGCACCATAACTTTATGTTCTCTGTTTGCAGAAAAATCTGCACATAAGTGAGCCTTTACAGTTCGAACCCTTGTTGTTGGAACACAAACTGCACTTTTCCTGGATTAGCAGCTGTTTAATCCCTGCTAGGGAATTACAGAACTTTCTGCCCCAACACTTCTGTGAAGTTGCAAACCTTGGTTTCTTTATTCTACCTGTCTTCTCTGGCCCCCCACCTGGTGACTGAGGACTGCCTGGGAGTTGTACTCACTGACAGTATTGACGTGTTCCTCTTCCTCAGCCTTTAAGATCCTTTCAGAACTCCAGACAAGTTGTAAGGGACAACTCTAGAGGGCATGACTTGGAATCCTTGAATGAAGAGGTACTAAGGAACAATTGTTAAACCACCCTTTCTTTAATCTTCATAATTGTGTTTGATTTTATTTTGTAGTTAAGGTAATGTTAATATTTTTAATTATGGTAAAATTAGGCTACCCCCATGAAGTATTGCCACTGTAGTGCATCCACCACCAATCCACCCATAGTCCTCCCACATAGTCTATTGAGCTTTCTTCCCTCTGTTCTCACCTTCTCACCTGCCCTCTCTGGATGCTTCCATTCATAGCCAGCTTTCAAGGGCTGGACTTTAAGCTTGTTCTTATCTCACTCTTAGTTTGTTTCTCAATATTGCACTTATCAGTGACACCACACAGTATTTTTCTCCTTCTGACTTATTTCACTGTGCATTAGCCCTTCCAGTTCCATCCATGTTGCTGGAATGACATGAGTTTATCTTTTTTGATCACTAAGTAATATTTTTATTTATCACACACATGATACTAGAGTAGCATGTGCTTGATAGACTGTCCAATAAGGGGCAAAGTCATGCAGTGAGAAAACTAAACTCTTTTCTCTGGTGCAAACACTGAGAGCACTGTGCTCTAGATAACTGACACTCAGAAACTATTAGTGGAGTCCATCAAGTGCTGTGGGTTTCTTCCCCGCTCATCTGTCTTCATCACCACTTATTACACTTGGGGCATCTGTAGCACAAGAGGCTCTCACTGACCTCCGGAACTCTTCTAAGTGTTCTGAAAAAATTCTGCCACTTGAAGTTTTCATAACCCAACCTACCCCAGTTGCACACTGCCTTGCACCTTTTGCCAAAGTTCCATAAGTTAGTTAGGTCAGATCACTGTGAAAATTGATAGTCATATTGCTGGGGCCATTACTACCTTCTTGCACTATATCCTTCCTAAGGCCTCAGTAGTGTCAGGGCGGCACAGAGCAGGATCTCTGTGATCCAGGCAGACAGGTAAAGGAGAGTCCTGGTGGCTTTTTCAGGCTTTTATTGAGCTTTTACCAGGTACACGGTAGGCAGGGGTGCCAGGGTGTGTGTGGGGGGGCAGGAGGCTGGCAGGCCTTCTATCCCCCTAGAGAATCTTCACTCTTATCTGGGCTCTCTGGTGTTCTCTTGTTCCGTTGCTCTCATTCTGCTACTCTTGCTCTGCTGGTTCCCTGTGATGCTGCCCTTAAAAGCACCCTCTCAGCCCAGGTGTGCCCACCTATGCATGCCCACGCCCCTCCAGGTGCCCGCCATCAGGCATGCATTCATGTCCGCAGGGATCCATCATCTATCCTGATGGCGAGAAGGTGGAAAAACCTGATGATTTTTTTCACTTACCCTACAGCCTCCAAGAAGCCCCTGCCCCAACAACCAGCAAGAGCCTCAGCAGGAGTGAGGCCACAAGGTGGGGTGACTGGGATGCTTTAGAAGTAAGCTTGGGATCTCTCCCTTTATTCTCTTAAGAATGGCAAGAACTACAGTTGAAGGAGAAACCAGGTTTCTCTCTGTGTTATTAAAATTTTGTATATTTAATTAATAGTAGAGAGGAGACTGTCAGCTTAGTCTTACACAAAGGACTCTCTCTAGGCAGAAAGGTACTTCCTACGGCGATATAATGATTTCTCAATATGTTAGCTGCTAAGTAGAGCAGTGGAGTCTGTGAAATACAGCTTATATAAAACAGAGGGACTAAATGCTTTTGGAAGAATTCTCTGGCAGAGACTTTGGAAAATTTGAGTTGTCCTTTAATTATGGAAGCACTATATTGGTGCCTCTCAGTGACTGGGCAGAACTGGCATCAGAATCCTCAGGAAATACTTACTTAAAAATGCAAATTCCTGGCTGACCCTCAGGCCTCAGAAATAGATTTTAAACTAGTTTCTCTGGTGATTCTTTTAAAGATCACTAAATAATGTGTGTTTTCAGGACTTTTCTTTACTTTTTTTTAAAGATTTATTTATTTATGCATACAAGAGCTGGGGTACAGACCAGAGATGTGGGAGGTGAGAGGATTCACCAGAGACAGAGCAGGAAACAGAACAGGCAGATTGACCGAAGTACACTGCTGAAGGGAGCAGTGGGTAAGACAAGAGAGGTCTGCTGCACCATGTGGGTTGCTCTCTGGCTGGGGATCGAACTCGTGCTGCAGTGGCTGTGCACCACCAGGGAGGCCCTTCTTTACATATTTTTTTATTTTATATATTTTTTACATCATTTTTCATTTTTGCACAATGTATGCATTTTCATCTTGGTTATAGTCCCCATACAATTCCCTCCCCTCTTGTTTTGATCCGACTCCCTCCTCCCCCCCCATCCGTCCCATGTTGGTAGTTGTCGGCATTGGTGGTATAATGGTGAGCATAGCTGCCTTCCTTCTTTACATTTTATATTCTAAACTTGAAGAAAATATTCCACAGTTGTTATAATCATAATTTTAATGTTACTTTTGGTTTAAATAGTATGGCAGGCAAAATTCTAAAAATAACTCCCAATGACCCATGACTTTGTAAAACCTTCTCCCTTTGGCTATGGGTACCTCTTATAATTTGTTTCTAAGTAGAAATCATGGCAGAAATGATGATATATCACTTCTTTGACTATGTTGCATTATATAACACAGGTGAAAGGATTTAACAGATGTAATTAATCCCCCCAACTAGTTGACTTATAGTTGAACAAATGAAAGATTAAAGTGGTGGGCCTGCCTAGTTAGTTGTGTCCTTTCCAAGGGGATCCAGAAGTCAGAGGCAGAAGAAACAATGAAGACTTTTACAGTTATCCTTAAACTTCCATGTTGTGGAGTTATATGGCAGGGGATATGATGATAACCTATAGGAGCTGAAGGCCTCTGTCTTAAAAAAACAGAATTGAATTCTGTCAATAATCAGGGAGCTTGGAGAGGAGCTTGAATCTCCTATGACTGCAGCCTTAAACCCTGTGCAGAGGACCCAGCTGCATAGTGCTTGGCCTCCTTACTCAGGAAAGCCATACTGCATCCCATGTGGGTGATGCCGAGTTTGTTAGGCTGTTTGAAATCTTAGAGAATAACGTATTTTGTCTCATAAGCTGTAAGTTGGATTTCGCATTGGCATTGAAGTCTGTAGTAATAGTTTTCAAATTTAGTCCATGTACCTGTTTGGAAATAGGAAGGTTTTCTGAGGTACATGGGTACAGAACGTTTGAAGAGCAGCAATTTTCATAGTCTCAGCATCCATACATACTCTTTTCTCAAATTCGTTGGCCTGAATAGGTGCCTGCAATTCAGGATTCACATAGATTCTTCTTTGCCATCTTTTTTTCACTTTTGTCTTACCCCCACTTTCCAAAAGGAAGTCATACTTTCACACATTTGAAATCTTAACACAGTGAATTATTGGGCATTTTAAAAATCTCCAGTGATGGGTGAATGGGTGGTGGGAATTTCACAGGGACTATAACAGAGATGAAAATACATATGGTACAAAAATGAAAACTTATCTAAAAAATATATAAAATAAAATAATAATAAAAATAAAAATCTCCAGTCAAATGCAAAATATTGATAATGATGCCTCTGTGAATCACATCCCTATGCTAGGATTTTGTGTCTATCTCTGTCTTTTATGTATTTCTGTTGAGTGCAAAGCGTGATCTTAGAAACAGGGTTTTTTGGCTTCTATGGCAGTATTCTGAACTATATGCAGTGTAAAATGGGGTAGCGGACTTGGTGAAAATTTTCTCTTATCCTTCAGTGATGTCTCCCAGACATGCAGCACTCTCCTGGGAGAGACATGTTAAAGGGCAGTAAAGAGAACCTACTCCATGCTATGGAATCTAGGCCAAGGAGTAACTCCCACCGGGACCTGCCTGTGCTCCTGTCAGAGGAGAGAGAGACAGGGCTGACAGTCACACCTAAAGCTTGTCATTAGAAATAGGGAAGGTTGTGATTCCTTATTATTTCCAGGTAGCAACCTGAAGGAGAATTAAGTGCTGTTCCAAAATTTTGTTTTGATGTTAGAATTTCGAAATGAGATGCTTGTTATGAGACATGTTAACACTGTCATTTTAATTACAAAAAAAGTCAGGTTACTTCTGACAGAAAGTCAGATTTGGCTGATTGATTTGAGGACTGGTTTTGTCAATTGGGTTTTGTGGTGGATACCTCCAGAAATCAAAGGAGCTAAATCTGAAACGATGAGGTTTGGATAAATATATTTTATCATCAGATAAAAATATTTTATCTGATGAGAAAATAAAAATTAAAATTAAAAAATATTTTATCAAAAATATTGTGGGAACTGTGGACAATAGTGGGGCCTTAGTGGTAGGTGTGTTGTGGTACATTTAGGGAGCTGTGAGCCTATCCTGTTAAATCACATATAGTATCGTAAACCAATGTAACCTGAAAAAAATTGTACTGACAAAGTAGTACTATAATAAAGAATATTTTGTTTTTCCAAATTCTTTCTTTACTGAATTGCACATATTTCTACATGAAAGAATAATAGGTATAGCTAATATATTATCGATAAACCTTGGCAAAGCCTTTAAAAATAACTTCTCAGAAATTAAGTGAGTGATTCTAGTAATTGGATAATTGGTATTTTTACAAAAAAGGTTAATTTCTAATTCTTTGTTTAAAAAAATTCAAAGAGGATCTAATTGAGTTGTCACCTAATAAATCATTAAAATAATTTTTGATGCTAGATTATAACATAATTTTGGATGTTTAACTCAGAAGCAAAACTTTCTCTATTCTGATTTACTTACATGTGATCAATTTAGTTTTATTGCTTATATCTGTAAAGTGAAAAATAGGTGATGGATTTAATTCTGAAATTTTTCTGACAACAAATAATATTCAGTTATAGTTACATGAACTAATTGAAGTCTGATTCATATTATTTCCAATAATATTTTAATACATAATAATATTTTATCAATTTTATACTATTTTATATTCCATATTTTGATCAACTGGATGCCACAAATAATTGTAATGATAATTTGATCTAGGAGAAAAATTTAGTCATGGATACTTATGGTAAAAGGAAATAAAAAAATTAAAATTATGTCCTTATATACAATTAGATATATTTTCTCTCTGAGATAGATGTTAAGTGACTAATCAGGATTCAAAACTTTGTGGAAAAGTAAAGTGGAAATGTAAGTCAGGACTATAAAGAATGATGTCAGTTTTTCAATTATTGGGTGAAACTTGTTTATATATTTTAAAAATATATAACAAATGGTCTTATAAAAATATGATATTTAGCCATTTTGGTACATTTAAAAGAGTGATGGAAATATTTTATTTAAAAACAAAAATTTACAATATACTGCAAATGACAACTTTTGAACCTTTTTAGACACAAATGGGAATATTAGTTGTTAACTTAGACAATTAAGAGATGCGTAGATCTTAAAATTACTTTCAGAAACACAGTTAAAAATATTGATTGTGAGTTCATGGGCGGAGCAACATGGCGGCGAGGAGATGCTGCGAGTAAGATCTCCCATTAAAAAAAAGTTAATAGGGAGGAAAAGCGGCAGGTCCCAGTGAGAACTGGGACAGGGAAGATAAACAGACGACTCCAGCAAACTACCCGAAGAAGAAAGTGCACTAGAAGGGAGGAAAGCGCAGAACCCTGCTCCCCTCCCCCACCCACAAAGTCGGCACTCTCCAACCAACAGAAAGGAGGAAAACAACAAACTAATACGACCAACAAGAACAAACTACGCATCAAGCGGGACTGGGAGTGGAAAGCAACTATTTCAGCCACCACACCCCGTGAACTGGAGCTGTGGAGAACCCAGCAGTATTTGCCGCAGTGGTGAGTGAACTGCTCCAGGCGCCATTAGAGAACAACAGAGACTCTGGAGACCTGCACACAGCCCTGGGCCGGCTTGGTAAGCTTGCGCGGAAAAGCAGCGCGCTTGAAAAGCAGACGCCGATCTTGGCTGCCCAGGTCCCCGCGCCTGCGACCTAGGCTTGCGGGGAGATGCACGGGGGCCCTTACTGAGGTGAAAGTCCCTCACTGAGTAATCAGGAACCAGGCGCCCAGGCACGGGAGTGGGGTGCAAAAGGCGCCATTCCTGTGGCCACTGAACTGGGCTACAGCCTGCGTCCTGGACCTGAGGGCTTTGGAACTGAGACCCAGGGCACAAAATTCGGGGTGTGGGTTCTCCACGATGGTGGGGCACAAGGCAAACACAGCACCCCAAAGCCGTTGAGGTTTACCCTACCATTCCACTCTGTTCCCTGTCCCACAGGGTGAAAAAACAGCCCCCCAAGGACAATAGAAGAGCTCTCTGGTGCCACCTAGTGACCAGAAAAAAAAAGTCACTAACACCCCATAGAACAGGGAAATTTCTTCAGAAAAGATTGCTTGAAAAGGGCAGAAGGCTCCCGGAGGAGCCAGTGGCCAGCTGGGAAGTTAGCCCACGTCAGGCCCCTTCCGACCAGCAGTCTGAGCCCACAGGGGGAGCAGGCACCCACGGCCAGGGCAGACCGGGCGCGCAGAAGAGTGTGCCTGAGACCGGATGCACAGGGACTGCGTCCCGCATCGCCATTTTAAAACAGGGACATTTCTTCAGTAAAGACTGCCTGAAACCAGCAGAAAGCTCCCTCAGAAGCCAGAGATGGCTCCTGGAGGAGCCAGAGGGGAGCAGAGAAGCTTACCCAAGATGCCGGCCAGTCCCAGGAAAACAGTGTCCCAATGCATACGACAAATTAGAAAACAGACAGTAGGGAGTAGAAGAACCACACGCAACCTAACAACTCCTCAGGAAAAAAACACACCACAAAAAGAAAACCACTCCCCAGATTGCAACGACAGTAACTTGGAAGAACTTCTGAGCCTTCCAGAAAGAGAATTTAAAATTGCCATGGTTAAAAAAGTGACAGAACTCATAAAGGAAAACAATGATATGAGAAAAATAATCAACGATCAGAAGAATGAAATTGAGTCCCTAAAGAGGGAAGCAAAAGAAACGCAGGAGATCAAAGAATTAATGGAAGAACTAAAGAACTCTGGGAAAAGCAATGAAAGCAGAATAGATGAAATGGAAGAACGAATAAGTACTCTTGAAGACACAGAAATAAAAAGAACCAAAAAAGAAAGGGAAAGAGAAAGTATGAAGGAAAAAGACCGAAGAAACACTTCGGGAACTATCTGACTCCATGAGGAGAGGAAATATAAGAGTTATAGGAATTCCAGAAGGAGAGGAGAGAGATGTAGGAACAGAGAAAATATTCCAGGAGAATTGAAGAGAACTTCCCAAATGTGAAGAAGGAGCTGAAAATTGATATACAAGAAGCAAGAAGAACACCAAACTTCCACGACAAAAGGAAAAATACAGCAAGACACATAATAGTAAAGCTCCCAAGAATCCAGGACAAGGGAAAAATAATGAAGCTGACGGGAGGGAAGAAACAGATAACATTCAAAGGAAAACCAATCAGGCTGACATCAGACTTCTCTGAAGAAACACTACGGGCATGGAGAGAGTGGAGGGACATAGTCAACAGACTCCAAGAAAACAGATGCCAACCAAGAAAACTCTATCCCGCAAAGCTCTCCTTCCTCTATGAAGAAAGAATAAGGACCTTCCCAGACAAACAGAAACTCTGGAATTTCATTACAACTAAACCCCCACTCCAAAAAATACTACAAGGAATCCTAAAGCCAGAACCTCAGAAGGACGAATAACAATGAAAGAAGGCCACAAAAAAAAGTTCTTAAAAGAATGAATAAATAAAATCAAAGGAAAGACAAACACAATGGCAAATACAGATGCTAACATATCAATATTAACTCTAAATGTAAATGGACTAAACTCTTCAATAAAAAGATACAGAGTTGCAGCCTGGATTAAGAAACAAAACCCAACCTTTTGCTGTCTCCAGGAAACACATTTAGCTACAAAAGATAAAAATAGGCTCAAAGTTAAAGGATGGAAAACAATCCCACAAGCAAATGGACCAAAAAAGAAAGCAGGAACAGCTATACTTATATCAGATAAAACAGATTTCAAACTCAAAAAGATAAAAAGAGACCTCAATGGTCACTACATTATGATCAAGGGGACAATACTTCAAGAAGAAACAACACTCATTAACATATACTCACCAAACGAAGGAGCACCAAAATATATCAGACAACTGTTGTCCTCTCTGAAAACAGACATCAGAGAAAACACATATGTAGTGGGAGACTTCAACACACCACTATCAACAATGGATAGATCAACAAGACAAAAAATAAGTAAAGAAACTAAAGCTCTAAATAAGGACCTAGAGCATTTGGGCTTAACAGACATCTATAGAACACTAAACCCCAAAAAAACGGAGTGCACATTTTTCTCAAGCACACAAGGATCATTCTCCAGGATCGATCACATATTGGGGCACAAGACAAATTTCAACAGATACACCAAGATTGAAATCACACCAAACATCTTTTCTGACCATGAAGGCATCAAACTAGAAATAAAACATAAAAAGAAGACAAGGAACTTTCCTACCTCATGGAGATTAAAAACCACACTACTGGAAGACCACTGGACTAATGAGGAGATCAAAGAAGAAATTAAAATATTCTTTGAATTGAATGACAAGGAGGACACCAATTTCCTAAATGTATGGGATACAGCCAAAGCAGTAATAAGAGGAAAATATGTAGCAATAGAAGCTCACATCAAGAAACAAGAAAGAACTCAAAGAAACAACCTAATCTCGCAGCTCACAGATCTAGAAAAAGAACAACAAAAAAAAACCCAAAACCAGTAGAAGAAAAGAAATAATAAAAACCAAAGCAGAAATAAATGAAATTGAAACTAAAAAAACAATCCAAAAGATCAATGAAACCAAGAGCTGGTTCTTCGAAAAAATCAATAAAATAGACAAACCCCTAGCCAGGCTCACAAAGGAAAAAAGGGAGAAAGTACAAATAAACAGGATCATCAATGAAAGAGGAGAAATTACAACGGACACAGCAGAAATCAAAAGAACAATCAGTAACTACTATGAACAGTTATATGGAAACAAGTTCAACAATCTAGAGGAGATGGACAAATTCCTACAACTCTACAATCACCCAAAGCTAGATAAAGAAGAAAAAGAACACCTAAACAGACCAATTACAAGCAGCGAAATTGAAATGGTAATCAAAAACCTTCCCAAAAACAAAAGCCCAGGACCTGATGGATTTACAAATGAATTCTACCAATCATTCAGAGAAGAATTAGTGCCTGTCCTTCACAAACTCTTCCAAAAGATTGAGAAGGAAGGGACAATACCAAACACGTTCTATGAAGCCAACATTACACTAATACCAAAACCGAACAAGGACAACACAAAAAAGGATAACTACAGGCCAATCTCCCTAATGAACACTGATGCAAAAATCCTCAATAAAATTTTAGCTATCAGAATCCAACAATGCATCCATAAGATAATTCACCACGACCAAGTAGGATTCATTCCAGGGCCACAAGGATGGTTCAACATCCGAAAATCAATCAACGTTATCCAATACATCAACAAAAATAAATATAAAAACCGTATGATAATATCAATAGATGCTGAGAAAGCTTTCGACAAAGTGCAACACCCATTCATGATAAAAGCCCTTGAAATTCTTGGGATACAAGGAACATACCTCAACATCATAAAGGCCATCTATGACAAGCCAACAGCCAGGGTCATTCTCAATGGTGAAAAGCTGAAAGCAATTACATTCAGATCTGGAACAAGACAAGGATGCCCACTCTCACCACTGCTCTTCAATATAATACTGGAAGTCCTAGCCAGAGCAATAAGACAAGAGAAAAACATACAAGGAATCCAAATAGGAAAAGAAGAAATCAAACTGTCACTATTTGCAGATGATATGATAATATACATAGAGAACCCCAAAAACTCCACAGAAAAACTAATTCAACTCATCAATCAGTTCAGTAAAGTGGCAGGATACAAAATCAACACGCAAAAGTCAGTAGCCTTCCTATACACAAGCAATAAATCTGAAGAAGAAGAAATAAAAAAAAAATCCCTTTTATTATCGAAACAAAAAATATCAAATATTTGGGAATAAATCTAACCAAAGAGGTAAAGGACCTATACAAACAAAACTATAAAACACTGTTAAAAGTAATAGAAGAAGACACAAAGAAATGGAAAGACATCCCCTGCTCATGGATTGGAAGAATAAACATTATTAAAATGGCCATCCTACCAAAAGCAATATAAAGATTCAATGCTATTCCAATCAAAATTTCAATGTCATTCTTCAAAGAAATAGAACAATTATTGATGAAATTCATATGGAATCACCAAAAACCCAGAATAGCCAAAGCTCTCCTGAAAAAAAAAGAAGGGAATGGAGGCATCACACTCCCAGACTTCAAACTATACTACAAAGCCATAATCATCAAAACTGCATGGTATTGGAACAAGAGCAGACATACAGACCAATGGAATCGAATAGAAAATCCAGAAATAAACCCACAGATTTATGGTCAACTAATCTTTGACAAAGGAGCAAAGAATATGCATTGGAGCAAAGAAAGTTTGTTCAATAAATGGTGCTGGGAAAACTGGGTCGCTACATGTAAAAGAATGAAGCTTGACCACTACCTCACACCATACACAAAAATCAACTCAAAATGGATTAAAGAACTAGACATAAGACCTGAAACCATAAAACACATAGAGGAAATATAGGCGAAACACTACGTGATATGCACATCAAAGACATCTTTACAGACACATCACCCAAAGCAGTGATAGTGAAGGCAAAGATAAACAGCTGGGACTACATCAAATTAAAGAGCTTCTGCACAGCAAAAGAGACAAAAACAAAAACAAAGAGGAACCCCACCAACTGGGAGAACATTTTTGCACACAATACTAATGATAAAGGACTGATCACAAAAATCTGCAAAGAGCTGATGAGACTCAACCACAACAAAGAAAATAATCCAGTCAAAAAATGGGCAGAAGAGCTAAAAAGAAACTTCTCTGAAGAGGAAATGCAAATGGCCAACAGGCATATGAAAAAATGTTCAACATCACTTGTCATCAGGGAAATGCAAATCAAAACTACAATGACATACCATCTCACACCAGTGAGAATGGCACATATTAAAAAAAACTAGCAACAACGAATGTTGACGAGGATATGGAGAAAAAGGAACTCTTCTGCACTGTTGGTGGGAGTGCAAAGTGGTCCAACCACTATGGAGAGCTGTGTGGAGATTTCTGGGCCTACTAAACATAGAGCTTCCATATGATCCAGCAATTCCACTCCTAGGTATTTACCCAAAGAACACAGAAACATCAATTCCAAAGAACACCTGCACCCCTATGTTTATAGCAGCTCTATTTACAATAGCTAAGCTTTGGAAACAGCCCAAATGCCCAAAAATAGATGACTGGATCAAGAAGATGTGGTACATATATACCATGGAATATTACTCAGCATTCAAAAAAGATAAACACATGCAATTTGCAGCAACATGGATGGCGCTGGAATGAATCATGCTCAGCGAAATAAGCCAGAAAGAAAAAGAAAAATACCGGATGGTTTCACTCATATCAGGAATCTAGAAAACTTAAATAAGGGACCAGGAAAATAAATAACTATAAGAAAGTGAAAATCAAAATCAACAAAAAACTATGAACCAGAGACACTTTTTGGGGGGCAGGGGCGGGAGAGGAGAGATTGGGGTCAGAATGGGGGGGGTTGAAATTGTATGGGGAATATAAAAATAAAATTTATAAAAACAAATAAATACTATCAGTTCAATGCCAAAAAAAAAAAAAAATCAACAAACAACTATAAACCAGAAACACACTATGGGGGAGGGGAGGAGGGAGTAGGATCAACACAAGGGTGGTGGGAATTTTATGGGGACTGTAACCAAGATAAAAATGCATACACTGTGCAAAAATGAAAAATGATGTTAAAAAATATATAAAATAAAATTAAAATGCTCATTAAAAATATTGATTGCATCAGTCAACTATGGTCTAAGGAATATTGGGTTAAAAATTTCAAATGCCAGCAGATTAGAACAACAAAGGTTTACTTTGTCTATATTGTAATTTTATTTTTTTGAAAATAACTTTTCCCATTCAAAGTGCTATTTTTTCAATATGAAAATATTTTCTCTCCCTGGGTAACCACTTTTTAATTTGATGAAGTCCCAGTTGTTTATTTTTGATTTGATTTAACTTGCTATAGGGGTTGAATACACCAATAGATCCTTATCACTAGTGTCATGGAATGTATCACCTCAGTTTCCATCAATATATTTTATAGTTTTGAATCATATATCTGATTCTTTAAATTATTTTGAATTAACTTAATGTAAAGAGCTACAGAGTGATCCAGTTTCACTCTTTCACCTGTCGCTTTCATGTTTCCCCAGTACCATTTGTTAAAGAGAATTTTCTTTCTCCATTGTGTGGTCCTGGCTTCTTGGTCACAAGTTCGGTGTCATTATATGTGTGGATTTATTTCAATGATCTTTATTCTGTTCATTTGATCTCTGTCTATTTTTATTCCATGATGTTTGAATTATAGTTGCTTTGTAATAAAATTTAAAACAGGTAACATTTTTCTTCTTCATTCTTAAGATTGCTTTAGCTATTTGGGATCTTTTATGGGTACATATAAATTTTAGTATTTTTTATTTAAAAGTGGTAAAGTGGAAATCTTTGCCTTGGACATTCTTGCTTTCAGTTTTTCCCTGTTAAGTATATTGATCGTAGGTTTGTAGTATATGGCCTTATTATGTGAGATATGTTCTGTGTAAGCCCATTTTGTTAAAATATTTATTATAAATAAATGCTGTATCTTGTCAATATCTTTTTCCTCATCTATTGAGATGATCATGTGATTTTTATCTTTTGTTCATGTGGTCACTGATGTTAATAGATTTGCATATGTTGAACTTGTACTTGCATCCCTAGAATAAATCCCACTTGGTCACGATGTAAGATCAGCTTAATATATTATTGAACTTGATCTGCTAGTATTTTGGTGAAGTAATTTTGCATCAATATTTATCAGAGATATTGCCTTTAGTTTTCTTTTTTGTGTTGTCGTTATCTGGTTTTGGTGTTTGGTTAACATTGACCCTGTAGAATGTATAAGGAAATATTCCCTCTTCAGTTTTCTCAGTCATTATTTTAAAAATAAAATTTCTATTTCTTTCTCTCTCTTATCTCCTTCTAGGATAATTATGGGATTTCTTCTATGGATATTGGTTCTTATCATATTGTCCCAAAGAGCTCTTACACTGTTTTCACTCTTTTCAATTCTATTTTCTCTTTGCTAGTCTTTTGTTTTCTACTAAGGTACGCTCAGACTCAGGTACTCTTAGCTACTTCTGTGTGTCTACTATTGAGTCCCTGTATCATATTTTTTTTAGTTCAGTAATAGAATTCTGTAAACCCATTATTTTTGTTTGAAGTTTTCTCATATTTTCTTTATCTTTATAGCAATCCCTTTTGCTCATTGATTGTTTTTCTTACTTCTGTGAGTATAGTTATGACTGTTGCTTTAAACTTCCCATCAGTTATATCACATAGTTCTGCTGGATTTAGATTTTTTCCTCAGAATTTTTTTTTTTTGGTCCATTGTTTGTGGTATATTCCTTTGTCTCTCCATTTTTAGTCTTTAAGGGTTGAGATTCAGAGCTTTTTTCCCTTGTCTTGGTATAATGACTTTATGTTGCTGTTACTGTTTGCAGAATATAATTTATCTTTATCTGATTCCCTAGAATGTCTGGTACTTTATAGGTGAGCACCACTACACCTGTTCAGATGGTTGGAGCTCTAGTGGGTAGAAGGTAGGAACTGGCACGATGTAGACTCAAGAAGTTATTGTTGGCAAGTACCAAGACTTCAAGTCTATTATGGTTCTGTAGATGCCTGAATCAGGAGATAGGGGGTCTACAGTGATTCTCCTCTCCTCGGTAATTTACTCAGCCAAAGCTTCCCTAGTAGTCTGAGGTTAACACCAACTCTTCAACTATGGTTTAGTTCTGGTATGTGGATTCTGCAGCCCATAGTTTTTTCCCTTGGGGTGTGGACAGGAGCAGAGTGGTCTGAGAGTTGTGGATTAGCACTGTGGATAGGCTTCTGTCTCAATTATTATCATAGGCAAATAAGGGGTATATATTTCTTAGGGATTGTGCATGACTCCCCCCTCGACAAATTTCTGTACTCTAAGTGGTTGTAGCACCAGGTGAAGGGTAGGTGGGGACTATTGTCAGCGTCTATTCCTGTGACTTTCATGTAAAAAACCTAATCCTGAGGCATGACCTTCTGCTGCCAGGGCCTAGGTGCTTTAAATTCTAGCTAATAGCAGCATGCAGCTTATGTGCACATTAGTTCTGTTTTGGCCTGCAGCAGTTGGTAAGGCAGGCGGTATGTTTCTGCAGTTGAACTTCTTCCCTTTTACTCTAAAAGAGTCTTCTTTACCAACTCAGGTTCCAGCTGCCTGTGCCTGGGAACCTCAAGCTCAAATCAACAATCATCTTAAATAGACCCTGTTCTACCTGTTACCAGGACTGTCCACTGCCCTCCAAAATCCCCCTCTTTTTTTAAGATATGTGGGGTATCCCACCCTCCTCGCCTAATTGACTGGTTTCTTTCTTAGAAGTATGGCATCTGTACTTGCTGGGTCAATTTCCTCCTGCTCTATTGTTTTAGAAATTCTGGCCTTTTACTCAGGCAGAGGAAGAACAAGTGGTACTTCAGGAATGGGGTGGACAGGAAAAGCTTTATTACACATGCATGAGGTCTCAGACCTGGGTATCCTTGTATGGTTGGAGCGCTGGTTTAAAGACAAAATGTTCCTTTTATACATAACTGTCTTCACATTTGTTACATTGATAATTGGAAAAACCATTAGTGGAGAGAAAAAGTGAGCCAAGTAGCTTCCCATGCAAAGGGAAATCTTGGACAGTGGAAGGGGATGCAGCCCTCTGGAGATTACCCAAAAGAGACAGGACTGCTGGACTGGTTATCTGACTCTTTGAAATGCAATTTTGTTTAGACAGGAGTGCTGCCACACCTCCCCCCCCCCCAACTTGCCCTGCCATGAATCTTTAAAGGGAAAGAGCTGTAAGTAAGCAAACTTTAATTACGCCTGCATTGGAGTGTTAATTGCACCTGGGCTGGAAGTTCTGCTGGGATCTTTATTATATCCATTTGCTCAATGATATATTTTCTCATCACTATTAATTATCTCACCACTTCCCCATTCTAACTTAGATCTCTACTCCCTGGAACCAATTGTTCTCCAGAGGTAGATCCCTCTGTTTTGCGCATGCATTTTGTGTGGTCCCCTCTCCAATGAAGTCCCCCAGTTCTAAAGTCCCTGGGGGGGGGGCATGCCCAAGGTTAAAAACAGACAGGCTCCATATCGCAGCTATTCCTCCCTCTCCTGAGTGATGCTGCCCTGGTGTCTTTCCAATGTGATTATATTGCAAATTTTTCCTACCCTCTCTGCAAAGTTGCTTTATTATGCACTAGTTATGGGCTTTTCTTGGTACAGTTACTGGTCATCCAATTGTCTTCCAGAACAATTGTCTTTTTCTGCGTATTATTTAATTGTGTTTTGTAGAGGAGGCAAGTATGTTACCTTCACTCTTCTTCCACGTTGCTTGATTTCTCTGGAGATTTGTTTCTCATTAATGATACTGGTGATCCTGCCCCATGCTTTCTTTCCTTCAGAATCCAGGTTAAGGATCTCCTAATTGGGGCACAGTTCTTGTGGCAAAGTGAAAACAGAAATAGTGTAATGTGTTGTTTCCCTTGAAGCTTTACCTGGGAAATGTCACTTTGATTTTTACCATATTTTATGGATCAAACCAAACCACATGGCCAGGCCTGACATTGATGGGACAGGAAGCAAAATTCTCCTCCTGGAGGAATCAGCAAGTATATGGGGACAAAATTACCACAAGGATCTATAGATTTACATAGACTTACTGTAATAGGGCAAAAAGTGTATGTCCTGGTGGAAAAGGAATTGGGTAAAAGAGAAAAATAAAGACGTGCTTCAATAGAAAAATAGAGGTACCAGGACACAATTTAGGATGTTATGAAGAAAACTGGGCTTTGCTTAGTTTGGACCAATTTTCTGACTTTTAAAAAAATATTTCAGTTGCAGCAATTTAAATACTTCATGGAACAGAGCTTTTAGGCTGCTGACACATATGTGAATCAAATCCAAACAATAGCAAATTCTTTATCAAACACTTGTGAAATTTGATGTTTTGAGTTGGCAGGTTTGTTTTAGTTTATCTTTCCAATAAGCACTACTTCACCATTTGTCACTTGGGAAATGGTTTGTTCATCTATTTGGAAACAACATGTTAGAAGATTGTCAGGGAAAATGATGAGACAACAAATTCTGTTTGGAAGTCCTAAAAGTTTCCCTGTGCAAGAAACTTCATGGAGACTTTCTGGAACTCTAATATGAGAACTTTAAGGATCAATCAGCTACCCAAATTTTAATGCCAGTCTGTAACATAAAAGCTTCCAATATTCAAAGCTGTTCTGTCACTTGATATATTTTGATGTGGAATCTCACCTCCTACAACTGTATTGGGAGTTTTTGCCACATGAAAATTTCATATGAAGTTCCCAAATTATTATGTGCTTAACATATTTAAGCATTTCCCCTTTAATTTCAATCTGGATTGTTAGCCTGAGTTTAAAGAAAACATGGCCATGAGCCATTATCTCTCTTCTTTACTCTCAATAAACTTAAACTATAGCTACTATAACATAATGTTGCATATTTTCAATATAAATGGCTTCCCCCTTGGAATATGCAGGCAAAGTACTTATCATTCTGCCAATAATACAATGAGCATCCAATATAGATTAGCTACCCAAAACAATAAGGGCAATACCAATCATTCTTCACTGAAGAATTTAAACCTAATTTTGAAAATTTGTTATTTATTTTTTTAGTGTGCAGAACAATGGAATGTTGATGAGTTAAGAAGTCAATTTTGCCAGGAGGCTCCTCAGAAAGGTGCTGTGAGCAGTATGATTTTCCTGGTGGCCTGGGTGTGTCCTTGATGTATTGCATTTTATACCTGAAAATTTTTCATGTGAAACTAGGATCAGGGACATTTCACTTGACTTGCTTTATAGAGGTAGTCAAATAATTGTGTCTGTTAACCATCTTCTAGTTCTTTAAATTCTTTCTTCAAGCTTTGGAGAGATGTGATGATTTCAAGATTACCCAGAAAAATGTACGAAGAAGTTAGTCTTGACTGTATATCTATACTTCTTTTTACTAAACTATGATATTATTAGTGAAAGGTGATAAAAATCACACTTTTTGAAGAATTATCCCTGTATTTTCAAAAAATAATTGCGGTGATATCGAATTCTTTCCTGCAATATTCCTAGAAGATTGTGGGGGAGAGCTAATTGCCCTATTTTACCCACTAGTAAGTACAACCTAATTATATATAATTTTCCATCTAAATTAAACTCATAGAATTTTGAAAGGTTATTAATATAGTAAATACAAAATCAATATTTCCTTTCTGAAATAATTTGTTTGAATACAAAGTAAGTTTATATAAGTGCGTATCTCAGAATACTAGCATAGCACCACTAAAAGGAAATGATATAAATTTGAGAAGGAAGAAAGTAGCTAATTTCTGTTGAAATCTTTTTGACGACTATCATTGACATTATCTCAATTTAAATCTAACATTGAATTGCCTTTTAATAGATCAGTGATGAATCAGCCAAAATAGTTTGGTGTTTTGATTAACGAGTTCCATCACTTCAAAAATTGATGACCTGCTTCTTGCAGTATATAAATCTAAAAATTAGAGATTTTCTGAAAACCATAGAAGGTATTTATCTTTCAAGACAGTTTTTTCAGGGTCAAGTTAGAAGCACTTAAATACCATGGAGAAGGGAAAATCAGCTTTGAGTCCACTCGACTCCACTTGAGATTCTATTCCTGGAGATCTCTACGTAAAACTACACTCCTGGTGACCTACCTACAGGTACCAGGCCCATCTGATGTGGAGATGCCTACTTAGTGTTGCATTCCCAGGAAGACATCCTTCTTATAACCATAACTGAGATCTTAACTAAATGAGTCCCATTTCTAACTTCCAGGAGCTACTTGAATTCTAAAGAGAGATTAAAAGGGAGAACATTTCTAGTGATTATATTTCAATTTCAGGGAATTATCAAATCCCATCCCTTAGATATCAATTCCCCTGCATTTATATGGGGGCTGTTCCATTCAAGAAACAGGATTGATAAAATGCATAGCCAAGGTTAGACATTGAGGATATTAGTCAAATTCTTCATTCAGACTCCTATTACAATTCCTATTTGACCTGGGGGCAATAAGGAAGAGTTCTATGAATTTTACACACACACACACACACACACACACACACACACACACATATATATATATATATATATATATATATATATATGGAGCTAGGGAAAGGAAGGACAAGGATATACAATATAAATACATTTACTGAGAATTAGTATATTCTGAATGCTGAACTGGGTTAATATGTGAACAAAACCGGTGGTGTCTTTTTTTTTTGGACAACATATATATGTATATATAAAGATATATATGTATCTTTTTAAAAAAATCATTCTTCATTTTTGTACAATGTATACTTTCTTCTCTCAGGTGTAGTTCCCGTAAGATTCTGACCACCAATTCACCCATGCAGCCTCACCATATCCCTTGTGCTCTTCCCTCCCCTGTTTTGACCCCTTTCCCTCCCCACACTGTAGAATGTCTCTCACTTACTGTGGCCTGTTAATTTTGTATTTTATTTTTATTATAATTATTTTTCCCCGATCCCTTATTTGGTTCCCTTATATTCCTCCTATAAGTTACACCATTTGGTATTTTTCTTTTTCCTTCTGGCTTATTTCGCTGAACATAATCCCTTCCATCTCCATCCATGTTGCTGCAAATGGCATGAGTTTATATTTTTGATTGCTGAGTACTATTCCATTGTGTATATATACACCACATCTTCTTGAACCAGTCATTTATTTTTGGGCATTTGGGTTGTTTCCATATCTTACCTATTGTAAATAGTGCTGCAATAAACATAGGGGTACAGATGTCCTTTTCAATTAATGCTTTTGTATGCTTTGGGTAGATAACTAGGAGTGGAATTGCTGGGTCATATAGTAGCTCCATTTTTAGTAGTTTGAGGAACCTCCACATAGCTTTCCGTAGTGGTTGGACCAGTTTGCATTCCCACCAGCAGCGTAGGACAGTTCCTTTTTCTCCACATTCTCGCCAACATTTGTTGTTGCTAGTTTTTTTTTTTTTATGTGCCATTTTGACTGGTGCAAGGTGGTATTTTATTGTGGTTTGCTTTGCATTTCCCTGATGATAAGTGATGTTGAACATTTTTTCATATATCTGTTGGCCATATGCATTTCCTCTTGGGAGAAGTGTCTTTTTAGGTCTTCTGCCCATTTTTTGACTGGATTGTTTGTTGTCTAATTAAAAAAAAAACAAACCTCACAGCAAAAAAAAAAAAAAAAAGATTTTTGACCATAATAAAAACTCAGTGGAAGGACAAATGGCAACTTCTTATTTGAATTTTTGGTAGGATTATGTAAAATATATTGAGTAAAATTTAGCTAGCTGCTAGCTTGTTTCCTTATTGTTAGAGTAAGAAACTCTCCTTGTCTTTTATGGTCACTGTTAACAGCAGTATGTACAATTGGTGTCTGTATTCTGTAGGAGATGCTAATAAATACTAGACACACAAAGAAAAAAAACCTGGTGGTGTCTTTATTCTTGTAGCACTTGATTGGGTAGTGATGGGAGGTAGAACATAATAAAACATTTGGATATATACTATGAATCATAATAAAGAGTGAGGAAAAATAAAAGGATAGTGAAGTTAACTGAAAGAGTCTTTTACCTAGGGGAAGATAAACTAAATAATGAAGTTCACAGACTGTTTGGATTCAAACACCAACTCAGCTGTGTGATCTCGGCACACTAATTAAGCTTTCTGTACCTTAGTCCCTTCACCTGGAAAATAATCATATATATTTTATGGAGTTATTTTGAGATTGAATAAATTAATATTTAAGTATATGTGTTGCACACATATATTTTATATATACATATATGGTGATTAGAAGAAAGATGGACACAGAATGACTCTTTACCTGTTATTCTTTATATGGGTCAAAGGAGAGACTCATTGAGGAAATGACAGCTGAGGATGATTAGGAAGAAACTCTAGGCAGAGGGAAAACTTCTGAGGTAAGAAGGAGCTCAGTACACTTCAGAAGCAGGAAGAAAGAGCCCATTTGGACTATGTCAACCCTCAACAAGGGTTGAGGTGAGATTCCAGAAATCAGATTATGTTGAGATTGGAAAAACATTTATAGAATTTTGGATTTTATTCTACTTGCAATGGAAAGCCATAAACATGTTATACTGGAAAATGGCATGATATAATACATACTTTATATATATACACATATATAAAAAGGTAACATTGTCTTATAAAACTATATGTTTTAGAAGTAAAGATTCACACTTCTTCTTACGTTATTACCACACCACAATTATCTAAAGAAGACATATAGGTGGCTGGTAGGCACATCAAAAATGGTCATTATCACTTATTATTAGGGAAATGCAAATGAGAACCACTGGAAATGGATATAACCTCATACCTATGAGAATGGCCTTCATCAAAAAGACCAGAAACAACAAGTGTTGATGAAGGTGGAGAAAAAAGAATCCTCATACATTGTTGGTGGGAATATAAATTGGCCTAGCTTCTGTGAAAAACAGTATGGAGTTTCCGCAAAAGTTAAAAAATAGTTCTACCATATAATCCACCAATTTCACTTGTAGATGCGTATCCCAAGATTATGAAAATATGAATTTAAAAAGATACATGCAACTGTATGTTTATTGCAGTATTATTTACAATAACCAAGCTATGGACACAACCTAAATGCCTATCGACAGATAATTGCCTAAAAAAGATATATCTATATATACATAGTGGGCTAGTACTCAGTTATAAAAATGAATGAAATCTTGCCATTTACAACAACCGATGGAACTGGAGAGAATAATACTTAGGGAAATAAGTCAGGAGAAAGACAAATACTGGAAATGAACAGAAAAAAACAAAACAAGAGCAAAACCGTGGATTCTGACAGTAATTCTCCACTTTCATCAACACTTGTTGTTTCTGGTCTTTTTGATGTAGGCCATTCTCACAGGTATGAGGTTATAACCATTTCCAGTGATTCTCATTTGCATTTCCCTAATAATAAGTGATAATGACCATTTTTAATGTGCCTACCAGCCACCTATATGTCTTCTTTATATAAATGTGGTGTGGTAATAACATAAGAAGAAGTGTGAATCTTTACTTTTAAAACATATAGTTTTGTAAAGGCAATGTTACCTCCATACATTTTATAGATGTGTATAAAGTATGTATTATATCTGGTAACTGAGGTTTACCAGAGTGGGTGGGACTGGGAACAAAGGACAGAAGGGATCTAGTGGATTGTGGTAGAAGGTTATTAGTAATTTGCTGGTGAGTGTCCTATGGTAATATAGGTACATGCGGGTGGAGGAATGACTTAGGGGACTCTGTTACTATAGTTAGGTTCTCCGGAGGAACAAATTCAATAGGATGACTTTGGAAGAGCCCAGCAAGATGATGGTAGAGTGAGGATGCTGAATTTTCCTCCTCTAGATATAACAACATTGCAATAAAACAAAGCTTCCATAAAAGAAAAGAAAAAGAAAGGAAGAACTGGAACTATAATTTTTCACAGAAAATATGATATTATATACAGGAAATCATAAAGACTCCATCAAACTTATTAGAAACAATAGTTGAATAAAACAAAGTGGCAGGTTGCAAACTCAATGTATGAAAATCCATACTGTTTTTATATTCATTGAACAAGAAGCAAAAGATATTTAAAAAAGGAATGACTTGATAATTGCTTTAAAAAACAGTTATATATCTCAGAATCATACATAGCAACATAAGGTAATAGATGGATATCACATGCTCATGGATAGGGAGAATCAATATAATTAAAATGTTTATTTTGCCTAACTTGATATATAAATTTAATAACCTCCATCAAAACACCAGCAATATATTTCAAAGAAATTAAACAAAAATATTGAAATTCGTATGGAACCACAAAAATGCAAAAGCCTTTGAATTGCAAAAGCAATCCCAAGAAAAAATGGAAGAAAATGGAGGTATCTCATTACTTGTTTTAAAACTTTATTGTAATGTAGCAGTACTTAAAACAGTATGGTACTGGCTTGACAATAGATACATGGATCATTGGAATAGAACTGAAAACCTAGAAATAAATCCATGTACACAATTTATGGTAAAACAGCTATGTCCATAAAGTGGGGGAAGGACAGTCTCTTTAATAAATAGTACTGGGAAAACTGGAAAGCCACACAGAAAAGAATGAAGTTGGATCACTCACTAACCCCATAAATAAAAATAAATTCAAAGTGGATTAAAGATTTAGATATAAGATATACAACAAATAAAAACACAAAAGAAAACTGATGATTTGTTTCATAGATATCAGTGATAAAGATGTTTTTGCTGGTCTCCCTGGTGGCATGGGAGTTAGTCTCAGCAGTATGAAGCTATTGCCAGCCACTGCCGCATGAGTTCGATCTTTGGCCAGGTAGCTAAACCACATGCATAAAAGATCTCTCTTTTCTCCTCTCAGCAGTGTATTTCAGTAGATCTGCCTGTTCTGTTCCCCACTCTGTCTCTGGTGAATCCTCTCAATTCCTGCACCTCAGGCCTATACCCCAGTTCTTGTATACATAAATAAATAATTTTTTTTAAAAGATAATTTTGCTGACTCTATCCCTATGGCAAAAATAAACTATTGATATTCTTCAAGTTAAAAAGTTTCCATACAGGGCCTCCCCGGTGGCGCAGCGATTGAGCGCTGGGTTGCGAAGCTGCCCGCGGCCTCTGTGGCGCCGGTTCGATCCCCGGCTGCTCCCCGGCCACCGGAGGAGGGTCCCACATGGCGCGCAGACCCCTCCTGCCGCCCGCTGCTCCCCTCAGCAGTGTACTTCGGTCCTTCTGCCTGCTCTGCTCCCTGCTCTGGCTCTGGTGAATTCTCTCACCCTCCCGCGCTTCTGACTGTACCCAGTGCATGTATAAACAGAACAAACAAACAAACCAGCTAACAAATAAATAAAGTATGCCTCTATAAAAAAAAAAAAAAAAAGTTTCCATACAGTGAAAGAAAATACAAGGTAATTAAAAAGACACCCTATTGAATGGGAGAAAGTATTTATACAACTTAACATTAATAAGGGTTTAATATACAATATATATAAAAAACTCATACAATTCAGCAACAACAAAACAAACCAGTTAATTAATGGGCAGCAGATAAGAACAGATAATTCATCAAAGAGGATACTCACCCAGAAGGTGAAAAGAGATATTAAAAAATGTTCATCATCGGGCCTCCCTGGTGGCGCAGCGGTTGAGCGCTGGATTGCGAAGCTGCCCGCAGCCTCTGCAGCGCTGGTTCAATCCCCGGCTGCTCCCCGGCCACCAGAGGAGGGTCCCACACGGTGCGCAGACCTCTCCTGCCGCCCGCTGCTCCCCTCAGCAGTGTACTTCGGTCCTTCTGCCTGCTCTGCTCCCTGCTCTGGCTCTGGTGAATTCTCTCACCCTCCCGCGCTTCTGACTATACCCAGTGCTTGTATAAATAAATAAATAAATCTTAAAAAAAAAAAAATGTTCATCATCACCTCTAGTAAGGACTGAAAAATGCCTATCCAATTTGATAACATGGTCATCCATTAAAAGAGTAGTTATGATGGAAGTCCCATCTTGCAAATGAGCATACTAAGTAAGCTAACTAGTTATAGGTCTAGCTGGCAGTTTAGTTTGTCTCAAAAAAACATGTTCTTAATTTCTGTACGTTTCTTTCCTCGAGAATGTGCACAGGGTTGAAACTTGCTGCTTCTGCCCTGATTTTATGGGATTTTTTTTTTCAAAGATTTATTTTTATTTATTTATACAAGCACTGGGTACAGTCAAAAGCGCGGGAGGGTGAGAGAATTCAGAGCAGAGCAGGCAGAAGGACCGAAGTACACTGCTGAGGGGAGCAGCGGGCGGCAGAAGAGGTCTGCGCGCCATGTGGGACCCTCCTCTGGTGGCCGGGGAGCAGCCGGGGATCGAACCGGCGCTGCAGAGGCTGCGGGCAGCTTCGCAACCCAGCGCTCAAGCTCAACCGCTGCGCCACCAGGGAGGCCCAGATTTTTTTTTTTTTTTTTTTTTTTTTTTATGTGGCTGGTGGTGGGTGGTGCCCTGATTCTGGACATTAGCCCACATCTAAATTGGGGGTTCTGAAAACATTTCAAAGTTCTAATAATGAAGACTCATTTATCAAACTCATAATATTTGGTACCACTTTCATAAAGCTTAGTGGTAAATTATCAATTTATAGCCCCAATTTTTAAAAATCTTTCTTAGTGAAGGTATGCATGTAAATAAGGTAAATTTATTAAAACATTTTATACTTAGTCATGTAACAAAATTTTATCCCAAATTAAGAACAACCACTTAACCATACTGAAGAGCTAATTTAATTTTAGCTGAGAAATTTTGAAATAAACACTTGTGTAATAAAATTTAAAGCATAGTACTTCTTCTCTAGAAGTTACTGTGTTTATATTTATAACTTCATAATGTATGTTACTATGGTTGATTTAGTATTCTGTTATTTCCAAGTCATATTACATTCTATTTATTTGATTTCTGGATTCATAAGTGTCAGTGACTCTTTGCTCATGTTTCATGTTCCTTCCTTAATATATTGGGTGAAGGGAGTGACCTTGGGTCTAATTTGTAGCTGTGGTGATGGTGTTTTTATCGCTGAGAATACATTTAGGAAAATATGCATGTAAATCATAGGAAACAATAACGATAAAATAAAATGGGAAACAAAAACGATTAAAAAAAAAGTAGTTGGTGGTTGAAGCTCAAAGGCAGACTAACCTTTCCCCTCTGCTCTCGTGAAGCAGATTGGATGTGGTTATGCTTAGGCAGACCCAGCAGAGAGAGAGGGAGGAAGAGAAGAAGGGAGTGGTGGTGGGGGGTTTGTCAGTACCCCTGTAGGAGCACAACCAATAACCAGATCAGAGAGTTTGGGTCATCTTTAGTTCAGTCTTGAAACCAGCCATTTGCTATGTTAACCTCTGTGCCCTATGATTTTGTGCTTTTCATTACCTTTTTTTTTTTTTTTACTTCAGATAACAGTTCCCTTCTAAACCAGACTTCAGGATTTCTTTCTTCCTTTAATCCATTTCTGTTCGTTTGGGACAGTATTGCCTTAGCTTGATGAAAATCTTTGCAGCTGTTAACATTTTAGCTGTATGCAGCAAGGTGATAAGGGGTTCTTTTCATCTGCCTATCATACCCTGGGCCACTGAGCACAAGGGCTTCACTTTTTTTTTAAAAGATTTATTTATCTATGCATACAAGAGCTGGGGTACAGGCCAGAGATGTGGGGGAAGGTGAGAGGATTCACCAGAGACAGAGTAGGAAACGGAACAGGCAGACTGAATGAAATACACTGCTGAGGGGAGCAGTTGGCGAGTCAGGAGAGGTCTGCTGTGCCATATGGGTTGCTCCCTGGCTGACTGGGGATCGAACTTGTGCTGCAGTGGCTGTGGATTGAATTTGTACTGCAGTGGCTGTGGACAGCTTCATAGGTTGCGTCCTAAACCCTTGTGCCACCAGGGAGGCCCAAGGGCTTAACTTTTTTTTTTTTTAAAGTCATGATTTATTTTTTCTATTTTTTTAAAAGATTTATTTATTTTTATACAAGTGCTGGGGTACAGGCCAGAGGCATGGGAGGGTGAGAGGCTTTACCAGAAACAGAGTGGGGAACAGAACAGGCAGACTGACGAAATACACTGCTGAGGGGAGCAGCGGGCGCGATAGGAGAGGTCTGGCGTGCCATGTGGGACCCTTGCAGGCCGGCTGGGATAGAACTCACACTGCAGAGGCTGCAGACAGCTTCACAGCATGGCGCTCAACCCGCTGCACCACCGGGGAGGTCCACCAAGGGCTTAAATTTTGATCACAGGAAGGAAGAGTCCTAATTTTCACTTCAGAGTCAAACCTCAGCAGAATTTGCACCTGGCTAAAAGGTTGTGAGTACAGGACAGCCTGTTTGGTAGCCTTTGCTCTCTCTGCCCTCTTCTCCCTCTATCCCAGTTTCCGTGTGACATGATGTGCTCATGTCTCCTATTGTATCTCACTTGATTTTTTTTTAAATATGTTTATTGAAGTAATGTTGATTCTATGTTGTTTATGTTTTAGGGGTAAAGGTTCACACATTTACAAATGTCAAGCCTTGCACACTACCAAAGCCCCAATAATCCCCCACTGTAGTTCATTGGACCCCTTTTCCATTTGTTCCCATCTATAAAATTCTATCAGTAATAGGGTTATCCTTTCATGTTAAAAGTTTTAGACATGTAATACTTCCCCATTTTGTGACTGTAATTTTGCTGTATGGTGTCCATCATGGTAGGGGTGTACTATTATTTTCCTGTGACCTCATCCAATGCCCACTGTAGGGTAAATGTTTTTCAGGCTTTTCTGCCCTCCCACCATTGGGATTGCCCTGATGATAGGGCACCTGCAGTTGTTATATTGTTGCTAACTATCTTATTTACTTCTGTGTGCCATGGCAGTTGTTACATTGTTGCTAACTATCTTGTTTACTTCTGTGGGCCATGGGAGGAGTATTGAGTTAGTCACCAGGAGAAGCAGAAGCAGGAGAGAGAAGGGGAGAAAGAAGGCCAGAGAAGCCCAGAGGGAAGACTTGCTGGGGGCTTGGAGGCCTGCTTACCTCCTGGCCCCCTGGTACCCCTGCCTACCGTGTACCTCGTTGCTGCAATGCATGTAAAGCTTAATAAAAGCCTGAGAAAGCCACCCATGGCTCTGAGACTCTCCTTTACCCGTCTGCACGGATCATAGATAACCTGCTCTGTGCCTATCCTGCCACTACACCTACATTCCAAAAAATGGTGTTCTTCATGATCTTTCCTGACTCTTTTGGGCAACTGCATAATGAACTATGCATCGGGAGATGGAAACTCACGTTTGTTTTGACAGAGAAAATTTAATTTAAAGAATGATTAAAATGGAGGCAAAATAAACTTAAGTTATGGAGCAAAGAGAAGAGTTTGGAATTATTGACACTTAGAGCCATTCTGCTAGGGAGCTCCCGTGTAGCTGGCTTTGGAGTTTCTGAGCTTGGAGGAGATGCCATGGCCTCTAGGGCAAGGGCACTGACAGTGGCTGCTGGTGTGAAGTCACATGATGAGGCTGCATCTGCAAGTGCTGAAAAAAAAAATCATATGGGCTCAGTTGCTGCCCTGGGAGGGAGCTGCTGCTGTCGGCATAGAACAGTGAAGTAGGGGGACAGAGAAGGTGAGCAGGAAACATAAAAGAAGCAAACGGAAGGAGAAAATACCTTCTCACTTCTTTAGCTTTGCAATCTCTTTGAGGTCCCTCTACTGATAGGACCTGACACTGAGGACTGGGCAAGGGAGAATGTGGTTGCAAAATCCAAACCCCAAAACACACAGTAGAGTATGAAAGAGTGGTTTTAGAGATGAGAGGCAACAACCTCTTAAGTGGCACATTGAGTTTTTATTGTACAAATCTTTTTCATTTGTAAAGGACTTCTGTTGAAATTCTATATTTTGAAAGCAATAAGCATGCCACACATAAAATATGACTGTGATCAAGATATTTTATCACTTTCAAGACATGCTTGTAAAATGCTCTTTTTTTTTTTTTAATGTGAGAACATTTACTGAACACCAAATGTTTGATTTGTGGGTTATTTTTATCAGGGCTATATAACCTTATGTGGTGATTGAAAGTATGCTTATATTAAAAACTCTTTTACATTCCTCTCTGCAACAGGTGCTGCCTAATTCCCATCTTAATTTCCTCTCCCACTGCATTTGGGTGGATTTAGTTATTTCCTTCTAACAAATGGAATGTATCAGAAGTGATGGTGTGTGACTTCTGAGCTAGGCATTGCCACTGCTGTCTTGCTTTCTTGGATGGCTCTCTTAAGGGGGTAGCTTGTCACTGTCATGGGAGGCCACTCAAGACATCTGAGGAGAGGCTCATGTGGGGAGAATGGGAGGTTTCCTGCCCACAGCCAGCATCAACTTGTCAGGTGTGTATTTTGGAAGCAGACACTGCAACTCCATTGAAGCCTTTTGATCATGCCATGTTAGCCATCATTGTAATTTCCACTCATGAGACTCTGAACCAGAACTACCTAGCTAAGCTACTTCTAAATTCCTGAAACTAAGAAAGTAAATTTTACTATTTTGAGCTAATTAGTTATGTGGCAATAGATAAATAACACATCTTGGCTTTTGAAAGACAATGGGGATAGTCAATGTTTTCAAAAGATTCACTATCTTCATTTGGGTAGTCATTATCACTTTTTTTCCAGGGGTTCTACCTCATTTTTCAATTATAGACAGCTTCTAAACACACCTCTACCATGTATGGTTACAAGCAAACTTCTGACTTCCATACCAAGCTTGTAGTAGAATCTCTGACTCTTAAGAATTAGCATAAGAGAAAAAAGAACTGTTTCCACGTAAAACCATTGTGTTGTAGTTGGAGTCATCATCCCTGTCACTATGATCATCATTAAACATTCAATTGCAGATAACATTCAGCTGCAGATAATATTATGATAATGTTTTCATATGTTAGTTATTGTAAATAGTGCTGCAATAAACATAGGAGTATAGATTTCCTTTCAAATTAGTGTTTTTGTGTTCTTTGGGTAGATTCCTAGAAGTGGAATCACTGGGTCATATGGCAGATCCATTTTTAGTGTTCTGAGGAACCTCCACACTGTTTTCCAGCTCTTATACCAGCAGTGTAAGAGGGTTCCTTTTTGACCATATCCTGCCAGCATTTGTTTTATTTATATATATATTATATTAAATAATATATATTAAATATATAATATATAAATATATATATTAAATAATATATATTAAAATATATATATATAAATATATATATTTTAGTATGGGTCATTTTCACATGTGTGAGGTGGTATATCATTGTGGTTTTGATTTACATGTCCCTGATAATAAGTGACAGCGAACATTTTTTCATATACCTGTTGGCCATTTGCATTTCTTCTTTGGGTAAGTGTAATTTTATCTCTCCTGCCCATTTTTTGATTGGGTTGTTTGCTTTGTTTTTGTTGAGTTGTGTAAGCTCTTTGCAGATCTTTAATATCAGTTGTATGGTGCACAAATATTTTCTCCCATTCAGTAGGGTGTCTATTCATTTTGGTTGCTGTCTCTTTTTGCGGGACAGAAGCTCTTTAGTTTGAGGTAGTCCCACAAGAGATGAATGGATCAAGAAAAGATGGCATATATACACAATGGAATACTACTCTGTGATCAAAAAAGATAAACTCATGCCCTTTGTGGCAACATGGATGGAGCTCGAGGAATTATGCTCAGTGAAATAAGTCAGAAGGGAAAATAAAAATTGGATGGTTTCACTTACATGTGAAATATAGAGAAACAAAACAAAGTGTCAGGAAAAAAACAAAACTTGCAAACTGCCCATAGATCTGAGTATCCAGCAGGGGAGGGAGAAGGAAAGGGGTCAAAAGAGGGGACAGAAGAGGACAAGGGATAGGGAAATGGATCACGGGTGCTGAGGTAATGGGAGAACTTTGGGGACTGCACTTGAGGAGGAAAATCAAATACTGTACAAACATTAACAATGATATATGAAAATACATAAGTTTAATAACGAAGGAAATAAAGAGAACAATACAATAATAAAAAAAAGATAATGTGTCTCTTTGAGTGGAAATAGTCAACTACAGGTCTCAAAAGGTAATTTCACAGATTCTTCATTATTTAATTTAAAAATAATCATTATATAATTGCTTAAAAGAAACAGGAGAGACCTATAATTTATAAATATGATGAGAATTGCATAGTATAGGCAGCATTCCTTGGGAACAGATATTGGGAATCGAGGCAACAACACTTTCTATGTCAGCATTCCATTGAAAATGCTGCTGTCAATTAGCCATTAGCTTCATTTTGCAAATGAAGCTTTCATTTTGATTCTCTTTATTGTTACACATATTGGGTGACAGAGAAAAGGGAAGAAATAGAAGGAAGAAGTATGCCTGCTGTGATAATTGCACTCATTCTTCTCTGCAGGAAATAAAAAATCCCCTCTATTCTTTCCTTCCTCTAAGCATGCCACTCACTTCAAAGTGCATTTCAACAGAGAACTCAAATGTTAAAAAATTCAGATGACATTTCCAGAGCAATACATTATCCAACTTTTGAGCTATGGGCAGATAAGGTGATTAATAACTAACTGCTGGACTTGTCACATGTCCCAGAGAAGTGTAGTAGTTATGCTGTAAAGAAATTCCCCTTGGGGAGTCAGCATCAGGATTTCGAAACTATGATTTGCTTGCTCCAGAGCAAGGCAACCACAGTTCCTTCATGCAGTGCTTGTGTTCCATGCAGTTAGGGGTGAAACAAAGATGCGTTGTTTTCTTCTTTCTCCTCCAGTTTCAGTGGAGTTCAGTTTGCTACTTGAACTAGTAATGGTAACTTCCCTTTTATAGTGAATGTCAGGAGGTAAGACAGTGTGCTCAGCTCTTCATGCCAAGGGAATCTTGATGCTACTTTATGTGAATTAGCTCCTTTTGATTATAGGGCTTTTACTAGACGGTAACATGAAGAGCTGTTTTTAATTTAGGGCATCGTAATGATAGGAACAAAGGAGGAGGAGACTATTTATGGGGGACAAAAAGAGACAGGGAAAGAAAGGCAGAAGTGAGAAGTTTAGAAATGCAAATCTGTGGTTAGAAGAACAGATCTTTCTGAAGAAGTGTGATCCCGCACCTTTGAATCACAAACTGTGCTGTAAAACAATATACCTTAATTAAAAAAAAAAAAAGAAGAGTTAGGGAGGCCACGTATGTTTTCAAGGCTTCAGAACTGAGCAGAGGTGAGGTCATCTTCCCTGCTCTGCATACCAGCATTCTTGAGTCTTCTGGGAGTGCCCCTTGTGCACCCACCCGCCTCCAGTTCTTCCTCCTTGCTGAAATACCAATGAAAGGGAGTCTGATTTTATATCCAAATTAGCATGAAAACGAGACAAATTTTCTTCAAGAAAATTTAAAATAGGATTAAAACAGTCTAGTTGTTGATCAGGCATCCTTCTTCAGGGTAGGGCCAAACTCACTGTTTTGATGGTGTCTCAGCAGCTTCTGAGACCTAAGAATTCTGACCTCATGTGAACAGATTAGGCACACGAAGGGTGATGAAAAAATGGGAGGAAATCCAATAGTTTAAATCTCTGTTGTAAATATTATTGTTATGCTTAAAAATGCTTTACTCCAAAGGAGACATGAGACTTAAGAGGGTTTCTGTGGAGCTGGATAGGCAGACAGCATTTCTAAGACAGTTTTCTGGGGCTGCTAGCACTTTCATTTAAATTATGATAGCAGTAACAGAAGTTTCAATTTTAAAAGGTAGAAGCCTAAGAAGGAAAAGGGCTTGTCATCCTTAATTACAGTGGGATATAAGTAACTGAGCATTTAATATGCCTAAATGTATTGGCCTAATTGTAATATGCCTAAATGTAATATGCCTAAATGTAATATGCCTAAATGTAATATTGCCTAAATGTAATATGCCTAATTGAACAAAACACACATCAGAAGTTAAGACTATGTTTCAGAGTTTGTTTTATATCCAGGTCAGTATGATTTATCTTTAATGATGGCTTTTATATAAATCCTGGAATTATTTTTGAAGTAGGAATTTATACTGATTTGCGAGCTATTGCTATGTAATTGGTACAACTGGCATCTTGTTACCTTGAGGCATTTCCAGCCTTGGGGTCCCACTCTTTCTCCTTTTCAGTAACTGGATGTGTCTGGGTTTACAGGAGTATTGTAAGTGCTGGACAGTAGCTTTCTTTCCAACTATTCAGGTAGATGGTAATATATAGAAACCCTTGTATCTATTCTATTTTTACTTTCATTGAGGCATTATAATCACCTGAAATTTCCTCAGATGCGCTATAGTTGTTATGGAAATATTTTTTATCTTTTTTTTGGTTAAAAATGACATTATCAGAGCCATTAAAGAACTCACAATAAGGCAAATTGATGTATATGTTTCTGAATCTATTATCATTGGTTTCCCAGTATTTTGTGGAAAATATCTATTCTGACAGACACTTCTAGTATCCCCCCAAATCCAGTTCTCCTCTTTTCCAGGGGCACGGAAGGATGATACTTTCATTCTGCCTTGCACTTGGTAAATTGACATTGAGTTGTGATCAAGAGAAATATGTGTCCCTTCTGGTTGAGCATTTAATGGCTGGTGTGTGACCCTCTAGCTCCTTTCCTTGTAATGGTGAACCCCGAAGCATAATGGAGAAATGATGGCATCTCCAGATGGAATGACTGCATGGAGCAGAACTGAGCTGCCAATCTAGAGTGGGCATATGCTTGGAGTGAAAAATAAACTTGTAGTCATAAGCCACTGAAGTTTCTGGCATTCTTTGTTAGTGTGACATAACCTAATTAACTCCAACTATGATATATCAGCACTTTCTCTTCACAAATATACATAACTGTGACCTGTGGACATCTCTGGCCAGCTGAATTTTTTTACTTTCAATTTTTATTTTTTGTACTTCTTTTATTGTAAATATATGTAGTATGTTTACCATTTTAGTATTCTTTATTTTTTTAAAGATTTATTTATTTTTATATAAGAACCGGGGTTCAGGTCAAATGTGCAGGAGTGTGAGAGGATTCACCAGAAAGAGAGCAGGGAACAGAACAGGCAGACTGAAGAAATACACTGCTGAGGGGAGCAGTGGGTGAGACAGGAGAGGTCTGCCACGACATGTGGGTATTTTCGCAGCCGGCGGGGATTGAACCATCACTGCAGAGGCTGCATACAGCTTCACAGCACTGAGCGCAACTGCCTGGGCCACCAGGGAGACCTCATTTTAATACTTTCTAAGTGACAGTTCAGTGGCTTTAAGTACATTTACAATGTTGTACGACCATCACTACTATTTTTTTTCTAGAATTTTTTCATCTTCACAGTCAGAAACTCTGTAGCTATTAAGGAATAACTCCCTATTGCTCTCTTTATACAGCTCCTGATAACTACTATTCTACTTTCTGTATTTATGAGTTTGCCTATGCCAGTTATCTCATTTAAGTGGATAATACAATATTTTTCCCTTTGTATCTGGCTTATTTTATTTAGCATAATATCTTTAAGGTTCAACCATGTTGCAGAATGTCAGAATTGACTTTCTTTCTTTCTTTCTTTTTTTAAGATTTATTTATACAAGAATCAGGGTACAGGCCAGATGTGCAGGAGGGCGGGAGGATTCACCAGAGACAGAGCGGGGAACAGAACAGGCAGACTGACCGAAATACACTGCTGAAGGGAGCAGTGGGCGAGACAGGAGAGGTTTTCTTCACCATGTGGGATTCTCTCCAGCTGGCTGGGATTGAACCCACACTGCAGAGGCTGCGGACAGCTTCACAGTGCGGCGCTCAACTGACTGCGCCACCAGGGAGGCCATGACTTCCTTTCTTAATAGTAAATATTCCATTGTGTGTATATAACATATCTGCTTATCCACTCATTTGTTGATGGACTTTTGGGTTATTCCTACCTTTTGGCTATTGTGAAGAATGATACTATGAACATGGTGCACAAATGCCTATTTGGCATTCTTTCATTTCTTTTGGGTATATACCCAAAAGTGGAATTGTTCGTATAGTTATTCTCTTACTTTTTTTTGGTACTGAAACCCAGGAGTGAATTTTTTTTTTTTTTTGAGGAATTGCTCTATTTTTTTCTTCATTGTCTGCACTATTTTGCAATATATAAAGATTCTAATTTCTTCTTATTCTTGTCAAGAATTGTTTTTTTGTGTGTTTTTTTCAATACAAATTAATAGTCATCCTAATTGGTTAGAAGTAACCAATTGGTTACATCCTAATTGGTCATTTGTGGTCGTGGTTTGCATTTTTCTAAAGATTGGTGATGTTCAGCAATCTTTTCATGTGCTTATTAATAATTTGTGTAGTTTCTTTGGAGGAAATATCTATTCAAGTATTTCAGCCATTTTTGAATGAGGTTGTTTATTTTGTTGTTGCTGGTTTGATGCTGTTTTTTGTAAATGAATTTTATTGGAACATAGTTGGAGTTGTTCTTTTCCATTATTTTGTGTAGCTTTCTGCTAAGACAACAGAGTTGAATGATTGTGATAGAAGCTGAATGGCCCACAAAATTTAAAGCATTTACTATCTAGATTTTAAAAAAAACAAACTTGCCAACTGATGCTTTAGAACCTTAGAACTTCTAACCTGGGAAACCTGGAAAGTTATTGTCCCTGTCACTCTTTGTTTTTGTCCTTCTCACCTTTCTCCTTAAGAGGTGAGACTTCGGCCTCCCCTGGTGGCACAGCAGCTGAGCGCTGGGTTGTGAGGCTGCCCCTAGCCTCTGCAGTGCTGGTTCTCTCCCCGGCCACCAGCGAGGGTCCCACATGGCGTGCAGACCTCTCCTGCCGCCCGCTGCTCCCCTCAGCAGTGTACTTCCTCAGTCTGCCTGTTCTGCTCCCCACTCTGGCTCTGGTGAATTCTCTCACCCTCCCGTGCTTCTGGCTGTACCCAGTGCTTGAATAAATAAATAAATAAATAAATCTTTTTTTTTAAAAAAAAGAGGTGAGACTTATCAATAGTTCCTTGGTCAAGGCTATGAAGGAAAGGTAAAATTGGGAGTTGAGAAGGAGGAGAGTGGATAATACAGGAAGGACAATATTTTAAGGTTGTGAGGTGAAGACTATGATAGTGGGGCTGGACAAACATTATTTTTTTAAACCAATATTTATTCATTACTTTTTCTTGCCAGGTACTGCTAGGTACTTTCCATACATAATAAATTTAATTATCAGAACAAATCTCTGATATAGATATTTTTATTAATCCCATTTAAAAAATGAGGACACTGAGGTTCTTTGCTCAATGTTACATAGTAAGGAATGAGTCAGGATTTGAACCCAGTCATTTCAACTCCAGAGTCGAAGCTTAAAATCACTCAGTTACTGTGCTGACACAAAAAAGCTACACATGGAAACAGGTTGTTGACTAACCATGTGGAGAAAAATTTTTGTTTGGGGGTAGGGACAGATAAGGTAAAAGTGGTTGATTTGAACTAAGTTTCAAGTGTCCTTGAATGGCAGGCTGTAGATATTTGGGCTTTATCCTGAGAACTGTGGAGAGCTTAGATGATAAAAATCAATTTGGAGTTGTGAAGAATTGGAGGGTATGAGAGGAGGGAAGACAGAGAGAGCTTTGGCAGGCTGCTTTAGTAATCTAGCACAATGATGAGGGCTTGAACTAGGATGCTATAAATTTTAACATGGATAATAAGAAATCACAAATCTGTTTTCTCAGAGTAATGGTCTCTAAAATTATTTCTAGGTTAATTTTGGAGGAGAATGTAAGTCACCTTTCTCCTTTCTTTGGGTGTTCTTGGTTGAATTTTCCATTAACCCTGGAGAAAGCTGGAGATATGTCACAACAAAAATGGGAGGTGGGAGGTATCATCCCTGAAGCTCCTTTGCCTGTGGCAGTTCTTTGTGCGTTTCTTACGACTAGCTTGTACTTTCTTTTTTTTAAAAGATTTATTTTTTTATTTATATAAGCACTGAGTACAGTCAGAAGTGCGAGAGGGTGAGAGAATTCACCAGAGCCAGAGCGGGGAACAGAACAGGCAGACTGACGAAGTACACTGCTGAGGGGAGCAGCGGTCACAGCAGGAGAGGTCTACGCGCTATGTGGGGCCCTCGCTGGCGGCCAGGGATCGAACTGGCGCTACAGAGGCTGCGGGCAGCTTCGCAGCCCAGCACTCAACCACTGCGCCACCAGGGGAGGCCCAGCTTGTACTTTCTTTTTTTTTCTTTTTCAGACTCATCTGTTTCTTCTGTTTGTTTTTTTTTTTTAAGATTTTTTTCAAATTTATTTTTTTCATCATTGTTCATTTTTAAACAATATTTACTTCCTCCCAAAGGTGTAGTCCCCATAGAATTTCCTTCACCATTAACGCAAAAGCACACCTGCACCTCTATGTCTATTGCAGCCCTATTCACAATAGGTAAGATATGGAAACAACCCAAATGCCCAAAAACAGATGACTGGATCAGGATGATAACATGCAAAAAAAAAAAAAAAAACTAGGCCAATACCTCTCACCATGCACAAAAATCAAATAAAAATGGAAAAGAGAACTGGACATAAGACCTGAAAACATAAAATATATAGAAGAAAATATAGGTAAAGCACTACAAGACAGACATCGCAATAACATCTTTAAACACTCATCACCCAAAACAAAGATAGTCAAGGAAAAGATAAATAACTGGGATTACATCAAACTGAAAATCTGTACAGAAGTACAGCAAAAGAGACCTTAACCAAAACAGAGAGACACCCCACTGATTGGGAAAAATCTTTGCACTCCAGTCAACTGATAAGGGACAGATCAGATAGACTTACAAAGAACTCACATGACTCAACAAAAACAAAGTAAACAATCCAATCAAGAAATGGACAGAAGAAAAGCAGTGGTGAGAGTGGACATCCTTGTCTTGTTCCAGATCTTAATGGAATTGCTTTCAGCTTTTCACCATTGAGAATGATACTGGCTGTTGGCTTGTCATAGATGGCCTTTATTATGTTAAGGTATGTTCCTTGTATCCCAAGAATTTCAAGGGCTTTTATCATGAATGGGTGTTGCACTTTGTCGAAAGCTTTCTCAGCATCTATTGATATTATCATATGGTTTTTATATTTCTTTTTGTTGATGTGTTGGATAACGTTGATTGATTTTCGGATGTTAAACCATCCTTGTGTCCCTGGAATGAATCCTACTTGGTCGTGGTGAATTATCTTATGGATACATTGTTGGATTCTGATGGCTAAAATTTTATTGAGGATTTTTGCATCAGTGTTCATTAGGGAGATTGGCCTGTAGTTTTCCTTTTTTGTGTTGTCCTTGTTCGGTTTTGGTATTAGTGTAATGTTGGCTTCATAGAACGTGTTTGGTATTGTCCCTTCCTTCTCAATTTTTTGGAAGAGTTTGTGAAGGATAGGCACTAATTCGTCCTAGCCAGGGCAATAAGACAAGATAAAGACATCCAAGGAATCCAAATAGGAAAAGAAGAAGTCAAACTATCACTATTTGCAGACGATATGATATTATACATAGGGAACCCCAAAAACTCCACAGAAAAGCTAATTCAACTCATCAATCAGTTCAGTAAAGTGGCAGGATATAAAATCAACACGCAAAAGTCAGTAGCCTTCCTATACACAAACAATAAATCTGAAGAAGAAGAAATCAAAAAACCATCCCTTTCGTTATTGAAACAAAAAAATCAAATATTTGGGAATAAACCTAACAAAAGAGGTAAAGGACCTATACAAAGAAAACTATAAAACACTGTTAAAAGAAATAGAAGAAGACACAAAGAAATGGAAAGACATCCCCTGCTCATGGATTGGAAGAATAAACATTATTAAAATGGCCATCCTTCCGAAAGCAATATACAGATTCAATGCTATTCCAATCAAAATTTCAATGTCATTCTTCAAAGAAATAGAACAATTATTGATGAAATTCATATGGAATCACAAAAAACCCCGAATAGCCAAAGCTCTCCTGAAAAAAAAAGAAGGGAATGGAGGCATCACACTCCCAGACTTCAAACTATACTACAAAGCCATAATCATCAAAACTGCATGGTATTGGAACAAGAACAGACATACAGACCAATGGAATCGAATAGAAAATCCAGAAATAAACCCACAGATTTATGGTCAACTAATCTTTGACAAAGGAGCAAAGACTATGCATTGGAGCAAAGAAAGTTTGTTCAATAAATGGTGCTGGGAAAACTGGGTTGCTACATGCAAAAGAATGAAGCTTGACCACTACCTCACACCATACACAAAAATCAACTCAAAATGGATTAAAGAATTAGACATAAGACCTGAAACCATAAAATATATAGAAGGAAATATAGGCGAAACACTACGTGATTTGCACATCAAAGACATCTTTACAGACACATCACCCAAAGCAGTGATAGTGAAGGCAAAGATAAACAGCTAGGACTACATCAAATTAAAGAGCTTCTGCACAGCAAAAGAGACAATAACCAAAACAAAGAGAAACCCCACCAACTGGGAGAACATTTTTGCACACAACACTAATGACAAAGGATTGATCACAAAAATCTGCAAAGAGCTGATGAGACTCAACAACAACAAAGAAAATAATCCAGTGGAAAAAATGGGCAGAAGAGCTAAAAAGAAATTTCTCTGAAGAGGAAATGCAAATGGCCAACAGGCATATGAAAAAATGTTCAACATCACTTGTAATCAGGGAAATGCAAACCAAAACTACCATGAGATACCATCTCATACCAGTGAGAATGGCACATATTAAAAAAACTAGCAACAACAAATGTTGGCGAGGGTGTGGAGAAAAAGGAACTCTTCTGCACTGTTGGTGGGAGTGCAAACTGGTCCAACCATTGTGGAAAGCTGTGTGGAGATTTCTGGACCTAGTAAACATAGAGCTTCAACATGATCCAGCAATTCCACTCCTAGGTATTTACCCAAAGGACACAGAAACATCCATTCCAAAGAACACCTGCACCCCTATGTTTATAGCAGCACTGTTTACAATAGCTAAGCTTTGGAAACAACCCAAATGCCCAAAAATAGATGACTGGATCAAGAAGATGTGGTACATATATACCATGGAATATTACTCAGCATTCAAAAAAGATAAACACATGCAATTTGCAGCAACATGGATGGCGCTGGAAGGGATCATGCTCAGCGAAATAAGCCAAAAAGAAAAAGAAAAATACCGGATGGTCTCACTCATAGCAGGAATCTAGAATACTTAAATAAGGGACCAGGAAAATGAATAACTATAAGAAAGTGAAAATCAAAATCAACAAAAAACTATGAACCAGAGACACTTTTAGGGGGGCAGGGGCGGGAGGGGAGGGATTGGGGTCAGAATGGGGGGCTGCAATTGTATGGGGAATATAACAATAAAATTTATTATCTAATAAAAAAAAGAAATAAAAAAAAAAAAAGAAATGGACAGAAGAACTTAAAAGATATTTCTCCAAAGAGGAGATGCAAATGGCCAGCAGGTGTATGAAAAAATGTTCAACATCCCTTATAATCATGGAAATGAAAATCAAAACCATATTGAAATACCACCTTACACCAGTAAGAATGGCACATATCAAAAAAACAAGCAACAACAAATGTTGGCAAGGATGTGGTGAAAAAGGATGTCTCCTACATTGCTCGGGGGAGTGAAAACTGGTCCAACCACTCTGGAAAGCTGTCTGGAGTTTCCTCAGGCTACTAAAAATGGAGCTAACATATCCTAGGGATATACCCAAAGGACACAAAAACATTGATTCAAAAGAACACCTGTATACCTATATTTATTGCAGCACTATTTACAATAGGTAAAACCTGGAAACAACCCAAATGCCCAAAAATAGATGACTGGATCAAGAAGATGTGGCATTTATACACAATGGAATATTATTCAGCAATCAAAAAGATAAACTCATGCCATTTGCAGCAACATGGATGGAGCTAGAAGGAATTATGCTCAGTGAAATAAGCCAGAAGGAAAAAGAAAAATATCAGATGGTTTCACTTATAGCAGGAATATAGGGGAACCAAATAAGACATCAGTGTAAAAAAATAATAGCAGTACAAAACACAACAAAGCAAAAATGGACAATTATAAATCAAAGACATACTGCAGGGGAGGAGGAGGGAGAGGACTCAGAGGGAGGGAGGGAAGGAGGAGCACAGGGGACTGAGGTGATGGTGCACGGGTGCATTGGTGAAGGAAACTCTATGGGGATTACACCTGAGGGTAGAGGGAAGCAAATATTGTTAAAAATGAACAATTCGATCCCCTGGTGGCCGGGGATCGAATCGGCGCTGCAGAGACTGCGGGCAGTCTCACAACCCAGCGCTCAACCGCTGCGCCACCAGGGGAGGCCCTGCTTATTCTTTCTTAATGAACACAGGGGCTGAGAACATTGACTTGATCTTGTTCAGTTACTTTGAGAACCTTACTTCAGTGTGTAAAACTCAATGGACTCTATAGTACTTGCATTAGTTTTTTTTTTTTTTTTTTTTTCAGATAAACAAAAAAGAAGGCATCTTAATTTACTTAGAAGGGGTATAGAGCTGGAATAATGTCAAACTGTTGTCGCTACAAGCAAACTGTTGTTGTTTAAAGGCCCTATGTGTTTGAGAGTTGGGCCTTTTTCTGCCTGAGAGAGCTTCTGTAGTGAAAAGTCCAAGAATCAGGGAAGGAATTAGGAATCTGTATACATTTATTGAGAGACAGAAATCACTAGTACCTGGATATTTATATTTATGAGAATTCAAAGTATAACATTTTCAGAATTAAGTTAACTTTCATGGATTCCTAGCAATCATCTTCCATAAAATCTCCACCAACACTGAATAAGTAAGTAGGTACTGAATGGGTGCTCAGGTGGTAACAGCCTTAGGTTCTTGTGAGCCTCTGCTTATAGTATTTTCATTAACATATCATGCATAATGTAATCTCATTGCATAATATAAAATATAATTTTGTAATCTGTTTTAAAAAACCTTATATACATACATACATATGCATACATACATATATGATTTATTAACAGCGTATAACTCATGTCTGAGAGAAATGTATCTAACATACATGTTTTCTCATTAGGGCATATCACAGGCTTCTTGTGCTTGGGGACACAAGATAGCACTTCAGAACAATGGGGACATTTCAAAAAGCAAAATCACCAAGAAAAACTACAGAAGTGTGAAAAATGTGGCACTAAATAGACCCCCAGAGAGGATACTTATTTATAAGTAAGAAGGCAGAACACCAATTTATTTTAAATGCTGGTAACTCAGGTTTTATCACTTTGCACAATTCTATAAATGATCCCCAAAATGCCATGAGTATTGATTTTAGAGTTACCAATACATTTTACCAAGTATGAAAATGTGGAATTTGTGAATAATGAGAATTTATTGCATAGGGTTAATGAATAGTATTATTTTTATAACAAAAGTTTGATTTGGTTAATGCTGTGCTACCCTATGCCTAGTTAGCCTCTCCCTGAGGAAATATTTGATCTCACAGAGTTTGGCTATGATTTGTTGGTAGAGTACAGTGAAATCCAGCAGTTGGACCAGGTACTTGCTTGCAAATCTAAAGCTGTTTATGACAGCAAAGGCCCACTCACTAATCCAGCCCACCATCCTATTAGTCAGATCACATAACAGACTAAATCCTTTGGCCTTTCCTACATCACTCACAACAGTTAGGGCATATGAAGCTTAGAGGGCTTTAATTTTGAGACAAGATTTCTACCCTAGTAGAGTCAAGAACACAAGGAATTTGCCAAACCTAACCTTGCATGTCTCCAGAGACGGGGCCCTCAATCAAACAACCTGCACAGGAGGACACTGTGTGAGGCCACCCGGAGAATCAGACACAGGCTCATAATGGCCAGGAAGACTAACTAGGTTCTGCTTAGAATGTCTTGCTTATAAGTAAATTAATTTATAAAACAAACCCAGAGAGGTAGGAAGAATGATTCAGCTGGTGAATTGTACCGATTATACAATTTTGAAAGCTATCAAAGTTCCATTATTATATATTATTGCCCCAGTTGTATAGAACATTTGGGACCATTTCAGACTTTGGAAGCAGTTGCCAAACTTGGAACTCAGTCCTGAACATATCAGGTTCAAGATGTCCTGGTGCTAGTTCATGGTCCTTTCAAGCACTGTAGCAACGCAAGATCCCACCTCAGGTGTCACCTCCTTTACTCCCCCAGCACCCAGAGGCCTCACAGCATTGGGGATTCCTCCATTCTTTCTCCCTAATACAGGGCCCCACACTTCAAGACCGCTCATTTCTCCTCCATCTATTAAAAGATCTGTTTTTCTGGTCAGATTATGAAAGAAGTCCAAAATCCTGTTTTCTCTCTCTTTTTTTTTCCCCCATATCATTCTACTTATGATTAAAGCACAAACAGCAGGAACTAACATTAAAAGTTCTTGGAAGATAGAAATGATGGCAGAAACAAACATGATTCCAAGGGAGGAGGTACTTCCACAAGAAGATGCAGAAAATTTGAGGAGTAGTATGTACTAACAGGAGCAAGTTGAGCAAGTAGGATTATTTGGTGTTGAAATAAAGGGTATTATTATTATTGTTTAATTTTTGTGTTTCTTTCTTTTTTTTTTTTTTTAAAGATTTATTTATTTATTTATACAAGCACTGGGTACAGTCAGAAGCACGGGAAGGTGAGAGAATTCACCAAAGCTAGAGCGGGGAACAGAACAGGCAGACTGATGAAATACACTGCTGAGGGGAGCAGCGGGGTGGCAGGAGAGGTCTGTGCATCATGTGGGATCCTCCTGGGAATCGAACCAGCGCTGCAGAGGCTGTGGGCAGCTTTGCAGCCCATCGCTCAACTGCTGCGCCACCAGGGAAGGCCCCAGGAATTAATGTCTCTGGTTAAAGGCACTAGAGTGTATATACATTGTGTAGTAATTAATGTGCATGACGGCAGATCTGCTATTCCTTGAATGTTAAATTCAAAACCTTGTCAAATGAGACATGAAAGTAGAGCATTTCAGTAAAGATTGTCATAAAATGGTGAAAATACAGTACAGTTTTAGCACACTGGAGAAAATTTATCTGTAAAATTCTGTTCTTTGTTTCTGGGTGATGCTAGTAAAGAAGATAAACAATTTCAGACGAATTGTTTGGTTCACAATCTTTCTCATTCATGCAGAAAGAATGAGACAAAAGTTTTTTGAGAGAACATGCATGTGTGAGACAATCTCTTGGTTAACTCCTAGGTTCCCCCTAATCTTCTATGACCACCTTTTTAGAACATATCAGATATTTTTAGCCTCCCTTGCAGCCAGGGGTGGACATGTGACTGACTTATGCCTAACGAGAGGTGAAGAGAAGTCAGGTATGAAGCTTTTGGGGGAAGATTTTCTTCTGGTTAAAAAAAGAAATTGAAAAAGACAGAGACATGTCATGGAGCAGCAAGTTGCAGAGAAAATTGTCTCTGTAGACTGATTAAAACAGGTTGTTGATGAAATAATGACTAGAGGCGAAATTCTGGGCAATTCAGCTGGTGTTCTATTTCACGACCACCAGTGAACACTTAGTGTTCTCAACAACAATAGTAGTACCAGCCACATTACAATGAAGATATTTAACATTTTAGTGAGTGCTTATGATGTTCTCCATGCTGTTCTGAGAGCTTCCTGCACACTAGCTTACTAATTTTTCACACAACCCTATTAGGTCCTATAGGTCCTCACACCTTGTGTTATTGCTTCCCACAGAACTGGTTTGTTGACCAACAACACAGAGCAGAAGGGACAGCGTGTCACCCTTCATATTATACTACAGAAGACTAAGCTTCTTGACTAAGAACACAGATGGCCTCTTGATATTTTTCTAGATGTGCATTGTTTGATTACTTGGGGACTCCTCATTGTGGAAGAAGTAGTGTATATCCATCATCATTTTGGGAAGGATACTTTCCTTATGTTGAGTCAGCAGAATCGTATTTCTACCTCAAGGAAACTGTGTATGAGGATGCTCAGAGGCTCAGGGCCACTCTTATAAATCAGTGACTTCATGCACTAGTGTGGCTCCAAAGACTGAACTCAGTGGGTTGCTCCAATATTTGTTGCCTGTCAAGGATTTGGACTTGTATAGAGGATAAAGAGAATTTGTTAAAAATGATTTTACCTTTGGCCATCTATGACAAGCCAACAGCCAGTATCATTCTCAATGGTGAAAAGCTGAAAGCATTTCCATTAAGATCTGGAACAAGACAAGGATGTCCACTCTCACCACTGCTTTTCAATATAATACTGGAAGTCCTAGCCAGAGCAATAAGACAAGAGAAAGACATCCAAGGAATCCAAATAGGAAAAGAAGAAGTCAAACTATCACTATTTGCAGATGATATGATAATATACATAGAGAACCCCAAAAACTCCATAGAAAAACTAATTGAACTCATCAATCAGTTCAGCAAAGTGGCAGGATACAAATCAACATGCAAAAGTCAGAAGCCTTCCTATACACTAACAATAAATCTGAAGAAGAAGAAATGAAAAAAACCATCCCCTTTATTATCGAAACAAAAAAAAATCAAATACTTGGGAATAAATCTAACAAAAGAGGTAAAGGACCTTTACAAAGAAAACTATAAAACAATGTTAAAAGAAATAGAAGAAGATATAAAGAAATGGAAAGACATCCCCTGCTCATGGATTGGAAGAATAAACATTATTAAAATGGCCATCCTACCAAAAGCAATATACCGATTCAATGCTATTCCAATAAAAATTTCAATGTTATTCTTCAAAGAAATAGAACAATTATTGATGAAATTCATATGGAATCACCAAAAACCCCGAATAGCCAAAGCTCTCCTGAAAAAAAAGAAGGGAATGGAGGCATCACACTCCCAGATTTCAGGCTATACTACAAAGCCATAATCATCAAAACTGCATGGTATTGGCACAAGAACAGACATACAGACCAATGGAATTGAATAGAAAATCCAGAAATAAACCCACAGATTTATGGTCAACTAATCTTTGACAAAGGAGCAAAGACTATGCACTGGAGCAAAGAAAGTCTGTTCAATAAATGGTGCTGGGAAAACTGGGTCGCTACATGCAAAAGAATGAAGCTTGACTACTACCTCACACCACACAAAAACCAACTCAAAATGGATTAAAGAACTAGACATAAAACCTGAAACCATAAAATACATAGAAGGAAATATAGGTGAAACACTATGGTATATGCACATCAAAGACATCTTTACAGACACATCACCCAAAGCAGTGATAGTGAAGGCAAAGATAAACAGCTAGGACTACATCAAATTAAAGAGCTTCTGCACAGCAAAAGAGACAATAACCAAAACAAAGAGAAACCCCACCAACTGGGAGAACATTTTTGCACACAACACTAATGACAAAGGATTGATCACAAAAATCTGCAAAGAGCTGATGAGACTCAACAACAACAAAGAAAATAATCCAGTGGAAAAAATGGGCAGAAGAGCTAAAAAGAAATTTCTCTGAAGAGGAAATGCAAATGGCCAACAGGCATATGAAAAAATGTTCAACATCACTTGTAATCAGGGAAATGCAAACCAAAACTACCATGAGATACCATCTCATACCAGTGAGAATGGCACATATTAAAAAAACTAGCAACAACAAATGTTGGCGAGGGTGTGGAGAAAAAGGAACTCTTCTGCACTGTTGGTGGGAGTGCAAACTGGTCCAACCACTATGGAGAGCTGTGTGGAGATTTCTAGACCTACTAAACATAGAGCTTTCATATGATCCAGCAATTCCACTCCTAGGTATTTACCCAAAGGACACAGAAACATCAATTCCAAAGAACACCTGCACCCCTATGTTTATAGCAACACTATTTACAATAGCTAAGCTTTGGAAACAGCCCAAATGCCCAAAAAGATGACTGGATCAAGAAGATGTGGTACATATATACCATGGAATATTACTCAGCAGTCAAAAAAGATAAACACATGCAATTTGCAGCAACATGGATGGCGCTGGAAGGGATCATGATCAGCGAAATAAGCCAGAAAGAAAAAGAAAAACACTGGATGGTCTCACTCATAGCAGGAATCTAGAAAACTTAAATAAGGGACCAGGAAAATGAATAACTATAAGAAAGTGAAAATCAAAATCAACAAAAATCTATGAACCAGAGACACTTTTTGGGGGGTGGGTGGCGGGAGGGGAGGGATTGGGGTCAGAATGGGGGGGTTGAAATTGTATGGGGAATATAAAAATAAAATTTATTATTAAAAAAAATGATTTTACTTTTGGAAAGGATTTATTTTGTCACAGATTTGTTCATGCTCCAAACCATGGGTCAACTTTAGAATTCATATTTTTTTTTTCAAATTTGTAATAATTAATTCCACCTCTCAATGACCTCTGGATGTTTTAGAATGAAAGCTCTTGGCAGGTTGAGGTGATGTCAGGCATTTACAGAAATCATAGACTATTCATTCCAGAGACAATGAACATGGAGATTCTTATTTACCAAACTGAAGTGTGGCATAAAATAAAAGTTCCATTTATAGTAATAAAAATCATATAATGTCATAATTTATTGTGTGCTTTTAAATTTTCAGAATACTTCCCATATATTGTTTCCCTTTACCCTTAGGATATCCTTATTCTGTCACAGTTGATGAAAAGAGACTCAAAGAGGTCAATTGATTTGTGAGGGTCATGCAATAATATTAATTTTTTTAGTTATTTTTTTGTGTGTACTTACTGTGTCAACTTATTATTCTAAGCAGTTTACACACATGAACTCTTTTAATTCTGACAGTAATCCTATGAAGTAGACTGCTATTGGCATCATTTTTACTAATAAGGAAACTGAGACCCAGAAAAATCAATTAACTTGTTCAAGATCTCACAGGTAGGCAGTAACTGAGTCAGGATTTGAACTCCTGTAGTTTGACTCTTAAAGAATACCTGCCTTTAAAACCTGTACATTACCAGGTCACACTGTTAATTAATCGTTAGGTTTTGTGGTATTAACTCACAATCAGGCTGAACTTGAATGCAATTTCACATTTTTGACTCTAACACATATGCCTTTGCTCAAGCTGGTAGCCATTTTGTTGCAGTAGCAACAACTTCATAATTTCATATTAGATGTCCATGCATTTGCAAGTGGAACCATTTGTTCTGGAAAACTGTTTAATGGTTTAGTTGTAAATACAGCCTGTCTTTTCCACTAGATAAGATATTTAGGCAAGCAGGCTGAGGAATAATAAATAAATATTTATTATTAAATATTTTAATTATTAAATTAAAATAAATAATAAATAATAAATATTTCTTTATTCCACTAGATAAGATATATAAGATATTGCCTGCCATATTTGATAGAAGACCTTGTGAAAGCATGGGAAACCACCCACAAACCTTGAAAAATCCTTCCATCTTCTGTCACTGCTGATTCCTGAATGTCTCACATGGACCAAGGGCAACCCGAGAGGTCATATATCATTGCTAGCTGTGGTGCTGGCAGAGCATGTGGGTAATCTCCTTCTCCCTTTCTACTTAACACACAAACGGAAATCAGGCAAAGGTCCTCCTGGACTACTTTCCCCAAGCCCTCACCTGAATTTGGCTCTCAAGGCCTTATCTCCCTTAGAGTGAGAGCTGAGATCTGGGGCCACTCCATTTCCCTTAGTACTTGCTACTACTGTGCATGAGCTATTTCAGTGTGACAGCAAGGGGGCAGCACTGTGCAGAAGGTTAATAGTGTGACTTAGGATCAGCTTTTTTATTTTTGCTTTCCTCCTTTTCTCTATGACCTTTTGTTTTGAATGCAGAGGAGAAGCAGCAACATTTTAAATGACTTGAACCCAAGGCCTCCTTGGTGGTGCAAGGGGTTAAAACGCAGCACTATGAAGCAATCTGCAGCCACTGCAACATGAGTTGGATCCCCGGCCAGGGAGGCGACCCACATGGCGCAGCAGACCTCTTCTGACACACCCACTGCTCCCCTCAGCAGTATATTTCAGTAAATCTGCCTGTTCTGTTCCCCACTCTGTTTCTGGTGAATCCTTTCACCCCTACACCTCCTGGCCTGTACCCCAGTTCTTGTATGCATAAATAAATAAAAAATAAAATTACTTGAACCTATTTTTCCCACCAGGTGTCAAAGATGGATGTCATTATCCTCTGTGTCTTCTGCTATAAATAACACCAATAAATGTGACACTCCGGGGGAAGGCTGGTGAGGGGAGCATGTCTGGAACATGTTTATACTGATGCAGCTTTGCCCTTGTATACACTGTGCTCGAGTTTTATCTTGCCCATATATTGCACTGATTTCTCACAACAATTCCCCTAACTAAGTGGACAGTTATTATTATCCTAAAATAACTTGCAGAGGTTTCAAGACTTGCCAAAAAGGTGATACCAGAATTCTATACTGATCTTTTGACCCTAACTCTAATGTTCTTTTTATTACATCACATGGCACTATTACCTACCTCTCTTAAGAAATGTTCAGTTCAAAATGAAATTTTATTTTCATGATGAAAAGAAATTCAGAAGATATTATTAAGAAGATCTTATAAAGAAGATCTTATAGACTAGCCAAACAATAACTTTGAGTCACTTTGCAAGTTAGGCTTGACTACATAAAAATTCATACAATGAATGCTTAATGTGTGCTGGACAAAGTGCTGATAACTTTATTTGCATTGGCTCATTTAAGGCCTTAAGATAAAATTCCAGTAAAGCTTCTAGCCTCAAAATGTGGTCTGCAGACCAGCAGTACTGGGTGGTTTGTGAGAAATGTAGTATATCAGGCCCTGCCCCAGACCCCCTGAAATGGAGCCTGCAATTGACTAAGATCCTGGTTGTGTGCACATGTGGGGTTGAATGGCTCACTATGAGAAACTGTCCGAGCCCATTTTACAGAGGAGGAAATTGAGATGTAGAAGACTTGGGAGCTTAGTTGTCCATTTAGCCAGTGCAGTCAAACAAGGCTGCTGCCTTTCAGAGCCTTGCAAATCACAACTGGCCACTTTCCATATTTGAGCCTTAGCCTGCTTGCCTGACTCAGGAATAATGGAATATGGTTCTCGGGGTTATGGTGTCATTGTATGAAATGTGAGGTCATTGTGCAAAATAGCAGGCTCAACGCCTTGCCCACAGTAAATGGCAGCTTGTTTTATTTTCTGTAAAGTGGTGTAAAAATACCCACCTGGCAACATTCTGCAACTTTTGCGCCATCAGGCCTGCAAAGGGCTTAGCCAGGGCTTAACAAATGGGAGTTTTATTTTATGTGTATACCTATGAAAATTTGTAGTTGAGGAATAGATCCTGAGCAAATATTTCTCTATAAATTTCCAGATAAAACAAGATTTTTTCCAGGTAAAACCATGTTTTTCAGGTAAAATATGGTTGCTCAAAAGAAAAAGGACCCTTCCTATGTAAAATACACACACATACGTACCCCAGATTCTTGTAGCAAGAAACCTGGAGGTGAGATGAGCAGGAACAGAGACATTTTATTTACCCAGAGGCCACAGACTTCTGAAATTCCTAGCTTAATGGGAGCAAACCACACCATGAGCTAATGTCAACTTGCGTATTTTCTAGCAAGATCTCTCTGCTCTGCATGTGATTTCAAGTGTTTAAGCTTATAAGTGAGTGCCACTTTTTCACTTGGGAGCAAGGTATAGCTGGCCTGAAATATATGATATTCTAATTATTCCACGTGTAAACCTCATTAACATGACCCTTTTCTTTTTCACCAGAGAAATTCCTGGGTCACTCTGGGGTAGCTCACACTGGGATGTCACACATGGGATTAGCATCCAGGTATATGGCGGCTCGGTACTTCACTCTTGTTACAGATGTGTGTCCCACCCCCTGCTTATAGACTGCCTGACCCTCATCCTGCTTCTCAGGGTTGTGAGAATTTAGACAAACTTAGAACAGTGCTTGATGTGCAGTGAGTATTCAGTACTGAGTCTTGTTACCTTTTTTTTTTTTCTTTAGGTTCATAATCTCTTGTGCCAAAAAGCAGTGAAACAAAGTTGTGCTTTATTTTTTCAGTTATTGTCTTGATAGCAAATTTGTCCAGGCCAACATGTTGGTATTTGTGATCTTTATCTATCCCCCTTAGCATAAATATTCATGTTTCACTGCAATAACAAAATGTTTGACTTCGGTTGAGGCTATGTTTTCCCCTAGGGAGTTGATGAAAATTTCTGCCTTTTGCATTGTTTGTGTGAATAAAAGGATTGCTGATGGCTTTTAAAAAAAATTCACATATACTTTACATCATTCTTCATTTCTGTACAATGTATGCTTTCTCCTTTCAGTAGTAGTCCCTGTAAAATTCCCACCACTTCACCCATGCACCATCACCATAGTCCCTTGTGCTCTTGCCTTCCATTTTGACCCTTCTCTCTCCTCCTCCCCTGAAGAATGTTTCTGATTTATAGTTGCCTGTTGATTTTTAATTTATTATAATTACTCCCCCCCCGACCTATAAGTGAAGCCATCTTATATTTTTCTTTTTCTTTCTGGCTTATTTCACTGAACATGATCCCTTCCAGCTCCATCCATGTCGCTGCAAATGGCATGAGTTTATCTTTTTTCATTGCTGAGCAATAGTCCATTGTGTATATATACCACATCTTCTTGATCCAGTCAATTTTTTTTGGGCACTTGGATTGTTTCCATATCTTATCTATTGTAAATAGTGCTGCAACAAACATAGGGGTGCAGGTATCCTTTTGAATATAGCTGTGTTTCTGATAGCAGAGGGATTAAATAAAGGGTTGTATATAAGAAGAAAACCAGACCATCCCATTATTTTTCTCCCAGATGGAGACTAGCTAGAGTCAAGACTTATGGGAGGAATTTAAGAGGGCTCCCAGAATAGGCCACGTAATGTCTCTTGAAAACTGCTGAAATGTCCCATTAAGGTGTAGTAATGCTCAGTTCTTGGTTTAGTCCAGGAGGCAAGCAGGAAAAGAGCTGAATTTGGCACATAATGCCTTATTGGGTCCATGGGTCAATAGGACTGTGTTGCAATTATGAGGCAGAAAGGACAGAAACCCACTCTGAGCCAGGTATAGACCATACCATCTATCTCCCCTGTCCTAACCTAGTCTCCCTGTCCATATGGACTGCATGTGACTGGTCTTCACTCTGGTCCTGCCTCTGTCTCCTACCTTCATCTCCCTCCAGGGTCTGGAAACACAGGCTTTCCTTCTCTTCTATGAACACTCCCAGTTTGGTCTTGACCCTGTGCCTTGAAGTTTGTGTTCCCCTCTGCTTGGAAGATTCCTTTACCAGATCGTCCCTAGACTGGCTCCTTGTCATCAGCTAAGTTCTAAGTCTATTTTCATCTCCTCAGAGAGAAGACCTAAGCAGCTAAAATGCCTCTCTTCTTTCTCATCACTCTCTATCCCACAATCTTGGTTTCTCCATCTTTTCTACACAGGACTTACACATTATCTAACATTGTCTGACCTATTTGTTTATATTTTTACTGACTCACTCCCCCACATTAGAATGAAAACTCTTGAAGAGTGAGACTTTGCCAATTGATTTATTACTGTTTTCCGAGATTCTAGAATTGCGCCTGGTGTTTACATTTACTGATAAGTGAATTACAGGATGGATATTTGCAAGAGTAAGCCAAGCTGCAAGATCCCATAGCTGCTTCATACAATGGCATCTGGAGAACCCTTCTCCAGGTTGTTTTGGGGAACATGGAAATCATGCTGTATCATGGGAACAAAATCCCAGCATACTCCAGCCTGAATGACTTCTTTAGACTTAAAAATATGTGAGACAGAACATAATATCCTACAAAGTAGTTCATTCTGGGGAGTGGGGGACTTCGGGCGTGGGGATATGGAAAAGGCCCAGGATTCTGGTAGTAAAGTTGTTGGGATTCAACCATATTTAAAAAATGTTGCTGATTTTATGTGAAAGAATCTCAAGCAAATATATAAAAGTACTAATATTTGAAAAAGCTGGGTCTAAGTACATGGATATAAAGTATACGATTCTTCATAGTTTGTTCATTTTTGAAATATTTTAAAATATAACATATTAAACAATATATTTATTAGGTAACAGCCAGGAAGTTATAGACTCCTCCCTGTGGATAGGGGTTGTTTTACTGAGAGGTGGATGGAATTCAAATATGGGGAGAGGTGATTGGGGATCGGGAAACAGGAACCTCAGGGCAGGGCAGCCAGGTTAGGATGCGGAGGACATACAAGCACAATCATCTTATGAAGGCTGACTTCCTTGAGGACTTTCTCTCTAGATGTTGAGAATGCATAGTGAGAGCTTAACCATGTCCTATCCCTAGGTTGTAATTTCCTTTAAAACTCTCCTAATCCTTTGGTGAAAAATTTATATATGGGTTTGGCTGTCTGGGAAGATGGGGTGGTAAGTAGGAAAAGGAATCTTATCCACTTCCTCCCTATATCTTGGAGAGGAAGCTTCTTCTTACTGTGTAGATAGTGGCATTTCCATGTGTGGCCATTAGGACTGCAAGGAGAAGCCCATGAGGGAGCAGGGAGTGTGGTGGACGAATCCTTGATACTGAAGAAGGCTCCTGAGTGATGACTTACAACATTCTAAAGACAAATAAAAGAAGCACCCAGTCAGTCTTAGTAAGAGATGACAAATCTTATTATGCAAATAACAACCTCCATCACCCATCTTTAGATTATTAAAAAAAAAAAAGGAAAAATTTGAATGGAAGTTATTGGATGAAATACATACATACAGATAGAGAAATCTTTGACTTTTTTTTCAGGGTATTTCCTATATCTATTCCCTTTCCTAACAAGCAACCCCCCCCCACCCCAGGAGGAACATATAGAGGTTGATTGTGGCTACAGAAGGGGCACTCTCTTAGTTGGGGAGTGTTATTGAGATGGGGCATGGCCAGAGAGCTCCTGGGAAACCTCATGTGTGAACATTATTACTGATGCTTTCATCCTTCCTGGAAGAGCTCTGAAGGTCGGGAGCAACCCTCCCTGGTAGAGGAGGAGGATGGTGGCTGGGCCAATAGACACTTATGCTTGAGTTCCCTCAAACCATATGGACCATGTATATGGTAGTGGGCCCTAGCCATCTTAAGGGGATCTTCCTATAAAGTCTATCTGCAAGGTAAGGAAGACACCAACAATCAAAGGCTTTTAGTTGGGTGGCTGAGCACAGCTGTTCAGAAGAAGTGGAGGAAATTGGAGGCTGTCCGGAGAGCCCAGTGCCCATGTCAGAGAACTGGGCAGTACAGAGTTCAACACTGCTGGAGGAGAGATTTTGAAGGATGGACATTTATTTTACCTCAAGTCTTGATTTCCAGCTGAGGTGATTTCGGGAGGGAATTTATGTGGTTTTCTCCTTTTCCTTCCTGTTCCCCTGAAGCTGGGAGAGGGAGAATATGGAGTGTGAAAGGAGAAAAGATGGAGAAACTAGATCTAGTTTCTAGTTTCTAGATCTAGTTTCATGCATCTCATAGACCTGAATTAGGCAGAAGGAAGACATTGTAAATCAGATATGATGGATGATTTCATATTACTCTAATGATCTACTCAGTATCTGAAAGTGAGTCTTAAAGTAAATGAACGTGGTTACCTGAAAGGGGTTACCTGAGATGTTGCGTAGGTGTGGGGCAGGACGTTTTGACATAGCATGGCAGAAATGGGAGAAAAAAATAGAAGTGATTCCTGATAATCCCTTAATATGATTAACTCAGATAATAAATTGCAAAGAACTTGGCCCAGTGCCTTGTAAATGGCGAATTCTTGGTAGATGCTAAAAGCCCAGTATTACGACCATCATTTTAGTCCTCTCCTGCATAGGAGTGAGTCAAGTCCAAATCATCCCCCTGCAGACATAGAGAACACAGTAATAGAGAGAAACAATGCCTGGGAACCCATGTAAAAATCCAAGAAAATGCCACTAATTAAATTACACTTTAGAGTTTACCCTCAGATTCACTTTTTTTTTTTTTAAGATTTATTTATTTATTTATACAAGCAGTGGGTACAGTCAGAAGCGCGGGAGGGTGAGAGAATTCACCAGAACCAGAGGGGAGAGCAGAGCAGGCAGACTGATGAAGTACACTGCTGAGGGGAGCAGCGGGCACAGCAGGAGAGGTCTGCACGCCATGTGGGACCCTTGCAGGGCTGTCAGGGATTGAACCGGCGCTGCAGAGGCTGCAGGCAGCTTCGCAACCGAGCGCTCAACCGCTGCGCCACTGGGGAGGCCCTCAGATTTACTTTTTGAGAGACGCTTCCTTGATACTATACCTGAAAAGGTCTCTTGGCAAAGCCCTCCAGCTGTTCAGAAGATAGGGATGGGTGCACATTTTGGGGGTGGTTTTCAGTGTGGGTGTTGTAATTATAAGGCATACATCCATTCTTGTTCTTCTTGCTTTGAGTAATTAGCATAACCCTGTCTTTTTGCAAACCTAAGTTTTTCCATTTCACCATGGCCACATCTTAGAAGTGCAAACAATCTGTGTATTAACACTCACTCTGTGGAGAGTCTGGGAGGTGTGACTATGCTAATGAATATAGATGAACACAGGGAAAACGTGATGCTTGAAATCCATATGCTATTCAGAAATGTCAGTCAATTGCTTTAATCCTTAGCAGACATCTTTTTGGAGACCCTATGTTTTTAATAGACTAATTTGAGGTTTTTTTTCCTTCTTGCTAATCTAATATTTATGGGTCTAATAAGTATTGAGATGAAAATAAAGTAGGCAAAGTAATGGGACTGAATCGTCTAATTCTTAAACCGGTTTGTATTTGCTACAAATGCTGTTCGTAACTATGTGTTGGCATGTGGGAGATTTATACGGGCTGTGAAGTGTAACAGCAATGTACCCTTGCACCTGTTTTGTTTCCTCTTTGAATTTGGTTCTGTTAATAATAAAACTTATAAAATTCAAGAAAATTACCACAGACACAGAATCACAGAAGGCACAAGCATATTGGCTAGGTATAAATTTTAGGAGATTGAAACTGAATTTGAAACAAACCTTTGTTAGAGCATTTCCTGGAATATCACACTATTAAAATTCACCATGATTGATTCTGGGAATCTGGGGGTCACTTTCTCTACTATTGCTTGAAAAAAAAAAAAAAACCTCACAAAAGAAATCAATACAGTCAAGCAGAACATCTGTGGAACAGTTTAACATATCCATCTCTCTTCGGAAAATAGCTTATTTTTAAACCCCAGGAATACTTTGCTCTTTTGAGTCTGACCCTACCTTTATTTAAACTGACCTCAGACAATAATTTGACAAAAACATTTCTTCAAATACATGATGGAAGTTGACTCACTAATGTGAAGACAAATATTTAAAGAAACAGAATTCCTCTAAATTCAACTATTCTGCTCAGTCCCTGGCCATGTCTTAGCCTGTGTACAGCTCTCTACCCTCGTAGAGGTCCTTTCCCCTCTGTTCATTTCATTCATTTTTTTATACATCTTCATGTTTCTTTTGTGTATTTGTGTATTTACAGGCCTGGTCACTTCATTCTTTTGTTATGAACCTCCTATTCATTGAGTTTGTTTACGTTTCCTGTTCATTCCATTTATTTGTTTTACATCTCTCTGTTCATTTCGTTCATTTATTACGGCTAACCCTATTCATTTCATTCATTTGTTAAACATATCCCTGCTCATTTCATTCATACTCATTTGGCATACACCTCTACCCAGTCCACTAGGCAGGCTACTGAGAAGGATAGATCAGTGGGAGGAGGGAGAACATCAGGACAGAAGAAGTAGTGAGTACCTGCCCCTTATAACAAAATCTGAACAAATGTGGAAAAACCTGGCTGGTGTCACTGGCCAAGGAACTGGCCTGAACTACGAAAGGGCAAAGGCATGCCAATAGCTACCTAGAACTCCCTGAGGATCAGTAAGAACTGGGCAACTATGTGAGGTTGGAATTGAGGGTCACTGCTTGAGTCCCTTTGAAATGGTGGTAGGTGACTGCAGGAAGAATGAGTTAGGAGAAAGACCAGGGAGTGGATTCTGGTCAAAGTGGGAAAACGCTTTGCAATGGGAACAAAGTATCAATGCTGTGGCTCTATGCTTATGTTGCATGTAGGGGCATTGACTTCTAGGGTTCATGTTGAGGGAGGTGAAAACTAGACACTTTGCAATTTCATGTTAGGCTGGACTCCTGTTGTCCCATGACTGAGCTTCCAAATGTCTGATTATAGTGTATTTTCAGTTGCTTCTTGAGGACAGGATGTCTCAGAGCCTCTCACTATGCAGTGAACATTCATTGAACTTAATGACATATAACATTGGGTAAGTTTAAGGTTACACCATAATGATTTGATATTTGCATATACATATATATATATATTGTAAAATCATCACAATAAGATTAGTTAGCACATCCTTATCATTTATTTTTATCATTTAAATAGATGCTGTGACTGGAAGAATTTACATTTGAATAGAAGCTGTGTGAGTTAATAGTTGTGAGAGTTTGGACAAATTACCCACTTTCTCTGAGCCTCTTTTGCTCACATGTAAATTGTGTATAACAGCTATATTTTAGCATTTTCTTGAAGATACAATAAAATAGAAAGTATGACATACCTGAGGCTAATGACTAGGTGCTGAATTTTTGTTCAGATTTTACTCCCCTGGACCTATTTTGCACTCTGCTTCAGTAATTCTCTCCAGACTATTATAACCACAAAATTTATTATCTTTATTTACTAATAAAAAAAGAGACAGAACTTAATTTATGTATGGTCATGGGAGCAGAGTTGAGTATAACCGAGATTTAAATTCAGTTCTTTCTAATCCATATGCCCACATGCTCTTTCTGCTCTTCCTTTTATTTCTGTTGTATCAGCAGGGTTAACAATAAGTATATTTTATTAAATGTAGCATTTTGAAAACTGAATCATGTTTTTATAGTTCTATATTCTCACAGAATCACTCATAGTGAGCACAAATCAGACAAGAACAAAGATTAAATTATTGTGGTTATTTTGTTAGGTCTAATCTATCTAATACCCCACTCCTCAGTCAGCACAGGAATATGTTTCTCCTGTGTATGTGTCTGCTCCTTTATTCACACTCACATGTGGCAGTTGAAAAATGGTCCACCAAAAGATACCCATGTCAATTCCCAGAATCTATAAATATAACCTTAATGGGAAAAAGGGCCTTTGCAGGGATAGTTCAATTAAGGATCTTGAGGTAAGGAGATCATCATGAATTGTCCAGATGGGTCCTATATCCAACAAGAAGTGGCTTTATAAACGAAAGGCTAAGGGAGAGCTGAAACAGAAGAGAAAAAGACAAGATGAAGAAGAGGCATTGTGACCACTTAAGTAGATATTGATGTGGCCACAACCCAAGAAATGTCTGGGTCCACTAAAAGTGGGAAGATGCAAGGATGTATGCTTCTGTAAACCTTCCAAGAGCGTGCCCACATCAATACTTTGATTTCAGATTTCTGCAACAGAGTAGATTTCAGTTGTGTCAAGTCACTAAGTTTGTGGAAATTTGTTATCACAAACCCAGGAATTTAATACACCATGTATTTATATGCAATTGCCAAAGGTGATAGGAATTTAAGTTTCCTGACTGCTTTCCCTCTTCTGCGATTCCTACTTTAGATATTTATTCCAGTGTTTGAAGCAATGCTGTTAGCTTTATTTGCTACCTTTTTTTAATATTTTATTTTATATAATTTTTAAATCATTTTTCATTTTTGCACAGTGTATGCATTTTCATCTTGGTTATATTTCCCATACAATTCCCACCCCCTTTATTTTGATCCTAATTCCGCCTCCCCACCCTCCCCCCGTAGTGTGTCTCTGGTTTATAGTTGCTTGTTGATTTTGATTTTTACTTTATTATAATTAGTCTTTTTCATGGTGCCTTATTTAGATTTTCTAAATTCCTGCTATGAGTGAGACCATCCGATATTTTTCTTTTTCTTTCTGGCTTTTTTTCGCTGGGCATGATCCCTTCCAGCTCCATCCATGTTGCTGCAAATTGCATGAGTTTATCTTTTTTGATTGCTAAGTAATAGTCCATTTTGCATGACTAGATTAATTTATTATCTTAACTGTTAATGCTGTGACTCCCTCAGTTGATAGTGTAGCTCAAGCCCCGCTCCTGATCAATCTTGAATGAGCAAGGTCAGATGACATTAAGTTTAGAGAATGGGTCTTGAAGACCCAAGGTCAGTGTTTTTTTTTTTTTTTTTTTAATCATTTGCTTAGAGGAAGACAGAAATATGAGGTCAGAATCTTCATTAAATATGGAAAAATACTAATTAGGGAAATTGACAAAGAAGATTGTCCATTACCTGGGAAATTGATTTTAGCTCACCAACAAATTGGTGTCACTAGATCTGAAAATCATGCCAATGGGTAGCTTACTACATTCTTTACACAGATGTAAAACTGCAAGAGTGAAGAAGGTGTGCCGTTTTAAAATTAAAACAAATTTCTATGGGATAATGTTGAGGTAAAAGCTGCAGTGATCTCTTCACATCTGAAGTGAATAAAGTGACCAAAAGTAATTTGCAAGTGATTTGTAGTGAATAATTGCACATCTAAGATGGAAAATGAAATAGATGAAATCTAAAAGACTTGAGATAAGGAATGTAGTTCTTGAGTTAGTGTGGTACAAGATCTGTATCTTACTAGATAGGAGAGAAAGGAGAATCACTTTCCGGTAAAAGAAACTTGGCCAAAAGGATGATTTCTCAAATGCCCTATTTTATTTGTTAGAAAATCAGAGGAAAAACGTTATATTGCAAGGTTTCAGAGTTAATCTGTCTCTGAATAACAACAGCAGAAATGCGATTAAAAGACATAGATTTAGGGCATCCCCGGTGGTGCAGCGGGTTGAGCACCACACTGTGAAGCTGTCTGCAGCCTCTGTGGTGCCAGTTCGATTCCCGGCCAGTCAGGGAGAAACCCACATAGCATGGCAGACCTCTCCTGCCTCGCCCGCTGCTCCCCTCAGCAGTGTCTTCAATCCATCTGCTTGTTCTGCTCCCCACTCTGTCTCTGGTGAATCCTCTCACCCTCCCACACCTCTGACTGTACCCCAATTCTTATATAAATAAACAAATCTTTAAAAAAAAAGACATAGATTTATACTTGGAAATAAACCAATTAAAAAGGACTGTGGTTCCTGTTTAAATGCCAGGTTACTTGGGACTCACACATGAATAAAAAAATATTTCAGATAAGAGCCATGAAAGTTGGGTTTGATCTCAGGTCAGATTCCATTGGTCACTAGAGGTGCTGAGCTCAGTTCCACAGGAAAGGCAAATCAATCAGGGTGTGGAAAAGAAGAGAGGCATCATAGAGCTGTCCCTATGATTCTGCTTTCTTCTCACTGTCTCTTTTACTTCTGTAAAAGTAAGTGCCTATCATCATTATCATGCTTTGGGTGGCAGTTGAAAGGAACAGAACAGAGGGGAGCTGTCCTTTTCTCCAAATTGCTAATGTCTAGATGTAACTATTAGGGAAACAGATTAAAAGAATATGTAACTTTTGGAGATCAGTTACTTAACTATAAACATAAGGCATGGTTCTATTTATCACATAATGCAATAATGAAAAAAACACAAATGGAAACAATGATAGAAAACTAAAATAAACCAACCAGTGAGTGCATCTTTTGGGGGTCCCTACCATTATCACATGTAGGTTATCTGGGGTTTCCTGATCAGATTTTTAAATGCTAGGTTTGTGTTATCTATTGCTGCATAACAAGTCACCTCAATACTAGCAGCTTAAAATAATATGCACTTATATCTGTGTTTCTGTGGGTGGAAAAGTAGGATGGTTCAATTTCAAGATCTGTGATGAGGTTGTAGTGATGATTTTGGCTGGGGTTGTAGTCATTTCAAGACTTGAATATGGGAAGATCCTTTCCCAAGCTTGTTTGTAAGATTACTGGCTATTGGAAGATCTGACAAAGCAAAGCAGTGGCCATGACCAGGTTGACCTTGGGGAGTGGAAGTCCATGCTGCTGAGCATTCGTCTTTGCTGCCATGGCCACTTTATTCATGAGTCTATTGGACAATGACAGGAGAGATTGGGGAAGGGGATTGACTAATGTCCATGACTGATCATCTAGACAGCTTAAATACTAAATTTCTCCCTTGAGATCTTGAGACACAAATATCTTTACATTTTGTGTATATTTAAAGATACCTGCCCATTTACTTCTTTTCTAGGTCTCCTGACTGTTCTACCATACCATTAGCTGTGGTTGACGAATTGGTGCATGTGCCATTGGGAATCTCCCTTTCCGGAAGAAACAAACACCTGATACATTTCTTTAAATTCTACTCACCAGGAGGTTTTCCCTTCACCTTTAAGCTCTCACAGAGTGAAGTGCTAATAATGCAGTTTGGAATATGCCCCTTGGTGTGGTGCCTACCTATTGTGCAGTACTATCTGTAATTTGAGCTTGAGTTTTTTCATCAGTCAAATAGTCACAGGAACTCTCCAAGAGTCCACAGAAGTGAGAGACAAAGGAGGGAACAAGCAGGATTAGGGCCATGGCCATGCTGATCTCTTCCTTGTGCCGTAAGGACCTGCCTAAATCTGATCTCATATGTATAATTTCTATTTGATGATGAAGTGCTGTACACACCAACTTATAGAGTGGTGTATCGGGCAACAGTTCATGATGGGCAGTTCAGACATCATGGTACCCCAGAGAAAAGTTTTTAGTCTCTACATATGCCCAGTAGCAAAGCAAAAGCTGTTTCTCAAAGTTAGTAGCTACTGATAGAGGATGGCCTAATGTTGCTCTAATATCCTAAGAGACTGACAAAATTTAAAGATAGGAGCCTGCCAAAGACTTCAAACAGCAGTTTTATCTACCACAGACACTTTAGGCACCATCAGATCTGGGTCAAAATAGCAGCCTGTACCTGCTGCAGAGCCCTCTACTGTTCTGAGCCAACATCTGTTTACATTTAGGTTAAAAAGCTGCCATCCAAGATTTGTCTTCATCAGAAGCCAGACTGGTCAGTTGAATAGAGGTTTATTAGGAATTGGGAATCACTATTTCTGCATTTATCAAGTCCTCGATTATGTCATTAACATTTTCAATTTCTACTGGGAATACAGTATTGCTTTTGGCTTGCTATTTTATGAGAGAGGTAGTTCTAGTGGCTTCTATTTATCAGGGATTGATGTAAGAACCAGTAACGGTTTCATTACATGGGTAAGGGAATAAATTTGGTGATTCTTCTAGTTTGTGAACATGTCTATTCCAATTATGCATTCCTCAAATGGAGAATATAACCACAGATTGTGTTCAGACTCATTGGGACCCCTGGGACACAGACCCGAGACAAACTCCATTCATCACCTGACTCCCACAAGCTGGCTGATGGGTCACAGTGACATTTAGGTCTCTAGGAGATAGTGTCAGTTCAGAGTTAGTAGCTTATAAGCCTCCATAAAGTCTGACTATTTTTCCTTCCTCCATGCACAATTACTTTGGCATATCGCTTCAGGTACATTTTGCAAAAATGAGGAAAAAGATTAACAGATTATATTTATGGGTACATAGCAGAGTTCTTCTCAAATGGCTCTGGCTTCCTTTTTATTCAAAAGGACCTATGAATTGGATCAAGCTGAGGATTTATTTAGGAGCTATGCTTGTGTTTTGATGATTTAAGTCAGACTTTTGTTCTCCATACCTAGAGCTTTTCTACTTACATAGTGAGATCAAGTTAGTCACTAGTAGACTGCCTATCTGTTTCAACTCTAGGGTAATAAGCCAGTGTCACAGATGTCGGAATACTCTAATTACTACTTTGGCTTTTCTCTCTACTATGGTAACATTTTTTTAAAAGATTTATTTATTTATGCATACAAGAGCTGGGGTACAGGCCAGAGATGCAGGGGGTGAGAGGATTCACCAGAGACAGAGTGGGGAACAGAACAGGCAGACTGACTGAAACACACTGCTGCGGGGAGCCGTGGGCGAGACAGGAGAGGTCTGCTGTGCCATGTGGGTTACTCCCTGGCCGGCCGGGGATCAAACTTGTGCTGCAGAGGCTGCAGATTACATCATAGTGCCTTGCTTTACCCCTTGCACCACCGGGGAGGCCCTATGGTAACCTTATATACCTTGCTTGTGGATTGCAGATCTGTTGCTGCCTGAGAGTTGTTAGCCTATTCTGCTTAATGGCCTGCCCTGCAGATTTGCATTTGCCTAGCCAGCTCCCACTATTACTAAGTCAATACCTTGCAATAAATTTCTCTCTCTCTCTCTCTCTCTCTCTCTCTCTCTCTCTCTATATATATATATATATATATATATATATATAATAAATATCCCATTTGTTCTGTTTCTCTGGGGGATCCCTGACTGATATAGAAACCATACTTCCACCTCCTCTTCCTCCCTTGAACCCCCAGCAACTTACATCTATTGCAAGCTTTTATTCTTACATCAATCCCTGATATTTGTCTCTCTCTCTTTTTTTTAATAATAGACCATGGTTATTTATTTATTTTTATTTATTTTTATTTTTATATTCCTCATACAATTACAACCCTGATTTTGACCCCAATCCTTCCTTTCCACTCCACCCCGCCCCCCCCTCAAAGAGTGTCTCTGGTTATTAGCTGTTTGTTGATTTTCATTTTTTTCTCTCTTATAGTTATTCTTTTTCCTGGTCCATATTTAGGTTTTCTAGATTCCTGTTATGAGTGAGACCATTCAGTATTTTTCTTTTTCTTTCTGACTTATCTCACTGGGCATGATCCCTTCCAGCTCCATCCATCTTGCTGCAAATTGCATGTGTTTATCTTTTTTGAATGCTGAGTAATATTCCATTGTGTATATGTACCACATCTTCTTGATACAATCATCTTTTTGGGGGGCATTTGGGTTGTTTCCAAAACTTAGCTATTGTAAATTGTGCTGCTATAAACATAGGGGTGCAGGTGCTCTTTGGAATTAATGTTTCTGTGTCCTTTGGGTAAATACCTAGGAGTGGAATTGCTGGATCATATGGAAACTCTATCTTTAGTAGGTCGAGGAATCTCCACACAGCTCTCCATAGTGGTTGGACCAGTTTGCACTCCCACCAACAGTGCAGGAGAGTTCCTTTTTCTCCACATCCTCGCCAACATTGTTGTTAGTTTTTTTTAATATGTGCCATTCTCACTGGTGTGAGATGGTATCTCATTGTAGTTTTGATTTGCATTTCCCTGATTGCAAGTGATGTTGAACATTTTATCATATGCCTGGTGGCCATTTGTATTTTCTCTTTGGAGAAGTTTCTATGTAGCTCTTCTGCCCATTTTTTGACTGGATTATTTTCTTTGTTTTTGTTGAGTGTCATCAACTCTTTGTAGATTTTTGTGATCAGTCCTTTATCATTAGTGTTGGGTGCAAAAATTTTCTCCCAGTTGGTAGGGTTTCTCTTTGTTTGGGTTATTATCTCTTTTGCTGTGCAGAAGCTCTTTAATTTGATGTAGTCTCAGCTGTTGATCTTTGCCTTCACTATCACTGCTTTGGGTGATGCATCTGTAAAGACATCTTTGAGGTGCATGTCATGTAGTGTTTTGCCTATATTTCCTTCTAATATATTTTATGGTTTCAGGTCTTATGTCTAGTTCTTTAATCAATTTTGAGTTGGTTTTTGTGCATGGTGTGATGTAGTAGTCAAGCTTCATTTTTTTGCATGAAGCGACCCAGTTTTCCCAGCACCATTTATTGAACAAATATTCTTTGCTCCAGTGCATAGCCTTTGCTCCTTTGTCAAAGATTAGTTGACCATAGATCTGTGGGTTTATTTCTGGGTTTTCTATTCAGTTCCATTGGTCCATGTGTCTGTTCTGGTTCCAATACCATGCAGTTTTGATGATTATGGCTTTGTAGTATAATTTGAAATCTGGGAGAGTGATGCCTCCATTCTCTTCTCTTTTTTTTTTTTCAGGAGGTTTTTGGCTATTTGGGGCTTTTGGTGGCTCCATATGAATTTCATCAATATTTTTTCTATTTCTTTGAAGAATGACATTGAAATTTTAATTGGAATAGCATTGAATCTGTAAATTGCTTTTGGTAGGATGGCCATTTTGATAATGTTATTTCTTCTGATCCATGAGCAAGGGATGTCTTTCCATTTCTTTGTGTCTACTTCTATTTCTTTTAACAGTGTTTTATAGTTTTCTTTGTATAGGTCCTTTACTTCTTTTGTTAGGTTTATTCCCAAGTATTTGATTTTTTTTTGTTTCAATAATATAGAGAATGGTTTTCTTGATTTCTTCTTCTTCAGATTTATTGTTTGTGTATAGGAAGTCTACTGATTTTTGCTCATTGATTTTGTATCCTACCACTTTACTAAACTGATTGATTAGTTTAATTAGTTTTTCTGTGGAATTTTTGGGGTTATCTATGTATATTATCATCATCCACAAATAGTGATAGTTTGTCTTCTTCCTTGCCTATTTGGATTCGTTGTATGTCTTTCTCTTGTCTTATTGCTCTAACTAGGACCTCCAGTATTACATTGAAAAGCAGTGGTGAGAGTGGACATCCTTGTCTTGTTCCAGATCTTAATGGGAATGCTTTCAGCTTTTCACCATTGAGAATGATATTGGCTGTGTGCCTTTATGATGTTGAGGTGTGTTCCTTGTATCCCGAGAATTTCAAGGGTCTTTATCATAAATGGGTGTTGTACTTTGTTGAATGCTTTCTCAGCATTTGTGGATATTATCATATGGTTTTTATATTTCTTTTTGTTGATGTGTTGGATTACATTGATTGATTTTCGGATGTTGAACCATCCTTGTGTCCCTGGAATAAATCCAACTTGGTCATGGTGAATTATCTTATGGATGCGTTGTTGGATTCTGTTGCCAAGGATTTTGTTGAGGATTTTTGCATCAGTGTTCATTAGGGAGATTTGCCTGTAATTTTCTTTTATTGTGCTGTCTTTGTTGGGTTTTGGTATTAGTGTAATAATGGCTTTGTAGAAAATATTTGGTAGTATTCCTTCTTTTTCAATTTTTTGAAAGAGTTTGTGTAGGATAGGCACTAATTCACTGCTGAACATTTGGTAGAATTCATCTGTGAAGCTGTCAGGGCCTGGGCTTTAGTTTTTGGGGAGTGCTTTTATTATTGCTTCAATTTTGCTGCTTATAATTGGTCTGTTTAGTTGTTCTATTTCTTCTTTGTCCAGCTTTGGATGATTATATCATTCTAGGAATTTGTCCATCTCTTCTAGGTTGTTGAATCTGTTTGCATATAAGTGTTCATAGTAATCTCTTATTATTCTTTTGATTTCTACTGAGTTTATTGTGATTTCTCCTCTTTCATTTATAATCCTATTTATACGTGTTTTCTCCTGTTTTTCCTTTGTGAGCCTGGCTAGAGGTTTGTCTATTTTGTTTATTTTTTTAAAGAACCAACTTTTGGTTTCATTGATCTTTTGGATTGTTTTTTTAATTTCTAATTCATTTATTTCTGCTTTTGATTTTTATTATTTCCTTTCTTCTACTGGCTTTAGGGTTTTTTTGTTGTTCTTTTTCTAGTTCTTTGAGATGTGAGGTTAGGTTGTTTCTTTGAGTTCTTTCTTGTTTGTTGATGTGAGCCTGTATTGCTATATATTTTCCTCTTATTACTGCTTTTCCTGCATCCCATTCATTCTGGAAAGTGGCATCCTCATTGTCATTCAACTCAAAGTATTTTTTAATTTTTTCTTTGATCTCATTAGTCCAGTGGTCTTCCAGTAGTGAGGATCAATCTCCATAAAGTGGGACGGTTCCTTGTTTTCTTTTAATGATGTATTTCTAGCTTGATGCCTTTATGATCAGAGAAGATAGTTGGAATGATTTTGATTTTCATGTATCTGTTGATGTTTGTCTTGTGACCCAGTATGTGATCGATTCTGGAGAATGATCAATGCGCACTTGAGAAAAAATGTGTACTCAGATTTTTTTGGGTGCATTGTCCTATAGATGTCTGTTAAGTCCATGAGTTCTATGTCCTTTATTTAGGGCTCTAGTGTCTTTGTTTATTTTTTGTCTCATTGATCTGTCCATTGGTGAGAGTGGGGTGTTGAAGTCTCCCACTATATATGTATTTTCTTTAATATCTGTTTTCAGAGCTGATAATAATTGTCTAATATATTTTGGTGCCCCTTCATTTGGTGAGTATATGTTGATGAGTGTTATATCTTCCTGATGTATTGTCCCCTTGATCATAATGTAGTGTCCATCTATGTCTCTTTTTTTACTTTTTTAAATTTTACTATTTTTAATTTCTATTTCATCTGATATAGGTATGGCTTTTCCTGCCTTCTTTTTTGGTCCATTTGCTTGTAGGATTGTTTTCCACCCTTTTACTTTCAGTTTGTGTTTATCTTTTGTAGTTAAATGTGTTTCCCGGAGACAGCAGAAGGTTGGATTTTGTTTTTAATACAGTCTGCTACTCTGTGTCTTTTTACTGATGAGTTTAATCCATTTGCATTTAGAGTTAATATTGATATGTTGGCATCTGTGTTTGCCATCTTGTTTGTCTTTTTTTGTGATTTTATTCCTTGCTTTATTCTTTTCTTCTTGTTCATTCCTTTGTTGGTTTTGGCTTTAAGACTTCTTGTAGAATTTTTTGGAGTGGGGGTTTAGTTGTAATGAATTTCTGGAGTTTCTGTTTGTCTGAGAAGGTCCATATTTTTTCTTCGTAGAGGAAGGAGAGCTTTGCAGGGTAAGGTATTCTTGGTTGGCATTTGCTTTCATGAAGTTCGCTGAATATGTTACTCCATTCTCTTCTTGCCCGAAATGTTTCTTTGGAGAAGTCAGAAGTTAACCTGATTGGTTTTCCCTTATAAGTTATCTGTTTTTCCCCCTTGCCAGTTTCATTATTTTTTCCTTGTCTTGGACTCTTGCAAGCTTTACTATTAGGTGTCTTGCTGTAGCTTTCTTTTCATTATGGTAATTGGGAGTTCTTCTCACTTCCTGTATGTCTATATTCATCTCCTTTATCATAATTGGGAAGTTTTCTTCAATTATCTCCTTGAATAATTTCTCAGTTCCTTTGTCTCTCTCCTCACCTTCTGGAATGCCTGTAACTCTTACATTTCCTCTCTTCATGGAGTCTGATAATTGTCTAAGAGTCTCCTTATACTGCTTCATTCTCACTTCTCTCTCTTTTTCTCTTTTGGCTCTTTTTATTTCTGTATCTTCTATAGTGCTGATGTGTTCTTCCATTTCATCGATCCTCTTTTCATTGCTTTTCTCAGAGTTCTTTATCTCTTCTAGTAATCTTTTTATCTCCTGCATTTCTTTTCTTTCCTTTCTTAAGGTCTCAATTTCATTCTTCTGTTCAGTGATTATTTGTCTCAACTCATTTTTTTCCTTTTCATTTTTCTGCTTTTTAATCAGGATGATTATTAATTCTCTATCTGATCGGCCGAGAAGTTCTTCCATGTCATCGTTGAACTCTGGTGACTGTGTTTCTTTTTGTGGTGTGTCCTCCTGCTGGCTTGCTTGGTTATTTGTATTTTCTCTTCTCCCTGTTTGCTTTCTAATTAGTTCTATGCATTGGGACGTTGTGCCACTGGTGTTGGCGGGCATCTCTTTGGAGTGCTCCTTTAGGGGTGTTGGAAACAGTTTACCAGACTGAGACCAGCACTGTAAGGCCAAAACTCCACCAGGGTGTTGATGCTGTGTTGCTGGGCTCTGTCTCTTACAGTTCCCTCCCTCTGTATTTATTCAGTTCCGACAGGGAATCAGCTAGTCGGTGATTTAGTTCTGGTCACGAGGTGGCGCCAGAGACCCATACTTGGTTTTTCCCATTGGTTCTCTGGACTAGTGGAGGGGAGCACCTCAACACAGGGGCTCTTATTCAAGCCAGGTGCTGTGACTGCCTTGTGCTCACCAGGTGTTGTGCCCTCAGCTGTATGGATCCCATGCCCTGAAGTCTGCACTCTAGGTCTCAGTTCCAGGGCTATCAGATCCAAAATAATGGCTGCCACCCTATGCAGTGCCCACTGTTATGGTGTGTCCCACACCCTGGATCCTGTGCTGAGCTCTCAGTTCCAGGATGGGGTCTTGCTCCATGCCTTATTTCCCTCCTTACCCGCTTTTGCTTGGCCCATCCTCTCTCAGCGCCTGAGGGTGTTTTTGTGATCCCTGTTTTCCAACTATAGGGTGTTGGTGATCTTTTTCTGATCACTAGGTGGCGCCAGAGATCTTTCCTAGTGTCCTTTGGGAACTGTTTTCAAGCCCGTGGGTCCAGCGGAACAGAATGGGAGTGGCGTGGAGCGCCTCAACGGCGTGGGGTGGGGGTGCTATGTCTGCCTTGTGCCCCACCATCATGGGGATCCCACGCCCTGAATTTCGTGCCCCGGGTCTCAGTTCCCAAAACCCTCAGGTCCAGTACGCGGGCTGTAACCCAGTTCAGTGTCTGCAGAAATAGCGTCTTTTGCACCCTGCTCCCGTGTCTGGTCGCCTGGTTTCTGATTACTAAGTGAGGGTCATTCACCTCAGTGAGGGTCCCCGCGTGTCTCCCCGCAAGCCTAGGTAGCAGGCGCGGGGACCTGGGCAGCCATGCTCAGCGTATTGCTTTTCCGCACAAGCTTACCGGCTGGCCTGGGGCTGTTTGTAGGTCTCCCAGAGTCTTTGTTTTTCTCTAATGGCTCCTGGAGCCCAGCCATTCGCTCACCTCTACGGGGAATCCTGCACGGTTCTCCACAGTTCCAGTTCACAGGGTGCGGTGGCTGAAATATTTCCTTTCCACTCACAGTCCCGCTTGATGCGTAGTTTGTTCTTGTTGGTTGCTTTAGTTTTTCTTTTTTCCTTCCTTTCTGTTGGTTGAAGAGTGCCAACTTTGTGGGTGGGGGCAGGTAGCAGGGTTCTGAGCTTTCCTTCTAGTCCTCTTTTATGGCAACTTTCTTCCTCAGGCAGTTTGCCAGAGTCGCCCATTTATCTTCTGTGTCCCAGTTCTCTCAGGGACCTGCCACTTTTCCTCCCTATTAACTTTTTTTTATGGGAGATCTTACTCGCAGCATTTCCTTGATGCCCTGTTGATGACCTACCTTAATTGTCTCTTTTCATGGAAACTCTCACATTGTCAAGTAACAGTTGTATTATATCAGCCATAGTTACCTTTATTGGCATAAAACAGACACGGTGTTTTAACTAAAAAGGGATTTATTGCTTTTACATATCAATCTGAAGTGGAAAGTTGAGACTGGGACCTTAAGAGAAATTTCAAGGGCCAAAGCTACTTTAAATCACCCACTATCACTTCTAGGGTATGATTTTCCTACTGTGCCCAAATACAACTTTGTGCCTGCATTTCAGCACAAAGGCAGAAAAAGCAAAAGTGGAAGGCCTGTGTGTGCCAACTTTTACCCTTTCTGTTCTCAGGAACACAAGATCTTCCTTACTCTGCCCTTATCTCATTGGCTGGACATAGGTTCTAAGGTTATTTAAAGCTGGAATAGAATCTAAGGAGATGAATATTTTTCACTGGTCATATTTCCTCCCCACACAAAATTGGAACTCTATTTAAGGAAGAAAGGATAAATCAACATTGGAAGTTTCTACTACTCATGGTTTGTTTTCTTTTCCAGAGTTGGTATATATTGGAGTTGGTAGTTAGAGAGGACAGAAATGGCAGATAGAGATGCGATAGATTGAGGACATGGGAGAAGGGATGGGGAAGGGTGAAGGAAACTGTTAGAAGAGGAACTGGATACTAGAGGAATGGATTTCCTTTGATTTTAGTAAATTTAGTTAATAATTATTGCATTAATGGTCTCATTCTAATTTTAAGAGATGAAGCAAAATAAATAAGGATTCCTTAAACTTCATGTCACTTCTGCCTTTTCTCTCTGAAAGGAGAAATTGTTCACCCATTATTGCTTTGTTTATGAGGATTTGCTTTGGTCCTCACCTGTTTTGTGTTATCTCAGTCAATAACCAAAGTGACTTCTTGGGTTTTGGACTTCCACTTTCCCATTTGCTGTATAAAGAGAAAGAATGACTCTGTCTAAGAAAAAAAAAAATGGTTTTAGACTAAGTAGTTAGGAAGGGAAGAGCCATCAGACCAGTGACTCAGATACTTTTAGGTGAGACCTGTGAAGCTACCAGGAGGTTTCCTGCTTGGACCAAGCAAGGGTATTTGACTATGAACATCATCCTTTAATTCATTTTGGTGACACTGACTATTCCAGCTCCATGCAATTGTCCTATAGGTGCCCAGGGAGCAGATTTTGAATAGAATGATTTCCAATGTAAAAACTTTCTGTCTTACATTCATGACCATATTTAACTAACAAAGCACCAGCCACACTGAATATTAGCCAAATGACTGATTTTCTGCCAATGAATTATGCTTGTGCCATCTTTTGACACTGCACTGGAATAAAACATAGATTATTTGCTTCTAGTGGTGGTGGTAGTGGCTAGCACATTTGTTATGAGTCTAACATACATTATAAATCATACTTACATACATTGAAAATTTGACAGTGTGAAGCTATGGAAGTTATTGTGTAATAAAAAGTTCAGCATTTAAACACATAAACGTAGCAATATGGTATGGCAGCTCATAAACAATGTAGGAAAGTATTTTAATTACTCTTTTGTTCTGGGATAAGTATCACCAGTCTCAATGGGAAACTATTCAAATTATCAGCGTTTCTCTTCCTTGGATTAGTAGATTTTAATAATTTAAGTCTTTACTTTGATTTCTAGACTGTCTCCATGGTAACCTAGTTGGAAGTCTTTGTGGCAACTAAATGGGTAAGAACATTTCCCACAGCCACCCCCACCCTGACTTATGGAAAACTGACAGCAGCTGTTTATTTTTCATTCCTAACAAATCACAGTACATTTCATTAGACCTAAGTTATTCCTCCAATTCTTTGTCTTGAGGAAGATTTAGACTCTTACATTACAGGGTTGGGGGCTGTACTGCTCTCTATCTTACATGACACTATACTACCTGTCCTCCGCAGCCCGTACTTTCTGTTCTGGTGTGGCCACTGTTGTTAGACCTTGATTCTGTGGGAAAGCCAAACTTCTCAGAGGTAAAAATGTTATGGAAAAACTGTTTTTCCTGGACAAGAACTAACCAAGCAGACTCAGAGAGCAAGTGGGTACAACTTTTATTATTATCATGCTAGCAGGCACTAGATAGGAGAGTTCTCTCCTGGAAAGATCTGGGCCCTAAACATACAGAAATATTTCCTTTTATACTCAGTTATTTTAACATAGGTTACATGGAGATTACATTTTGGGTAGATAAGGTTTTTCAGAGGGAAGATGAGCAAAATGGGAAGTTTTGACAAAGGGGAGTGGGAAGACGCTAACAGAAGATAAGAGGAGTCACTTACTCTGCTGTACCCTCTTCTCATAGAATGCAGCCTTGTTAGTGTAAAGACCAGCCATAAGTCCATCAGACAAAAAGAGAATTTGCAAGTGGTAAGGGAAAGCAAACTTGCTTATTGCACCTGGGTTGGTATGTTTATCTAATGGGACTTTTACTACATTGGTGTATTGACTTTCCTTTTCAAAAGTACTTGTGGCTGTTAATCTGCTCATTGTGATCCTGATGTGCCCTCTATGATTTATGTCCTGTTATAGCCTTGTGACCTTATGTCTGCTCCAAGTCCAGGAGATACTTTGTCACCTCAAATGTCACTACCTTTGAATAAAATTTTCTTCATGTTCCCTTATCACTTCTACATAATAAGAACATGAAATTGAAGATGAAGAAGGGAGGTTTAGAGCACTCATTCTTCATTGCCTGCCATTCCATTCTATGGCAGGTTTGCCAAATACCTAGGTAAGATGTCAGGTTCCCTTGAAAACTAAATTTAGTAAAAATTTCATTTGTAACAGTCTCCCAAGGGAACATAAAAGGATAACAGTGAACAATTAGCCAACAAAATCTTTTTCTTGATCTACTTCATTATTTTTTTCTTTTCTTGCAACTGTCAGAACGTATTTGTATGTACATTCATTTAAAAACACTGGCAGAAGTTAGCAGAAATTCATTCAGTTTTTAGTTTTTTCCCTCCCATGGTAAACTTATGGTGGAATTATCCTTTCTCATGTCCTGAAAAGATATGGCCCACAGGAATCCAGAGAGCTAATGGCTATGGGTATGTTAAGTATAGATGGTATGGGATAGATAATATTAACTTTATAAATATATTAATATTGTATCATTTCATAAATATATGGTAGTTATTTAATATCTCACTCTCTTTTCTATTCTCTTATAAGCATCTTTTTCTTTCTTCCCATGAAAAAATATTTTTTCTTTTAAAAAATTTTGTAATTTATCCTCAGATAATACCCAATTCTTGGTTCCTTGATTTAGTTGCCTATGGCAGAGACAAATAACTGTCCACAAAATTTGTGTTCCTCTTTAAATTGTGGGCAACAACCCAACCAGGGACAATGTTGCTTAGGTTTCCTTGGATAAGGTTGCATGGATAGTTTTCACCAATAGAATATAAGAAGTTATATGCTTTCAAAAGAGACAATATTCAAAACAAAAAGATATCTAACTGAATGGGGGAAAATATTTGCACATTATACAACAGATAAGGAATTGATATCAAAGATCTACAAATAACTTATACAACTCAACGAAAACAACTAAGTCAAAACATGGGAAAAAATAACCAAAAAGCAAGTTCTCCAAAGAAGAAATGCCAATGGCCATAAGGCATCACTTATAATCAGGGAAATGCAAATCAAAACTATAATGAGATACCACCTCACCCCAATAAGAATGATCCACACTAAAAAAAAAAAGAAGCAACATATGCTGGAGAGCTTGTGGAGAAAAAGGAACTCTTTTAAACTGCTGGTGGGAATGTGAACTGGTACAGCCACTATGGAAAGCTGTGTGGAGGTTCCTAAGAACACCGAAAATGGACCTACCATATGATCCAACAGTTCCAGTCCTAGGATAATACCCAAAGGATACAGAAATACTAATTTAAAAAGAAACTACACTACAATGTTGATTGCAGCACTATTTACAATAGCAACTATATAGAAACAACCCAAATGCCCCAAAATGGATGAATGAATAAAAAGTTGTGGTATATTTATACAATGGAATATTACTCAGTGATCAAAAAAGACAAACTCATGCCATTTGCGGCAACATGGATGGCACTGGACGGGTTTCTGTAGCCAAAATTAGTCAGAAGGAAAAAGATAAATAATGGATGGTCTCACTTATGTATGGAATATAGAGAAACCAAAAAAAGTCTCAAGAAAAAGTCAAAACTATCAGCCAAACATAGAACTGAGGAATAAAGCAAAGGAATGGGCTGGAAGGGGTACAAAACAGGGGAGGGATGAACACAAGGGAATATGGTGATGATTCAGGGCTGATGTGGTGGGAGAACTATGGAGATAACAATGACGTAAGGAAAAAAACAAACAAAACAACAACAACATAAAGAAATTATATGCTTCTCTTCTGAGCTGGAGTAATAAGAAATTATTGTGCATTGTCCACAATTCACCTCTGGCTAGATACAAAATATCCTTGTCTCTAAGTGTATAATGGAGTCACAGGTCAGAGGTATCTACATTATAATACCATGTGAAGAGAGTTCACCAGCATTTATTTGGACAGTTCCATAAGTATAAAATAAAATGTGGTGAGCCAAAGTTCAGGTTTATTTGTTATAGCAGCTAGTAATAGTCTATATAATACACCACCTCTAATTCTAGATTTTATCTTTTTCTATCATTAGTCTTCTATAAAACTGGATGTTTCCTGTCTTTCTTTTTTCTTTCTAAATCGCCCATTACTTTCCTGGGTGGATAGCTAGTGGGATGGTAAGACTGGAAGTAGAGAGCAAGGGATAAAGAGATGAATTTTATTTTCAGGATGTTAATCTGAGTTGTCTTTGAGATATCCACATAAAGATGTCAAGTACAGATTTATTTATCTGCCATCTGTACTTCAAGGGAGAAATGTCGGCTAGAGATAAAAGTTTCAGAGTTAATAGAAAAAGGATTATTAAGATTATTTAGAGTGAGTGAGTTGAAAATGGAGAAGTAAGCCAGAGATTGAGCCTTATACTTCCTCAATGAACATTTAGGGAATATATACAGAAGGTGTTTGAGAAAGAATAGGAGGGCCAAGGCAAGTGAGCACAATTTTGAAGAAGCCAAGAGTGGAGAATTATTCAAGGGATCACCGTTTGAATGCTACTGGTTGGTGTTGACTGACTATGGTTGACTGACTATGACAGCCATTTATGGCCTTGATGAAAGTTGTTTTATGGGGTTGAGGGTGAAAAGTCAGACTTTGGCGAGTTGAGGGTAGAGTTAGAGGTGAGAAAATGAGATTATCTAGTGGAAAAGCCACTATCAAGAAATTACATAGGAAGAGGAGCAGGAAAATGAGGTAGAGTGGGCACAGGTGTAGGGATGTAGTGTCAAGGAAGATTTCCTAAAGTTGGAAAGCACCTATAGCTGTTATAAACTCTTGGAAATAATTCAATGGTTACAGGGAGATAATGGTACAAGACAACTCATATTGTGACACTGTCCATCTCTTCTACATGAACTGGATATAGTGCAGTTCCTCTCTTCACCTCATAGAGGTATCCTTAATTGATATAGCCGAGTCATCTCTGCCTCCTCCAGTCTCCTACAAAATATGGGACCTCCCTGGTGGCACAGGGGTTAAAGTCTCAGTGCTATCAAGCAATTGCCAGACACTGCAGTATGAGTTCGATCCCTGGCCAGAGAGATCACCCACATGGCTCAGCAAACCTCTCCTGTCTTGCCTGCTGCTCCCCTCAGCAGTGTATTTCAGTATACCTACCTGTTCTGTTCCCCACTCTATATCTGGTGAATCCTCTCACCCACCGTACTTCTGGCCTATACCCCAGTTCTTGTATGCATAAATAAAAATAAATAAATAAATCTTCAAAATGTACACTATGTATAGCTTTTCATATTCCTGCCTTGAAAAGCTTGGTATAGAGGAAGCACAAATATTTGGAGTCAGAAAGACTGAAATTGAAGCTTTTACCATCTGCTTTCCAATGATTCTCTTGACATTTCTGTGATTCCTAACTTCCCACTTTCTAGTCCAAGTCATTCTGATATACTTGAAGTTTCTTCATGTACTTTGCCCTCATAGATTCTTGACCTTTGCAGGTGTTATTCCTCCAGTCAGGTATGCCTATTTCCTGTTCTTCTCCTTCCTCCCCTACCCCAGGTATGACAAATACTCATCAAGTATAAGTATCTTCTATATAACTTTTCCTTGACCTCTCTAGTTTGATGCTCCTTCAGCATATTCTTGCAGAACTGCAAGCATACTTTTACAGCAGCACTTGTAATACTGAAGGACAAATGGACTTACTAGTCTTATTCTCCAACAGACCTTGAACATCTTGACAATAGAGAACATTCCCCATTTATCTTTGTATTCCAAGTGAATTTTACAGTGTCGATCACTGATAAACATTCAAAAATATTTAATGACTGAATTAGGCAATTGATTAGTTATTGTATTTATTTATCCAGTGTCTAAACATCTTTTTCTTTATGTAGGTATTCATATACACCCTGCATTTAATCATATATTATACTATTAAAATCAAGGATAAAGAAATGGCCATTTCACTGCTATAAAGTTTGTAAAATATAGTCCAATAATAGATGACATGACTCAAGAAACTTTAAGAAATAGAAAAAGAAATGAAATTGGGTAGAACAAATATAATCTACTGATTAAATTGCTTGGAAAAAGCTTTTTATTTTAAAGAAATCAATGGGTCATTATACATTATATTTCTGCAGGTGAGGAAGTTAATTCTCATTGGATAAAGATTAAAATATGGTACAATGTCAGGAGTAATTATCTTAGGTTGATATGAAAAAAATATCCTTCTGTTTTAGCTTTTATTGAAATGAAACTGTTGTTTCAATCTCTCTTCACCCCACTCCCACTTTGAAATGAAGTGAGAATCGGGAATATTTTTTGTCTCATTTTCAGGGTAATTTACTTTAACAAATATGTCACTTTTCAGTGAAACCATTTGTGAATTACCCATAGGTGATTTGAAGACATAGACATATAGTTTTGTATAAGCAGTGCATTTGCTTTATGTAATCAATCATTTGCAGACTCTGTGATTAGATGGCACTCCTAGAGAACTGTGGGACTTCTTAGCTGCCTCACAAAGAGCACTGAGAAATGTCCTTTCACTTCAGAGGTTCAAAACGAAAACCCATTGAATGGAAGATAAGGAACTTATCTGCTAGATGTTATCTGGAGCAACTGGAGGAAATAAGGTACTTATGGAAAATTATCAGCGTGACTAAGTGGGGCTTAAAAACTCAAAACTGTATCATGGAGTATTAACACTAAAGGCAATTCTTTTTCTCCCCATATATAAACATAAACTTTCACTGATATAAGTAAGAGTTTCCTAAGGAAAATATGACCAGATAAGTTCACTTTGGGCTATCAACATATAATTTAGACCTTAAGGTAAACATCTTTATGAAACTCAGCGGTAGAGGAAAGTATGGTAGAGCATGAATGGAAAACTTTGGACTCTTAACAACAAGATATAAATATGAGATTTGTAATTTTAGATTAACTTCACACATCCTCATATTTATAAAGTACATTTAGCCACAGAGTTGACATGTAGAATTCCATGAATTCATTCAAAAAACTAAATAGGTACAAGGTGAGGTAACATGGGAATAATCAAGTGGTAGGGAGAAGGGCAATATACCCTGGGAGATTGTTAGAAAAGCAGAATCAGAATTTCCGGCTAATTTGTATGCAACTTAGAGTTTGAGAAGCACTGTTTAAAGTTACTTACTGAGATTTTAATTCAGCTATTATGTGGCTGAACTGTGACTCCCCTTTTCCCTCTGTAGAGTGGATGGGGCACTATCAGTCACTAGGCGTTTATTCTTCACCTTGAATAGTCCCCTAAATAGGCCTTTGGAAGGGAGAGGGCTATGTCAGACATATGGATAGTGATGTGCTCACTTGTCACTGACTTGCTGTCATGGGAAAACATGATATTTGTGTAAAACTGCTCTGTTATTTGATGAAATGCCATGTCAGGAAAGGTAAGATTTTCCTTTGAATGTTCTGTTCTCATGGCAGGGGTCATTTACAGTCAGTTATGACCAGCAAGGAACAGGGAACTGAAACATAGGCAGGGAGGGAGGAGGCAGGGAGGGAAGGAGGGAGAGAGAGAGAGAGAGAACAAACATTCAGGGAAGCTGCAACGATCCAGAAGAGACAGGTTAGGAGCTGAGGGCTATTTGACAATTTGAAATGTGTAAAAGTCCAACAAGGGAGAGTGTCCAATGTGTCCCAAGGAAGATTTAAGCGTATTTTGGGAATGTGGGATTTTATGTAGGGCTGATGAGAAGGGGATAGAAAAGATTCATGAGGGATGTCTGACTACTTCAATCAGGAGGTGGACAAGGTACTGAGGGCAACGTCAAAGCAATGTTCTCTGTGCGTTGGGAAAGGAAATGGGGGTGTTCACAATACCTTTTTACCCCTGTCTTTTTGGATCATATTTATGATGACACTCTCCAGAGTTATTGGATTTATCTCAGTGAATTCTACTCAGTCCTTCCTGGCATCCCCATGACAACCACCATTAAACATTTGCATGGTCTTCGTGAGCCTCAGGCACTACAATGGCATAAAAAGAAAAGGATCTGAATAATTCAGTGATAAGTGTAATTAGCTCTTGTATGACGGATACAACTATGTCACTTGTCATCTCTGCTGTGACCTCTTTGAGAAACTGATCCTTAGGAGTTATTGCTGCCCATTTAGAGTGGCCACTTTTCCTGTGCTGACCATCTGTTTTTTTTTTTTTTAGCTTAAAAATGATATGCTTTATCTCTTTAAATTTAGTTGTGTAATGCACTCTCTAGAAATACAATTTTAAGGGGTCTACCACCTTTTCATTAAGAAGATGTTCTGGTGTAGGGAAATCAGCCCTGGGTATTAAGCTGGAAGTCTAGGTTTCTGTTCTGACTCATTAACTAATTGCCCTTAGGAAAGTCACTTAGCCTTTCTGAGCATCTGTTGTCCTCCGAAATCTGTTCATTCTTTCCTTTTGGGCACATGGCTGCCCAGTGAGAGGTATTTCTCAGACTCCTTCACAGTTGGGTATATCTCCATGGCTAAGTTCTTAACTGAGGGAATTTAAGGAGAGATGATGTGTGAGGAAATTGCCTATTCTTAACTGTCTCCTTTCCCCTTCTCTTGGGATGATTCTTGGATCTGGGGGTGACCTAACTTTTATGGTGCAGATGAGGAGAACCATTGCAGGGGATGGCAGACCAACAGGATGGAGTTACCTATATCCCAAGATGACTTCATTAAATATAATTGTCCTATCAGCTTGGACCACTAAGTGGCAAATTTAAAGTGTAAGAGGAACTAATATCTATATTTAATCCATGGTATTTTTTGGTCTCTTTATTATAGCAGCTATTCTTGACTTTAATTAATACAACTTTTACATTTATGTTTATAAGATTGGGGAAATCATGCTTCTTGACAGAGCAGTTTTGAGGGTTAAGTTATATGATGTATGTAAGTGTCTTAGGCATTGTAAAATACTTTTATATTGTCAGTTTTTAAAATCGATTTTGGTATTCCTTGCTTTTGTGAGATCACAGGTGGGACAAAACAGGGGATAGAATAGAAGATTGTTTCCAATAACAAAGTCTCTGGAGGGACATGAGCACTTGTACTGGATGATATCCTGACCCTGTTGGGAAAAAAGGAAAAGTAGAAATAGAGAAGCATAAAGGTTTCCTTGACTGAAACATCACAGTTTGAGGGGAGATCCTTTCTTGTACCCAGTAGCTTGGTATTCTAAATTCTGGTTAAGTTAAGCAGAACTAGAGAGGAAAAAGAGCCTGACTTGGTGAGGCTCTTTTTGAGCTTAACAATGAGCTTAAATGGAACAAACTGGGCTGTGGCATGCTATTTGTCATCAGCAGTGAGATGAGATCAGATTTCATCACAATTCTCATCTGCACGGTGGGCTAGAAGAAGCAAAGTGGCCGTTAGTTATGAAATATGCCAACAGTGAACATTTTCTTTAATTTTGTCATGAGGCATCAGAGATTTCGATATTTTTTTCAAAGTTTTCATCACATGCTGCCTCAAAAACTGCCTTTAGTCCTTGAAAACAGGTCCAAAGCCCCCGCCCCTTTCTTTCGTTTATTAATTTATTATTATTATTGAAATATAATTGACTTACAACGTATTTTTTTAGTTTCATGTCTACAACATAGTGATTCAACATTCATATACATTGGGAAATGATCTATTTATAATACTTTCCTAACAACTTTCAAATTTGCTGTACCTTATTATTGATTATGGCCCCCATGTTGCTCATTATAAGCCCTTGGCTTATTCATTTCGTAACTGAAGTTTGCAGGCTTTGACCCCCTTCACCCATTTTACCTGTCCCCCAATGCTGCTCCCTTCTGCACCTTTGATATGGTCATAGAGTTTTGTCTTTCCTTTTGTTGATATGGTGAATGACATTGATTTGCACAGTGACTATTTTAAATTGATGAACATATTATTTTCTGTGTTTCTCTCTCTGGGTACTAAATATTAATTTCTTAGTTTTTCAAGAACAATCTGGCCCTTTGATTTCTGCTTATGTTCTTGTTGAAATAGAAATCATAATTTCAGATAGAGATAAATGCCACAAAATTAAACCAAGGCAGGGTTAAGAATGTGTGTTGAAGGATGATATGAAAGCTGGTGTTCAGATACGTGGTAATGCATGCTATCCTGGAAAAGGTTACATTTGGGCAGACCCCAAGTGATAAGGAGTGAGACATGTGTAAAAGAGGGGAATGAAGCAGACAGAGAAAAACGACATGCAAAGACTCTGGGGTGGGAATGAGTTAACATGTTTCAGAGTAGCAAAAAACCAGCTTGGCAGGGGTGCAGTGAGCAAAGGAGAAGGAAAGGTCCTGACTGTGCTGGACTTCACATGCCATTTGAAGGAGTTTCGATTTGACTGGATAGAAGGGAGGCCATTGGAAGTTGGTATGCTGGAAAGTGATATCATCTGATATATGTCTTTAAAAAATCTCTCTGGAGACATGTACTTCACTGACTGCTCCTTCATTCTTCAACCCACTCAGTCTCAAGAATCTTCTCCCTATGTAAAAATAGGTTTTTTTTTTTTGTCAGTTTGAAGTTACCAAACAAAACAAGCTAGGCTAGATTGTAAAGGTGCTCCAAGTGTGGTTTTTATATCTCCTCTCTTGAGTTTTTCAATTCATTTCATCAGAGATATTTTAATTATAGCAAGTTATTGAATGATACCTGAAGTATTTTGGATAAATCTGTTAAAAGACTGGATGTCATTAACCATGATTGTTTTAGAAAATGCCCACATACAAGACTAGGTTGCCTAACTAACTGCTTCCTTCTACTCTTTTGAGATGCCTGAAATATTTCATTCACATTTAAATTTTATTTATTTATTTAAAAAATATTTATTTATTTATTTATACAAGCACTGGGTACAGTCAGAAGTGAGGGAGGGTGAGAGAATTCACCAGAGCCAAAGTGGGTAACAGAACAAGCAGACTGACAAAGTACACTGCTGAGGGGAGCAGTGGGAGGCAGAAGAGATTTGTGCGCCATTTGGGACCCTCGCCCTGCGGCTGGGGATTGAACTGGCGCTGCAGAGGCTGTGGGCAGCTTCGCAACCCAACGCTCAACTGCTGCGCCACTGGGAGGCCCCCCCCCCCTTTAAATTTTAAAAGGGAAGCAATTTAACATAAATCCCAACTTTCCCCCTGCCTTCTAAATTTACAAAATTTCTCCTTGTTTAAAAACATTTCCGATAAAAGTCAACTTGAATGTGAATTATAATGGGAGCGACTATCCCAGAGGTTGCCAAATTACATTCTTCACAGATCCATTAACATTTCTCCTGTCCTCTGTTGGCTGATGTAGAACCAGGTCCAGGAGAACTTTTGGTTACTTCTTCATTTAGTCTTTGCACATTGACTGATGTGTATCACATTAATTGCTGGCAAATTCTACAATAGATGTGTCCCTGGTGTTTTCCTCAGTCTCCTGAAGCTTGCATTCTGTTATCATCTATAATTGGGCCCCTACTTACATCTTTACAGACTTCATAATGCATTAACATTTAATCAGAAAACTATGCCATTCTCCTTGCTATATGCTCTGGATTAATATATATATATATATAATATATATATATATATATATATATTTGCTGGCTATTGTGAATTCAATTTAGGAATTTTGATTAAGATAAAAAACCAGGTCTAAATAAGTTTATTTTGAATTAAAATCTGGAAAAATACAACAAAAGAGCCCAAGTACACAATAGAAATGCAATAGAGAGTTTGTGAGGTGAAAGCAGAGGGAGGTGGCAAAGAAGAAAGATGAGTGGTGTCCACTGTCCAACTCTACAGACTTCTGCTGTTTTCCATGTACTACTTCTTAGTACAACAGCAGTAAGTGAACCTACCATTTTAAGGTAGTAACAACTATGCTTTCACATTCTTTTATTCCAGAGGGGCAAAATTTTGGAATCTGATATTTTCTAGAACTGTATTTGATAAACTCTTTGCACTGTGGATGGAATTTTTTTTTCCTTTTAGCAGTTTTTCAGAGCCTCAGAATTTACCAATGATATGTTGGTGAAATCTTGTTTAACTATTATCTTCTGAAGGAAACTTACTCTGTACCACCCTATTTAAAATTGCAAAACTTCACACCCTCTATAACTTCTTCTTCTTTCTTCTTTCTTTTTTTTTTTTTCTTAGCACTTGTCTTCCTCTAATATACCATGTTTATTATGTTCATTCTCTTTATTTTTCTTCCCCTGCTAGAATGTGAAACTTAAGACTACAAGGATATTTGTTTTTTAGGACAGCCCCCAGCACATAGTGGATGCTGAATAAGTATTTGTTAAATGACTGAATGATGTTTCACAACAAGAATAAGTCAAAATATCAGCTCCATGATTATTTCTTATTTGGGGTATCTAATTAATTCAAGAGTTGAACCAATCTTTACTTGTGAACATTTTCATGGCACAATTATATCTACATCCATCATAACTTTTAGCATAATTACCTATCAACCTTGTACATTTTAATCTTACTCTCAGGTTACCAAAACCCACCAAGATAGCTAAACTTTTTGCTAGACAAATTAATCTCATATTATCTCATTCCCAAGTTAAATATATGGTATCTCAATATCTTTTCATTGTATACTACTTTCTGTTTTATTTTCATGAGAACATCTCTTCTCTCCTTGGATTTATCTAATTCTGGACACTTCCAAGATACCAATTAAGTAATTGATGACTAACTGTAAAGCGCCAAAGGGATTTCTTCACTCATTCCCAACATTTGCAGAAACACTTTACCCCTTCAGAGACAGTAACATCAACCAAAAAATGACCCTTCTTCAAAATCTAAATTTAGCTACCTATGCCAGGCCCCTCTGAATTTCCTGTTTTATTAATTTCAAACTTATTTTGGTTCTGCAATCCAACTCCCATGCTTCTAGTCCTATAATAAATACATTCAAACAGAGCTTTTACTCAACACAACAGCCTGTGTTGAGTGCCTCTGATGTCTTGAATTAACATAGAACAATCTTATTTGCAAGTATTTCCATTTCAATCAAACAATTTATACCAGACAGGTAAGGCTTTGTTTTCAGACACATTGCACCTTTTATTATGCTTGGAGGGAAATAGGGATATAACATTTTTTTGTTCTCTACAAACTTCCAGAGAAGTTTCCCCTACTTTTTCACATTCTTGTGATCATGATAGCTAGAGTATAAAGTTTTCTTGACCCCTTGCCAACTGCAAGCTCATCTCTCAGAATTGTCAGGTGGATTGCTGAAAGCCACTCTGTTAGCCTTATTGGAGAATAGGGTCTTTCCTATGTGCAGACACCCCCTTGCTGTGTATTTCCCAATTCTAGCACATTTCCTGCTTGGATACACATTTTGAATCACAGAAGGCACTCACTCTGACCTTTCCATCTATGAATTGAAACCAATTCTGAGAAAGAAACACTCTCCATTGGGTTTAGGAATTTTCAATTACTGCCATTGTTTTCTTTTGGAATAGAAATGTACGTTTTATTGTGAGGGACTGCATGACTTCACCTGAAAATGGATATATGGTTAGTTTTGTAAAGTGTGCCTCTTGACTTGTAGCCTTATGCTAAAATTTATATAAAAGTGATAGCCCATTGGTCAGAAAATGTAGGAGGTAATTTGAAAATGCACTTTTGAGTATGTTATATTATGTACCAGGAGATTAAACTCTATTTCATTAAACCGGATACACAGTCTTTTATCTTTCTTAATACACAAACTATGATTTTTATTAGCAATATTTATGATGTTGTGTAGCTTACACATCAAAGATAAACCTCAATAGGTGTTGTCAAAAATTAGCATATCTGGGCATAAGTCTAGTGCTTATGGCTCTAAAGGTCTCCAAGAATGGAATATTTGGCTTTCTATCATCAAGGAAGTCTGAGAATTTCTTATGGTTTGCTTAAAATGAAACTTTACCACCAGTTTCCCTTATACACTTTTATTACCTCCCTCTGGTTATTTCTCACTGATCAGCGAGGAGCGAATTTTAGCAAAGCACATAGAAATTCATTTCAGATACATTTCCTGAAAGCTTGCTCTCGGCAGGTTCTGTGTAGCACAAGAAATTTAAAAAAACGAATGAACTGTGACCTTGGCTCTCTAGGGAGTCAGCATTAACTAGTGGCAACAGGGACAGGCATCAGTAACTTAACCATCAGATCATGCTATGAAGTGTTGAAATTAGGATGTTCTGAAAATACTGGAGTGTGAGAAAGGAATACTTTGAGAAAACAGAAGTCCCCATCTTAATATTTTCTGCAAGAAACTTCCTTAGAGTGGGATGTGTGGGCTCTTCCCCCACCATGGGAGGTGGGAGGCTGTTGCTCAGGTCCTTCCTTTCTGAGGGGTGTCAAGTTTAGTGGTAGAAATTTCTGCCTTCAGAAGCAAAAACTGTCTGTCCATGTATGCCAGAGACTGTGTGGGAAGCCTAATTCTCAAGATTGTTAATACGCCTTGTAGGGTAAGTGATTTTCAGGCTTTTCTGCCCTCCGGCCATTAGGATTGCCCTGCCTGATGGGACACCTGCATTCTGTTACATTGTTATGGTTGTATTATTTACTTCTGTGGGCTGGACTACAGTACTGAGATATTCGCCAAGAGAAGCCAGGCAGGCTAGAGAAGGGGAAAAAGAATGCCAGAGAAGCCCAGAGTGAAGACTTGCTGGGGACTTGGAGGCCTGCCGGCCTCCTGGGCGTCCCCCACCCCACACCCTTGCCTGCCGTGTACCTGGTTGCTGCACTAAATGTAAAAGCTCAATAAAAGCCTGAGAAAGCCACCGAGGGCTCTAGGACTCTCCTTTACCTGTCTCATCTGCTTGGATCATAAAGAAACCTGCTCTGTGGCCATCCTGACCCTAAATGCCTCTTTGACTCTTACACTTCAGTCTTGCTATTCAACAGAAGTAATGCATTAATGATAATGTTGGCAGGAATTAGAATACGGGGTATAAAAATACATGAAAAATACATATAATATGGTGTATGAAAATACCAAAAAGCATAGAAACTTTCTTCTCGAAACAAATGTGATTTAAGTGTAGAAAATATAGTCAGTCATTCTTATTTTGTTCATCAATAGCTGGAAAATTCATCACTATATTATTCAGTTTTTTGCTGATGCAGTGTTACCTCATGAACAAGTTCTAAATTTATTGATTGTGACAAGTAATATTTATTCATTGCTTATAATGCTTAGATTTAGCCATGACTAACTTGTTAATTAATTAATTATAACACTTTTACAATGTGTTTCATATAATTCTATGTGATGGGGTTACAAAACAAGACAGAAATGCTTCTTGCTTTTATGAAACATATTTTATTGAAAGAAACAGAGAATACTAATTAAGTACAGCTTTAAAATTACATATGTATAGATAAACTATTGTGACATAGAAATAACAGAAACTATTGTGGCAAAGATTTCTGTGAGTTAGCAATTCAGCTGAGATTTAAAAAATGAGGGATACCTATATTGAATTGTTTCCTATTTAGAACTGGATGAATTACCTTGGTCAAAATTATGTTTGCTCGTGTGTATATAGAGATAATATTTACTATATTTATTAATGTATACATGTATGCATATATTTTTAGTATATTAATATATACATATTTGCTGTAGAATGAGATTTGTATTAGGAATTGGATTCAGAAATGAATTCAACCAAAAATTCTTGAAATCCAGGAGACTGAAAGAAAATATAATGAATAGCAAAAAGTATATTTGGAATATAAATGTGTGATGAGTTGGGTAGGAACAGTTTGTGGAATATTATGTTAATTATTTAGAAAAGGCATTTAAAATTATAGTCAGATATTCACTACTATCTGTGAGTAGCATATATTGACCATACACATAATTAGATTCTGTTGTGCAAACAGAAGCAAGCCATTTCTGAAACTGCTTTGTATATTTATCTCCCTCTGTCATATCTTTATTATTTCTTTTTCTCTGCAATTGCTCTACTGGCTTTTATTGAACTATGGATATTTCATTCCACTGTGAATGTAAATCTTTTGCTCTGTCACTTCTGCACACATTGCCTTTTAGAATGGAAGCAGGTGCATTCTGGGAATGCCAAGAAAGAAAGAAACTTTTTTCTTATATTTTGCTTAAACATTTTTCTTTCCAATTAGTTTCCAGAGTGTGTTTCTCCGGCATTTCTCTTGACGGCAAAAATCTGTACACTAAAAGCACGTTTGGAACTAAAAGTGCATCTGACTTGAGAGTCTGGCGCCATCTTAAATATAAACGTGTGCTTTGTGAACATAAGTAATTGTTGAGAAAGACAAATAATAGAGACTTGTGAGTATGAATTCTGTGAATGTGTGCATGTGTGAGAGACAGGGAGAGAATTATCAACAGCAAGAGAGTGTTGGGGGAAGAGGCAGAAGAGTAAAGAGAAAAGGAAGTACTTTGATGTGGTTGATAAACAGAAATCGGTTTGATATGAAGCAGGTGTCAAGGTTACAAGGACAATCATACTAGACTAGATTTACTGATTAGGCTGCTAGGCAACAATGGAGAAGGAGGAGTAGCCACTACAGAAAATCTTTACTGATAGGAAGGCCCCAGAGAATAAAAATAGGAATGAGGCAAGAATCCAGTTAGTTCTTTTCTAGGTTGTTTCTAGAAAGAGTGGCTAATTAAAGCTTCTTCTAACAATGGATTTAATGAATCATGAGCCAACCTTTATAGGAGTGGTATCTAGGTAAAAAGTTAGACACCTGTGGTGTTAATTTAAATTGCATCAGGAAAGGTACTGGAGAAGTTGAGAACTTGCATTGAGTTTTTCAGCAAGTGGTGACAAGAAATGGGATACAGGGAGCCTCCCTGGTGGTGCAAGGTGTTGAGACATATCACTGTGAGGCTGTCTGCAACCACTGCAGCACGAGTTCAATCCCTGGCAGGGGGTGGGGTGGAGGGGGGACCCCCGAGGGGGGGGACACACATGGTGTAGCAGACCTCTCCTGGCTGGTCCGCTGCTCCTCTCAGCAGTATATTTCCATCAATCCACCTGTTCTGTTCCCTACTCTGTCTCTGGTGAATCCTCTCACCCTCCCATACCTCTGGCCTATACCCCAGTTCTTGTATGTATAAATAAATCTTTAAAAAAAGAAATGGGATAAAATAGATAATTGATCAACATGTGAGAAGTAGTCAGTGCAGTCTAAGAGTGACTGTATGTAAATTCCTAATGATTCCAGAGGAAGTGAAAAGATAAGGCAATAGTCTTGATTTTCTAGTTGGGTTTTTGCCAAGACAAGTAAGTTCATCATTGGTAGAACTCCTAGGAGGAATCTATTAATCATGTTTCTTTCCTCCTCACCCCCACTCTTGACTTCAGACACATTGGTTTCAGTTCTCTCTCTTGAACATTTGCCATGAAATTTTGTTCGCCTCGGTAGGGTAAATGAAGACTGGTCAGGCACTTATGCTGCTGGTCTCTGTGACTATCACCTGTGGCCTTGATTGTGCTAATGCAGGAGGTATTTGTGAGCATAAGCTTGGGGTTCACATGCCTGATGGTGGATACATGGAGTATGGTGTGGGCAGGCAGAAGAGTGCACCCCTGAGCCTGGAGGCTGAGGCTATAAGGGCAGCAGAGAATGGCTATGAGAGGAAGAACCCATCAAAAGACACCTGAGAGAGCCCAAAGAAAGTCAAGATTCGCTGGGGACTGGGAGGCCTGCCAGCCTCTGGGCCCCTCCCCGCTGCCTGCGCTGCACCTGGTTACCTCACTACATTTGGCATAGAAAGAGCATTAAAGCCTGAAAAAGCCACTGAGGGCTCCAGGACTCTCCTTTACCCATCTGCCTGAATCGCTAGAGAAACTGCCCCATGCCTTGCTGGCACTACAACCTCTTTTACTTCTTTTAAACTCTTTACTTAAAAAAAAATTATTGAGTTAACATTGGTTTACATCATTTGAATTTTACAAGTGTGTGATCCCCCATCATGTGTTGTTGCCATAGTGCACCCCCTCCAAAGCACCTGCAGTCCACCACAATTCAGTCTCACTATAATAGTGAAGTTACTAAAATATATGAGGCCGGGCCTCCCTGGTGGCGCAAGGGGTTAAGCACAGCACTATGAAGCAATCCGCAGCCTCTGCAGCATGAGTTCAATCCCCGGCCGGCCAGGGAGCAACCCACATGGTGCAGCAGACCTCTCCTGACTTGCCCACTGCTCCCCTCATCAGTGTATTTCATTCAATCTGCCTGTTCAGTTCCCCACTCTGTTTCTGGTGAATCCTCTCACCCCACTCCCCCCTGCACCTCTGGCCTGTACCCCAGTACTTGTATGCATAAATAAATCTTTAAAAAAAAAATATATGAGGCCACTTGGGACATTATAAAGAGTGAAGGGATCCTTGGCAACACAACAGTTCAAAAACATGAAAAAGAAGAAAATAGTTTATCAAAAGGTAAGATAGAATTACCAGAAATGTAGAAGAAACTTTTTAACAGTGCAAAGTGCCTCTAATCCCATAGGTTGAATTGAAAGAATTAATTAACCTGTTGTAGCGCCAGGAAGGATACAGTGTAGGACTTTATGATTCGAGTAGACGGGGTAAAGGAGAGTCTTGGAGCCCTCCGTGGCTTTTTTTTTTTTAAGATTTATTTATTTATTTATACAAGCACTGGGTACAGTCAGAAGCGCAGGAGGGTGAGAGAATTCACTAGAGCCAGAACGGGGAACAAAACAGGCAGACTGAGGAAGAAATACACTGCTGCGGTGAGCAGCGGGCGGCAGGAGAGGTCTGCGTGCCATGTGGAACCCTCGCTGGCGGCCAGGGATCTATCCTGCGCTGGAGAGGCTACGGGCAGCTTTGCAGCCCAGCGCTCAACTGCTGCGCCACCAGGGGAGACCCCCTTGGCGGCTTTTGCAGGCTTTTATTAGGATTTACCAGGCACACAGCAGGCAGGGGTGTCCGGCAGGCTGGCAGGCCTCCCAGCCCCCAGCAAGTCTTCACACTTTCTAGGCTCGCCAGCATTCTCTGGTGGTCTCTGTTTCTCTTTTGTGCTCTCTTTTGCTCTTCTTCTCTCTGCTTCTGCTGGCGTCCCCATGACACTGCCCTTGTAAACTCAGTCTTAGCCCAGGTGAATCCATCTACATATGCCCACACCCTATTCCAAGTGCCGCCATCAGGCATGCATTCAGGACCCCAAGGATCCATCATCAATCCTAATGGTGGGAGGGCAGAAAAGCCTGATACTTTTTCACTTACCTTATACCTGTGCAAATGAATTACTATTCAAATGAGGAAATGAGGAGAATGCACACAGTTACAGCATCTGACCATTGTTGGTGCTCATAATAATATTGCTGAATGAATATCTGTCATAAAACTGAATGTATGAAGGGACACTTCAATAGACCTGAGAAGCCAGTGGAAACTTACAAGGTAAGGAGCCAGTGTGATCTACAATGCAAAGAGTGGAAAAACCTTCAATATGAAAGGGACTTTCTTTGAGTAGTTAATTTGGAAAAGATATTATTTCTTTTGCTTTTATTATGTTACTTAAGTCTCCTTTTTCCTAAAAGTTTCATCCAAGAAAACATTGATGTTAAAAATAGATTTTACGGATGGCGCGGCAGACCTCTCCCGCCATGCCCGCTGCTCCCCTCAGCAGTGTATTCCGTCACTCTGCCTGTTCTGTTTCCCGCTCTGGCTCTGGTGAATTCTCTCACCCTCCTGCCTTCTGACTGTACCCACTGCTTGTATAAATAAATAAATAAATAAATCTTTAAAAAATAGATTTTATGGAAAAGACATTTTAGATAACAGTTTCTGAAACATTTAAAAAAATAAATATCAGATAATACAGTTGTGCTTTTCTTTGCCTTTCATTAAAAAAAAAAATCTTAAATATCTTTCCTCGTGAACACACAAAGAACTTATTTATATGTGTATTTTTAAAACTGGGAAGTATTTACTGAAAGGATACATAATAGATAACTAAGCCCATATTGTTGGAAATTTAGATAATATCTACTTTTTCACTGCAAACAATGCTGCAATGAGTAACCATGTACTTGTGTCATTTTTACAATCTCACATTGCAGCATCATAAATTCCTACATGTGGAATTGCTACATTAAATGTGTGCATTTGCAGTTTCAACAGATATTGCCAAAATGCTTCTATGTGAGATGTTCCAGGTTATATTCTCACTAGTAACATACAAGAGCACATGTATTTTCCACTGCTTTGATAACAAAGCTGTTTCCAAAGTTTGAAAATGTTGCCAATCTGATAAATTAAAAAGAATGCCTTTTTCTTATTATGGATGTGATTGAGGCATTTTCTACATTCGAGTACTTTGTATTTCCTTCTGTGAATTGTTTATTCATATCTTGTTCTATCGTTTATTATTAATTTTGTTTGTTGGATTTTCATATGTATTCATTAAATTATATTTAAATTTCCCCCCTTATTTTCTGTCTTTGGCCTTTGTTATAGTGTTTTTGCTTTGCAGAAAATTTTAACTTTTATGTAGTTAGGTTTTTCCAATTATTGAAAAATTGCTTCTAAATTTTATGTTTTGATAGCTTCAGAACACTTCCTCTTTCTGAAGTTGTAAAGAATTCTTTCCTTGCTCTTTGTTACTTTATAATTTTGTTCATTTGTATATTAATTTTAAAAACTATAATTTTTCCTATCTGTCCTAGGGGATCCTGGGTTAGTTTACACCTGGAAAATGTTTTTAAATAGAAATTAATTAAGAGTGTGAGACATTTGATTTTTTTAATCTAAAGAAATATAGTGAGTAACTTTTTTGAATGAAAGCTATCTACCATGATTTCAATCTCCAAAATTACTAGAAGTAATTTCATTTCTATATTTTTTTACTGTAACAATATGTTAACTTGCAGACAGACACAAAGAATTCTGACTAGGAGTATGTATTGAGTGGGAAAAAGAAAATTAGGAAGACATAGCCTATTGTGAGGGTATGGAACCATAAATCCAAAGACAAAATCATGAGGTCAGTTTCTTTTCTTTTCTTTTTTTTTTTAGCTAGTAAAGATTATGGTGTGAACTGAGGAAGAGTCATTGAAAAAAAGTGTTGAATTGTACTCCTGAGAGTGTGATAAGTCATGACTTTCAATAGCCCTCGTTCAGGTTTTGCCATCAGTGGGGTTCAGATCAGGCCAGGTTTTGCAGCCAAATGAGTTTCTAAAACACTTTTATTTTCAGAGCTTTTGGATTGCAGAATTTCAGTTAAGGGATTGTGGATTTGTCATCTGCAAATCATATGAGTTCTGTTTTTCTGCAATAATTTTCACTGCATTTATAAGTGTCAGAAAAGGATAGTCGTTCTCTGTGGTGAGGGTGTGGGGAGGAATTTATTCTTTGGAGAATGCCTACAAGAATGGAAAAGAATATTCACATTTTAAATGTACCTTTACTTATAGTTTCACTTGGTGGAATACTATGAATGAAAAACCCTTTCCATCAAATACATGCTGGAATATACTCAGATATCAGATAAAGCTAAAAATTCACTCTTCTATCATATATTTCATAGCTTCCTGATCACTTACTCTGTAGTTTATAGTTAATATTCCACTGGCTAAATATTCAGTATACATATTTACAGAGAGCTTGTTGTAAGTATTAGGGAAACAAATGAAATAAGCTCTCTTTCCTGAGGGAAAGAGAGTCAATTTAGTGAAACAAATAAGTACACCAGTATGTGTTGCCCAGTGTGGAGAGTGTTAGGTAGGTATTTAGAAACAGGATGCCTTTAAGGCATGGAGAAAGCACAGCTAATCCAGATAGAGGGAGAGAAAAGGCTTGAACTAAATTTTGAAGGATGAAAAGAAATTAAGTGAATTTGAAAAAAAATAGAGAAAAAAAATTGCAAGGGGTGTGTGTGTGTGTGTGTGTGTGTGTGTGTGTAGGTTTAAATGGTCGAGTTGGTCTGGAATGTAGGAGGATGAGAAAGCAAAGTCAGCCGGATAGGAAGGAATGATATCATGAAGGGTCTTGTATCCTAAGTTTCAGTATATGGCCACAGTTTTGAAAGCTAGTAGTTAAAGGCTAACAATGAATAATTTTTAGCAGAAAACTGACATGAGTAGGTTTGCCTTTGATAAAGACCATTATGGTATTTCTGTGGAGGGTAAATTTGAGTGGGCCACATGGCAAGTTGGGAGACCCGGGCAAGAAAAGATAGAGGTCTCACATCATGGGGAGGGTAGGAGGTTGGGAGACTACAGAGTATGAAGGCAGCAGTAGAAACTGTAGGGACTGAATATTGGCTGAATGAAGAAGAGAGAGAGGGAAGGCGAGCCCCAGTCTTCATGGTTGAGTACTTGGTGGATTTATTGTAGTGTTTTTATTGGTGAGAAAATGGTTTGAGAAAGGTGGTCCTTTGTGCTTTGGACATCTTGGATTTGGATAAACTAATATCTAGGAGGTGGTTAACAGCTTTGTTATGTAAGAGAGGTCAGAGCCAGTGAATAGATTTGAGAGTTATGTGAATACTCCTGGTTTTAATGCCAGTGGTTTGGGTGAACTCATTTAGGGTAGGGTTGAAAGAATAAAGAAAAATGTTTTGGATGAATGTCCTATATAGACTAATGTCTCCTGAACAAATTGGTTGGCCATTATTTTTAAACAATTTTCAGATGGGGGTGCCTGTGAGTGATGAATTAAGAACATTTCCAACTGAATGGATCAGTTACTCAGGTTGACATGTAGTAGAGAATGCTAGAGTGGAAAATTCACAGATGGGTCTAACTCGGTCTCTCTTGATTTGAGATGAAAGACTTTGGTTGTCTGCTATTGGTTAAGATCACTTTCAAAGTAATCTCAGTGATTCACTTTCTACACTGCAGATGGGCCTATTGGGAGATCTAGATCATATAATGATCTTCAGTGGTCATCATGAATACTTTAAATTTATTATCTATATTATCTATATTATCTAAATTTATTATTCTATATTTTTTTTCAGTGGAGGAATATTGGAATGTTGTAGGCTTAATGTGCATGCATATTTGGAATTTTGTTGAGGGTGGTCAGGCCAAATTTTAGAATTTAAGTCTTTTCGACATGTCTTTTGTTATCATTCAGTGCAAACTGCCAAGCCGTTGTTCTGTGGCTCTGTGCAAGCAGTCACAGTCAAATCTTTCTCTCTCAGAATATAAATAGAAGTGTCTAGAATCTCACTCCATTCCAATTTCATGCTACTCTCCCACTCATTTACTATGTTCCAGATTTACTGATATTGCTTCATTTTCTTCAGTTCACCAATTATATTATCCACCACAGGACTTCTGCACACTCTGCCCGGCATCTTTCCCCAGCTATTACTCACAACTGGCAATCTCTCATCATCCAGTTCTCAGTCTACAATACTGCCTTTTTCCCTAATCAGCATATACAGGTTCATTCCCTCTCCCTCTGCTCGGCATTCTATTAATCTGCCTACATGTTATATGTATTTCCTTTAATAATTTTAAATTTAAATGGTAATGATCCATGTCTGTGTTGCTCAATTTTGCATCCTGATAGCAAGAATAATGCAAAGATATTTCAAATCTATTCTCATCTGAAACTTGCAGTATATCAAGGAGTGCTATATACCTCATTGATAAAAGAAATTTATGGCTCAGTGAGCTCAAGTGAGTTACCCCATGCCACAATGACTAGTAAATGCAGAGCTGCACTTGATCCTAGGATTTTTGATTGACAGGCCATTGATGCTTTCATATTAGCATTGTTTTGATGCAACATCACAATGTCACCTTTCTAAGGAGTAATGCTCCTTTCAAATAAGATGTCTATTGCAAAAGCTTCACCTCTCTTTCTCCTTGAGTCAGTTCTTTTTATACCTTTCTGAAATTTTAAGTGGATCTATTAGAACTCCATAGAAGGATGATTTTGTTTTCCCTGTAAAAAGGAAATGGTCACTGCTTTCAGAACTGATTAGTCGTGATGTTTTTCCCTGGGGATATAATCAGCCCTGGACAGTAGGTTCTGATGATGTTGGAGTTTCTTCCGCCTGCTCTGCCCTGGGGGCAGCTGAAGGTGTTCAGCCTTTACTTTTTAATGACTACGAAAGGGAAAAAGTACAAACTGATGTCAGAGAGGAGGTTGGTAGTATTGCAAATAGTAATGTGACATGCAGGATTACAAGCCACATGCCATTGGCAGGGGTCGACTTCTGAGTTCTTTCCCCTTGCATGATTAATTATTTCAAGGAGCTCAATCAAACTCACTGCTGGCCCCATGTAAATCAAAGAGAGTGTTAACTGCCAATTTCTTCATTAAAATTACTTCTCTTATGTCATTAGGGAAACTTGTACCACAGATACATAAGTAAAAGTGTCAACTCTTAATTACTTACACATTTTTTCCCTCAATATTTACTTCTAATTTAGGCAAGAGGGGACCACCTTGATGAGTCAGAATTTCAAAGAATACTGACAGCCATCTAATTGGAAAAAGATAAAACATAAAATGCTCTGAATGAAGTTTATCCTCCTCCTCCTCACTCCCCGGAATTATCTTAGAATTTTTCAAAATAAGAAAACAGCCTGACTTTTACATTTACTTTCATGCTATAAAGTTGTACCTCCTTCCATTTGATCAAGTCCTCCTGGGTTAGTGACAGCATAAAGAAGAATGCTTTTATGTCATCTCAGTTCGGTCACTTAGCAAAGTGAGAAACACAAGGAAATGGACAGCCTCTTTCAGGGCACCAAGGCAGATTTTCTCACTATATCAAAAAAGGTTAGAGAGCAGCTCAAAGCTCACTGATGTGCAAAGGTATTATCATATTTCACAAAGTCAAGTTGAAACAAGAGTTTAATTTCTACCCTCATCAAAACCTCCAGTCCCTACAAGCAAAGAAGATCCTAAATAACTCTTTTGTCAGTACTATTGACAGAATAGTTTCAAGAATTTGGTTTTGTGTTGATTAAAGTCAAATTTATAATTATTCCATGTAAATATATATGCATGTATAAAGTAAGCAAATAATGTAAAAATGTAGAGTAGCAGTGGTTATTTTTGAATGGAAAGATTCTAATTTATATAATTTTTTCATATTTTTCTATATTTTGCAAATCTACTTCAGTTGTATACATTACTTTTATTTTATTTATTTTTTTAAAAGATTTATTTATTTATTTACACAAGCACTGGGTACAGTTAGAAGCGCGGGAGGGTGAGAGAATTCACCAGAGCCAGAGCAGGGAGCAGAGCAGGCAGAAGGACCGAAGTACACTGCTGAGGGGAGCAGCGGGCAGCAGGAGAGGTCTGCGCGCCGTGTGGGACCCTCCTCTGGTGGCCGGGGAGCAGCTGGGGATCGAACCGGTGCTGCAGAGGCTGCGGGCAGCTTCGCAATCCAGCGCTCAATTGCTGCGCCACCGGGGAGGCCCCTGTATACACTACTTTTAAATACTGAAAATAGTTCCAAATATTAAAAATCATTGAAAGTGAATTTTTATATAATGTTAAAAACTATGCAGAACAAAAGTACAGAAAGAAATATGGGAAGTTTTAATACCTGGTATCACTGGATGATGGACTAATGGGAGATTTGCTTTTCTATTATCTATTATTATATGATTAGCATGTGTTTCTTTCAAAATAGAAAACAAAAAAGTGGGATTAGAGAAAAATAAATCAATGTGATAGAATATGTAACACTTGAAATAAAAATATTGATGGAAAGAACACACTGGACAAGAGTCATGCAGGAAAACTAGGATTTTTTTTTTTTAATCTTGTACTGCAAAACTATTTGTAACTAAAGAAAAAAATCTAAATAATTTTGGGTCATTAAGTGACAAGATCACCATCATGGTGTTTGTAAATACTTTTTTTTTTTTTTAAAGATTTATTTATTTATTTATATAAGCACTGGGTATAGTCAGAAGTGCGGGAAGGTGAGAGAATTCACCAGAGCCAGAACGGAGAACAGAACAGGCAGATTGACGAAGTACACTGCGGAGGGGAGCAGCGGGTGGCAGGAGAAGTTTGAGTGCCATGTGGGACCCTCACCCGGTGGCAGGGTATCGAACCAGCGCTGCAGAGGCTGCGGGCAGCTTCGCAACCCAGCGCTCAACTGCTGTGCCACTGGGGAGGCCCTGTTTGTAAATATTTATCAGTATGATATAAGCACTTCAGCAGACATTTCAAATTCTGTGTATAGTATAGAATTTAATCGCTGTTTATGTTTAAATTTGCTGTGCTATTACCATATACATCTTTTGAAGTCACCTTATCTTTTATTGAATCAGGAATGGCACAAATAAGAAAATAATGTTTTCTTATATTGTATTGATATACCCATGTGAATTATATACAAACTGTCAAAATGAAAATATGAAAACCTTTACCTAAAGTTTCACTAAGTACCAGAATTTAGTCTAAGAAAGCAATTTAAAAGCCCTCAGGGAAAGATAAAGAGCTTCTTTTGAGCAGGGTTCTCAAATTTGGCTCTTAAAGTAAAGTAAAATCACAGGATTATTGCAAGAGCTCCTTCAGTACAAATATACACTTCCTTAAAGACTAAAATATTCAACTACTTTTCTGTATGAGTTATGATTTTAGAAGGTTGCTCTTTGATTTTGAGAGGCTCTAAAACATAGATTTGGAGGGGTTATGGGTTCAAATATGGGTCAGATATGCGTTCAAATATCAGGATTTGATAACCAGTGCCATCTATAATGAGGCAGTTATAAGAGTTTTTGTAAGAGAATCTTACTGTTTAGATGTAATTTAACAAATAAAGATGAAAATTCCTTTATTTCTATGAGTTAGGTACCACCCCTCAGTAATTATAGGCCATATCCATTTACTGAACTTCTATAACATACCTGGCAACATCCTTATGTTAGAAATATGTAGTAATTGAGGAAGGCAAATATATAAATTTCAGTATACAGAAGCTTTTTATTTTGATGTAGTCCCATTTATTTATATTCTTTTGTTTCTCTTGCTGTTGGAGTTGAATCCACATGACATCACCAAAGACAGTGTCATGGAGTGCTTTGCTTATGTTTTCGTCTATGCATTTTTTTGGCCTCAGGTATTATATCCGTCTTTAGTGCATTTTTTGAATGTGCTGTGAGATAGTGGTCTATTTTCATTCTTGGCATGTGGCAATCCAGATTTTCCAGCACCATTTGTTGAAGAGATCTTTGTCCCAGTGTATTCTCTCAACTCCTGTGTTGTAGATTGTGGTTTTATTTCTGGGTTCTCAATTCTATTCCACTGCTTTGTGTGTCTGCTTTTAGTCCAGTAATATACAGCTCTGAGTATTATAGCTTTGTAGTATACTTTGAAGTCAGGGTGTAAAATACCAAAATTGTTCTTTTTTGTCAGGATTACTTTGCCTATTTGTGCCCCATATTTATTTTACCATCAAAAGACTGATTTACAACCACAATGTCAGTTGATTTATTTGTAATAAATAAGATAATAAAATAAATGAAAATGAAAATTGTATATTCATGTAATAACAGATCAGAACTTTCTCTCCCTGTATTAAAACTATATGGGAAACCAAATTCTAACCAGGAAATCACTTGATGAGCTTCATATCAGAAAAATTACTAATTTACTAATGTCATTAACATATGATAGTCTGATATACTCACTGTCAATGGAATGCTAGTACTACAGGGAAACTGTCCATGGTACTTACTCAGGAGACTCTGCAAGTACTGAAAATAATCTTTCTGTGGGCCCCCTTTTTAGATAATAAGGGAACCATCTCTCTTCTGTTAACAGAATCTTCCTTAAAATTATTATTATTATTTTTTTAAGATTTATTTATTTATTTATACAAGAACTGGGATACAGGTCAGATGCGCCGGAGGGTGAAAGGATTCACCAGAGACAGAGTGGGGAACTGAATAGGCAGACTGATGAAATACACTGCTGGGGGGAGCAGCGGGCACTACAGGAGAGGTCTGCAACGCCATGTGGGACCCTTGCCACCGGCCAGGGTCTAACCGGCACTGCAGAAGCTGCAGCTGGCTTCACAGTGCGGCGCTCAACCGCTTGTGCCAGCAGGGGAGGCCCCCTTAAAATTCTTTCTTTCTTTTTTTTTTTTAAAGATTTATTTATTTATTTATACAAGCACTGGGTACAGTCAGAAGCGCGGGAGGGTGAGAAAATTCACCAGAGTCAGAGCGTGGAGCAGAGCAGGCAGAAGGACCGAGGTACACTGCTGAGGGGAGCAGCGGGAGGCAGGGGAGGTCTGCGCGCCATGTGGGACCCTCCTCTGGTGGCCTGGGAGCAGCCTGGGATCGAACCGGTGCTGCAGAGGCTGCGGGCAGCTTCGCAACCCAGCGCTTAACCGCTGCACCACCGGGGAGGCCCCCTTAAAATTATTTCTATGCCATTTGTATCAACATGGTTGGAGCTGGAAGGGATCATGCTCAGTGAAATAAGCCAGAAAGAAATAGAAAAATACTGGATGGTCTCACTCATAGCAGGAATTTAGAAAACCTAAATAAAGGACCAGAAAAAATCCTAATTATAATAAAGTAAAAATCAAAATCAACAGGCAAATCCCGTAGTGTTTCGCCTATATTTCCTTCTATGTATTTTATGGTTTCAGGTCTTATGTCTAGTTCTTTAATCCATTTTGAGTTGATTTTTGTGTATGGTGTGAGGTAGTGGTCAAGCTTCATTCTTTTGCATGTAGCGACCCAGTTTTCCCAGCACCATTTATTGAACAAACTTTCTTTGCTCCAATGCATAGTCTTTGCTCCTTTGTCAAAGATTAGTTGACCATAAATCTGTGGGTTTATTTCTGGATTTTCTATTCGATTCCATTGGTCTGTATGTCTGTTCTTGTTCCAATACCATGCAGTTTTGGGATTTGCACATCAAAGACATCTTTACAGACACATCACCCAAAGCAGTGATAGTGAAGAGAAAGATAAACAGCTGGGACTACATCAAATTAAAGAGCTTCTGCACAGCAAAAGAGACAATAACAAAAACAAAGAGAAACCCCACCAACTGGGAGAACATTTTTGCACCCAACACTAATGATAAAGGACTGATCACAAAAATCTGCAAAGAGCTGATGAGACTCAGCAACAACAAAGAAAATAATCCAGTCAAAAAATGGGCAGAAGAGCTAAAAAGAAACTTCTCTGAAAAGGAAATGCAAATGGCCAACAGACATATGAAAAAATGTTCAACATCACTTGTAATCAGGGAAATGCAAATCAAAACTACCATGAGATACCATCTCACACCAGTGAGAATGGCACATATTAAAAAAACTAGCAACAACAAATGTTGGCGAGGATGTGGAGAAAAAGGAACTCTTGTGCACTGTTGGTGGGAGTGCAAACTGGTCCAACCACTATGGAGAGCTGTGTGGAGATTTCTGGACCTACTAAACATAGAGCTTCCATATGATCCAGCAATTCCACTCCTAGGTATTTACCCAAAGGACACAGAAACATCAATTCCAAAGAGCACCTGCACTCCTATGTTTATAGCAGCACTGTTTACAATAGCTAAGCTTTGGAAACAACCCAAATGCCCAAAAATAGATGACGGATCAAGAAGATGTGGTACATATATACCATGGAATATTACTCAGCATTCAAAAAAGATAAACACATGCAATTTGCAGCAACATGGATGGCACTGGAAGGGATCATGCTCAGTGAAATAAGCCAAAAAGAAAAAGAAAAATACCGGATGGTCTCACTCATAGCAGGAATCTAGAAAACTTAAATAAGGGACCAGGAAAATGAATATAAGAAAGTGAAAATCAAAATCAACAAAAAACTATGAACCAGAGACACTTTTTGGGGGGCGGGGGGGAAAGGATTGGGGTCAGAATTGGGCGTTTGCAATTGTATGGGGGAATATAAAAATAAAATTTAATATTTAAAAAAAAATAAAATAAAATAAAAATAAATCTACCACATGATCCAGAAAAAAAAAAAAAAAAAAAACAAAAAAAAAACAAAAAAAAAAAAAAAACAAAATCAACAGGCAACTTTAAACCAGAGACACACTACAGGGGAGGAGGAGAAGGGAGTAGGATCAAAACAAGAGGTGTAGGAATTTTACAGGGATGATTGTACAAAAATGAAAAATGATGTAAAAATATATAAAATAAGAAAATCATTTCTATAATTATTAAATAATTCCAGATCTATGAACCTGCTGGAGTGTTTTGTGCGTGATCATGGGGAGACCAAAGTTTTGAGGGTTTTTTTTGGTGTTAATCTATTTTTTTAATTTTTTAAATTTTTAAATTTTTAAAAATTTTTTAAACAATATTTGCTTCCCCCCATCCCCTCAGATTGAGTCCCCATAGAATTTCCTTCCCCAAGGCATCCATGCACCATCACCATACACCCTGTGCTCCTCCCTCCCTCCCTCTAATCCCTCTCCCTCCTCCTCCCCTGCAGCATGTCTCTGGTTTATAATTGTCTGTTTTTGGTTTGCTGTGTTTTGTATTGTTATTATTGTTTTTTTTACACTGATGTCTTATTTGTTTTGCCTATATTCCTGTTATAAGCGAAACCACTGATATTTTTCTTTTTCCTTCTGGCTTATTTCACTGAACATAATTCCTTCTAGCTCCATCCACATTGCTGCGAATGCCATGAGTTTCTTTTTTGATTGCTGAATAACATTCTTTGTGTATATATACCACATCTCCTTGATCCAATCATCTATTTTTGGGCATTTGGGTTGTTTCCAGGTTTTGCCTATTGTAAATAGTGCTGCAATAAACATAGGTGTACAGGTGGCCTTTTGAATCAATGTTTTTGTGTCCTTTGGGTAGATCCCTAATAGTGGAATTGCCAGGTCGTATGGTACCTCCTTTTTAGTAGTCTGAGGAGGAACATTTTGTGCTAATCTAAAAGAAAGTAATAAAGCATAATTACCAAGTAGAACAATATATTGCCCTGTAATTCAGGGATTGAAGTGGTGGTAAGAACAAATTGAGAATAGAGTAGGAAATTCTGATAAGAAAACATTGCAATGCATTTTAATGAGTGGAGTGAGGCAAACGATAGTTATTTAGAGGCAGAGGTCAAGGGGAGGAGTTTATGGTGTCTGAAATTGTGTGCAAAATATTGACATGAATGAGTATCACAATTGCTATAGTTGAATGGCACCATATAATCTCATAAGCACAGATCCCAAACTCAAATATCCACAAGGACCATGAAGAAAATGTAAAGCCTTATTGGACTATAGTCGAATGGCACCATATAATCTCATAAGCACAGATCCCAAACTCAAATATCCACAAGGACCAGGAAGAAAATGTAAAGCCTCCAAAACACACTCCAAAACACACTCCTTGTCTAAAGCAGGCAGTCACTATTCAGCTCTAGCCAGTTGTTGCTATGGAGAAATACACATTCAGTTTGGACAAATCGTTTTAATTTCTTTGTTATTTAATAGGTAGCTTTTTAATATTTAAGGGAAAAATATGTTAGTTTTCTATTTTGAAAATTGTGCTTTATTGACATTGCTCAGCTAGAACTATAATATTGTTTAATGTCAAAATTACAAAGTCAAATATTATAGATTAGAGTTACTTTCATAGTAGATGTGACTTTTCGATTATTACAGTTTAAATTATTCAGTCTACTTTAAAAACTGCAAATAACAAAAGCCATTTTTGAATAAAGGAGATTCATAATCATTTTTCACTACTTGTTTCTTAGTTAAATATTTGTCCTCTTAAACTTTATTTTTAAATGATTTTAAAATTTACAGAAAAGTTGCAGGAGCAGTAAAAAGAGCTGAGTGTCTTTTTGCAACTTCACCAATTATTAACACTTAACCACATTTCCTTTCTCATTGGGTAATTGTTATTGTCAGATTTTGAAATTTTACCCATTTTAAGAGATAGGTATCTCTTGTTTCTAATTTGAATTGCCTAGTGATTAATGTTTGTTCATCTTTTCATGTTTTATTTATTTTCAACTGTGAATACATCTATGGTGAAATATCTTTTCAGAGTCTTTGTTCCCTCTTTTTTTAAAAATTGGGCTGCTTGTTTTCTTCCTATTGAGTTTTGAGGTTTCTTTATGTATTCTGATAATAGGTACTTTATCAGAAATGTGATTTGCAATTGTGTGGGTTGTCTTTCATTCTCTCAGTAGTGTTTAGTCAGAGTAAAAGTTTTTAATATTGATAGAGTCTATTTAATAGTTTTTAAAATAAAATATAATAATTTCTATATTTTTAAAAGCTATGTTATTTTTTATTCCGATAATGTTAGCTTACCACACTGTATAAGGTTATACTGCAGCAGATGCATACCATCACATGCTGTCCACCACCAAAGTACCAATCATCTCTATCCTAGTCCACTCAGTTCCACCCCATTGCTTCCCATACATCCTACCTTTCTGGTGGCCCCAAATCTGCAGTCATATTTATAGAGCTTGCTTCAGTTTAACTGGTCTGTTCCTTTGTTTTGATTCTTCATATTCTACAAAGTTTACTTGTTATTTATTTTGCTTAGCATCATCCCCTCCAGTTCTCTTCATGTCGTCATAAATGGCATGGATATTTTTTTTAAATAACAGTATATTCCATTGTGTATATATACCACAGTTTCTTTATCCATTCACTTGTCCTTGGGTATGAGGTGATCAATAACTTGATTATTGTAAACAGTGCTCTAATGAGCACAGGAGTCCAAATATCCATTCAAATTAGTGGAAGTGCTGGATCATATGGTAGGTCTATTTTTAATATTTTGAGAAACTCAATGCTGGTTTCCAAAGGGCTGGGCCAGTCTACATTCCCACCAACAGTGTAGTATATGAGAGTTCCTTTTTCACCATGCTCTTGACAGCACCTCTTATTTTTCATCTCTGATACTGGTCACTCCCCTTGGTGTGAGGAGCCATCTCATTATGGTTTTGATTTTCATTTCGCTGATGATCAGTTATGATGAGTATTTTTCCATGTGCCTGTTGGCCACCCGTATGTCTTATTTGGAGAAGTATCTATTTAGCTCTTCTGCTCACTTATTGATTGGGTTGTTTTCTTTATGGTGAGTTGTATGAGTTCTTTGTAGATCCTTGTCAGATGTCTGATTTCTTTTCCTAGCTGAAGTTACTTTTTCCACAGTGCCCTAAGGGTAACAGTGTGCCTCCCTATCCCCATTGATTAAACCTTTCGTAACACAGGGTGTTGAGGGGGAGGGAAACATTTGTTCATGTGTGTGTTTATGGTGTCTAGATTTTTCATTTTATTTTTATAATTTTTAATTTATATATTTTTCCCATCGTTGTTCATTCTCCTCTCAGGTGTAATCTCCATAAAATTACCACCACCAAGACACCCGTGAACCATGACCATAGTCTCTTGTGCTCTTGGGGAGGGAAGCAGTAGTTGGCATTTTGTGTCTGCATATAACTACTGTTCTTTCCTAGGCCTGTGCTATACTAGACCTTTTCTCACAGGTTTAGAGGAAACTTTATCTCACAAACATAGAACCTGTAGAGAAAAATTTGGTAAGAGGATGAGAATTCTGTTACATCTGTAGCAACCTGAGAGCTGGTCCACTCCCATCTTCCACTAATCATTCACTATTGTGGCTACATTTTTCCTGCTGGTGTCCAGTGGGTCTTCCCCAGGTAAGCAGGTATGCATGTCTTGTCTCTTCTTCCAGGCATCTATCTGTTTTCATATTTTAGGATAATTTGATTCTCTGTCACTTAAGCTATCTGATTGCTTCCTAAAAATTATGAACTTGCAATTGGGTTTTTATTTTTTGATATGAGTTCGGGCTCCATATTTCAAAATGAACTGCCTTTGTTGATCTTTTAAAATAAAAACTGCAAATTTGAATCTTTATGTAATATTTCATTAAATGCTGTTAGATTTTTTTTAAAGCACAAAATTTGTTCTGTTGTCACTGTGCAGCTTTTGTGATTTCTGATTAATTCAAATTCAAGCACCTCATTAATTGCAAATTAAGAATTTGAGTTTTAGAGAAATTCAGTGGTTTGTCCACAGATATTGAGTAAGAGAAGGAGGAGATGTTACTGTAGCCATATATATATTTATGTTTTATTGGATAAGACATAACTAACCTAAAATTTATCATTTTAACAATCTATAAGTGTATGATTCAGATATATTAAATCTATTTACTGCATTTTACATTCATTACCACTAGCCACCTCCAGAACTTTTTCATCTTCCTCATCAGAAACTGGATCCATTTAACAATGGTTCTTCACTTCTGTACCCCCTCCCCCTGTAACCACTATTCTACTTTCTATGTTTATACATTTGCCTATCTTAGATACTCGATTTAAATTGAATAATGTAATATTTGTCCATTTTCTGTCTGACTTGTTTCATTTAGTGTTAAGTCCTTGTGGCTCATTCATGTAGTGGCATGCATAAGAATTTCCTTCCTTTTGAAAGCTGAATTAATATAACTTGATATCATATCCTACACTTTATTTAATCATTCATCAATCAATGGACACTTGAGTTACATCTGCCTTTTGGTTATTGTGAATAATGCTTCTGTGAACATTAGTGCACAGGTATCTGTTTGAGTCCCTGATTTTAATTCCTGGTGGTTTATACCCACAAGTGGAATTGCTGGGTTATATGCTAACTCTAGATTAAATTTTTTGAGAAACTGCCAAACTTTCCTACTGTGGTTGTGCGATTTTTTAAAAAAAGATTTATTTATTTATTTATGCATACAAGAACGGGGGTACAGGCCAGAGGTGTGGGGGGATGAGAGGATTCACCAGAGACAGAGTGGGGAACAGACCAGGCGGATGGACTGAAATACACTGCTGAGGGGAGCAGCAGGTGAGTCAAGAGAGGTCTGCTGTGCCATGTGGGTATCTCCCTGGCCGGGGATCAAACTTGTGCTGCAGTGGCTGTGGATAGCTTCACAGTGCTGCGTCTTAACTCCTTGCACCACCAGGGAGACCCAGTTGTGCCATTTTATTCCTATCAGCAATGCAGAAACATTCTAATTTCTAAACATCATCACTAACATTTGTCATTTTATTAAAACAATAGCCATTCTAATGGATGCAAAATAGTTAAATCCTTTTATATTTCTCAATATAGATATTTTTCTTTAGAATCACATATAGTACTGCCACATTGTCAAGTTACAGGAAAGAGCTTTATGACAATGACTATACTTTTCCTGGGACATATACAGAGGGAAACATGGAGTTCTTTGATACTTTCCAGAGAAATGAGGTCCAAAACAGTTCCAAATTTCTCCAAATTGGAAAGCATTTCTTAGAAGACAAATAGAAAAGAAAAGAAGTTAACACTTGTTGTTATATCTCCATATCCTCAACTATAAAGTGGAGAGTGTCTTCCACAGAGGGACCAAAATAAATAAATATCTAAAATGAAAATTAAAAAAAAGAAAAGAAATAAAAACAAAAAGTCATCTTTCAAGTATTCTGTGTTACAAGTTGTCCCTGATAATCCTATTGCCCTATTAAGTTTGTTACTTTGGCAACTCACCTAACCTCTGTGCTTTTGTGTCCTTATCTGAAAATAGGAGTAATAATATCTCTGTGATAGGATTATCATGGGGCTAATATGACTTGACATAAATCATTTTTTAGAACAGTGCTTGGCACAGAGTAGATGTTTCATAAATGACATAAATGCTCTTAACATCTCTCTTCATCCATCAAAGTGTAATAATAATAATAATAATAATAATATAGAAAGTCTTAAAAATAGCCTAATGTGATTAATAAAGATGGTAACAAATCAATGAGGACTAGATTTTCTCATTTTCACTTTTGCTCTTTCTCCTTCAGGAGTTATTTTAAGTGTTGACACAGGCCCAGTGGATCTCAGGTCGAGGACATCTGCCCTGACTTAGGCATTTATTAAAAAAATATTGTTCTGTTCTGGAATTCAGAAAAACTTAGAAGAAAAAAAAACTTTTAAGGTATTCTAGTGTGCAGAGGTCACTGTGATGTGTATGGTAAGAGTGGTGTTTAAATTTATAATGTATGAGTAAATAAAAAGAATAAAATGACTTATCTGGTTTGTTTTCTGTAATCTCTCATGACCTTGATTCTGTTAGTTTAGAGCTTTAAGTGGGAAAAAAAGATTGATTACATTGTTTAATAGAAGAGACCCTACCTCGCTATAGATATTATTTTGCTGTATGCAGATGACAATTGTCCAGCCTTTTCATTTTAATCCTTGATTTAAGAGCAGTCGTGTTCAGTTTTCTATTTTAACCAGAATTGCATCAGGTGTTGAATTTGTCCCCTGCTTCACATTTTCTTGCCCATTCCACCTTCTTACTCATCAGTGTTCTTTCCTGAATCTGACAGGGGCCTAGCAGGAAACAGATGTCACACTTAAATTAGGATAATTGGAAGTTAGTTTAATAAGCAGACTGTTTACAAAGGCATTGGTGGGGTGTAGGGAACTCCAGGGAATAGTGAGTGACACACAATTCCCTGCAGAGGGGACTGCAGTGGGGAAGGAGAGGAGTCACTCTTGAAATCCCAGTGAAGGTAGTGTGAAGAGGGCCATTACAAAGCAAAGCAAGCAGCAGCTAGACTCGACCCTTACTGGGAAGGAGAGGGGCAAGTAAATATTCCTAAATCTGTCTCCTCCCTTTCACCAGTCCCCTGCTAACAATTCCCATGGGCTCCTCCCAAGGGACTCAGAGGGCATGTGTCTGTTGTAGTCCCTAGTCATCATTACTTGCCGGGTAGAGTAAGCTTGCAGGGGATACAGGAGGTGTTCACATGCATGCTAGCTTTTGTCTTTCTCATGCACATCTGATTCAGGAATCTGTGTCCAGAGCCCACCATTCTCCGTTAATTATCTTATCTCTCCCCATCATCAATCTCTCCCTTTCCACCAATTCCTTCCCATAACTGGATATTTTTGCTGAAGTTTCCTCCATCTTAAAAACAACAGCAACAAGACAAAGCAAGCTTTCCTCTTTGTCATGTATATTTTTAGCTTTCTTGAAGAAATGACTGACATTTAAGACCCTAAGGATGAGTTGATATTAAGCAGGTGAAGAGTGAATTTAGGAAGAGAAAACAATAGCTTCAACAAAATTTCTAATGAGGAATAAATGAGATTTGATATGGGTGAAGATTCAGCATGGGTGAGAAAGAGGTTGGAGGACTAGCCAGGAGCCAGATTGTATAAGAAGACTATAGATTACAGAAAGGATTTTGAATTTTTTGCTGAGAACAATGGGAAGCTGATACAGTCACTATTACTATATAATAAATTACCCCCAAATTTAGCAGTACAATAAAACAGTATAATAAAAGCAGTTTTATTTTTGCTCAAATTTTGTAGAACAATGCTTCAGAAATGATTCCATGGGGCAGCTCTTACTCAGGGTCTTTCCCTTCACTATAGTCAGATGTTTCCTGGCTTCCTTTAGTCGGATGTTTCAAAGCAGCAGAAGTCTTGACTGGACTGTATAGTCAAGATGTTTCATTAAGGTTAGCAGTTGAAGCTGGGAGCTCAACTCTGAAGCTGTTGACTGGAGTGTCTAATACTGACCTTTCTGGAATGGTGGTCTAAGAATCGTTGAATTTTTTCACAATTGTCTTTCTCCAGTCCTTCTCTTTTTTGACCTAACCTCAGAATTCATGCATTGTTGCTTGGACTGATTCTATTAATTAGAAGGAGGTCAAAAGGTCATTATAGAATTAAGGGTGACGGCAATTATTTTCCTCCTTTTTATGTGGAGAGTCATAATCACATGCAGACTCAGTAGTATGTGGGATGGGAGTTATTGTGGCCGTCTTTGGAATATATGCTCTCTCAACCTATTTAAAACATTTTGAACACAGTAATAATGAAAGTCAACATAGTCTACAAAGATTATTATGCTGCTCAGAATGAAATTTAAAGAGTCAATAAGAGTATGTGGGAGTCTATGGAGATAGTGCATGTAAGAGATGGTGTTGGCCTCATGTACAGTGCTGGCAGTAGAGAATGATAACAATCAGCAAATTTGAGTTAATTTGTAGAGATTGATAAAGGACTGGTGTGGAGTGTGATGAAAGGTAAAGCCAAGTGTGTCTCTTAAGTTTTTGGGTTTGAAGCTTCAACGTAAAAGCCAGTGTCATTTGCTAAGATTAGGCCTTTATGAGGAGGAGCAATTATGAAAGGGAAAACTAAGGTTTTACTTACACTTGAGTTTAAGTTGTTCTGGGCACAACTAAGTGGACTTGTTCAGAGGCTTTCTATGAGCTTATATTGGAACTCAGAAATCAATTCCAGATTGGAGGTATAAATAGGTAGTCATTATCAGATTGTTGATGTTGTAAAGCCATGAGAACGGATCAGATAAACCTAGAGAAAGATGACAGAGAAATTATTAGATGAATGTGCTGATACCTATATCTAGATATTCAACATAATAGCCTTCAAAGAAAATAGAAATGGCCAGAGGGTGAATGTATTGTCAATTGATGGAGATATTTTTTCCAAACCCACATAAATTCATACAAAATCTCAAAGTAAAAGAATGGAAATGTTAAATATGCTTTCTCCAAAATATCTCTTAATAGGAATTTTTCCTTCTTGATCAAGTACCTTTCATACTTCACAACATAATAGGCAGTTTCTGCTTTTCTATGATTTCTATGACTAAGGTATTTATCAAAGAAAATTAGGTATTAGAAGTACAATACTGGAACGTTAATTTCTGTTCCCAAATAACTTGTTTATCATATTGTGTTTCTTTTATTTAGAAGCTGTTTAGATGTAAAGAGCTACCTGAGTGTAAAAATAACTTAACAACCTAGAATTAACTTTAAAAACTATCACATGGTTTAGTTAATTAGGGGTAGTTGGTTCAGCTTCCTACTTGTCAGAGAAATGCCTATTTTGAGGTAAATGCAATGAAACCCAGGAAAGGAGAATACAAACAGATAATAGATATAGATATCTTTTCTCCCAAAGAAAGAAATTATAAGATGGGTTCAATGACATCAATATGTGGCTGGGATGTATAATTTGATACAGTATAAAGGTAAACATAGAATATCATGCTTTTTGTGCAAAATCAGAGTGGCTAGGGAAAGAACAGGATGAAGTTGACGGAAAAGAAGTGATGAGGCAACAAAACTGAAAAGAGTTGTGTAATTTATGACTAATGAGGAGTAGACAGAGGTAGTATGCATAGGAGGTTTAAGAAAACATACTTGACAAAGCAAACAATCCAGTTTTAATACTGATACATTGTGGAAGTGCTTGTTGGAACATCATTTGATTATGAATTTGACATCTTCTAAGACTTCTAACAGCATGAATTTTGAGGCAACAACAGTAAAAATATTGAAGCAAGAGGGTGGCATGATCTGACTTGTAAGGAAGGACAGGTGGCAAGCTAGAGAGAAGATGATCACATAACACACCTATAACAATCTAAGTGAGATAGTACATGATGATAAACTGAACTGACTCACTGATAACAAAGACGGAAGGAAGAGCCTAGATTTGAGAGCAATATTTGAAATAGATTAACTAGATCTTGATGATTGATTTAATTGAGGCAGATGAGATAAAGGGAGTTGTGATTAGGCCAATATATGCCCATAAATGATATAGAAATTTATATGAAGGAAGAGAATATAGTTATGATATCAATGGGACAACTATGCAATACACATGTGATCTTCTCAACAGCTCTATTAAGTGAGGCAGGTAGGCATTATTTTCCTCTGAAGAAAGGCATTATGATTCAGAAGGCATTACAATGTATTAGTTTTATAACTTTCTTTTTTTTAGGTTTTCTCTGACTACTGATTCTTTGAAAACCTAATGGTTTGGGCTTCCCTGGTGGTGCAGGAAGTTGAGCACAGCACTGTGAAGCTGTCCACAGCCTGTGCAGTGCGGGTTTGAGCCCAGCCAGCCAGCGAGATACCCACGTGGCATGGTAGACCTCTCCTATTGTGCCCGCTGCTTCCCTCAGCAGTGTATTTCAGTCAGTCTGCCTGTTCTGTTCCCCGCTCTGTCTCTGGGTGAATCCTCTCACCCTCCTGCACAGCTGGACTGTGCCCTGGTTCTTGTATAAATAAATAAATAAATAGTCTTAAAAAATATTAAAAAACCCTTAATGGATGATATCAGCCACCTAACCATCTAGTATGCCAGAATACCAGCTGAGGCACCACTGGAAACTGACTTGGGCTACCTTATGCCAAAGCAATTAAACAAGAATGAATGCCACTCAGACTATTTTATTTTATTTTATTTTTTAATTTTTAATGTTTTAAAAAGATTTATTTATTTATACAAGAGCTGGGGTATAAGTCAGAGGTGTGGGAGGGTGAGAGGATTCGCCAGAGACAGAGCTGGGAGCAGAACAGGCAGATGGACCAAAAGCACTGCTGAGGGGAGCAGCTGGCAAAACAGGAGAGGTCTGCTGCACCATGTGGGAATCTCCCTGGCTGGCTGGGAATTGAACCCGCACTGCAGAGGCTGTGGACAGCTTTACAGCACTGCGCTCAACCTGCTGTGCCACTGGGGAGGCCCCACTAAGACTATTTAGACACCTGCATTATCCTGCTATCAAGGTGCAAGAAACATAAGAGAAAGAAACTACAAACTCACATTGCTGATGATAATAGATGTATAAATTCTACAAAATTTTAGAAAATTAAGCCCAACAATATGTGAAATACAATAAAATATCATGAGTATATGTAGCTTGTCCTATGAATGCAGGGTTGTTATAACATTAAAAAATCAACCAACATACTTGGTATTAATACAATAAAAAGGAAACCTATATGATCATCCTAATGGACATAGTAAAGCATTTGAAAAACCCCAAATTCATTTGTGACAAAAACTCTTAGCAAACTAGGAATAGAAATGTCCTTAATTTGATAAAGACTAGGAAAAATTTGTAGCCCACAATACATTTAACTATGAAAATCTGAATGCTCTCTCCTAATATTGAAAAGAAGGTGAAGAGACTCACTCCATGACTATTCAAGAGTGTACATTCATTGAAATGAGGTGAGAAAGTAAGTAAAAAGTGTCTAGATAAGAAAGGGAGGCCAAAAATAATTTTTTTTTTGCATGTAACATGATCATCTGATGGAATCAATGAAAAAGCTTTTAGGACAAATGAGTACATTAAACAAACCATTTACAATCACTTTCTTTTTTCTTTTTTTTTTAAAGAGGCATGTATTTTTATTTATTTATTTATTTGTTTGTTTGTTTGTTTATTTATATGTGCACTGGGTACAGTCAGAAGCGCAGGAGGGTGAGAGAATTCACCAGAGCCAGAGCGGGGAACAGAGCAGGCAGAAGGACCGAAGTGCACTGCTGAGGGGAGCAGCGGGCGGCAGGAGAGGTCTGCGCGCCATGTGGGACCCTCCTCCGGTGGCCGGGGACGCAGCTGGGGATCGAACCCGCGCTGCAGAGGCCGCGGGTAGCTTGGCAACCCAGCGCTGAACCGCTGCGCTACCGGGGAGGCCCTACAATCACTTTCTATCATTTAGAGATAAGCAAGAGAAAATATGTACAACATTGTACAAAAACAAACTACAAAAAGTTTCTGAAAAAAATTAAAATGCCTAGGATCTCCCTGGTGGTGCAGAGGTTAAGCACCACGTTATGAAGCAATCCGCAGCCTCTGCAGCATGAGTTCTATCCCCGGCCGGCCAGAGAGATACCCACATGGCAAAGAGACCTCTCCTATCTCATCTGCTGCTCCCCTCAGCAGTGTATTTCAGTCAGTCTGCCTGTTCTTTTCCTCACGCTGTCTCTGGTGGATCCTCTCACTGCCCCTCCCCCACCCCGCATCGCTGGCCTGTACCCCAGCTCTTGTATGCATAAATAAATAAATCTTCAAAAAAATTAAAATGTCTAAATAAATGGAGATATATACCACAGTTATGGTGTATTGGTATCAGTTTCCTTTAAATGTTTCTACGGATTCAATACAATTCCTAACAAGTATAAGCATTTTGTTTTAGAAATTGATAAGCTGATTTTAAAATTCAGTGGGTATGCAAGGTTTCTAAAAGAAACACAAGAACTGTGAAAAAGAAGAAAAAAGTTAGGGGATAACATTATATAATTTTAGGACTACGTATAAAGGTAATGAAATGATATTGGCCTAAAAAAATAGACACAGATGAAAAAAATTGAATAGAGAGCCCAGAAATAGACCTGCATATATAAGCAACTGATTCTTTGATCAAATTGTAAAGACATGGATAATTTTATCTCCTTAGCAGTTAGAGTACGAATTTCTATATTAAAGAAACACATACAGAAAAAAAATCAGAAAGGCAAGTCACAAAGTGATACAAGAAGGCACAGAGAAACTATAAGAGACAAAACAAAACTCAGAGAAACCAATGAATGAGCACAGAAATAAAAAAAAAAATTAATAACAAGAATATAGAAATTTAAGTCTTAAATAAGAAAATGACAGAGATTTAGGATGTAAAGAACTAAAAAAGAAAATGCAATCATTAGCTCTAGAGAAAGCCATGAATGCAAATGAAGGAAATTATTCAAAGAAGAATAATAGAACATTCACAAACATGGGGAAGGATCTAAATATACACATTCGTGAAGCTATCAGAACTTCTCATTAGCTAAGTGCAATTAGTCTTATGCTTAAGACACATATTAGAGAAACTCATGAGCTCAAGACAAAGAAAGATTATTGACAAGAGGCAGATAACTTATAAAGGTGCTCCCATCAGGTTTTCATTAGGCTTCTCAGGCCAAGAGAGAAAGAAATGACATTCAAATAAAAAATGTTGATCAATAGAACAGAACTGAGAGCCGATAAATAAAACCACACTCTTATGGACAACTCCTATATGAAAAAGGAATAAAAAGTTACAACGGAACAAAGAAAGTATCTTTAATTTATGGTGCTGGTTAAACTGAACAGTCATATGGAGAATGAAACTAGACTGCTATTTAATGCCATAAAAAGTAATTCAAAATGAATTAATATAACTGGCATGTAAGAGCTGAAACCATAAAAATACATAGATGAAAATATAGGTGATAGACTCCTTGACATCAGACTTTGTGATGTTTGGGAGCTCACTTCAACAAACAAAGGGACCACATCAAACTTAAAAGCTTCTCCTTATCTAAAGAAACTTGTAACAAAACTAATCCTACTGCATGGGAGAAGATATTTACATATCATATGTCCAAGAATGGTTAACATCCAAAATATGCAAAGAACTCATTAATCTCAACTCTGAAGAAGCAACCTGATTTAAAAATGAACAGAGAATCTGAATACACATTTTTTTTTAAAGAAAACATAGATATTCCAGTAGGTATATGAGAAGTTGTTTCCTATCCCTTATTATTATAAAAATCCAAACTGAAACAATGATACATCACCTTACACATATGAGAATGGCTATTATCTAAAAGATAAGAAAGAACACATGTAGGAGAGTATCTGAAGAGAAGATAACCCTTATACTTTATTGTTGGGGGTGTAAATTGGTGCAGCCTTTATGGAGGACATTATGGAGATTATTAAAAATAAAAATATAGAAACAAAAAATAGAAATCCCATAAGTCCAGTTACTCCACATATGGTTATTTACCTGAAAAATACAAAATCACAATCCAAGGGAGTATATGGAGCCCTATGATTATTGTAGCATAGTTTAGAATAGCCAAGAATTGGAGACAATCTAAGTGCTGATAACTTGATAAATGAATAAAGATGTGGTGCATATACACTGTGGAACACATTCTGCTATAAATAAAACAAAATTCTGCCATTTGCAACAACATGGGTGGACCTAAAGAGAATTACAATTAATGAAATAATAAGAAATTAATGAAATAAGTCAGAGAAAAACAAACATCATATGATCTCACTCAATTCTAGTATATAGGGCAAATAAGCAAAGATAAACTGTTACACTGTAACACCATTTAGTGGTTACAAGAAGGAAAGGGGATGAAGGGTGGGTGCATTGTAAGAAAGGGGAGAACAGTGAAGATAGATTTGGACTTTTAGCTTGAACTTAATGTAGTGTATACATATGTTGATACTCAGCAATGAATACCTGAAACTTACATAATGTTACAATGCAATATTACTTAAAATATATAAAAAGAACATTTTTAATCATTTAAAATTATAGCACTAAGTTGTGCTATTCAGCCTGCTCTGAAACATGTCTTAACTGTCTGTCTCGGGACAGGTGCTTTAGGTAAGATCAGAGTCCCTCCCTGACGGGAGAAACACCCCAAATAAATGAGTACCAGATAATGAGTGGCTCTACTTTCTATGGGAGAACTTTCTTTCCGGACAAGGTCATGATCTAGCATGGATGCTGGCTCCATCCCTCAACTCCATCTCTAGAGATGACAAAAACAGTCTAAAGGATATCAACAACGTGGAGGTCAAAGTGAGTTCAGGAGATCTGAGACAGCCAATGTTCTTATCTTATTTGGAAGGAAGTAAGAAATAATGATTATTTTTTGACATTCGTAGATTTGGAAACAAAGTTTTTATAATTGATTTTTATACCCTTTTTACCCCTTCTCTCTCCTCCTCCCTATTATCTCAGAAAGCTCTTTATTACTGTCTTCCAGCTTTTATGAAAGTATTTCAGTCTTTGGGTAAAATCACTTGAAGCAGCAACTATCAACTCTGAAAAGCTATTGATGGTTTCATTTCCTCTCTTTCTTGAGAAAGTCTTTATTTTCTGTAGGTAGGATTTAATCAAACAGTATTTCATAAAATAGCATTTTTAATCATCAATGTTGCTTGGATTTAATATAATAAATACATATGTTAAAATAATTGAATTTACCTTCACTTCTAATAAAGTCTATGAAAAACAAAAAACATGACAAGTAGGAAGATAAAGAGTCAAGAAAGATTTCAGAGTTGGAGGAGGTAGTGAGCTCAGAGCCTGAGAGGACAGATACATTTCTGCAAGTAGGACAGTAGCATATGAAGAGGAAAAAGAGGGTTCCGGGCACAGGGGAGACTTGAAAGCTTTCTCCTGTGATCACATTTAAAAATCTTGACTTTAACATAGGTTTGGTGTAAAGTTAAGTATGATGGTGACTAAGTCATAGGTCTGCATTTTTGTGTCAATGAAAAAATTGTATTCTCTGTCTGTCTGTCTGTCTAGATATAAATCAATATAGATATATCTCACCATTATGGAAAACACCTTGGGAATGTATATCTTATAAACCTATTCTCTTTACTGCAGTTCCCTAGAAAAGTGAGACTGAGGAATATCTTACAAGCTAAAGTTGTTTTATTACTAATACAAGGTGTGGTGTTACTGTGCTATTGTATTGGTCCTTCAAGAAGTTGATTGGTTTTTTTTTTTTTTTTTTTTGGAGAGATTTACTTATTTATGCTTATAAGAACTGGGTACAAGCCAGAGGTGTGGAGGTGCGAGGATTCACCAGAGACAGAGTGGGGGACAGAACAGGAGGATTGACTGAAATACACTGCTGAGGGGAGCAGCAGGCAAGTCAGGAGAGGTCTGCTGTGCCATGTGGGTCACCTCCTTGGCTGGGGATTGAACTCATGCTGCAGTGGCTGCGGATAGCTTCAAAGTCCTGCGTCTTAACCCTTGTGCCACTAGGAAGGCCCTGAAGCTGATTATTATTATTTTTTTTACCTGTAATGGCTCTACTAGAGATTCCAAAGGGATCACCTTGCCTAGGAACAATTCTTGGGGTGAAGAAGAGGGAGGAAGAAAGGGCAAAGAATTTATCCATCAGCAACTTCATCTCCTGTTACTGTGGGATTGAAGTTTGAATGTTGTTCCTGATTCTTTACTATATTCTTTTGTAGAAATATGCACCCCTGGACACCTTTTCCTATGCCTTTGCAGTCATACAAGTTGGTTGGGCAAAGTATATTTCTTCACCCCACTGATTTTATCTTTAGTCACTCTTATGTAGAGTGGCTCACTGGCCCAGTGCTGAAAAACATGAAAACAGTGTGCTTTGGCAAGATTATACAGATTATACACAGTCTGCTAAAGCCTGGATTATAAAATTCTAAATTGGAAATAGGTTCTGTGCACAGAGAAATCCTACCCAGTTCAGTTGCACTCATTCACCTGAAAGCCAGTGTGCCAGTAATTAGTGAAGTCAGGGCTCATGTTTTTGACTGAGAGTATAGTTGAGGCAAATAGACCTTGCAGATGAAGAGAAAAATGCTGACAGTGGATGTGAACTGGGAAAGGTAGTAGGTATCTAAGAAGCTGAAGCAAAGTGTTGTTTTCATGGAAGGGTGGAAATGACTTAGACTACTCTAGGCAACCAGAGTAAGAGACCTTTCTCTCACAGGTAATACTGCCCCTCCAATGTCATGTCACTTCTAAGAAAAATCTCTTAAAATTGTACATTTAACTCCTCACTAAAACTGAACAAGTAAGTAGCAAGTCTTAGTGACTGTGATCATAGATATGTAACCACACAGATCTGGGTTCAAATCTTGCCTCCTTTTCTGTGTAACTGTGTACAATTACCTAAATATCTGTAACTCTTGGTTTATCATCAGTAACATGAAGACAATGAAAGTCACTACTTTATTGTGCCCTTGGGTAGGGCAAAGGAGAGGTGTTATAATGCATGTGTTGTAGTTATTAGCATTGGTGGAGGAAATCCTCCCAGGTCCATGTAGCATGGCCTCCTAACTCCTGATGGCTAGGTGAGGCCTTGCAACTTACTCATGCCAATGAATTTATTTATGTAGTCCACAGTTTATTTTTTAATTTAATTCAAAATAAATCAAATTTTTGTTTCTTTTCTCCATATATCACATGTAAGTGACATCATATGATGTTTGTCTTTCTATGTCTGGCTTATTTCACTAAGTGTAATTACCTCTGTATCAGTCCATGTTGTTGTACATGGTAGGATTTCATCTTTTTAAAAAGTTTCTTTATATGAAGAATTCCATTGTGTATATGTACTACATCTTCTTCATCCATTAAACAGTTGATGAACACCTAGGTCATTTCCAGTTCTTGGCTATTGTGTAGTCCTGTAATAAACATGGGGCTGCATATATCTCTTCAAATTAGTGTTTTTGTTTTTTGATAAATGACCATATGTGGGGGTCACTGGATGATGTGGAATTTCTATTTTTAACACTTTAAAAAAAGAAGTCTCCATGCTGATTTCCATATTGGCTTCACTGTTACAGGGCAGGGTGAGGAGCACCCCAGAACCCCCAAACCTGCCCCCTCTAAAAAGGTTCTGCCATCTGCTGTATCAAGATAAAACATACTCTAGTGCATAAGACCTTTAATAGAAAGGAACTTTAATACAATTAGTGTGCAACAAAGAAAAGACAAAGAATATGGCTTCCATATCAAGTACCCAAAGTTACCCATCCCCTCGTGGGTAAATGCTCAAACAGGGTTGGCCCAAAGCAGGGCCACTGAAGCCTGAAATCCTGCCCCAAATCTGAAGCACCTTCAGGTGGGGACCCATAGAAAAGGGTGAGAAGCAGCAAGGCAAGTCTGGAAGGAAGAGAGTAAAATAAAAATAAAGATAAATGCTTCCATTGTTGACAGAGGCGGCACTCTCCGACCCCGCAGAGAGGAGGAAACAACAAACCAAAACGGCCCACAAGAACAAACGACGCAGCAAGCGGGACTGTGAGTGGAAAGGAACTATTGCAGCCACCACACCCCGTGAACGGGAGCTGAGGCGAACCCTGCAGGATCCGCCGCGGCGGTGAGCGAACTGCTCCGGGAGCCATTAGAGAAGAACAAAGACCCCGGGAGACGTGCACACAGCCCGGGCTGCCAGTAAGCCTGCGCGGGAAAGCGGCGCATTCAGCGTGCACTTGAAAAGTAAGTGCACACCTGGATCGCAGCTGCCCAGGTCCCCGCGCCTGCGACCTAGGCTTGCGGGGAGACGACCTAGGCTTGCGGGGAGACGCACGGAGGTCCTCACTGAGGTGAAGGTCCCTCCCTGAGTGAGCAGGAACCAGGCGCCCAGGCACGGGAGCTGTGCAAAAGGCGCCATTCCCGCGCCACTGAACTGGGCTACAGCCCGAGTCCTGGAACTGAGGGCTTTGAACTGAGACCCGGGGCACGAAAATTCGGGGCGTGGTTTCTCCACGACGGTGGGGCACAAGGCAGACATAGCACCCCAAAGCTGTTGAGGTGTACCCTACCATTCCCGCTCTGTTCGCTGTCCCACGGGGTGGGGGGAGGCGAAAAACAGCCCCCCAAGGACAATAGGAGAGATCTCTGGCGCCACCTAGCGACCAGGAAAAAAAAAAGTCACTAACACCCTATAAAACAGGACATTTCTTAAGACTGCTTGAAAAGGGCAGAAGGTTTCTGGAGGACCCAGTGGCCAGCCGGGAAGTTATTCCACGCCAGGCCCCTTCCGACCAGCAGTCTGAGCCCACAGAGGGAGCAGGCACCCACGTCCGGGGCAGACCGGGTGCGCAGAAGAGTGTGCCTGAAACCGGAGGCGCAGGGACTGCATCCCGCTTCGCCATTTGAGAACAGGGACATTTCTTCAGTAAAAACTGCCTAAAACCAGCAGAAAGCTCCCCCAGAAGACAGAGATGGCTCCTGGAAGAGCCAGAGGGGAGCGGAGAAGTTCACCCAAGATGTCAGTCAGTCCGAGCAACACAGTGTCCCAACGCATACGACAAATTAGAAAACAGACAGTAGGGAGTAGAAGAACCACACGCAACCTAACAACTCCTCAGGAAAGAAGCACACCACAAAAAGAAAACCACTCCCCAGATTGCAACGACAGCAACTTGGAAGAACTTCTGAGCCTTCCAGAAAGAGAATTTAAAATTGCCATGATTAAAAAAGTGATAGATCAGAAGAAGGAAATTGAGTCCCTAAAGAGGGAAGTAAGAGAAATGCAGGAGATCAAAGAATTAATGGAGGAACTAAAGAACTCTGGGAAAAGCAATGAAAGCAGAATAGATGAAATGGAAGAACGAATAAGTAATCTTGAAGACACAGAAATAAAAAGAACCAAAACAGAAAAGGAAAGAGAAGTACGAAGGAAAAAGAATGAAGAAAGACTTCGGGAACTATCTGACTCCATGAGGAAAGGAAATATAAGAGTTATAGGAATACCAGAAGGAGAGGAGAGAGAAGTAGGAACAGAGAAAATATTCATGGATATAATTGAAGAGAACTTCCCAAATGAGAAGAAGGAGCTGAAAATTGATATACAAGAAGCAAGAAGAACACCAAACTTCCACGACGAAAGGAAAAATACAGCAAGACACATAATAGTAAAGCTCCCAAGAATCCAGGACAAGGAAAAAATAATGAAGCTGACAAGAGGGAAGAAACAGATAACATTCAAAGGAAAACCAATCAGGCTGACATCAGACTTCTCTGAAGAAACACTATGGGCAAGGAGAGAGTGGAGGGACATAGTCAACAGACTCCAAGAAAACAGATGCCAACCAAGAATACTCTATCCCGCAAAGCTCTCTTTCCTCCATGAAGAAAGAATATGGACCTTCCCAGACAAAGAGAAACTCCGGAATTTCATTGCGACTAAACCCCCACTCCAAAAAATACTACAAGGAATCCTAAAGCCAGAACCTCAGAGGGACGAATAACAACGAAAGAAGACCAAAAAAAAAACAAAAAGTTATTAAAAGAATAAATAAATAAAATCAAAGGAAAGACAAACATAATGGCAAATACAGATGCTAACATATCAATATTAACTCTAAATGTAAATGGACTAAACTCTTCAATAAAAAGACACAGAGTTGCAGCCTGGATTAAGAAACAAAACCCAACCTTTTGCTGTCTCCAGGAAACACATTTAGCTACAAAAGATAAAAATAGGCTCAAAGTCAAAGGATGGAAAACAATCCTACAAGCAAATGGGCCAAAAAAGAAAGCAGGAACAGCTATACTTATATCAGATAAAACAGACTTCAAACTCAAAAAAATAAAAAGAGACCCCAATGGTCACTACATTATGATTAAGGGGACAATACTTCAAGAAGAAATAACACTCATTAACATATACTCACCAAACGAAAGAGCACCAAAATATATCAGACAACTGTTGTCCTCTCTGAAAACAGACATCAGAGAAAACACATATGTAGTGGGAGACTTCAACACACCACTATCAACAATGGATAGATCAACAAGACAAAAAATAAGTAAAGAAACTAAAGCTCTAAATAAGGACCTAGAGCATTTGGGCTTAACAGACATCTATAGAACACTAAACCCAAAAAAAACGGAGTACACATTTTTCTCAAGCGCACACGGATCATTCTCCAGGATCGATCACATACTGGGGCACAAGACAAACATCAACAGATACACCAAGATTGAAATCATACCAACCATCTTTTCTGACCACGAAGGCATCAAACTAGAAATAAATCATAAAAAGAAGGCAAGGAACTATCCTACCTCATGGAGATTAAAAGCCACACTACTGGAAGACCACTGGACTAACGAGGAGATCAAAGAAGAAATTAAAAAATTCTTTGAATTGAATGACAAGGAGGACACCAATATCCTAAATGTATGGGATGCAGCAAAAGCAGTAATAAGAGGAAAATATATAGCAATAGAAGCTCACATCAAAAAACAAGAAAGAACTCAAAGAAACAACCTAATCTCGAAGCTCAAAGATCTAGAAAAAGAACAACAAAAAAACCCCAGAACCAGTAGAAGAAAAGAAATAATAAAAACCAAAGCAGAAATAAATGAAATTGAAACTAAAAAAACAATCCAAAAGATCAATGAAACCAAGAGCTGGTTCTTTGAAAAAATAAATAAAATAGACAAACCCCTAGCCAGGCTCACAAAGGAAAAAAGGGAGAAAGCACAAATACACAGAATCATAAATGAAAGAGGAGAAATCACAACGGACACAGCAGAAATCAAAAGAATAATCAGTAACTACTATGAACAGTTATATGGAAACAAGTTCAACAATCTAGAGGAGATGGACAAATTCCTACAACTCTACAATCACCCAAAGCTAGATAAAGAAGAAATAGAACACCTAAACAGACCAATTACAATTAGCGAAATTGAAATGGTAATCAAAAACCTCCCCAAAAACAAAAGCCCAGGACCTGATGGATTTACAAATGAATTCTACCAAACATTCAGAGACGAATTAGTGCCTATCCTTCACAAACTCTTCCAAAAAATTGAGAAGGAAGGGACAATACCAAACACGTTCTATGAAGCCAATATTACACTAATACCAAAACCGAATAAGGACAACACAAAAAAGGAAAACTATAGGCCAATCTCCCTAATGAACACTGATGCAAAAATCCTCAATAAAATTTTAGCTATCAGAATCCAACAATGTATCCATAAGATAATTCACCACGACCAAGTTGGATTCATTCCAGGGGCACAAGGATGGTTTAACATCCGAAAATCAATCAACGTTATCCAACACATCAACAAAAAGAAATATAAAAACCATATGATAATATCAATAGATGCTGAGAAAGCTTTCGACAAAGTGCAACACCCATTCATGATAAAAGCCCTTGAAATTCTTGGGATACAAGGAACATACCTCAACATCATAAAGGCCATCTATGACAAGCCAACAGCCAGTATCATTCTCAATGGTGAAAAGCTGAAAGCAATTCCATTAAGATCTGGAACAAGACAAGGATGTCCACTCTCACCACTGCTTTTCAATATAATACTGGAAGTCCTAGCCAGAGCAATAAGACAAGAGAAAGACATCCAAGGCATCCAAATAGGAAAAGAAGAAGTCAAACTATCACTATTTGCAGATGATATGATAATATACATAGAGAACCCCAAAATCTCCACAGAAAAACTAATTCAACTCATCAATCAATTCAGTAAAGTGGCAGGATACAAAATCAACACGCAAAAGTCAGTAGCCTTCCTATACACAAACAATAAATCTGAAGAAGAAGAAATCAAAAAAAACACCCCTTTTATTATCGAAACAAAAAAAATCAAATATTTGGGAATAAATCTAACAAAAGAGGTAAAGGACCTATACAAAGAAAACTATAAAACACTGTTAAAAGAAATAGAAGAAGACACAAAGAAATGGAAAGACATCCCCTGCTCATGGATTGGAAGAATAAACATTATTAAAATGGCCATCCTACCAAAAGCAATATACAGATTCAATGCTATTCCAATCAAAATCTCAATGGCATTCTTCAAAGAAATAGAACAATTATTGATGAAATTCATATGGAATCACCAAAAACCCCGAATAGCCAAAGCTCTACTGAAAAAAAAAGAAGGAAATGGAGGCATCACACTCCCAGACTTCAAACTATACTACAAAGCCATAATCATCAAAACTGCATGGTATTGGAACAAGAACAGACATACAGACCAATGGAATCGAATAGAAAATCCAGAAATAAACCCACAGATTTATGGTCAACTAATCTTTGACAAAGGAGCAAAGACTATGCATTGGAGCAAAGAAAGTTTGTTCAATAAATGGTGCTGGGAAAACTGGGTCGCTACATGCAAAAGAATGAAGCTTGACCACTACCTCACACCATACACAAAAATCAACTCAAAATGGATTAAAGAACTAGACATAAGACCTGAAACCATAAAATACATAGAAGGAAATATAGGCGAAACACTACGGGATTTGCACATCAAAGACATCTTTACAGACACATCACCCAAAGCAGTGATAGTGAAGAGAAAGATAAACAGCTGGGACTACATCAAATTAAAGAGCTTCTGCACAGCAAAAGAGACAATAACAAAACAAAGAGAAACCCCACCAACTGGGAGAACATTTTTGCACCCAACACTAATGATAAAGGACTGATCACAAAAATCTGCAAAGAGCTGATGAGACTCAACAACAACAAAGAAAATAATCCAGTCAAAAAATGGGCAGAAGAGCTAAAAAGAAACTTCTCTGAAGAGGAAATGCAAATGGCCAACAGACATATGAAAAAATGTTCAACATCACTTGTCATCAGGGAAATGCAAATCAAAACTACCATGAGATACCATCTCACACCAGTGAGAATGGCACATATTAAAAAAACTAGCAACAACAAATGTTGGCGAGGATGTGGAGAAAAGGAACTCTTGTGCACTGTTGGTGGGAGTGCAAATTGGTCCAACCACTATGGAGAGCTGTGTGGAGATTTCTGGACCTACTAAACATAGAGCTTCCATATGATCCAGCAATTCCACTCCTAGGTATTTACCCAAAGGACACAGAAACATCAATTCCAAAGAGCACCTGCACTCCTATGTTTATAGCAGCACTGTTTACAATAGCTAAGCTTTGGAAACAACCCAAATGCCCAAAAATAGATGACTGGATCAAGAAGATGTGGTACATATATACCATGGAATATTACTCAGCATTCAAAAAAGATAAACACATGCAATTTGTAGCAACATGGATGGCACTGGAAGGGATCATGCTCAGCGAAATAAGCCAAAAAGAAAAAGAAAAATACCGGATGGTCTCACTCATAGCAGGAATCTAGAAAACTTAAATAAGGGACCAGGAAAATGAATATAAGAAAGTGAAAATCAAAATCAACAAAAAACTATGAACCAGAGACACTTTTTGGGGGGTGGGGGGCGGGAGGGGAAGGATTGGGGTCAGAATGGGGCGTTTGCTATTGTATGGGGGAATATAAAAATAAAATTTAATATTTAAAAAAAAAAAAAAAACAAATGAATAAATTTAGAATGTTAGAAGTTTTTAAAAAATAAAAGTTTAGTATCACCTTAAAAAAAAAAAAAAAATGCTTCCATTGTTAACCTCCCCACGGGTCTCACCCACACCTGTTTTAACCAGTCCAGGACCAAGAAGCAAGTGCAGATTTTCACACCTCTCTTTGCAACTTGTGCTTCCTCAGGTCTCCTTCTTGCTCCCCATCCTCTTCCTTCTCCCTGTCTCCTGTCCAGCTTCTCCTCCTGCTGCTCAGCTCCACCCTCTCTTGTGTGGGCCAGGGAAACTGGAACCTCCCTTTTCTTGGGGACCACCCTGTTACAGCACCAATTTACAAATTGCAATCCCATCAACAGATGTGAACACTCTTTTCATGTCCTCTCCAACCTTATTTCTTGTCTTGGTTAATAGCTGCTCTCACAGGTATGAGGTGATATCTCAATGTTGTTTTGATTGGCATTTCTGTGCTAGATGATGAACTTCTCATGTGCTTAATTAGCCAGTGACTGGTGAACAGGAACTACGGGTATCATTTTGTGACTGGTGCAAGTCCTGCTAGAGACCCCTTGGCCCTAGCAATGTGATTCGATATTGGAAATGGTGACTGCTTTATTATTTTTTTCCCTCTATAACTACTATAAGCAGAATCATTTTGCTGAGCTGCAATAAACCTGAAGTGTGAGCAAGTCTTAAGCCCTCATTATTATAAGTCACTAAATTTCTCTTCCTGATATAGTGTGAAAGTAGTTGATAAAGCCTCTGGCACATAGTAAGTATTCAAAAATACAGTTATTAAAATGGGAATCTTATTAAGCTTCAATTAGGTATGTTCTCCCAAGGTCTTTTGTTTTAGTGTCTTATCATTAGTAAGAATGAAAAGGAAGAATGAAGCAAAAAGATCCAAGTATATGTGGAATTTTGAGGTTTCTTTTTTATAATCATTAATGTCATGATCATAATGAATAAGCACAGAAGCATATCATCACTGCACATGCAATTATCTTAGAGAAGTCTGAAGGTGTTGAGACAAGTAATTGATTGCATGAAAAGTTTATGCAGAAGCTTAAGTATAAATGCATGTCATTTTCTTCTCCTAATTTAATACTGTGATCATTTCCACCTGGTTATTTACCTGGATGGTAACTCCAGATAGTACATTGATGATTCATTCAAGGGATATTATAAAAATAACAGAACAGAAGATGAGACAGCATTCCATTAGCTTTCTTAAGGTCACATTCACACTATTATTTCTGTGATCTCCAAATGCCAGTCATTGGTGTGCTTTTATCAGAATCACCCAGGGAATTAAATATTTTTAATTTGAAATCATCTTAAGGTCACACAAAGGTTGCAAGATTAATGCATAGTTCTGCTGTGTTTCCTTTATAAGATCTACTAATTTTTAACATTTTTGTAGTCTAATTTCTCAGGGGAATGAAACAGCAACTTACTGCTTTTTGTTGCCAAAGGAACTGAGAAAAGTTTTCTCTAAATTTAAAGCAGGTCAAACTCCTCAGGGAGTCACTCTGGTTTTAAGGTTCGACACAGGGGCTCAGGGGGAGAAGTTCACTAAGCAAGAAGTGTTGCTTGCTCTATACTCTCCAACAGGACTGCGTTACTGTAACCACATATCCCCGTGAATAGCATCAACAGTCCTTACAACTGGAGGAATTAAAAAAAAAAAACAACAACCTTTGTTACACTGAAGTCTTCCCAGTAAAAAGATCATTCTGAGGAAATTTCCTATTGGCCAGGGAAGATCTAGTTGATCCTGTTTCTCTCTAAGCTACTTTTCAGTTGACAGTAGTAGAATTTCCTGAGCTGCTGCTATAATGAAATGAAATTTCCAATTACACTGACATTGAAGGGTTAGTATTTTAATAACAGATAGAGTTGCCCTTTCAATCATTTCTCGGTCATGGAAAAACAGAATTTTTTTTTTTGAATCCCAACACCTGCAAACTCCACTATCTCCTCCTCCACCCTCCACTCCCCATGACTCTCACTGCATAGCTTTGGCTAAGATGAGGCAAGAGCAGAGCAGTAATTGACACCAAAGATAGAAGTGTTGCCAGGAAAGGTGTGAAAGAGGCATTATGACAGAGAACTTGGGGACTTGCTTCAGAGAACTATTATTGTTGTGATCTGGGGCAAAACTACAAAGCTGGTCAGAGGAAAGGAGGATGCAATACAAATAGCAGGAGGCTAAACCAAGTCCATTGCAGTGAGGGTCAAGGTCAGTAGAGCTCCTGAAAAACTGAGATCTTTCTACCTATAGACAATTTGGATAGAGGGGAATGCTTTGCTTATCTGGTTAGAGATACAGCTCTAGAGAAATCTGAAGGGCAAATGAACCTGGCAAGGTTGTCTTTTAGCAAAGGCAGAGTTTTGAGAAGTTTAATGTTGTTCCCATCACTTAGTTATAACTCTTCCATCATCATAAATGAAACGAGTTTATGGTTTCCAAAAATAACTTGCAGATCATCTTTTGATGAATAATAGCAATTCTTAGAACAGATGAAATGCAGAAATGTGCACTCCTTAATAAAGGAGCACAGTGAAATTGCTTGCTGGTTAGTAGATGACAGCTTGTAGGATTGATGTGCTCTTAATCAGGGCATATTTGGTCTGTCAGGCTCAAGGAGGTTTATTTTCTGTGTTTTGCTGACTTGTACAATTCTCTTCAAGAAAAACAACAGCACAACAGATCATTTATTGAAAACCCCAGCTAAAAAGCATTTGTTGAGTAGTTCATTGTTCTTGCCTCTTAGTGTATAAATGGTCCTGTTTGGGGACAAGTCCCTATCACTTAGCAGCACCTGGGTCCCTGGGTCAGGTCTGTCCTCCAGACCCCTTCTCTACAAGCTGGAGCCCTTGAGTTTCAGGCTGAGACTCCCATTAGTGATCTCACATCACCTGAACAGATAGAAAGAATTCTCTGAAAGAGATTTGTGGTGTTGGCTGTGAGAATCCTTTGAATAAAATGCCAGATGGGACTAACACACAATGAAGTAGACAAATAGGCAATATAATCATGTATTTTTAAACTTAGAGGCCACCTTTAATAGTATTTAAAAATATTTTTTATTGCTCTTCTCATTCATCCTCGGTTCAGCTCCTAGAAGCAGGACCCAGTTCCTTCCTGGGGAAGAGAGTGGATTTCATTAAATGTCCCAGTAATGAGATTAAGAGAGACTCACATCTATTTGAAGTCCTCACTGTAGTGGTTATAGGACCAAAAAGAAATATTAGAAAAGAGAGAACCTTTAAGAGAGATAGAAGTATCTGTTGAATGAATCTTTATGTTGGGGTTAGTTTATTTTATGTGAATAATCTGTGTCACTGGAATATAATAGTCTTCATTGATCTGTACCAGTTTCTAGAATAGCACTGCCCTACAGAAATACAATTCAAACCACTTACACTATTTTTTCTTTTCTTTATTTTTTAATTAATTTTAATTTGGGGGTTACATTTTTGTTCCTCCATATGTACATGTCCCATTCACTGTCCTCCAGACCACCCAAGCCAATGTCCCATCAGAGATGCAGTTTTACACCTTCTAGTAGTCACATTAAACAATAAAAAGAAACAGGTGAAATTAACTTTTAAAATATATTTCATTTAACCCAATAGACCCAAAATATTATCATATCATGTGATCAATATAAAGTTATCAATTATATATTTTACTTTCTTTTTTTTTACATCAAGTCTTTGAAATCTGATGTGTACTTTACACTTATATTTTTGTTTAACTTTCTATTGCAAAGTATTTCCCTGTGTTACTAATCCCCTTATTTGACACAGTTTTTAATGGTTTCATGTCAATGCATCCCAGAAAATTATTGCAATTTTTGATTTCCATATTTTTGGACATGGATGTTTCATTTTGGGCTATTACTATAAATGATGGCATTTGGCATTTTTGTGTAAAAATATTTTCAGTTTTATGGTTATTTTCTTAAGCCAGATTCATAAGAATAGAATTACTATTTATATATCACAAAGTCTAATGCCAAAAGTTTATAATAAAACTTTTTAGTATAAATTTTCATTAACAGTCTGTGAGAGAGCTTATTTTACTTCTCTACCCACAAATAAAGAGAGAACTGGTCAACAAAGATGTTAAAATTCCTCAAAGCCTTAAATCACTTAAAAAATAGAAAAATTTGAGAAAGACACAGAATGAGAGAATTCTGTCTTCAATTGTCAACTCATTTGTCAATCAAAATTAGGTAAGGGCCCCTGAAATTGAGGGGGAGAGAAACAGAGAGAGCGAGCGAGAGAGCGGGCAGAATGTTCTGCCCTGGTGTGTGGAAAGCTGTTTCCCTCATCTTTTTTCCCTGTGGGTGAATTCCCGGCAGAGCCAGCAATGAAGGAACCTCACCACCTTTAAACTTTGAGATCCTTGAGTGAAAGAGAGAAGAGTTAAACTTGGCTTCTTTATGATGTGGGAAGTCTGGGAAATATTCGTTCCCCTGAAAGCATGCGTGAGCCTGGACAGGCAACCAGCACAGAGAAGACCGCGTGCAGCACCTCACGCAGATGGCTCTGCGTCTGCCTCCACCGGAGTTCTCTTTGACTTTGGCGGGATGTTAGAACAGTCATGTTTTCCCGGTCGTTAAAGATTGGCTTGAATGAGATACTGGGAGTAGGCAGGTCCCAGAAGTGATGATAGTGCCACGCCTGGGCAGCGTGGTTAACAGAGTAGAGTGCGGAAATTATGATGGAGGAAGTTGACTTTCCAGTAGATGCCCACACTGGGAGGTGCAAGTGGCTTCAGAATAAGTGATCAGAGAGCAGGTCAAGACAGAAGAGTGGACGGTACCCTCCCAACCAATGCTACACCCTGTGGGACAAGGGATAGAAAAAGTCCTTTAAAACGCTAAATTTTGAACCTCTGGTTATTAAGAGCTCATTGAATTTGGCACACTTCACTTAGAATTGAATCAATTAAGTATTGTTTCAGCAGTTGGAAGTGGAGGTGGGTAAAAATAGTAATTTAATTTGGTTATAGAAAAACAAAGAATTTAGTATTTGTAGAATGAAAAGGGAGAGATGTAACATTCATCCTTTAAAATGTACATTACTCCTGTACTTTTTGCCTTGGCTATGTTTTTCAGAGGAGAAACAAAAATAAATGACTTAGTTTGTTCAAACACTGCAGAATTGTGTATAACTCCCAATGGTGATTATTTTCTTTGAGAAATAAAGACAGAACAGTAACCATTTTATTTCAGCTGTCTGTATTTGACCTGTCATTTCAGCTCTATCAAAAGTTTCTGTTTTCTTGAAAAATAGTTTCATTTATCTGCTTTTGATGACAAACCAAATTAAGAGTAGTCTTCCAACAGGATAAGCTGTAGAAGCCTGCTGATGCAAAGTAAGCAGGGCGTGGTGTTCAGAGAACTATTATCAGGAGAGTGGTCTTCATAGATCAGTATAATTGACACACTCTGCATGTGTCTTGTGTAAATGCCAAGAAATTGGTAGTAAATATGGATGTGACTCCACTCAGTTTCCATTATTTATTGATATTTACTCAGGTTGTTTAATGTCTATTATTGGGAGGATATCCACATCACCATCACTGCGTAAAATTATAGCCAAAAGTATATCATGTTGATTCCTGTGAAAGTTTTGCAACAAGTAAGATATTCTACTTGTTTCTTGTAGTTTACTCTCAGTGGACGATAATGTGGGCAAATGCTGAGTCACGGAAGAGGGAGAATATGAAATCTAGTGATTCCAACATTTCAGATCCAAGAGCAGCACTTCTATAACAAATGCTTTGTAACATTCCTTTGCTATCCTAAAAGAAAAAATCATAAATAAATAACTTGTATACACACATAAATAAAAATGTCATAACTATAATATAAATGAGAAATAAGATGAAGGTAATGTATCATAATATATATTCAATACATAAATTTACAGTGTTCACATAATACACCAGTCTAGAAGACATATTGAAGTAGCCAGAGGTACTACTTATAATGAGTAAGTTCAGATTTAAAGGAAGATCGGGAATCATTCTGTATAAATAGAGAGAAAAATGCAAAAATGAAGGTATAGGTAGATATTGGAGTAGAAGCTAGTAGGACTGGTATGCATTAAAACTGTGCAAAAAACATTTGCTTTTATATGTGAAAGAGTTAGGTTCTAGGATAATTAATTATAACAAGTCTTTTAACCTACCTCAATGTCAGAGTGACATTAGAAGCTTTAACAGATTGTAGAACAATTTCTAGTTGTCCTAGACTGTCTAACCATTGCAGTATATCCAAAATCCCTGTCCATACCAGCTAAATGCCAGCAGCATTGCACAACCCTTGCAACAACCAAAACTTCTCCTATAATTAGCCAAAATGTCCTCAGGGCAGTTGGTGCTGCCCTTATGGAGAACTGTTATGGAAATTTTCCAGAGAAATCCGATGGCACTCAGAGAGGTGGAGAGAGAGATTTACTTGTCACACTGGCAGGCTCAGTGGGATCGCTCCCAAAAGGGTGAGCACCCAAGAGTAAAAATGGCAGGGTTTTATAAAGTTTGTATGAGGAAACTTGCTATCCCAACCATCATGGCATCAACATTCTTTATTGTTTGGGAAGGGGGTCAAGGTAGCCATGGCTACCTCTATGAACACACAGTGCAGGACACCTGGCAACTTTTCCGCTCCAGCAAGCAGCAGAATCTAAGGAGCAGACTCCCCCAAGCAGCAGACTTGGGAAACTTCCTGCTTTAGAACCACCATCTAGTCTAATTCTTTTATCTTAGACACTAGAAAGTTGAGGACCAAAGCAGTTTAACGACGGGTCTAAGGTTTTTCAGTTGCAAATGGACAGAACAAAAAATAATTCTCCTTATTCTTGCTTCGAGTCTTATCAACCTATATTATATTCCTTCTTATTGTTCCCAAAACTTACTGGTAATTGGAAAGCAAATTAAAGATCTTCCAGGGATGCATTTTGAGACTAAGTTTTCACTTAGCATGTAGGCTTACTTGAAAGAGCTTGGAGGAGCTGATTATGGATGAGACACCCCTGCACCCATCCTCTACTGCCTCCCAGGCCTGCCTTTGGGTTGTCCTGTCCTTGGAATCATTTCTAATTCTTTTTATTTTTTTTTCAAATTTTTCAAATTTATTTTTACCTTGTTTTCCGTATTTCTCACTTTTTATTTTTTATTTTTAATGAATTATTTTATTTTATATAATTCTCACATCATTTTTCATTTTTGCACAATGTATGCAATTTCATTTTGGTTATATTCCCCATACAATTCCCACCCCCCTTTTCTGACCCTAATCCCTCTTCTTCTCTCCCCGCCCTCCACTGTAGTATGTCTCTGGTCTATAGTTGCTTATTGATTTTAACTTTATTGTAGTTAGTCTTTTTCCTGGTCCCTTATTTAGGTTTTCTAAATTCCTGCTATGAGTGAGACCATCCAGTATTTTTTTTTTTTCTTTCTGGCTTATTTTTCTGTGCATGATCCGTTCCAACTCCATCCATGTTGCTGCAAATTGCATGAATTTATCTTTTTTTGATTGCTGAGTTATACTCCATTGTGTATCTGTACCACATCTTCTTGATCTAGTCATCTATTTTTGGGCATTTGGGTTGTTTACATAGCTTAGTTATTGTAAATAGTGCATTTCTAACTCTTCCTACCTTGTGCCAGACTCTACTTTCAGGCAACATTTCCTAGTTCACTTGTGGTTAAGTTGGGGTTATATGGTTAATTTCTGGCTAAGGGAATGGGGGCAGATATGATATGTGTTATTTCCAGGTTTCACATTACTTCACATTCCCTTTCATTTTCTTTGGCAACCTTGGGATCATTTGTTGAGGATAGTAGAGCTGTGAGAGTAAAGAAACATGGGTCTCTGAATCATCCCTTCATGAAGAACTAGCAGAATAACCCCATCAGAAACATCTGTGTTGTGCTTTGCATGAGTGAGGAATAATTTCTTTTTCAGTCAAGCCACTGAGATTTTAGAATTTATTTCTTAGCATAACAGAACCTAACATAGACAATGTATTTGTTAGAGTTGGAGTTTGAACCATGTACTCTGGATGTAGAAATTATGCCTTTAATTGGTATGGTATAGTGCTTTTCAATTCTTGGTATATGGAAAACACTTGAAAAATATTAGTTCTGATTATATATTTTTTGAAAAGTTTTTAGATTTATTTGCATTTTTCTTAAGAAATGTGTCAAAATAAATTCAAATAGTTTTGTTTATTATCTTGTACTTTAAGAGATCTTTGTATCTTAAAATTAAATATATTTGGATATTTGTATTAAACAAAACAATGCAATTTCATTTATAATGTGCTTCCTAATATACTAACTGTGCATTATGAATTTTTTAGAGAAAGGGGTAAGTATGAAGTATTTCTTGAAATGACTTGTCCCACAGTACCTTTTCCATGAAAAATATTTCTTGGAAACTTATTTTGGAGACAGTATCTTGCAGGTTTGCTTTAAGACATTTTTGGTTTGGCATTTTTAGTATTTCAAATACTGATTGCCATTTAGTAAATACTGTGTGTGTATGTGGAAGGGAATAGTATGTTAGCATATGTGTTTAAAAAATTAATGAATACACAGCCTCTTTTTCCTTATCTACTAGCATCTTTATCTGTAAGCCCCTTGAAAGCCTTGAGTACTTTTTTCAATATTTGATCTTTACTACTTAATACCTATGAATAAATATTAAGCATATACTTGTTTTTAAATAAATATCGAAGAAATGAATGGATAAATGGACCTTACTCCTTGTGGAAGGAAGGTAAGTAATCTTTAACTGTGCTTTATTTTGGGTAATATTTATGAAGATCCACATTAAAGAGCACTCAACTTTGGCATAGATGTCTGGATCAACAAATCCAACAAATAACTCTAGCCAATATTTGGGGGTGCATTGTACACGGGTAAGGTAGAAAACTATGTGTTTATTTCCTGAGTGTGTTATATACCAAGTCAGAACTTGGGAGAATAGATTTTAAATTTGTTAAGTAGCAGAATTTTATTAAGAACCCTTAATGAAGTTTTCCCCACATTGTCTCAAATCTATTACCAATGTTAGCTATCTATCCCAAAATCAGTATTTTCCCTTATATGCATCAGAAAGTGCTAATCACTCTCTGATAATCAAAACATTTATCCTTGCACATATTGGCTCTTTGTTTCCAGAATTGTAGGGAAGGGAGGCTTGAGCTACAAAAATGTAATTGAATTGAAAAGACCAGAAACAACAAGCATTGGTGTGTATGTAGAGAAAAGGGAACCCTCCTGCACAGCTGGTGGGACTGCAAACTGGTCCAGCCCTTATGGAAAACAGTGTGGAGGGGTCTCAAAACATCAAACATGGATCTGCCATTTGACCCAGTAATTCCACTCCTAGGCATTTGTACAAAAAATTCAAAAACACTAATTCAGAAGGAAACTTGCATTCCCATATTGATTGCAACACTATTACTATAGTTAAACTATGGAAACAACCGAAGTGCCTTAGAAAAGATGAGTGGACCAAGAAGATGTGGTATATATACCCAGTGAATAATACTCAGTGATCAAAAAAGATAAACTGATGCCATTTTTTTCCTTTTATATATTTCTTACATCATTTTTCATTTTTTTCACAATATATGCATTTCATTTTGGTTATAGTCCCCACACAATTCCCACTGCCCTTGTTTTGATCCTACTCCTTTCTCTCCCCACTGTAGATACTATTTTTGTGGCAACATGGCTGGAGCTTGAAAGAATAATGCTAAGTGCAATAATAAGTAAGAAGGAGAAAGATAAATACTAGATGGTGTCAATAATATGTGGGATATAAAATTACTAAATAAATAATCAAATACAGGCAAGCTGAAAAGCTAACCCTTGATAGCTGAAAGAAGGAAGCATAACAGTCTATGGTGGTAGGCTATGGGTGAGTTGATATTGGGTGTACTATGGTGTAATAATTGATGGGATACCCCAATATTTAAGAATAAATAAATATAAATAAATAAATCTGACTAAAAACTGAAAAAAAAACCCAAAATATAGCTGATAGGTAGCAACACCAGGCAACTCTCTTCTGATCCTAGAACAGTCTTTTCCATATGTACAGTATAGAAATGATATTTGGACGGCGATGGTAATATATGTCCATTCAACGTCATCTGAAAGTAAAACTAAAAAGTCATCCATCCAATACTATTTGCGTAGACTTATTTCTTGCATGAAAGTGGGTTGGAGGGCCTTCCTGGTGGTGCAGCGGTTGAGCGCTGGGTTGCGAAGCTGCCCGCAACCTCTGCACTGCCGGTTCAATCCCCAGCTGCTCCCCAGCCACGGGAGGAGGGTCCCACATGGCGCGCAGACCTCTCCTGCCGCCCGCTGCTCCCCTCAGCAGTGTACTTCGGTCCTTCTGCCTGCTCTGCTCCCCGCTCTGGCTCTGGTGAATTCTCTCATCCTCCCGCACTTCTAACTGTACCCAGTGCTTGTATAAATAAATAAAAATAAATCTTAAAAAAAAAAGAATAAATATGCTTTAAAAAAAAAAAAGAAAGTGGGTTGGAAAGAAGAGTAGGTTTTTACAGCACAATGATTTTAAATCTGGGGTTCCTAGGCCTGTGAGACCTAGGGATGTATTCTTAGGCATCTGAGAGTTCTCTGAAAGAATTTTCAAATAGGTTTTTGCTATGATGACAAATTAGCTATGACTGTAAGTTAGAAAATGAATAGTCTGAATGACATATATATCCACATTACTGTATGGGAACATGACATACTATTTCCATTCCTTTTCAGTGCCTAGATTTGCTGTGAGTTAAAGAGAAAAATAAGAGATGCTTGAGGAGTCCTATTTTAATTGGACTGTCTTCTGCATCCAAATTCACAGACAAAATGTATAGAATGTAGAAAATTTTTATATATATATTTTAAAGACCCAAGAGTAGATCATGTCTGAGCTTTACTTAAAGGGTTAGACTATGATGGAGATGACAAACTCCACATAGATCATGGTTGCTGAGAATGTCTGGGAAGATGGAGTTGTTGATATGGTTGAGTTTCTTGTATCTCATACAGGCAGGTGCTAGAGAAGAAAGCATTGGGAGATAGAAAGATCTTAATGAACAGAAACAGGGCACTCTTTACAGTGATCCACGTGTGTTGACAGTGAATTTCTCCACAAACACACATTGGTGTGAACAGAGAATCTAAAAATTGGACAGTTACTTTCCCTATTCACTTACTCTTTTGCTATGTATCAATTTTCCTCTTCCCCACATGCTTTGATACCATATAAGAATGACAGTTTATATGTGACTATGAAGAGAAGCAAGATAAACTCCTGACTTTAGTTAATTGATATTAGGTTTCTATTATCCTGGTAGATGGCAACTAAAGAGATAAATTGGTTATTGAAATACTGAAGAAATTATTTTTAGGTATACCAGTGTTTACAGAAAAATGTGGATACTTCTATAGTATTAATTATAGGCATACCAATTCAACATGGACTTAAACAATAACAGATTAATCTTATTCTTGTTGCAAGCAGTGATTTATTTTAGCAAAACAAGACTATGTGCTACATTGGATTAATGTTAATTAGAATTTTATTGGTTTTGTACTTTTTTTCTTTTTTTTAAGATTATTTATTTATATATACAAGCGCTGGATACAGTCAGAAGCGCGGGAGGGTGAGAGAATTCACCAGAGCCAGAGCGGGGAGCAGAGCAGGCAGAAGGACCGAGGTACACTGCTGAGGGGAGCAGCGGGCGCTGCAGGATAAGTCTGCGCGCCATGTGGGACCCTCGCCAGCGGCCAGGGATTGAACCGGCGCTGCAGAGGCTGCGGGCAGCTTCACAGTCCAGCACTCAACTGCTGTGCCACCAGGGGAGGCTCTCTTTTTATTTTTTTTCAGTTTTATATTTAAGGCTTATTGAATTATATCCAATTTTGTATATGTACATATTGGGTATAATACCACTAATTTATGTCAACATTGTAATCTATTACAATATTATCCCTTTGAAATTGATTAAAAAAATTCAGTCTGAGAAAAAAATGTTTTCAAGACATAGGTGGTAAATTTCAAGGAATCTAAGAATGGGAAATGAAAAAGTAAAAATTTGACATTGTTCTGGCTTTGACCACTACTAATTCTGCAAAAAATATTCCAATTAATTGTAGACAGCTGTCTTTGGATGAAGGTTGATCATTCTTAATCAGCATTTAGTAAACATGCATAGAACACTTATAAGGTATCAGAACTTGTGCCAAGAACTGTGGGTTTACAATGATAAATGAAACATGACTCCTGCATTCAAATAGGAGCTCCACCTGCAGGAAAATGTGCATGAACAGTTAAGTGAATAAGTTAATAGTGTTATCATGCAATTTGCAGCAACATGGATGGCGCTGGAAGGGATCATGCTCAGCAAAATAAGCCAGAAAGAAAAAGAAAAATACCGGATGGTCTCACTCATAGCAGGAATCTAGAAAACTTAAATAAGGGACCAGGAAAATGAATAACTATAAGAAAGTGAAAATCAAAATCAACAAAAAACTATGAACCAGAGACACTTTTTGAGGGGTGGGGGGTGGGAGGGGATGAATTGGGGTCAAAATGGGGGGATTGCAATTGTATGGGGAATATAAAACTAAAATCTATTATTTAAAAAAAAAGTTAATAGTGTTATAACAATATTGCAGTTGGGAATACAGGACATTGGTAGTTCTCGTTTTGTAGATATGGATGTGGTACGTTATAAAAATGCCTACAATTTTATCCCTTGCCTGTGTCTATGCCTTTGTAGTTTTCCTATGAAGAAGTAGAGTCTATGTTTCTATTTCCTTGAATTTGGGATGATTTTATGACTTGCCTTGGCCAAGAGAGTGTGTCTGAAGTAATAGTGCACTGGTTCTGGGTGAGGGGCAGGAAGGGCACAGGGCAGGTTTTTTGATCCAGCAGGCTGGGTAAAGGAGGAGAGAGTCCTGGAGCCTTCAGTGGCTTTTCAGGCTTTTATTGGGATTTACCAGGCACACGGCAGGCAGAGGTGCTGGGGGGCCGGGAGGCTGGCAGGCCTCCCAGTCCCCAGCAAGTTCTCACTCTGGGCTCTTGTAGGGACAGGAACAGGACACAGTGCAGGTTTTCTGATCCTATGCAGACCGGGTGAAGGAGGAGTCAGAGTCCTCAGTGGTTTTGCAGGATTTTTATTGGAGTTCACCAGGCATATGGCAGGCAGAGGTGCTGGCTGGGGGGCTGGGAGGAGCAAGTCTTCACTCTATCTGAGCTCTCTGGAGTTCGTTCTGCTGCTTCTCGGCTTCTCTTTCGGCTTCGGCTTCTACTGCTGCTGCTGGCGTCCCCGCGATGCCGCCCCTAAAAGCACAGTCTTAGCTCAGCTGAATCCCATCTACCTATGCCCACACCCTACTCCAGGTGCCCGCCATCAGGCATGCATTCAGGACAAGGATCCATCATCTATCCTGATGGCGGGAGGGCAGAAAAGCCTGATATTTTCTTTACCCTACAGCTCTCCAGCCTTCTCTCATGTTCTCTCTGCACTTCTCATGGCTCTGCTTCTCTCTCGGCTTCGGCTTCGGCTCCGGCTTTGGCTTCGGCTTCGGCTTCAGCTTTGGCTTCGGCTTCTGTTTCTCTGCTTCTCTCAGCTTCTGCTGGCGTCCCCATGACGGCGCCCTTAAAAGCCCAATCTTAGCCCAGGTGAATCTCATCTACCTATGCCCACACCCTACTCCAGGTGCCCGCCATCAGGCATGCATTCGGGACCACATGGTTCCATCATCTATCCTGATGGCGGGAGGGCAGAAAAGTCTGATACATTTTACCTTACCCTACATTCTGAGTCTAGGCCTCAGCAGACATTGAAATTTTATTCGAGACAGGTTCTCCCAACTATGGATCCACTGAACAGACCAGCCAGTGGTTAAGCACAGATATATGGAATCCCAGCAGGGACTGTAAGAATCAGAAGAGTTACCCAGTTGAGCCCACCTTCTATTATCAACTACAGAATTATGAGCTGAATACGTGGTTGCTGTTTTAAGCCATTATTTTGGGGGTGGTTTGTTATGAAAAAAATGCTAAGGGAGTCAGAGGATCATGGAACACTTCATCAAGGAGATAAAACTTGATCTGGACATTGAAAGAAGTGGTTTCTATAGATAGAAAGGAATGGACAGGAAAGGATGTTTCCAATCAAAGAGGAAGCATAAATTCTCATATTGATAGGGTCCTGGAAACAGTCAACACTTTAGGTTGACACATGAAGAATTCATATCAAGAAATACAGAGGACTGAGGATAAGAAAGCAAACGTATAGGAGGTCACTAAAGCCACTGGATTTTGCAGTAGTGAAAAGACAATGGTGATTCTGGAGTGTTTTGTTTTGTGGAATAGTGCAAATTCTCTCCTGCCAGGAGGAAAATTGTCTTACAGAAAGCATAAACAAAAACAAACAAAAAATTAAAGCAGCTCTAGTTTATTATCACATCATCAAACTCAAATGAACATCTCCTGTGTGTGTGAATTCTTTGGTTTAAACAGAGGCTAAGCTCACTCCCTATCCCAGCTAAAAGCAGTTCTGTAATTCCTTTTTTCCTGCTGATCATGCAGGTGTTGGTTTTTTTTCCTCTGTCATAATAAGGATATATTGTCTGCTGAGCCATGGGGGATGGAGTTTATTTCTTACTTAATTCTTGTACTCCTATTAAGTATCTCAGCAACTTCAAGTGCCTTAGATCATTATAGTGTCTCAACTTTATCACCAGAGCTTATATAACACACCTTTAGGAATAACTGAGACTGTGGACTTGGAATAAGTACCAATTTTCAGCAGAATTAGTAAGTGGCAAAAAAAGGAACATGGTTAAAACATTTTAGAGCAGTACTACAAGTACTGTGTTCTTTCTAAAAGACAAAACAAAACAAAAAATGAATTGTGAAGTTTCTGCCACCATTGATGCTCCATAGCTACAAGATGAAGTCCAAAGTCTCCTCTTCTTCTTTTGCTGCATTCAATTCAATCCTCAACATTGGCTATGAAGCTTACCCGATTATCTTTAGTGTATATATATATATATATATATATATATAATCTTATATATATATTACATCATTGTTAATTTTTGTACAATGTTTGATTTCTCTTCTCCTCTCGGGTGTAGTCCCCATATAATTCCCACCACCAAGTCACCCGTGAACCATCACTAGAGTCTCTTGTGCTCTTCCCACTCCTGCTTTAATCCCTCTCCTTCTCCCTGCCTTGCTGAATGTCTATGATTTATAGTTCGCTTGCTCATCTTTTTTTTTTTTCCCGTTATCCCTTATTTGGCTCCCTTATATTCCACCTATAAATGAAACCATCCGATATTTTACTTTTTCCTTTTGATTTATTTCACTGAGCATAATCCCGTCCAGCTTCATCCATGTTATTGCAAAATGACATGAGTTTGTCTTTTTGGATTGCCAAATAGTATTCTACTTGTGTATATAACACAGTTTCTTGATCCACTCATCTGTTCTGGGACACTGAGGTTGTTTCCATATCTTAGCTATTGTAAATAGTGCCAATACAGTCAAGTATTGCTTTATCTATCACTGGCACCTCTGCAATAAACTTCACCTAAGCACCCCATCTTATTGGCCTTTTGAATTTTGACCAAGGGGAAATCACAGAGTATTCAGTGCCTAGTACTGCACAAAGGCTTCTTGAGCCTGGACATTGGTGGGGCTATGCACGGCCCATTTCCTTCTCACATAGCCTGTCGCTGAACTCATACTAGGGGCGCTGGTGTGTGTGCATGCGTGTGTGTTTATGTTTTATGTGCATGTGTTCACATGTGTGGCAGATGCCCTGCTTTTTGGGGCAGTCCTAAAAAAATCTGAATACTTTCTCCAAACTCAAAAGCATCATTTCTCCTATCTTAGCTCCTGAAAATCAGAGAAACTCTTCTCCCTAGTCCTGGGTGGTAAGTGGCTCCTCAGGGAGGCAGATTTCATTTCCATGGAGGGAAGCAGTTCATTTTACTGTCTCCATGTAGACCCTCCCTACTAAAAAAAAAAAAAAAAATCCACTTCTCCTCTGATAGGTAGTTTGACTGAATAAACTATGGCCTATTCTGTGAGGATGCTCCCCAAATACTCAGTTTTTAAATCTATAAGAGCAAATGCCCTGGACTAGAATTTCTCAGAGTTGGGTAGCATGTTATGTGGACAGCCCATGTGTGATGATACTGCACTAGCCACCTGGTGGGGGCTCCCCGTATTTATTCATTAATCAGTTCTTGAACTCTTTGTGCCTCAGCTTTTTCATCTCTAAAATAGTATTAGTAACAGTATCGAGCTCATAGTATGGTTGGGAAGAATGACATTAATGCATGTAATGGCCTTAGGAAGTACCTAGAACTGAGTGGGTGCTCACAAACTCAAGATACCATCATTTTTATTCCACAAACTATTACCAGGCCCAGGGCATATGGCATGAATAAGTCTGAAATGTTGTTTATTCCACAAAGTTGTATTTCAAGGGAAGATGGCCACATAACAAGTAATTTTAGTGAAATGTCATATGAGGGAATTAATTAAGGGTCTTTCTGGTTGTCTTGAATTTTTCAACACTTCTATGCATGCCATTTCAGTTGCTTCATTTCAAACTTTCTTGTATTGTCTGTAAGGCAGATACAAGCATTCTTATTTTGTAGACAAGAAAACAAAGGCTTCAGTGGAACATGTGATCATCCCAAGTTCTGATCCCTATATAAGTGCTCTGACTTTAAGTTATTGTGCCAGGCTACCTCCTTTCAATCTAGTTCTTCTCTTCCAGGAGAAATAAATATATGAAGCCTCAAACCAGAATGCTGGGCATTGTCAGTTCTGTGGGGACAGGCTTTTATTTGAATCTTGCAAGTTTGTTCATATGTGTGAATTTATGCTTCTTATTTATTATTTTGGCAATGCATTCTATGATTGTGACATCCTTCCAGAACAATCCAGGAGGGTCCATTGACAATCCTTTTTCTTGGAGTGAACCCATTTTCTTGGAGTGGCCCATCAAGTGTGTTGTTGGCAAGTTCCAGACTGCAAGTTTCACTTCCAGTGTGCACCTGAGATTAATTTGATAAAACTATGTGAAATCTTATTAATTCAAGAATTTAGATAATTGAAAGTAAGTTATAGCACTGATGTTGTAAGTTTCTTTAATTGTGGCACCCAGAATAAGATCATAGGAGTAAAAATAATTATTTCATTTTCCAAAGACTTCTAAGAATGAACATATATTTCAACACTGTGCCAAGGAAAATATATTAAACAACATGCTATTTCTGTAATCCCGAAGCAAAAGGCATAATTAGACATTTATTTATGTATCTAAGGTGACTATTTTGAGAGAGCATATTCAGTTCATTCAAAAACATTTCTGTTCTGGAAGACAAATTGTAGTAGTATACAAAATTGAGCTCTGACATGAAATATATGACATGTAATTAACATGAAATTTGGTAAATTTTGAAATACATAAACACTTATGAAACTATCATGCTGATCAAAATAGTGACGGCATCTATCACTGCCAAAAGTTCTTTCATGGCCCTAAGTGATCCCTGCCTCCCTCTCCTCCTCCCGATACCTCTTCTCTCCAGGTAGCTGCTGATCTACTTCCTGTTGCTGTAGATCAGTTTCATTTTCTTGAGTTTTCCATAATTGGAATTATACAGTATGTACTCTTTTTGTCTACTTCATTCATTCAGCATAATTATTTTGAGATTCATTTATGGAGTTACATGAATCAATAGCTCATTTCTTTTTATTGCTGAATTGCATTGAATGGACATGTCATTTTAAGAAATATTTCTATTGATTTACCTTTTAATGGACATTTTCATTATTTCCAGTTTTTCATTACTACTAAGTGACTTTTCCTTTTAATATATACATGTACAAGTCTTTGTATAGATGTATGCTTCCTCTTCTCTACTCTCTGAGTAGATTTGGCTGCATCATATAGTTGTTGTATGTATTAGTTTTGATTCTCCAGAGAAACAGAACCACTAAGGAGTTTGATGACAGATCACAATTAACCAAAGCTTTTGATTTTTCAGATTTTTAAAACATTTCTCCCAAAAGAGTCAAACTGTAAGAAAAAAGAAGTTGTCAATTATATAGTTACCTTTAAAAAATACATTTCAGGGTTTTGCTTGGGGTTAGTACGGAGTAAACCCAATAATCTACATCCATATCATGGTGTAATGAGAATTGATTTTCAAATTCATTTCAGAATGACCTCTACCTCTGCAACACTTTGCATCTTCAAATAAAAATGCTTTAAGTACAGTATACTGCAATTATTTTCTTATTGAGGCAGAAAAATAAAGTAATATATTTAAGGATGAGTGTTTCCATCTTAGATATGGGTGTCTATTTTTAGACTAGTAAGTGCTAGGAAAACAGTATTTCATTCATGATTTTCTCTACTTTTGCATTAACATTGTTTATCATGGTGAATCAAATTTGCAGAAAAAATAGCAATGGTAGCAGTATATAGTAATAAAGGCTTTTGTTGTCTTTGTTTCCTCAGACAAACTAAACAACTATACTATCCAAAGAATGTTATTCAAAATGTTATTTGAAAGCTTTTCTTATTCAGAAACCTAGGCAATTTTCACTTAGGCAGTTATACACCCAGAAGACTTATAAACAGTTATATCACACAATAAATTATACAGCCCAGAATACCTGCATGGTAAATAGAAATTAAAAAAAATTAAGAATATTCATTGCTGAGATCCCTTCCAGCTCCATCCATGTTGCTACAAATGCATGAGTTTATCTTTTTTGATTGCTGAGTAATATTCCATTGTGTATATATACCACATCTTCTTGATCCAGTCATCTATTTTTGGGCATTTGGGTTGTTTCCACAGCTTAACTCTTATAAATAGTGCTGCTATAAACATAGGGGTGCAGGTACCCTTTTGAGTTCATGATCATGCTCAGCAAAATAAGCCAGAAAGAAAAAGAAAAATACCAGATGGGTTCATTCATAGAAGGAATTTAGAAAACCCAAATAAGGGACGAGGAAAAAGGCTAATTATAATAAAGTAAAAATCAAAATCAACAAGCAACTATAAACCAGATATTCACTGCTGGAGGAGTGGGAGGAGGGAGTAGGATCAAAGCAAGGGGGAGTGGGAATTGTAAGGGGACTATAACCAAGATGAAAATGCATACATTGTGCAAAAAATGAAAAATGATGTAAAAATATATAAAATTAAAAAATAATAATAAAGCAAGCAAGAAAGAATATTCATTGCTTCACTATTCTCAGTAGCTGCTATTAGATAAGTATGGGTTGGTGATTTCAGCTAGTAAGTGGCCAACTCCACTTTGGATCTGACCTGTTTGATTGGACAATTGTCCTCAAGGGATGGATGATTTTGGAGTTTGACTGAGACTCTTTTATTTGAAATCCTTCTTGCTCCTACTCTTATTCTATTTATCTATTAAAATCTTTGATCACACTAGAGTCTGATTACTTTCCTTTGTGCATGCAGGTGACACAGATTCTTAGAATAGGCAACATGTTTTTTTCCCCTTAACACTATGGGATTCCTGGGCACTCTTGGTTTTGCCTGATATTAGTGTTGATTACCTGATCTTGCCTAAGCCTCCTGGTAACAACACCAGTCCTTAAAAATACAGAATATGGAACAACATTTTGACTGATGTACAACTCTTGGCAATATTAAATATTCAGTTTGTATAAATCACTGACACTCACAAATGTTTAAGTGCATCTTATGTGCTCCTTAGGTGCTCCTATTAATGTTCCCATTGAATGTTTCTGAAAGCAGAGGTGTTATATTCTTATGAAAGTTGGTCTTTTAATAAGTTAACCAAATGTGAAATAAAATACTGTGATTCTACAGAATCTGGGCTCATATTCTTTTACAGTTTGTAGGCTTTTCTATTTTCACAGCAATTTTAGAGTTCAAATATATAATAAAATTATTATTACATATAATTAAATAAGTCTTAAATGTAAAGACTTAATTTAATAAAAATCATAAACTTAGATATCATTGCTTTGTTTAATGATTAATGAATGGGGTATCATTCCATCTAGTTTCTGCAAAGGGTTGCCTAAAATGAAGGGTGTGCATAGGCAAAAAGTGGGTGGGACAAATTATTAACAAAGGAAAAGATTATTTCAAATAAAGTCACTTTCCTCAGAGGAAGGCAAAGTGTTGTGATTTGCAAATTACCTCACTGTTGCTGATTAGGAAACTCTAAATCGATTTGTTTAGGATTATATTTTTAGAAGAGGTTAAGACTGCTATAGTTATTAATTCTGGGTGAAGACAAGCAATGAGAACTCCATCTTGAGCCTGTTTTTCTTAGCATCTATTATAGAGCTTATCACATGTAACTTAAATTGTGATTGCAACAATAGATGTTCAGCCAAGGGGATAAAACTTTTAAGAAGTAGAAATAACAGTTTAGGAGCCCAAAATACACTGTTCACTTGGTTGACTTAGTTCTTAATTTGACAATGACTTTAAAGAGTTGTTTTTGTTAAATGATTTTATTAAATCTCTTAATGCTATAAAGTTCCTTAGGTCACCAAAACCATTGTTGACGTTCTCCTTTCCCCCAAACCAGGTGTATTCTAACCTCTTCTCAAGAGAATTAAGGAATTTTCAAGGGAGACTTTTGAGAGTATACAATCTTCTTTTATATTTATTTATTTATTTGTTTGTTTGTTTTTTCACCAACAAAACGGGTTTATTCAGAAACAACAACAAAAATGTAATTTGCAAAATGCATTCTTATTTATTTATTTTTTTAAATATATTTTACATCATTTTTCATTTTTGCACAATGTATGCATTTTCATCTTGGTTATAGTTCTTTTTCCCACCACCATTGTTTTGATCCTACTTCCTTCTCTCCCCTCTGACCCCATGCTGTACTGTGTCTCTGGTTTATAGTTGCTTGTTAATTTTGATTTTTACTCTATTATAATTAGTCTTTTTCCTGGTCACTTATTTAGGTTTTCTAAATTCCTGCTATGAGTGAGCCAATCTGGTATTTTTCTTTTTCTTTCTGGCTTATTTCACTGAGCATGATCCCTTCCAGCTCCATCCATGTTGCTGCAAATTGCATGTGTTTATCTTTTTTGATTGCTGAGTAATATTCCACCGTGTATATATACCACAGCTTCTTGATCCAGTCATCTATTTTGGGGCATTTGGGTTGTTTCCATAGCTTAGCTATTGTAAATAGTGCTGCTATAAACATAGGGGTGCAGGTGCCCTTTGGAATTAATGTTTCTGTGTCCTTTGGGTAAATACCTAGGAGTGGAATTGCTGGATCATATGGAAGCTCCATCTTTAGTAGGTCCAGAAATCTCCACACAGCTCTCCATAGTGGTTGGACCAGTTTGCACTCCCACCAGCAGTGCAGGAGAGTTCCTTTTTCTCCACACCCTCACCAACATTTGTTGTTGCTAGTTTTTTAAATATGTGCCATTCTCACTGGTGTAACATGGTATCTCATTGTAGTTTTGATTTGCATTTCCCTGATTACAAGTGATGTTGAACATTTTTTTCAGTGATAGTGAAGGCAAAGATCAACGGCTGGGACTACATCAAATTAAAGAGCTTCTATACAGCAAAAGAGACAGTAACCAAAACAAAGAGACACCCCACCAATTGGGAGAAAATTTTTGCGCACAATGCTAATGATAAAGGACTGATCACAAAAATCTACGAAGAGCTGATGAGACTCAACAAAAACAAAGTAAACAACCCAGTCAAAAAATGGGCAGGAGAGCTAAAAAGAAACTTCTCCAAAGGGGAAACTATCTTTTTTTAAAAGTGAGTACTTGGGCCTCCCCAGTGGTGTAGCGGTTGAGTACTGGGCTGAGAAGCTGCCCACAGCCTCTGCAGCGCTGGTTGGATCCCCGGCTGCCAGCAAGGGTTCCACATGGCGCGCAGACCTCTCCTGCTGCACCTGCTGCTCCCCTCAGCAGTGTATTTCATCAGTCTGCCTGTTCTGCTCCCTGCTCTGGCTCTGGTGAATTCTCTCACCCTTCCATGCTTCTGACTGTACCCAGTGCTTGTATAAATAAATAAATAAATCTTTAAAAAAATAAAAGTGAGTACCTGGATAACTTGTGCGTTCACTGTATGGAACATAAAAATAAGAACTCTTGTAAGGAGAAGATACTTCATACAAAATTAAGAGGCTAATATCCAATATCTAAAAAGAACTAGTACAACTCAATAAATCAAAAACAAATAACTCAATCAAAAAATGTGCAGAAGAGCTAAATAGATCATTTTTTAAAAAAGACATACAGATGGCCAACAGGCACATGGAAAAATGCTGTCATAAATTATCATCAGGGAAATACAAATCAAAATCACAATTAGATACCATCTCATACCTATGAGAATATTCCACGTGAAAAACCCCAGAAACAACAAATCTTGGCTGGGGTGTGGAGAAAAGAAAACCTTCATACTGTTGTTGGAATATAAACTGAGATAGCCCCTTTGAAAAATGATATGGAGGTTTCGCAAAATATTAAAAATAGATATAACATGTGATTCAGCAATTGTATTTCTTGGTATTTATCCACAGACTGCGAAAACATGAATTCAAAGACATTTACACTCTCCTATGTTGATTGCTGCACTATTTTCAATAGCCACATTATGTAAATAACCTATGTTGCCAACAACAGATGACTAGATTAAGAACATGTGGTATATATCCATGATAGGATACTATTCAGCTATTAAACAAAGATGATCTTGCCATTTGCTGCACCATTGGTGGAACTACAGGGTATTATGTTAAGTGAAATAAGTGAGAAATGAAAGGTGATTACCAGATGATTTCACTCACATTTGGAACATAGAGAAATAAAACAAAGGAGCAGACAAACTAAGCCAAAAATAAATAGCTTAGAAATATGACTGTAGAATTGAGACTGAGAGAGAGAGATTTGGGCATGGGGACAAGAGAGAGGTGGGGGGAATTGTCTATGTTAAAGGGATTAGGGTGTGTTGGTGGTGGGTATACTGTGTGATATATATCTGAGGTGATATGAACCTATTTCCCTAAGTCAAAACCCATTTTAAGGAACATTGGGTACTTAGGCTCTTTTTTGCCTCCCTGCCACTAGCCTGCTGTTGCCACCTGTGGCTTTTTTTCCTTCCCAGGTTTCATTACCCACGTGTTATATGTTATTGCAGAGGGTGCTTGGGAGCTGGAGCACGGGGCTCGTGCACCTGTGATTATGGACACCTGGGCCAAGAAGCTGGCGTAAAGGGGAGATTCTTGGGAGCTAGGGTGCTCATTTTCTGCCTGTGTGCCTCCCTGCTGCTGGTCTGCCTGTGTATTTGGTCCCCTGATTCAGAATTAAAGGCATACAAGATATACAAAGGATTTAAGATTCTCTGTCTGCCCAAGTCAAAAATGAACCTACCAGCCTGGCATGATTACATGACACCAATGTTACCCCCATAATAAAAAATAAGTGAAAAGGAATAACAGAATTTTCTCATGAATAACCAGACCTCTGAATCGTAGCCATCAGAACAAACTGTAGTGGTTTATGTACTGCAACTAAAGAAGAGCTTAGCTTAGTAGATTGGTTCCTCCCACCTGCAACTACTTTTAAGCTGATTAGAGTTTTTGCTTTAATTATTATGTATAAACTGTGTTATGATTTTAATGTCCACAAAATGTGTAATTAGTCAAAAGTTAAGGTAAATTGCAGAATATTTGCAAAATAAATCTTAAAATATTACATTTCTTATTTTTTCCTAATTGTTCTGAATATGCAAAAGTATTAGACTGTTGTTGGGGATAATCAGTAAAATCCATATATATATCTCTAATATATCATGAACTTTGTACCTATGTTGCCTCCCTATTTGATTCAGATTCAACTTTTTAAAAAAATCATTTAATTTTTGTGTAGCGAACTGAGGGGTAGGCCAGAGGTGCAGGGGGTGAGAGATTCACCAGAAACAGAGTGGAAGCAGAACATGCAGGTCTAATGAAATACACTGCTGAGGGGAGCAGCATGCAATACAGGAGAGGTGCAGGGGATTGAACTCAGGCTGCACTGGTGATAGAGTGATAGCACTGAAACTTAACCCTAATGCCACCAGGGAAGCCCCAAGATTCAACTTTTTGAATATCACTTTGTTGCAATACAGGGTGAGCACTTTCAGAATGTTTGGAGAATAAGCAGAAAATAAATAAAATTCTATGTTGGAAACTTGCCAGGACTTTTTCTTTCTGCTACAGCTCTAACAAAATTAGGCTTACAAAAGATGCACAGACTGAAATGCTTGAGTGAGTGGACTTTGGGCATCCTTCTCATCATCTTTGCCATTACTGTATCAAAAAAATCTTATTACTATTTCTAAAGAGCTCTCCTTCCAGATTTTGTGAATTGATACATAAATCCATAGTTTTAAAGGAATTAGGTTCAGAAATTATGAGGAGGTTTATATTAATTGAGATAAAACAATTGTTTTTTTACTTTCATATTAAACTATTAAAAAGGAAAGAGAACATGTATTTTGGGGAAAAGATCTCCCAATTTATGGGTAAAGAGCCATTTCAAGTTGCCTGGTGACTGTAGTTAGAAATATGCATACCAAAGTTCTGGTATAACAAGAATAAATGTTATTAAAATCCTAAGTATTCTTTTTTAAAGATTTATTTTTTATTTATTTATACATAGAAGAACTGGGGTGCAGGCCAGAGATGCTGAGGGGTGAGAGGATTCACCAGAGACAAATTGGGGAGCAGATCAGGAGGAGTTACTGAAATGCATTGCTGAGGGGAGCAGCAGGAGAGAGGAGAGGTCTGCTGCACCATATATGGGTAGCTCCCTGGTGGGGGATTGAACTCAGGCCACAGTGGTGGTAGCACTGAGACTTAACCCCTAGGCCACCAGGGTGACCCCGAAAATCCTACATATTCTAGTAGGTAGACAATCATTAATTATACATTCCACTTTAAAGGGAAAAACAGATAATGGACAATAGGAAAAAATGTTTATAGTAGCCATTAATACTTATACTAAAAATTTTATTTCTGTATTTAAGTACAAGGTAGGATTACATGTTGAAAATGAATGTGGTACTTACTTTGAGCAAATAAATGTGAGTGAAATGGTGTATGTCACTTGCCTCAAGAAGGAGAGCAATCATTCTCAAAGGGGTTGAGATGATATTTCATTGTGGTTTTGATTTGCATTTCACTTACAAAACATTTTTTCATGTGCCAGTAGGCCATCTATATGTCACTTTCAAGAAGTATCTATTTATATCTTTTGCCCAACTTTTTTGTTAAGTTGTGTGTGTTCTTTATATATTTTTGAATTTAACACTTGTTGAACACGTAATGTGAAAATATCTTCTCCCAGTCTGTAGGTTGTTCTCTTTTTTTCTTTTTTGTTGTAGTCCCTTTTGCAATGAAAAATCTTTTTAGTTCATTGTAGTTCCATGTTATTTTTGTTCTTTTTCCCCGTGCCAATGGAATTGTGTCCCCAAACACATCTCTGTGGTCTATATTCAGGAGTGTATCTTCTATGTTTTCTTTTACATTTTTAAAAGAATATGTCTAGTTCTTTAATCCATTTTGAATTGATCTTTTGTATATAGAATTAGGTAATGATCTAGTTTTATTTTTTGGATTATCCAAGTTGTCTAACGCCATTTGTTAAAGAAGCTTTCCTTTCTCTATTGTATGTTCATGACTCCTTTGACAAAGATTAAGTGTCCATATATATGTGGGTTTATGCCTGGAATCTCTATTCCATTGGTCTGCCTTTCTGTTTGGCTTCAGTACCACACTGTTGTCATTAATATTGTTGATAGTATAGTTTGAAGTCAAGAAATGTGATACCTCTACCAATTTTCTGTGTCATTTGGAGTCTTTCATTTTTTTAAGATTATTTTTCATTTATTTATGCATACAAGAACTGGGGTATAGGCCAGAGGTGAGGAGGTGGGGTGAGAGGATTCACCAGAGACAGAGTGGGGAGCAGAACAGGCAGATTGACTGAAATATACTGCTGAGGGGAGCAGTGGGTGAGACAAGAGAGGTCTGCTGCGCCATGTGGGTTAGCTCCCTGTTTGGGGGTCGAATTCATGCCACAGTGGCTGAGGATAGTTTCATAGTGTTGAGACTTTAACCCCTGCATCACAGGGAGGTCCTGGAGTCTTTTGTAGTTCTGTAAAAATTTTATCATTATTTTCTACTTCCTTGAATATTGCCATTGGAATTTTGATAGGTATTATGTTGAATTTGTAAATTACTTTAGGTAATATGGCCATTTAAAAAAAAATTCTTTCAATTCACGAACATGAAATGCATTTGCATTTCTTTGTGTCTTCATTTATTTCCTTTGCCAATGTCTTGTAGTTTTTAGTTTTTAGCATATTGGTCCTTCACAGCTTTTGTTAAGATTACTTCCAGGTATTTATCCTTTTTGTTGTTATTGAAATGGAATTGTTTCTCAGTTTTTCTTTCTTCAATTCATTGTTTGCATATAGAAATTAAAGAGATTTTTGTATAATTATTTTGTATTCTGCCAATTTACTGTATTCATTTATTGTTTCTAAAATCTTTTGGTAGAGTCTTTGGATTTCCTATGTATATTATCTGAAAATAGTGATAATTTCATTATCGTTCGTTTGCAATCTGGGGAGTGGTTTTCTTTTTGTGGTGTGCTTCTTTCCTGAGGATTTTAGGTTGCGTGTGGGTTCTTCTACTCCCTACTGTCTGTTTCTAATTTGTCGTATGCGTTGGACACTGTGTTGCTCGGACTTGACTGACATCTGGGTGAACTTCTCCGCTCCCCCTCTGGCTCTTCCAGGAGCCATCTCTGTCTTCTGGGGGAGCTTTCTGCTGGTTTTAGGCAGTTTTTACTGAAGAAATGTCCCTGTTCTCAAATGGCGAAGCGGGATGCAGTCCCTGCGCCTCCGGTTTCAGGCACACTCTTTCTGCGCACCCGGTCTGCCCCGACGTGGGTGCCTGCTCCTCTGTGGCTCAGACTGCTGGTCGGAAAGGGGCCTGGCGGAATAACTTCCGGCTGGCCACTGGGTCTCCAGAAACCTTCTGCCCTTTTCAAGCAGTCTTAAGAAATGTCCTGTTTTATAGGTGTTAGTGACTTTTTTTTTCCTGGTCGCTAGGTGGCGCCAGAGATCTCTCCTATTGACCCTTGGGGGGCTGTTTTTCGCCTCCCCCCACCCCGTGGACAGAGAACAGAGCGGGAATGGTAGGGTACCACCTCAACAGCTTTGGGGTGCTGTGTCTGCCTTGTGCCCCACCGTCGTGGAAAACCCACGCCCGAATTTTCGTGCCCGGGTCCTCAGTTCAAAGCCCTCAGTTCCAGGACGCGGGCTGTAGCCCAGTTCAGTGGCGCGGGATGGCGCCTTTTTGCACCGCTCCCGTGCCTGGGCGCCTGTTCCTGCTCACTCAGGGAGGGACCTTCACGTCAGTGAGGACCTCCGCGCGTCTCCCCGCAAGCCTAGGTCGTCCCCCGCAAGCCTAGGTCGCAGGCGCGGGGACCTGGGCAGCCGCGATCCAGGTCTGCACTTGCTTTTCAAGCGCGCCGAGCGCGCCGCGTTTCCGCGCAGGCTTACCAACCGGCAGCCCGGGCTGTGTGCGGTCTCCCGGGGTCTTTGTTCTTCTCTAATGGCGCCAGGAGCCGTGCGCTCACCGCGGGGCGAATCCTGCAGGGTTCGCCTCAGCTCCCGTTCACGGGTGTGTGGTGCTGCAAATAGTTCCTTTCCACTCCCAGTCCGCTTGCTGCGTCGTTTGTTCTTGTGGCCGTTTTGGTTTGTTGTTTCCTCCTCTCTGCAGTCGAAGAGTGCCGCTCTGTGGCGGGGAGGGGAGCAGGGTTCTGCGCTTCCCTGCCTTCTAGTCCTCTTTTATGGCCACTTTCTTCTTCGGGCAGTTCGCTGGCGTCACCCGTTTATCTTCCGTGTCCAGTTCTCACTGGGACCTGCCGCTTTTCCTCCCTATTCACTTTTTTTAATGGGAATTCTTACTCGCAGCGTCTCCTCGCCGCCATGTTGCTCCGCCCCCTTCTAATTCAGTAATTTTTTTATTGACATCCACTATGTGAAAATCACTGTTCCTAGGCACTATGCTGTAATGAACACAATGTTAAAATGTCTTTTACTTTAGGGAGTATATCTGCTAGTGAGGGAAGGCACACATCAATGAAAATATAGTGCGTGGATGTCAGTAATCGCTACAGAGAGCAATAAAGTAGGAAAGAGTCAGTTTGAGGAAATTTATCATCAAGGAAGCCCTCTTTGAGATGTTACTATCAGAGCAGAGATTTGTAGAATGTTAGAAAGTGCATGTGGGCATTTGAGAGAGGGCCATTTCAATTAGAGGATCAGAAGGGGGAAAATTCAATGTGGGCACATGCCTGGTATATTAGAGGACTGGAAAGGAGTCACTGTGGCTGAAGACAAACGAGTAAGAGAATAGTAAATGTGAGGTAAAGACACAGTGAAGGATAAGATAAAACAGGGCTATGGACCATTGCAAGGCTATAGGTTTTATTTCCTCTGAAGAAAATGGGGCGGTATTGAAAAGTTGTGTTGAAGAATGGCATAACTTAACACGTATTTAGTACTTCACTTTTTCTGTGTTGACAGAAGTTTATAGGAAAGCAAGGAAAGAAGTGGGTGGATCACGGGGGAGGTACTACACTAATTCACGCGAGAGATGATGGTGGATTGGTGAAGGTTTTGAGAAATAACTGGATTCATTGATGCTAGAAAGTAGATTTACTGCTCTAAATGTTAATGTTCAAGGACTTGGAACCATCACTGTAAATATTTTGGATTTTTATTGAACTCAAGTTCTGCATTGTATGCTAAAAACTGAGGACACAAGGAAATTATCACTTAGAGAAGCTGAGTAGATTGATTATGCATTTAATTTCCATTTCAATAATGCCACAAATTCAAAGTAATTATTTTCTCCAAAAAAAATTTATTCAGCAATATGAATATGAAAAAAACTGACTCATAAAAGAAACATAACTTGCAAAATGAAATATGAATGTAATCCTTGAGCAGACATTAGGGTTTGAATTTTTTTAGTGATTCTTCTGCTTTGAGTTTTTAAAACATTGAAATTTCATGCCTAAAGGAAGTAGTAGCCAACCCACCTGGAAGATAATAATTAAGATGACCAGGAAAATAGTATTAATATTATAGCCTTAGTTTTGGTCAAATATAATAACCTTGAGCATAAGAAAATAAGTACAGGGGCCTCCCCGGTGGCGCAGCGGTTTGAGCGCTGGGTTGCGAAGCTGCCCGCAGCCTCTGCAGCGCTGGTTCAATTCCCGGCTGCTCCCGGCCACCAAGAGGAGGTCCCACATGGCGCGCAGACCTCTCCTCGCCCGCTGCTCCCCTCAGCAGTGTACTTTGGTCCTTCTGCCTGCTCTGCTCCCCGCTCTGGCTCTGTGTGAATTCTCTCACCCTCCCGCGCTTCTGACTGTACCAGTGCATGTATAAACAAAACAAACAAACAAAACAAATAAATAAATAAAAAACATGCCTCTATAAAAAAAAAAAAAAAAAGAAAGAAGTACATTCTCACTTATTGCTGCTCTAGGTAAATCTGAAGGCCCAGCAATTTTGAGGGTAACTATTGATTCAGCGTCTAGTAGTTTTGTGTCAATATTTCCTTCTTTGTAAAATGATAGAGATTGAATAGATTTCTTCTGACTTTAATTATAGTTGTAGAAATGGCAACATTTGTCCTTTCTTGCTTCAAAGAAAAATATGCCTAACAATATTTCAACTGACATTCACCATTCTTGGATATTCATAAAATCCAGGGTCGATGTATAAAAATACTGACCTGTCTTCTCCTCTAAGGATACATTTCTTCAAAACAAAACATATATTTTATTAAAGTTCTGTTTAGTGTCAAATGATACATATTTTTTTTTCCCTTTTTTAAAAAAAGATTTATTTATTTATGATTACAAGAACTGGGGTACAGGCAAGAGGTGTAGGGGATGAGAGATTCACCAAAGAGAGAATGGGGAACAGAACAGGCAGACTGACCGAAGTACACTGCTGAGGGAACAGCAGGCGAGTCAGGAGAGGTCTGCTGCGCCGTGTGGGTAGCTCCCTGGTCCAGGATCAAACTTGTGTTGCAGAACCTGTGGACAGCTTCACAGCACTGCACTCAACAC